>NC_142825.1:8292500-8917500 GCF_057945365.1 Rhopilema esculentum
TAGAACAAGGCTTCACACCTAAGTTCAGTCTTGCAAGGTGGTTTTGCCTTCTCAACATAACCATCGATTTGGATGAGTCCGATGTACTCCTTCTGATCCCGACTAGTTTAGTACAAGGCTCTTTCTACCAAAGAACATTTAGCCTTACAACTCAGAATTTGACGAAATTACTTTTTTCAAGTCTTAAACTTTCTTCAACTTTTGATAAGGTCACAAATGCAGAAAATGCATAAAATACTTAATGCAAAGCCACAAACTCAGCACCTCCTAGTTTCAAGATTTAGCCAAAACAAAAAAATCATTATAATTTCTTTGCAAAAAATGGAATGAAAGATGCAACGCTAACTTTTCAATGCAGGAAACAATCCATATTTGATCTATCAAACGCCCGGGCATTTATTAACATGAGGAGGAGTGAATATTGGAGAGAGGCGTTTATTGGAGATAGGCGTTTATTAGAGAGAGGCATTTATAGAACAAATGTATTTTCAAGATTCAATCATTTGTTCAATCAATCTACGCTAAATAAAAATAATTTATTACTTAATCAATTGTTAAAAATTCGTCCTTCGCTTTATCTGAATGAATTTCAGTTTATAGATTCTCCTCAACGTCGGAATCTTCTGTTTCAAATAGATCCTCTTTCTGGTTGCAATCACCAGGTGCGATGGTTTTCAATTTTTCATAACCTGCAGGGCGCAGCTTATTTTCCTCTTTGAAACATGATGTTTCTTTATCATCAAAACCAATAGTCGACAAGGGCAATGTGCAACACAATTGATGGACTTTTCGACATTGCTTATAAAACGGCATAAAACACGAAAGTGATCGTTTTGATTTCAAAAAGTAGCCCGTATATTTGAGGGTGGGCGTTTATTTGGTAAATTTGGTTTTAAAGGGGCGTTTGTTGGATAGGGGTGTTTATTAGATCAAATACGTTATTCATAAAACGGTTTCAGCTTAATCGATAGGAACGCATGTTATTCACAAAAATCAAATGTAAAGATTATTACATATATCAGCTTACTTTTTGGTGGGTCGTGATACAGAACCTTGTTTCTCTGAACTGAGATATATATTGCTCGACTATGATGATTACAGTCACATAAAGTACAGATAATTAGTTACACTTTATGATTTAGGAAATAACAATATCGTCGCTTCTTTAATCTCTGTTATGATACAGTTGGAATTATTCAAAACACTACCCTTGTGTTTTGGATTATACCTCTAGGGTGCCAGTGGAACGAGAAGGCCTATCGATAAACATTTTGATGGGGATAGTTTCGGAGAAGGCGTGCAAAAAAGAGAGTTCATAGAAGGACTCTATCCTACCTCTGGACTATACCTTTGAGCACTGAAAACAAATAAAAGCAACCAGGCAAAAAACAAGGTTGGATTTGGCGTTGCATTTAAATTTCCTTTCAATTTGCCATCTGACGCCATTTTAAGTCCTAGGGAAACTTTTAAATAATCATAGTAGAGAGATAATGTCCCCACAGGTCCCTTTCATTGTCAATGCGTTAATCTTTGATAACTAGTCATGAGGTACAACAGAATTGCGGGAAAGATTTTCATGGTACGTTTCTAAGGGGGGTTTTTTTATTTGAAACTTGCTGAGGCAAATGCACAAATGCACAAAAATACATAATTTCATAAACTTTACGTTATTTATCTTGAAAGGCTTTCCTGTGAAAATTAATCCAGCTTGGCCAAATATCTTGTTTGAATTTTTTTATTCTACTTAAAAAATTTCTACCAGTCTTCTTGATGAAGAAGATTAATAACTTGTTGAGCTTAGGGAATTAACTGTGTAGTTGAGTTAGCAAAAATTAGTTTATCCCCAATTTAAAAAAATTGCGCTACCTTACCATCCTTAAAACCCTATCAATGTTACTATAACTAAAGAAAGTTTTACCGTCTTCCCGACGTCAGCGAGTATTCATTTTTGCTAATGCACTTGATATAGCTCGATCGACAATTACTTTTGCCGCACGTGTCCTATTTGCCTCTTCAAATTCGCTCTCGTTCAGTTGGTCCGGCTTAGTTTTCGTTTCGTTGCTTATCACCATACCCGGCAAGTCCGCCTCCAAACCGCCTGATTTGGATGAACCGGGCCGAGATCCCGGGCTTATTGTAATTTCGATCTGAGTTCTTCTTAGGTTGTTTGATTGAAAAGGTGATAGGTCTTGCCTTGTAAAACTGCTGGTACCATTTCGAGTTGCTGGGTTCCCTGTGCTTTCTGTATTGGCTGTCTTATCGCTTGAGGTTGTTAACGATCCGCCTTGTTTTGGTTCAAATGGCGGAATTCGCGACTCCTCTGACACGTCACTCGCTGCAAAATAACCATACCGACCTTTATATACAAAATAACCACACTGACTTTTATAAACGATTAAACATTAAATGATGTAGTCGATTCTTCAAACAAAATGGAAGGGAGGGGTTGCTTTAACCAAAAAGTTCGATCTTCATTCGAAAACAAAATCCAAAAATTCATTCAAAATGTATGTACTATAACATAAATCCTTTTAACACAGCTTAAATGGGCTAGAAATTGGTATAAGATAAGAAATACCTTCAGCATAAAAAAAGCAGATCCTAATTTGCAGTAAAAGCTGCTTTTTATAAAAGAAAATAAATAAATTCAATGAAAGTCAAAGTAATAAGAGTTGAGCATATCTTAAATCGTTTGGCCAAGCAGAAAGATTTCTTTTAAGGAGTAGGGAGACACTCCAGCAAAAAGGCTACTTTTTCTTGTCAAATATATAGTGAGTCAATTATATAAAATATATGGTGAGTCTGGTACCCAGAGTAATGGTGTCGATACCAGCTAATCGTATCATATATATCAAATCATCTTTTGTTCAAGTATGGTAGCCCATTCATCAATGCTGGTTTAGAAGGGGCAATCTTAAGAAAAAATTGATGTTCGAATTGCAAAGTAGGTTAACCGCTCCCGTTGGTTGTTGCCCGATCTGGCTTGAGAATCATGTCCACGATACAGATATGCATTGAAAATTGTTGTAATCGACGACTCAATACTGTTTTACTTTTGAGATTTTATGCTTGAATTCACAATACAAACAATCTTTTGGTGGTACAAAACTTGTAAATGGCTTTGAAAGAAGCAAACATTTCGTAAAGTAAAGCTTAAGAACAGCCACCTCGGTCTTGCAAATCTAAAATTACTACTAAAACCTGCGATTCTGCTATCGGGCAGCATTTGCTAGAAAACCCAGATTGTGCAGAAAACTATAATGGCGACATGTTTCGGATTATTGGTAAAGCCCGATCGTCGTTCCACCTAGCAGTTTTAGAATCTATCTACATAAGCACGAAAAAACCGCTACTGTGTAGACAAAAGGAGTTCGTTTTCACCTTAGGACTCCATTGGTAACATTCTAACAGGCAAGCGGCACTGATTGGTCAACCTTTACAGTCATGTGCTCGTGTTTCTGATTGGCCTATTTCGATCCACAACTGGGTATATATATTTCTTAGCGTAGAGTTTTCTATCTATGTTCTGACGTTTTAAACTCTGAAGAGTGTCAGACGAAAAGCTTTAGTTTACTAAATGTTTGCTTTTTTCAAAGCCATTTACAAATTCACAATACATTGAACATTTGAAAATTCGCATTGGAAAGCAATGGTGGCATGATGCGAGCAAATAAAGAGGCAGAAATAAAGAGCGGTGGAAATAGAGCGTTTGGATTGGTGGGCCTACAAGCACAGTAAGTTATCCGAGTTTCCTGCTAGAGCAGACTTTTTACTTCCACTTTCTATTTATATCAGGAGCGTAGCTAGCGAGGGGTGTAGGGGGTGTGACACCCCCAATTCTTCATGCGTTTTTCGGTAAATTTTTAGCTGGTGCAAAAATTACCTGGTTTGTCGGTAAAATCATCTATCGGTAGGTGAAATAACACCGAAATTTCTCTTTATCTATGTCTTTGTCGGTAAATTTTATTACTCATGACTCTCCACTTCCCTAGTCTGGAAGGTCAAGCTACGCCACTGATTTACATATCTGATATTTTAGGCAAATGTCCGGATTCATAGTGGGGAGGAGGCTCATAATCATTTTGTAGCTATCACTGGGTGTAGAAATGAGGTATCTGGAATGAGGCTCCTAGAAAAGAGTTGTGGGAGGCACTTTTTACTTAGAGTGCCCTCTAAAAGCATGCTTGGTATATCTTGTAAACTCAATTTTGACAAATTTGGCCAATGTTTGAGGCATTTTAAGGAATGTTTCGAGTATATTGGACAAAAGTTGAGTGGGGTAGTTGCCCCAGCAAACCCTGGGATCAGGCCACCAATAAGAAGTAATATTTGCTAAAGATTTGAATAGAAAAGTGAATTGTCTGATACGAGTCTTCAGAGGCTCTCGTACCCAGGGTTAATGTTGCTTTGCGTTTGCCTACTCCGTGAAGAAAATTGCCCTGCAAACTTTTCTTCAAGTCAGAATTGATGGAAGTAATTGAAAAAATTACTTCCTGATTTCCTTCCTCAGTGACAAACATACATCAACAGAATAATTAGATCTGAGTGTCTGAAGCAGATATTCGTTAATTAACAGAAATACCAATCTGGGGGAACGAGGCCAAGGCCCACGATTTTCTGACAAGCAAGAGACATCAAATCTAGATATCATTTATAGACCAGACAATGACAATAGGTTTATCGATTTTCCAAAACTACGAATTTTTTCCTACTGAACCTGCGTCAAAAAACACCTCTGAGCTGAATACCTTTCAAAACCGTCACCAATATGTTCTTCCACTGGGGAAAGGAAACAAGGTAAAAATCATTCGCCATTTCTAATTATGACCAGGGACCACAGATCATATGCAATACCGCAGTGGCCCGAGGGGCAAGAGGGGCTAACGAGGAACCGAATTCGTCGGAAAACTTCGGAAGTGTTGCTACTTCGTCGGAATTTTTTGGAAAATATTATCTTTGGCCAACCCTGTCTCCCCCCATAGAAAATAGACTCCCAATGCGCCCTTGAGCATATACCGTATGGGGGGAGCGCGCTAAGAAGCTTCTTGTGGAAGTTCAACCTGCTTTAAAAGCAAAGCGCAAGATGATTCTTTCGGTCTGGTTTTATGAACATTTTGTGAGTTGTTGAGGGCTACGTTCCTTTAGCCCAAACTATGGCATCCCCTGGATATGACTGAGTGATGGCACTGGGTGGACGAATGCAACCAAAGTTGTATCTATCTGTCATGTTATTCCATCAGTGTTATTGGAAGCAAAAATGTCGATGTAAATATTCAAGGATTGTCAAGTAAACTTGTCAGCCTATGGTTACAAGATTATAAATGGCCGTGTATCTTAACTTACAAACATTGCGGAATTATGCTAAAAATTCGGCAACATTACTGCTTAAATGTTAAATCCACGCGGATTTATACCATAAAACAAATGGCCAAGATGTATTGATGCAGGAATCATATTCATCGAACTCTGATAATCTGCCAGTATATTAAAATTTTCATCTGGAACCATCTGGAGCTTAGTCTCTTTGCATGCGGACGTTTTGCTGAATTTGAAGGGACTGCTTCTAAAGAGCGCTATCGTAAAAGTAACAATAAGGAGACTTGGCTATTTACTCGAAGTTTAGAGAGCTCTAATGCCCGTGGATGGATCTCGCTATTGAAGGGACAGTGGTCGAGGAGCCAAAATAAGATACATTCAAAGGGAACTCTAGCACTGAATATTTGTATTATGTTACTTCAGTCCTACCCTGAAGTCTGGTACCCAGGGTACTTCAGTCCGAGCAAGCTATGTCTTCCGACAAAGGCCTAAATGCAGGCAGGGTAACATACATAAGTAGTACACCGTGAAACGCTTCCTTTATGTTAGTACATCTTAATGAAAGTACGAAAACGCTCTTCAAGGAGATTGTTCTGAAAACATGGGAAACGCCCGTCATTTCTATGGAGTATCGAAAATAACTGCCGAGCAACTCTCTAGCAAGCGCTGATAGGAAAGGAAAACTACACTAGAACTTTGAACTTCTTTGAAAGCGAATCAAAGAAGTTATCCTTCACAGATTTTTGGCAAACATGACCTTACAGATGATATGATATAGACAAACCTGAGACATTAATCATGGATGCATTGGAGCGCTTTCTGTAGGAAAGCTTCTCAGCTTCCAGGTGACCCATAACACTGGCCCGTCGAGCTCTTTCCTTGGCACATTCTGCACGCCTTTTCCGTGCCTCCTCTATCGAGAGGCTCTCTCTTTTGTCGCGTAACTTTGGGTGCTTCTCGAAATATTGTAAGTCTGAAATTGATTAAGCGATTTCCTTAGAATGAACAATTCCGCAATTGTATATTATTTTGTTGTGTTATGTTGTATTGTATTGTATATCATTGAAGGGCATTATGTTGTATTGTTAGTTGTTACAATTGTGGATAAACACTAATTCAGCAAATTCATGGATTGCAGAAGGCAGTTCATTTACTGATCAGAATCTACTGATCATTTACGAAATGGATTCAAGAATTTCGGCCCTTGGAAACTGAGTGATCAGATTCCATAATTTGTAGCTCTCACCTCTGAAATTACGAGAGAATTTTGAATACGAAGATTATGACTCGCTAGTTTTGGCGAAAAACATTCCTTCCTAAAGAAGAATTTGGATTCTTGGGAGCTTTGGGAGAGCTAAGGTTCGAATTTAAAGAAAACTGTTGCATGCATGATCTACACTGTTAATTATTGTGACAAATCTATTACCCTGGGTTCCAGAGCGTCAGTGTCGAAGAAATAGGGGGTTGCGGGAGAGTGCGGAGGAGAAGTTCCTCTCTTCACTCCTTCTCCTCCGGGTACAAATCTATATGCAGTAGCTAATTGTAGCATTAATAAATAAGAATAAAAAATGATCTCATTAAGGCAGTGATGAATTCTACATTTAGCTGTTGTGGAAAACAACAATTCAAGTCTGGCACCATGAACAAAATTGGGTTAATTGGGCAGTTGTCCAAATGTTTGTCCGAAGTTTTACTGGACACTTTACAAAAGATTGCCCAGGTCTTTTTGTGATGCTTCCAAACATAAAAGGCTTGATAACATATTGCATTGCAAGGCCAAATACTTAGGGCTTGTAGATAGATAATCGTGGGCCAATTTCCAGACCATGCCTTTGTCACTTTCCATTTCAAAGACAACATCCCTCCAGAGAAAGAGAGATATCTGCGCGGATACGTGTGTGTGTCACTATGAAAAGCTACTAAATTATCAAGTTGTGTTTTTAGAGTTCTTGTGGCTAGAATTTAGTTTACTAGTTTTTGGTAATTAGGAGTTTGTAATTTGAAAGGATTACCGCGACATTTGTACAAACGTTAAACAACTCTGCCGATGGGAGCCATCTGGTTTAGGTGAAAGTAACATAGAGATTTGGGTTAGATACAGGGCTTTTTTTAACATACTAACTTGGGGGTGGGGGATTGCCTCTGCAGCCCTAGTGACTCTCCATCGTCTTAGACGATAGGCTATTGATCTGCTATTTCTATAAACAAAGGCTTGCCCCAGCAGCTAATTCCCCTTCGAAAAGCCTATGGTTAAGCAATAATCACATAATAATGAGAGAAACCATCTGATGCTATATAAAATATGCCTGATCATATGGCAGTCTTTGAGTAAAGCAGAAGACGAAAATAATAACGCGGTACACCAAATAACGCGGTACACCAATCGAATTAAAGCGAATCAATGAAACTGAAATATTTAGAAAGTATTTAATAAACGTGAATTTTCAATGTTTGCAGAATACGTTCAAATTAAGTCCAGGAAAAGGCAAAATTACAGTAAAACTTCAACTCGAGGTTGATTGGAAATTCTGAGGGGCAAATCACTCTTGTAAATGGTGTACGAGATTAATAATCACTAGTGATTAATTTGATTTTTAGTGGTAAAAGTGATTAATGTTTTTCATCAATATTTGATTCTTTAGAACTGAATCATAGATTCAAAAGTGCTCTCAAATAATTTCATGCTCAACGATTTAATTGACTAAATAATATATGAAATTGAAAAAGAAAGATTAGCAGTTCAGCACAGGGGTGGATCCAGAAAAAAATTTGGCCGTTGCAGATTTGCAAACGAAGAGGGTGCAACACCCCCCTCCCCCAATACTTCATGAATTCGTCGGTAAAACTTCAGTTTGTCTACAAAATCCTTAGATTGTCGGTAAAATCAACTATCAGTAGATGAAATAGCACCTAAATTTGTCTCCACCTGTCTTTGTCGGTAAATTTTTCTATCGATGACCCTACACCCCCCCCCTGGTCTGGAAGGTCAAGCGACACCACTATGAATGAGACCAAAGATACAAATGCATGTGCTCTTTTTAGTGGGCCGTCAACTTTTTTCATAAGAATTTGAATTTGCATCAATAGAGCTATCTTTCCTGGACATTAGCAACATGGATGCAAATAGCCTGGAATGAAAAACAGTGAACAGTTGTTGAACACCTTGTAAAAGACATTTTTTATTAAAATGTGATTATTCTTGAGAGCGTACGTGATTTTAAGCAGAGATTCGCCCCTCGGGAAATTCTAATAAAGATATCAGCCAGGTAGGATAAGCCTGAAAAATTGTTAATTTTAGTGGCTAAATTGGAAGAGGTCTAGTATCCCCTGGCCGGAGAGTATGTTGATGATTCGAAAAATATTTTACAAGAACTAGAGATTGAGGAAGATGAAGACGAAGGTGTAGGATTTCAAGTGCAGACATGTGAAGATGAGGAAATTCAAATGTTTCAAAAGTTATTTTTAGTTGCTCTTGTACCTTACTTTAAAGTAGGAAAGTGTGAAAAGAACGCTTTCTGGCTTTTTCCGTTTTGGACGCTTTCTATTATTCTTACTTTTTCAGATTAGATGATTTATATTAGATATAATCGCAAATTCTAGCTTTTTACGTATCTTTGAAAAATTGCTTATAAAGTTATAGTTGGATGAAATAAATGGATACTTACTTGACGTTAGACATTTAATAACGGATAAGAATTTACGCGGACATGAAATTAACGGGGTTCTAATTAAAGTGGGATTTTTCAATTTGCGTTAATTATTGTACCGCATTATTTTCGTGTAATAAGGTATTATCATTGCATTTGTTAAACTTTCTTGCATTTTTTATTGTGATGGTCATCGGGTGGTACCGTGGTTCTTATTTTGAAGCTCGTTTACAAGTCTTGATACAGCTTCTCCGGGCCCAGCCATTCTCTGGGCCCAGCCATTCTCCGGTACGGCCAGATATTTACATAGATGATCATCTGTGTTTACATTTGGCCCCCGTTGATAAACACATAGGAGGGCCAAAAAGAGGGTTCGATATTTTCCAGTTTGCAGAACATAGCGGTTTGACAGATCTTGGGTGCGCCAGTAGCACCACACAGTAAATTGTTCAAAAGTGTCACGCGCGCCAGAACTATTAATTTTTCTTGATTTAATTTGAATATAGCTAGTTGTTGAGTGATATTCTGAGAAGACATATCTACTGGTTGCCGTTAACACAGTAGAGTTAGGTTGAAGTCTCATCAAATGTCGTTTGAAAACGATGTGGTATTTTTGAAATTATGCGTATGTGAGTCTAAATTCTCAATTTGATTTTAAGCGGGACGAAAACAGTGGAACCCTGCTTATTGCGAACTTCTTGCTAGTAAGAACTGAAAATCTTGTCCTTTAGAATACTCCCTGCTTAACGATTTGTCGGTTTTACAAACTTGATCTTTGGTCCAGACCGAATTGGTAAGAGCAGGATTCCACTGTACGCTCATTTTTTATTATAAACTGGCTATAAGAAACGAGTACTAGACAATAGAAAAGATTAAGAAACTTCAGTACTCGAAGCAAAAAAATTAAGAAACTATTAAATCGTGATAAAACTGAGAACAACGAAATTTTGTAAAATCCAAGAACAAAGCAGAGTTTGCTTTACAGAACTTTTCGAAATTATGGCGCATTTATTAAAAAAGGAAAGTTGTTATTTGAAGGCTGGATTAGCTGAGGCATTTGATTCTTGCCACGAGACCCATTATGACAATTCTATGTGAGTATGGCGTGAATTTGCCATTAGCGGACGCCTCCTAATACCGGACCCTTGCAAATAACGGACACTTACTAACATGGGAGCAATAATTTTATCCATAGACAATTTTTCTGCGATCAAAGCCTTGTATATTATCATGGTAAAATTCATCTCCACACAACGGACACCTGCCTAGAAAGGACAATAATTTTGTTGCCACAGGTGTTAGCCATACTTATGGAGGTTTCAATGAAGTAAACAAAGTTGAAGATGCAATAGTTACTCACCGGTTCTGTTTTGTGTCAACCGGGACACGGGCACGCTTCCTCCACAACCCATTATTGATAACCTGACTGTCACAGAACGAGAAATATTACCGCTTTCTTCCTTCAAACATCTGCCTTTTCCCTTGATCTTGTTTTGAGTAGCATTATACACTACGAAATGGCAAGCGTGCAGACGTTAACACGTTATAGACGTTATAGTGCAAGACTGAAGAATATTTGACCCCCTGTACTGTAACCAACTCTTCCGCTTCACGATCACCTGCCAAGAGCCCAGATCAACAAGGGTCTTTCGTGTAACAAACGTGAAGGTTAACGGAACAACCTGCACAAGATCGTAACGTAAAAATCCTTTTTATGAACAAATCACACAGCTTAATTCCTATCACTGAATAGATTCTGTGTCCCAATGGACAAAATAGACTCCAAATAAAGTAGCTTTTTCGGTCATTCATACCTTGCCAAAAAAATGCATAATGCCACGCAAATACTGTAGTTGAGGGGCTGCCATTGCCAAAAAATGCTTTCAAGACGTGCAGCGTTGAGCACATATGATTCCAGTCAATGATTCAAGAAATATAATGCTCATTTACTCTCTAAACATACAATTTATCTCAATGAGAGTAGAAATGACTCCAGTAAAATAAATAAAGCGACTTCTAAGTCATCTTCTACAAGTCCTGAATCTTGAACCTAAGATTTTAAAGAGCAACATTACAGGAGATAAATCAATATCTTACCGTAATCTTTTTCAATTACTTGCCGTCATGCGCTACAATGGCTATAACTTTTCAAAACAGAGTCTGCACTTGAGCTGGCTTTGTTTGACTTGAGTTGTTCGGCTATGTAAACAGGCACCAAAAAGCGACACGTTAACAACAAAGTCGACCAGCGCTGCTGCCGGGGGCGCGTTTACAGGAAGTACCTGCATATAAAAAACCCCTTTTTTTAAACTGGGGCCTCACAGCGTTTCTTACTTTTCATCATTAGGGGTGCAAAGTTTCTTATACCGTCAAGTCAACTCAAGCTGACAGCACTGTCTATCAATGGCGGCGCCAGCCACAAACCAAAAAAAAATTAAGCCACGCCCTTTTGACCACCAGAAAACGCCCTTTTACCAACAGGGAACGCCAATTTTATCCGAAGGGAACGCCTATGATTAACTTTTGTTTGAAGATTGTCAGTTTGAAAATCATAGAATTACATCACAAAAAGTACGGTGTTAAAATATTACCCCTCCCCGAACATTTTCTCATCGAAATTAGACGAAATACAAAATCGATTCTGTTGAGAAATGGAGACGTGTCCCTCCCCCAGTCCCCCCGTGGCGCCGCTACTGCCGTCCATGGATGTGTATTCAATATTACTGGTAGTATTGTCAGCAAACACACACTGTACAATATAATGTTGTCATATCAATAGAATACACACACTACAACCAACATAAGTCATGAACAGGAAATGAAACATAAAACGTGATTGTTTATACATGAAAACCAGAAACATTTTAATTTTAGGCCTAGCATTGTTTCATATATAGCGAGCCCCTTCTTGAGAAAATGAAGCCTGCTTCTGATTTAAGGGGGTTTCTTATATGCCGGTACTTACCGTACTGGGGGCAAAGTGAACAGATCTGCAGGAGTAGGGGCACGGAAATGTTGATGGACCGGAGCACGCACGCTTACTTTCAGAGGACCTTTGTCCATATCTTAACGGTAGACAAGACAAAACAATGTCCCTCTTTTTACTACAAAACCGGTTCGTTGTTCAATGAGATATTATCATATGTTGATCAAGGGTGCCTGCACCAAGGGGGCAGCGGGGGGGGGGGGGGGGGAGCGGCCCCCTTTGCCCTTGTGAAATCAAGCATTTTTTGTTTTAATATTGTTGAGTTCTTTTTCTTGGCGCTTTGCCTTCGTTGCCCTCTTCTAGTGCGAGTTTCCCTGATGTTGATATCATAAGAATTAGGGAGACAGAAAACATTGCAGTTATAAAGGTATCAAAATGGAGACCATAACGCCTTCCCTAGTCCCTGCTGCATTTTAAATCAACGAGATTTTTGATAAAGCCAGCTGTTTTAATGACATGAATAGTTACAAAGACTTTTAATTTTCAATTAAATACAACATATATGTTTTGTTTTGCATACAAATGCAAATAACATAACAAGTTAAGGGCAGGTATCACATGAAAAGAAAACGTAAACAAAAAGAAACAGCTGGCAGAATTGTTTAAGCAGCTGAACCCTTAAAAATGACAGACACCAAAAAGCATATCAATGTTTCAACATATTTTCAAAACTAGTTATATTAAATATAACTGCAAAGAGAGGGAAAGACAAATCCCTTTGTTTTTGGGATTTATGGGGTTAACCCCCACCCCCTTATATTTGGCGGAAAAAGCTTCATCTATAAATTCATCCATGCAGCAAAGTTACTTCATACCTTAATATGTCCTTGGTCCGCTTTAGACCTAATAATTCACTATAGGGCTAACGAAACGAATTTAGGGGCGGGCAATGAAGATGCGTATTCAAGGTATTTTTAAAGAGAAGATCCTGAAAACGTTTAAGAGTATGAAAAAAGGGCAAAACCAATAACCTACTAGTAATACCTTTGAATTAATAAGCAAAATGCTACGCGTTAAACCAACAAGCAACCACCTTACATCACATCGCCCAGCAATTTGAAAAACATTAGAAACAGCTTCGTACATTACATAGGTCTGGGACCTATCCTCCCCACGGGGGGGGGGGGGGTATCGAACGACAAGCTCAGGGAGGTTATGACTGGGTACTGCCACGTACAAATTTTCGGTGATAACAAATTGCTTGTAAGGTGGTAAGATGGTAAGCCAATCCAAAATCCAAACAAATCCCCCACCCCACAAACTGTCCTTTACTGCCAGGATTTCAAATGTTCTAATATTCAGCGTCGCGTCGTGTTGTGTTTCTTTACAAGCAAGTAACAAAGTGAGCCCTGTTTTCGGATTCGCAACACCCACGCAATTCCCTCTTGATTTTTGCTTCTCAAACAAATCAAATATGTACTTAATATTGTTTCGATATGCATCGGCTTATTTTGTGGTCTGGTGGCTCTAATTCCTTAGCCAGTAAACCAGCAAACAAATGGATCAGACAACAGAAAGAGGGTATTGCTATCAAGGATATAATCTGGATATCACATTATCACAGAGGAGATGTTTTCTCGCGATCAAGGAAATGTTTCATTGAGCCTTTGGCAAACACTCTGGAGCATAATTAAATTGGAATCCACATTAACACTGTAAAGTTTCATATTCGAAGCACAATTTCCTTCCATCAATAAAATACCACAATCTATTTATTTTAAATTCTACACACCTCCTACCCAAGCAACATTTATGTCACAGGTAGAAAAACGAAATTTTTTTTTAAGTGTAGAGCAGATGAAGAAAGCAAGTATCGTATTAAAATCTCAACAATTTTCGTAAAGCTTGATAGAAAACATTATTAAAAAATCATATCTTCACATTATCATCTGTTTTTCGCAGCAAAAAAATCGATACTATATCGTATCTTAAAGCTAGGGGTATTCCCAGACATTGTCTAGATAACCAAGGTAGCTTACAAAATAAGTGGAGCAAACAGGGAAAAAAATAAACACAACTGTTTCCCTTCTTATTTATTCCTAATTCCACGTAAATTTATGTTTTGACAGTTTGTTTTGACAGTTTAGAAAGAGTCCTTCCAGTAGACAATTCTACATCCACATCTCTTAGCCAATAGAACATCCACACACCCCTAACCAATCCCGCACACATCCCCTATTCTAACAAACTGTGTTCCCACTCTTCCAACCATGAAGGAAGGTAACCAGATAATGCATAGCAAAGGTACAATTACCTCAATGTAATAACTTGCGATGGTTTTTTCAATCTATTCAATTCTTTAATTCATTTCCAACAATCTTGACACCAATACAAAACTTCAAGTTTGCCTTATAAATTTTATTTTCCATTGTCATAAAATCAACATCACAAGCATCAAGGTCATGACAACTTGCATTGCACCAAAATTCTTGTCCTTAATCAGAACCTAAAGGCAAACATTCGATACGAAGAAATTTAATGTTTTTTGAGATCATTGAATTGGTGTATTCTATTATCTCATATTATCTTAAAAATTTCAATACAAATATTGGTTCAGATAGTCTCCTCGTTTTACTAGAAGATTGAAATTCGTCAAAAAGGAGAAATGGAATGCGGCTATATCGGATACTTGTTAAAACTACTGAAGAATGAAGTTCTTCATCAAGACCTTCATAATGTTGTCACCTGCATGTTGTGTGATAAGATTTATAAGTTAGAAAGTCTCTCCAACATGGTGGCATCAAATATCCCTCCGCAGTTTCCACTTTCAGGTGCCTATTGCACTGGTCGCATTTATCTGAGAAGAGCGTCTTGTAAGATGAAAGCCATTGCTGCAAAAAAACAACAGACTGCACGTGACTATAACAACATTATCTGATAAAATAAAAGAGTAATGAACAGTAAAAAGGCGACATTTCTGGAAAAAGATGCTGCGACACTCACAAAGACCAAGCTAGTTACGTTTCATCCACTCCCTCTCCCCTCCTTTTCCCCTACCTTTCCCTCTCCCTCTCCCTACCTCTCCCTCTCCCTCTCCCTCTCCCTACCTCTCCCTCTCCCTACCTCTCCCTCTCCCTACCTCTCCCTCTCCCTACCACTCCCCTCCCTCTCCCTCTCCCTCTCCCTCTCCCTACCTCTCCCTCTCCCTACCACTACCCTCCCTCTCCCACAAAACAGATGTTGTAATTGTGATAGTTTCTCTGCGTGCACTAAAGGTCAATCTCCAATGGGCGAAATTTTCTCGCTTTTGCGCTGACGAAAAGCGAAAACATCGTGACGTACTAGCTTGGCGTGCCAAATGGAAAGCAGAATTTTAAGATGTCGGACAAAAGTACAAATATTCCGATTATGCTTTATTTGTTGAAGCATAAGAAACAAAGAAACCAAAAAGCAAATGGAAGGTGTTGCTGTACAGGAGCAGCTTCTAAATTTTGCGATTTAAATTTTGAGAGGACTTCAGTATGAGGTTGAAATGATGTCGATTGTGAATCGTTGTTCATGTGATTTTTCCGCTTGCGACCAGAAATGATATTATTTCTTCATCCAAGACAAAGCTACTTTGGGACTCAGCCACAAATTCGCCGGCGACAGAGAAAAAAGTTCAAATAGTTTGAACTCTCAAGGCGAACGTAGCACACAGCACAGGAAACAAAAAATTCAAATACGCATGCTCATAACCTTTCGCCGGCGAAAAAGTGTAAAATTCGCCCAATGGGGATTGGCCTTTATTTTGTAACCACCCCACCCAGCAACTGTAGGTCACCAGCGCGTATGATGCAAAGAAAGGCCACTTGCCAAGACACGATAGGCTGCAGCTAGATACGTTGCTTCTTCTAACTACAGGTCACTCAAAATGGTGTGTTTGGACCGATATGAAGTAGCCTAAAAGATTTTTGACACCTGAAAGAGTTCTGTTTGGTTAGCAATGCAGATTTAAAGTATTGATAGATGTCAAGAGAGTATGAAGGAATGCAAATACAGACAAAGTTGACATAAAATATTTCAATTATCAGGGAGATTCTACACAAGGTCACTCGTAGGACCGATTCCAGTGTCTATAAGTTCAACACAAAGCAAAACACATGGTTTGCAGATGCACTAGCCACCAAAACTGTAATGTCCCGACAAAATTATAAAGTTAAATGCTTCAATATGCTAAACCTTTCTTGATATTGAATATTAGCTGTTGAAAAGGCTTAGCAACACTTTCCTGAGATCGATTTCCGTGTTAGACAAAGAAAAAAGATTCAAGCCATAACAGTGTTATTGCCATTGAAAGGTTAGGAATGTGAAAAAATGAAATATGTATTGCACAAAGTTCACAAAGAGTATATAGTCCAAGTTACAGCACACACACACACACACACACACACACACACACACACACTCGAACATCGAGAGTATAGGCATGTGGTCGGTTAGCATGGTGATGAGGGTCCCCGCATCATGCACAGATGGTTTGCGCATTGTGGCAGGAAGGTAACGCCGCTCCAAGGGGACTTAAGATTCAACCACAGGATCTAGAGTCATAGTAATAGTTATGTAAGGGTAGGACGGAATTGCTCTCGACCAAAAGACCATTACCCTATACACCAAGCACAAAAAGCATATAACTTTTATCAAGGCAAAGAAACTTACAACCAAATGCCAAGCGGATCTTTGGTACTCCGTAGGGGAATAGAAGCTGAGTAGCGCGGCTTGACTTACTTCTGTAACCTACGAGCAGATGTACTACATGTGAACAAAGTCGCCATACCCGAGAAAAATTTTTAGTTTAAGTTTAAGTTTTCAACCAACAAAGAGACGGCTTCAAATTGTCCCTAAACTGAGAAGAATTGGTGTAATCTGAAAAATTAATGATAAAGAAAAAGCATAGGAGAAATAAACAGATCCAATTAAGGCGTTTAAATTTTACAATCAATACATATTCAAAGAGTGCAAACACCAGTGGTGTTGCTAAATTCTACACCGCATCGTCGAGCCATGAATGGACTTGCCACAAGTCTCTCTCGCGGATAAAACGGAAGAAGGAGAAAACATTAATTTGTGTAGAGTAGGGATGGGTCGCCTACAGCCTGTGGGCCAAATCTGGCCCATCAGCAAATATTTAGTGGCCCTTAGACTTTCAGAATTGAATATTCGAAGAATAAGAATGTGAATATGATTTTATAAATTGTATAGAAGAAAATTGTCAATAGCTGATCCTGTTAACATTTTTCGCTAAACTCAGTCATAGTAAGACTTGAGTTTGAATACCAAAAAAGAACAAAATGAAAGAAATTTCAAACGGTACTAAACCCCTTATGATACTGTCAGATTTGAACAGACCTTTTGGAATGTCAGAAATGCTGATGGCGTCCAGAGATCCTGAAGAGAAAAGATTTTAAACTTCATAGTCAATTGAAAAAACTTTTTCCTATTAAGCATTGTTTGGGACAACTTACTGCCTAATGGAAAATAACGAAAACAACACCTAGTGCAAAATTACCTTGTTTTCTCTAATAGAAGCTGGGAGAGTTTTAAAAATATTGGTGGTTCGGAAAGAATATTTTTTAGAAGGAGGCATTTAACAGAGAAGGCGTTTATCATGAAATTCAAAAATTGAGCTTGAGACCCAATTGGCATTGCGTGTAAGAAAATTGGGTATATCGTTGACTATATTTTGTATTATCCCTGGAACCAACATATCGACCAGCATGCTTTTGGTATTTACAAGCAGTTAATGAATCAGTTTTGGGTCGCGGATCATGGAAACCACCTTGAAATGAAAATTACTAACAAAAAGACTTGCTTCTCCGGCACTACTTGCTGCTCACACACCAAAAAAAGGATTGCAATTGAAGGTATTAAAATTGATAAAACAAAAAGTAGCAAAGAGGTGTGGGACTGAAAATCAACAGAGCTAAAACCCGTCCTGGCTGGAAAATTTTCTTTCAACGAAAGCCAACAGTTATAAACCAATCTCAACCGGGGATGAAACTCGATCCGAGTAGACTTTTCTCGTGTCATTGGCCTCTAATTTGCAGTTTAGGTAGCAATTTGATTGAAGTACGATATGAACCATGTTTTAGTAAGCAAACGTGTAATATCGGAGCGGAGGAAAGAAACAGATACCAGGCTGACCAATATCAACTCGGTGGTGAAAATTGCGGCGTTTTGGGGCGAGAGTCCCTAGCTTTTGCCAAATTGTCGGTTAAAACACAGTTTTTAGCGCTTTTTTCGGTAACTTTTGTCATTTTTCGGCAAATTTGTTGTTTTTGTGGAATCTTCCCCTCCCCACCTTAAAATGAATTCCCGCTATTGTATCACCTCATGCCAAAGTGAGAAAAAGTACAGAACCATGTTTAAATTTTTAAGTGGAAATGATTGAGGAACATTATTGAGCGAGCAAGCATAAAACAGCTAAAAGGTGCGAGCACCGAACTATTGAAAGTAAATAACTATAAAATAATACCATATCAATACAGCACATACCAAGCATTCATCTTTTCGCCTGTCCTCGGTGTCACTACGAACAATGACTCTATCAAGGCTGCCTCCAGAAAACAGAATAAATGCTGACAAGACCCCTTTGATGACAATCTAAAAAAGTATTTTCCAATAACAATGTGACGACTATTAAAGCCACTAGCCTTCGTCAGAGCCATATAAACACATAAAATTATTCAGTAGGCTTATATCGCAACCAAAATGGTTCAAACATGATTTATAATTACCTGTCCGGTAGAAAACAAAGGGTCAAATTAAATGGTACGTTCGGCACTTGGCGAGAAACCTTTGCAGATGTACCACAAGGATCAGTCCTTTGGCCTTTTCTATTCAATTTACACATTCTTGATTTATTTTTCATGTTAACTGATAGTGCAGTTTGTACCTTTGCTTACGATGTTTCGATTTTCGCCGCTGTATGTCAATTGGATAAAGTTTTAAAAACGGCTAGAAACTGATGCTCTCGCTTTATCAAAGTGGTTTTCTAGAAAATTCGTGAAATTGAATAAAGGGAAGTGTCATATTCTAACTTTTGGGACAAACCGAGATCATATTTTGACCAAAGTCGGAGAGGCCATTGTTTCAGAAAGCTCTGAAGAAAAAGTTCTAGGGGGGATAATAGAAAAAAATTTCTGATTTGGGACATTTCTGATAAACTGCCTCTCCTAATGAACAGCTTCATAAAAGTTCAGTTTAGCTACTGCCCCCTAATTCGGATGTTCCCATTACAGTTCCCTGAATGCTAAAGTGAATAAAATCCAAAAAAAGCAAACAGAATTGTTTATAAAGACAGTCATGCTGACTATGGTATATCGCTGACATAGGATAATGCAGTATCTATTCAGCATCGCAATCTACAATACTCGATGATAGAAATATGAAAAACCAAACATAACCTGAACCCTAGTTTCATGAAGGAGATTCTCGAAGCAAGAAATATACATAATGATTTGCGAAATTAAAATAACTTTTTGGCATTCCAAAAGCCAGGACAACTTCTCATGGTATAGAAACTGTGAGATATTCTGGTCAAATAATGTAGCAAAACACTAGCTCACAGAATAAGAGAGTCTCAATCATTAGCAACTTTTTAAAATAATAAATCAAAAAGAATTAGGAGCACATCCTGTAAAATGTGACTGTAGATAATGTAAAATATTTATTGCTGGATTAGGTTTTTTACATTTTTTAATATTGCACCATATATTAATTTTATACTAACTCTTTATAGACTGTTGGCCTTAGACTACATGATTCGCATCCTTATAGCTATTAGACTTATATCTAGTACAAAGCCCTGTAATTGAATGTTATATGGAAGCTTTGTGGCTTTTCTTAATGCTTGTATCTAAAAATTAATAGGTATCATATTTTGGTTGTTTTGCAATAATTTCATAACTGCAAAACTACAGTAACATATTTTCTGCATCTTTTTACAATTGTACTTTGTGGAGGATATTTTATTGATCCAAAAGTGAATTCAACAGTGGAATACATAATAGTGAAACAACATTGTATCAAATGTCATCATATTATATTGTACTGTACTGTACTGTACTGTACTGTGTACTGTACTGTACTGTACTGTACTGTACTGTACTGTACTGTACTGTACTGTACTGTACTGTACTGTGTACTGTACTGTACTGTACTGTACTGTACTGTACTGTACTGTACTGTACTGTACTGTACTGTACTGTACTGTACTGTACTGTACTGTACTGTACTGTACTGTACTGTACTGTACTGTACTGTACTGTACTGTACTGTACTGTACTGTACTGTACTGTACTGTACTGTACTGTACTGTACTGTACTGTACTGTACTGTACTGTACTGTACTGTACTGTACTGTACTGTACTGTACTGTACTGTACTGTACTGTACTGTACTGTACTGTACTGTACTGTACTGTACTGTACTGTACTGTACTGTACTGTACTGTACTGTACTGTACTGTACTGTACTGTACTGTACTGTACTGTACTGTACTGTACTGTACTGTACTGTACTGTACTGTACTGTACTGTACTGTACTGTACTGTACTGTACTGTACTGTACTGTACTGTACTGTACTGTACTGTACTGTACTGTACTGTACTGTACTGTACTGTACTGTACTGTACTGTACTGTACTGTACTGTACTGTACTGTACTGTACTGTACTGTACTGTACTGTACTGTACTGTACTGTACTGTACTGTACTGTACTGTACTGTACTGTACTGTACTGTACTGTACTGTACTGTACTGTACTGTACTGTACTGTACTGTACTGTACTGTACTGTACTGTACTGTACTGTACTGTACTGTACTGTACTGTACTGTACTGTACTGTACTGTACTGTACTGTACTGTACTGTACTGTACTGTACTGTACTGTACTGTACTGTACTGTACTGTACTGTACTGTACTGTACTGTACTGTACTGTACTGTACTGTACTGTACTGTACTGTACTGTACTGTACTGTACTGTACTGTACTGTACTGTACTGTACTGTACTGTACTGTACTGTACTGTACTGTACTGTACTGTACTGTACTGTACTGTACTGTACTGTACTGTACTGTACTGTACTGTACTGTACTGTACTGTACTGTACTGTACTGTACTGTACTGTATTGTATTGTATTGTATTGTATGTATAATTTATTTAATGTTAGTTGTTACAATAAGGGAAGAACACTAAATCAGACTAACATGAAGCAATTTCAAGGATTGCATAAGGCAAATTCATTTATTGTAAAAAGAACATATGCATTTATTTTCATGGACAAATGTTTTAATTGTACTGAAACGGAATTGAGATATGTAAGCCTTGCTCAAATAATAAAGCCACTGAAGAAGGATTTGCAACAGCAATAACATAGACAGTACTATAAAAGCAGAATAAAAAAGGGCGATTTGAAATTACCTTCAAACATGCAACTTTTTGGTCAGGAATATTTATCAATAAATCTGGACATTGTGATTGTAAAGTCTGACAAATACCTTGCAGCAACCTAGAAAAGAAAATAAATTGAGGTAGCCTGAGTAAAAGAGCAAATAAATGAAGCTTAAGAGAGTCAATGAATCATAGCTTGGTTTCAATGGATCTTATCCAATTGTCTTGTGTCATTAAGAAATAATACATTTTATTGGTGACAACAAATCTTTATATCATGGTTCTATTTCATAATTCTTCAACCAAATATCAATAAAAACAGACAATAAATTATCTAAGCTGGATGATGAGCATCAGGAAACCTTCTCATATCTAATAAAGCTAAAAATTAAATTGCTTGATACCTTAGAACAAATGGGTCTTAAAACGAATAGCTTAATTAAATGAAATTTAATCATGTTTAATATGTTACAGGGTACGCATTTTCAGTACCCCTTGGGCTTTGTTTTTGGCACAGATTGCACATTGTATTTATTGTAGCAGTGCTTGAGTAAGCATTACATTGTGTCTTTTATACGGCCAAAGCAACAAGCGTGCAAGTGCACATTGGCGGTGGGTATATTAACTTTATGTTGGCATAGTTTCATTCTCGAACGCTACAAGACAATCTGAAGTTGGGCTATGGAGAGCAAGGTTTTTCCTTTGTGACCCTGCCCACCCAACCAATATCTAGGTATTTTTCAGGTTTTTCATGCATGTTAACATTCTATTTCTTGTCTTTGTGCATTAGTTAATGGCTCTATGGCTTGCGACTTTTTGCATTAAGAAGGTGTTGCTTGTCGGCTGAAGAAGGCAATTGATTTTTGTTCTCAACCCCCTCAAAAACAGTTGGGGTTTTATCTATGGCCGTCTTTGCAATTTTTGGCACTGGCAGCCCAAAATAAATGGTCCAAACGATTATAAAACACCACCTTCAGTCTTATGATTGACAATGGTAGAAATATTTTAAGGACCATCTTACTCTTATTTGCTAACGGTTTTTGTTTGGTAGCCTGGAACAAAACATTAAACAAACTATATGGTTAGGGTAATGAAAGAAAACAAACAAAAGGAAAACAGAACCACATAAAGTTTCCACATAATTCTCTTCTACCTTATAACACTTGGAAAAAACCTAGAATCTAAAAATACATACCCAGAAGAATCCTTGGGCCTTTTGCTTGTAGGAAATGGAAATATCTCTGGCTCTGGGTATTTTCTTTTTAATTTTTTCAGTGCTTGATTTGCATCAGCATTAAGCTAACAAAAAATCCACTTTATCAGCAATCAGCTTGCAAAAATTCATTAAAATATTATTGTTTAAATTGGGCCAGAAAAATACATTGACCCTATAGAAGGAATGAAATTTCTCTAAACAGAACCCTAATTTCCTTTTCCATTGATGTGAAAACATAGAGCGTAGAATCA
The DNA here is from genome assembly GCF_057945365.1 of Rhopilema esculentum. Classification (NCBI taxonomy): domain Eukaryota; kingdom Metazoa; phylum Cnidaria; class Scyphozoa; order Rhizostomeae; family Rhizostomatidae; genus Rhopilema; species Rhopilema esculentum. The sequence goes on from NC_142825.1 coordinate 8,315,295, forward strand.
ACAAATACAAAAAGAAACAGTTTCTGAAGTTTTTAAATCCTAACCAACTGCTGACCAATTAAATAAAAAAGTGCAATTCTATTGAATGGAAGTTTTTTTGAAATTTCAAAAGTTCAACTACCCAGATATTTTCCTTAAAATCTTTTTCATTATTGTCAAATAAGATATACAAGTTTCTGAATGATGTAACAAGCCTTTTTCAAACACAAGTATCATTGAAAAACTAAAAGTAGAAGGAAAAATTTTGGATGATCAAAAAGTCGTTGTTAGAAAGGTAGAACATGGTTTTTCAGAACAAAACATTGTCTAGGGCAGTAATTTCCAAATTTGATTCATCTATTTAAGCAGAGACACATCTACATTATTAAGTGATCATACTGCCATAAACTGGAACCATATATGAAAAAAGAACTCTCTGCTCCTAACTCAAGGACACAGAAATTCATGATTTCAATGTTATGAAGCCCCTATGGCACTAGATCTTCACAGATTAAATATTTTATGATTAGATGGAAATTAGATGGAGATGAAATGGAACACTTTATATGTTTTGAAGTCTTTGCTCTTCATTCAAATCGTTTGGATGAGTAAGCAAAAAATAAATGAATTTTAAAACTATGCTTTCGTATTCCTAGCCAATCAGGGTGATGTTAAGTTTTTTATGGACTGAATAAGTTAGAAACTGAGAGACGAGGTTATGAAAATAGATGCAAACCTTGGATACCCAAGAATACGCTTGAACAAGATCCCTGTAGATTGAAGATTTGTCTTCATTTGGATGGAGCGAAATCAAACCACAATTCCCAAGTGCAACAGGTTGAGTTTCTGGAAGTTTTGTGAAAGTTGCAACAGTCTTTTCCAACTTGCTAGAATAAATCAGAATTAAGAAGCTGAAATATTTCACAATAAAGTCTTGATTAGGAAGTGGTACCAAGATCAAACAATGAAGCCATTTGAGACAATGCAAGCAAGCCATAATCTTTAAATAACAAACTTGAATGCAAACTTGATGACTTAATTTGGATCTGGCCTTGCCTTAAAAGGTGCTGGAATGTGTGCAAAGGCCTGAAGCACATCTTAAAATATCCATTTCTGCTCGCATGCAAAACGTTGCAGTTGATTTCATTAAGTAGAAAATGCAAACTTTTGGAAAATATATGTGTGTAGATATGACCTGAGATCTGTTCACATGATATGTACATACCGATAAATACCACACAATATCACACCCAAGGCAAGGGATGTGGTGCTATAGGAGCTCAATCCCCATTATCAATACCAAAAAGGAGCCAATTTCTACTTTTGCTTAATTTTTGCAAGATTTTGCACAACTCCCAAGGATGTTCCCAAGGTTATTTTGAGGGATGTGAAATAGAACGTCTTATTTTCTTAGAAGCTTTAAATGGAGCACCTTTATTTTGGTTAGAGAAAGGCCTGTACAGAAGATCAATCTTGTGGTCTACATTACCTACAGCAATCAAAGACTCCAATACCTTATCTGAATTAGAACAACAAATAAAACTAAAGGATGAAAATGCTTGTATATGCAGCTTGTGCAAATTATGTTAGGAGGAGCTGTGTTGGTTGTAGATTTCATTGTTTTGAATTTGATAATTCTAAAATGTACAATTGAAGCTTTATGAAATTGAAGATCTTTGCATAAGATTTGATTTGATAAAGAGGATTGTAAAAACTTTGTGTATATTGGTTAAAAGACAACATTGACAGATTATTCATAAAACAAGTAGGCCTACACTATCACACTGGGAAATCCATGGCCCAAAAATGGCATTAAATGACTTTCAAATAGACAATCCCCAAGCCGATGAGGTCTTTAATTTCTTGCTTTTGTTGTTGTAAGTGGAAGCAGGTGATCATATTTTTGCTTGTTTATCATTGAACTTAACAGATGTTCTTCATGCGTGGTTTCCCTCTAAATAATGGCTGCTTACTAAAAACCTGGACGAGAAGCTGTTGTATCTTTATTTTTTGCCTGGCCTCTAATCATTAATGGTTAGAAACTATTTTGTTGGTACTTCAGAGAAAGTTAATATTATCTGCATCCTGGGGATCCCTAACCTTGAGAAAACACTACCAGCATTGCTCTAGTAATACAATGCACAAAAACTAGATTTTCAAGCAAAAAGCCCAAAAGTAGAATAATCATTCAAAGCCTTTTGCTTGATAAGTATAAAACTATTTACAAAATACAAAAATGTCTTTGAAAAAGCAAGCTTGTTCAGTTTTAAACGTAAGCTGTTCATTTTCAAGCGGTGTTTTAAAATTATAGCCGTGCATATTTTTTGTTTTGAGAGCCTGCCTGCATAAATTTTGAAGCGATGTCATACAGACAGAAAGTTTCAATGCCACATGAAGCCATACAAGGACAAAATTTAACATAAAGTTGCTCTTCTTACTTTTGGGAGGTCTGAATGTCTTTTATCGTATCTCTAACCCCCGCAAGACAAGATTCAGACTCTTGACTTCTCCATGTGGTAAAAGTTTCCAGAAGTTTATGCACGCTGTCTTGAAGATCTTGGGTGGCTTTCAGGGCTGTAGTTACTTCAGCCGAAAATTTAGTTATATTTGACGAAGATTTTGGCCCCGTTGAGATACTCTGTGCTGACATTTCAGCGATACAGTTTTTGAAACTTTTCTCACTATGTTGTTCAACCCTTGCAAAACAATTATGAGGCCTTTTTTCTAGCCTCTTAATCATAGAGGTCCTAGCCTCTTTCTGCATAACTTGTAAATAAGTCCAAACGTGGCGAATTTAAATTTCTGCCACCATCAGGAATGGAAATAGAACATCACATTTCAATTATCAAAAACTCTGCCATTTGAGTGAAGGAGCTTTCAGCGTACTTTAGCAATCGGGAAATTCTTTATTACACAGATAATCAGAGACTGGCTCCTTTTATATGCTGAGAGAGGCCCACCTGGACAAGATTCATTTCAGTATGGCCATAAGGATAATGTTTCACAATATTATAAATATGAGACGGGGTTATTCGTATTAAATTGTTTGGAAAAAATCGCATCAAATGCTTGTTTAATCAAAAATTATCTCATGAATATGAAGCTCAAAGAGCGAGTTCTGCTAACTGTGTTGGTAAGTGTGTGTGTTTTGATGATGCTGAGAATGAAATTGTCTAAAAATCGACAGTACACGGCCAATGGCGAACAAGAATATGATATTCTTGACAAACTAGAGCCGATAGATCAGAAAGATAAGACGTCTGATCTCGCTAATGCTCATTTGCTGAAGAAAAGGGAAACACCGTTTGAAGAATATCATGGCAACAATTTGGTTGATAATAGTGATAATGCTAAAGAAAGTTTTAAGAAGAATGCAAAATACATAAAAGAAAAAATCAATGCTGAAGATAAAGCTATAAGAGAAAAAGAAACAAACGTCATAGATGGTATGGATCCATGGGATGTTTGGTGGACGATGGTGACAGAAAGGCACCTAACAAGTTCACAAAATAAAGCCGCTGTCAAAAGAATTCTTCAAGGGCTTGCTACAAGACAAATTCTAGAAGCCAAGACATTACGAAAAGGAACTCAGTTAAAAGTTTCACTCTTGTTAGATGGCACAACTCAGCAGAAGGTCGTTTTCAAGCCAATGAGGTAATAAACCATTTCAAGTTCCTGAATTGTTTCCAACATTGATAACAGATTATAAATTTGTTAGCACTGATAGTACACTGGTAAAATCTTAATAAGGCTGCTTATGACTATGACTAAAGCATTTTAAATCTTTTAAATTGTAATTTTGTCGGCTGATATTTTATCATTATGATTTCTTATATCCATGATTTTAATTGTTTACCCTTTTTCAAACTGTTGCAGTATTTTGTCAATTTAAATGTGTCATTTAAAAATGCATGTTGTCAGTTTTGACTTTTTTTCATTGAGATTTAATTTGTTATGAAATACAAAAATAATTTTCACAACTAAAAGGTGTTTGAAGAGATACCTTCTTTTTCACCATTCAGAACCAAGAATGTACCCTGAGTACTAGTATTATGCATGTATATATACAAAATCAACATATTTCATTTCAAACATAAGTCATATCCATTGGAAAAGGAGCACTCTACTTTCCATGTTAATAACCAATGTTTAGATATTTTCATGCAAAAGTTTTAATCTTCATTCCTGTTCTAGATACCCAAGGGACTTTATTATCACTGGAAAAATTTATGATGGTTTTGATCGACACAATGCAGAAATTGCAGCATTCCATTTAGATAGGTGTGTATGAAACAATATTCCTAATTCATGCAAAAATGTCATGCTTTTTGTCTCGAATTCTTGACTGTTGCATATGTTTCTCTTTTTACCTCCTATCTAGAATTGACATGGCTTCTATTCCAAGAAGTAAGGACAAATTCTGTAGACCCTGTAGACTGTAGAATGAATAAAACCAGGAATACATCCTTAAAAAGATAATTTATTTTTCTCTTGATGCTTTCAATCCATGTACATAACCTCTGCAAGTTTTATCTCTTACCTAGGCTTCTCTATTTTAATTTGATTTCCCCTAAACTCTGGTTCAGCTATCAATAACACTTTGTTTGTTAGCATTATGAAAGCAATCAAAAGTATCTAATGTAAGGGAAGATATTGCCGAGACAAAAGCTAAATTTTGTCATCCTCTTAAGCAAAAGTTTAAAGAAACTTGTTAATGTGGATCAGGGAACTTGTTTTGAAAATATGTTTTAGAGGGTTACAAAACATGACTGGTAACTGTTGACTTTGGTGTTTAGGGAAGACTTTATAAGTTGCAACTGAGAATAATGGTTTACTGAATGATTTTGGAAGAAGTTTTTTGCATTGCTGGACACAAAATATTAGGACAAACAACTTAAAAGTAGCTCAAGGTCACTAGCATTGTTGATGGTATTAATTCATTTTTGTTTTCATTTTCAGGATTTTGGAGTTCTTTCGTGCTCCACCAGTAGTTGGACGTAAACTTGATTTAGAGAAGGAAGTTAAGCCAGTTGGAGAAGAAGCACTTCTGAAAACGTTTTTCAAAAATGGTATAAAGGCAAATGCTTGCAATCTTTGAATTTTAAAACAAGAATTTCAGCTTAAGTAAAGTCAGTTAAAAATCAGACAAGTTATAAGATATTTACATGCATGTATATCGTGGTTGTAAAGATGTGTTTGTAAAGAGAGTTCAGCAACACCATAGCCAATCATAGCCAATAGAGAGGAATTCTAATGTCTTGAACATAAAAAAGAAATTAAACCTATTTGAAATATAAATTAATCTTTACTTGAAATTACAGAGGATGGTGATGATTGTTTTTATGGAGTGTGCTATTATTGTAAAAAGTCAGAAGCAGCTTGTGCAAAAGGAAAAATAATGGAAGGTTCAGTTACGATATGGTTACCTGATGGTTGGCATCTAGCTAAGTCAAGGCACCCATGGCAAAGGACATACAATAATAGAAAAGCAAGGTACAGATAATTTTTTGAAAAATTTATTATCATATCAAATTTACTCTGGTTATAGTGACAAAAACTATAATTTTTTATTTGAAATGTGAGTAGAATGTGACTATAAACAAAGTAATTTTTCTATTGGCATGCCTGAGAAGAAATCTTGAATGATTCAAACCAGTGGTGTAACTTAAAGGCGTGGATATAAGCAAAAAATGCTAAATAGAAAATGTGATTGTACTTGGAAGCATCACAAAGAAGAAGTTTACAAAGATCCTTAGAGTTCAAGTTGTACAATCAAGAAATTTCAGAGAGTTTATCAAAGAGGTTGTTATACATTGGATTATAAAATGGGCATTTCAGGATGACGTTTTCCTCTTCCTCAACACCTATATTATAAGTTCAAGTTCAGCTTACAACCTAGACTAGCAATGTTAACAAAAGCCTGATATTAAATATTTTCAAACAACAACTTACTTCACGCATTCGTTTAGAATTTCAAATGTCCTCTGTCAAATTATTCCATTCAACTAGAAAATTTTCAAATAGGTATTTGAGAAACAAACTGTCCTGCTTCTAGCATACTCATATTAATGATGATTTTTGACATGTTGCAAAGGAAATTGATATGATTGAATGTCATCAGCATAAAGGTATTCAGGCTGTTGGCTTAGCCTTGTGTTGAACAAATGACACATTTTTTAAGACTCCCACTGGGATCATTTTTATAGTAGACATGTTTCTATAATGTAGAAAAATCCTAGCACAAGGTCTGTAAACTTGGTCTTGGTCTAGCACAAAGTCTGTAGAAATGTTATAGGTGTAGACAAATATTTTATCACACATATTACATGCCTAACTTCGTTTATTGCTTCAAATGTGACTAGTAGTTTAGTTTAGAGTCAAGAATTACACTAGGTGACATATACATTATTCCTTGCTACTTATTGTTGCCTAGTTTTAGGGATGGTTGTTGGGGTTTCCTCTTCGGTCTTCTCATTATTAAACAGCAGTTCCACTGTCATGCTCATAATCTAATCTTTTCAAACACTTTTTAAATTAAGACAAGCTTTAGCCTTCTCACGAACAATGGCAAACAGGGGTGTGTCATCTAAAAATAGCTAAATTTCACAAGTAACATTTCAGCAAGATCATTGATATAAACCGCCAGTAACTATTCCTTTCTTTGAATATGAACCATTCAAGGCAACAATCTGCATACAGCTTTGTAAGAAGCTTAGCATTAAGGACAGTATGTCACTGGTGATTTATACGTTCTGAGCTTTTGGACCACACCATCATGTCATACACAACAGTAACACATCTTCCAAACTAAGAACACTGTCACAAATATGGTATGTCTTATATGATAATGATATGTCTAATGGGTTATAGGTAACAGCTGGTTTATAGTTGAATCACCAGGGTGAAAGCTAGATTTGCAGGATGTTTATAATTTTAACACATAGAGTTATACACTACACTAAATAAATTTTATATCGCAAGCCTTCTTTTACCGGTCAGCACATACACTGGAATTCATTTTACCCAAAACAACGCAAAGTCAACCTTGTCAAAACTTTAGCACATAGGGCACTTATGATCTGCTCGAAATCTAAACTGGAAAAAACTTGAAACTATCTTTCTGGGTAACGGCTATCCAGAAGACGTCATTTTATCTTATACTAAGGAGAAGATCGCAAGTTTTCCGGCTGTTCAAAAGTCTGGTCTGCAAAAGTGCCCAGTTTATTTGAAACAACCATGGATTGGTAACATGGTGCGATTCGAGAGTCGGATTAGGCAAGCCATAACAAAATGTTTATTTGCTGTCAATTCTCGTATTGTTTACAGCACTAGGAGAGCCCTTCCATCCATTCAAAAGGATTGCGTTCCTACCAACCAAAAAAGTTCCGTTATTTATGAATTTACGTGCCAGTGTAACTCTGGCTACGTAGGACGCACAACCCAAAGATTGGCGGATAGGATAAAACAGCATGTTCCTTCCAACATAAGAAACAAAACTGCCCCCCCCCCCAAAGAGAACAGCCTCCTCGATCTTGTAAGTCTAGAAACACTGTTAAAACAAGTGATTCTGCCATCAGTCAACATCTTTTAGACAACCCAGATTGTGCTAAACCAGGGGTCGGCAACCCGCGGCCCGCGGGCCACATGCGGCCCGCAAGGTACTTTTGTGTGGCCCGGAAGGCCCCTGTTAACCTGTAAATAATGTGGCCCAATGCACGAGTGTCAGCTCGATATTGATTCAGTGATCTTAGATTCTTGCCTAGATTAGCATTCCTCGTTAATATTACTAGTCACTCGAACAAGCTGAAGAAGAAGCTTCAAGGCCACTGTCATTTTGTGAATGTCATGTATGAACATGTCATGTTCCTGCTTATGCTACATCTTTGGAAAACTCAGCTGAATCAATGGAACTTGGTTCACTTTCCATCTTCAATTGGAGTTGATTGAGCTGCAGGGTACCAGTGAATTGAAACAGAAATACAAGGAAACTCAGATAATTCCGTTTTATATGGAGTGGTTGATAACTCCATGGTGTATGATGGTTCATATCAAGGTCTGGTGCAGCATGCCAAGAAGATGTGTTGCATGTTTGGAAGTACTTCTCTCCTTTGCGAAAGTCTCTTCTCAAAGATGAAGCATGCGAAGAGTCGACTGCGATCTCGCATGACTGATCAGCACCTTGAAGGCAACTTGCGGCTGCCAACATCAACAATTCTGCCAAATATTGAGAAGTTGGCCAAGGACGTGCAGCACCAAGTTGCCCATTAGCTTCTTGTAATGCACTGAACAGTGAACATGTACTTTACATCTATGTTTGTATTTACGTACAGCTTCCACGTTACAGTACATTTTCCGATAAATACATTTTTATTGATTAGATTAGTGGTTAGGTAGAATTGGTATATATTAAAATTATACTGTCGTTTGAGTTGCGGCCCTCGTATGCATTTCAAAAATCAAATTTGGCCCCCTGTTTTATAAAGGTTGCCGACCCCTGTGCTAAACTCTATAATGACGACATGTTTCGGATAATTGACAGGGCCCGGTCGTCCTTCCATCTAGCAGTTTTGGAATCGATCTACATACAAATGAAAAAACCGCCATTGTTTAGCCAGAAAGAGTTCGTTTTCTCTCTTGGACTCCAATAGTAATTTTTCTTTAAGCACGCGGCACTGATTGGTCAACTATTCCGGTCTTGTGCTTGCGTTTTTCTAATTGACCTTTTTCGACCCACAACTGGGTATATATTTTTCATCGTGTTATTTCGGACCCTTATTCTGACGTTTTATGATCTGAAGAGTCTCAGATGAAAAAGCTTTTAGTTAGTATGTTCTAAAATGTTTGCTTTTTTTCAAAGCCATTTTCAAAAAACTTTCCCTTGGTAGCAGCAGAAAAACTAGGCAGCAGAGAATGGGCTGATAACTTTTGCATGTTCTGTCTGCAGTCTTTTTTAGGAAATAGAACAATATATGCCATCTTCCACAACAAAGTTTCAGGCTGTATCCCATTATCCCATTAATCATAAAGCTAGGAGTTGCGTTTTAGAACCACCCTTTTATATATACGACATCGATCACTCCATGACAGAGCAAAAAAGTAATTTTCACTGACTTCCGTATATATTTTGATAAACGACCCTGTTTTTCTCTTGCTTTTGATCTGAGCTCCTTTGTACGTACCAGACTTCTTCTTTCTACCTAGCCAATAGGCCTTTTTTATCCTTACTAGACTAGAGCCTTTTTAATATAATAGCTAGAGGGGGATCGTCCCTCTAGCCGCGATGAAATATCATTGATTAAGATATTAGGCTATTGTCCCTTTTGTGAAGAACAGATGTCCCTTAGAAAGGGTTTGCCGTAAATGGTGCTCGAGCACCCCAAGCACCACTCTGAATCCGCCCCTGTGCCCTCCTCCAGCTGATGGCTCTTAAAAAGGGGTCTAGCCAATTTGTTTTACTATAACTTACCAGTTATTTATATCCTAATTTTCAGTTGGCTGTTTCTTATTTTAGATGGGAATTGGATCCAAATTATTGCAGCGATGTGGTGTCCGTTTCACCCTACAACGAAGGTCCAAGGATGCTTGACATAATTGACACATCAATTTTTGACTTTTTAATTGGTGAGATGTTGTTTTCATCTCTTGATTGATGAGGAATTGTTTAAAAATTTTATCATAGGTTTATAATAGGCTTACGGACCGACCAAAGTTTTGATTATTTACAGCTTTACGCCAAGTCAAAACAAAAATCTAAGAGACAAATAGTGCTTGTTGCCAATCAACTCTTTCGGTAGAGTAACTGCCATTTCATGGCTTCTAATATGCTTGTCATGCAATATAAGTCTCCTGTTTATTTCCTCGCATACCTGTTATATTTGTCACGAAAAATGAAAATACACTCTATTCCATTACTTTAATAAATATGATTTGCCTCAACTGGAATAAAAGAATTGCACGTTTTTCAGGAAATGGTGACAGGCATCATTACGAGACATTTAAGAAAGGTGGACCTCGTGGAATGCTCCTTCATCTTGACAATGCTAAAAGGTTCTTATGTAACATTTACATTATGTCTTCTTTTCAATGTGCTTTGATTTATTATAAACAGCTGTTTAACAATGGGTCTAGCAAACGTCGAAGTAATAAGCACTCTTGTAATAAGGCTTCACCAAGCAAAGTGAGACCCACGCAATGTCGAGCCGTTCAACCAAGGGGACAGAAATGCTATGAAGCCACACATCTTATCCTATTATCCTATGACAAAAGACTCCACAGCATTTCGCATATTCTTGTAGAAGGGGTACAAGTAGAACTTGAAAGAGCAGGTCCCAATAGACCAAAACGAATAGCAAGCAAATATCAATTTACTGCGAATCAATTAATGGACAGACGCCCCTCGTAGATTCAACTCTGGTTAAATTTTATTTAATTATCATCAAAAATGAATTAAATGACATTGGTAGCAAACGATTTAACAAAATTATCTTGAAAGTTTATAGACCCAAGCCACATCATTTAACCCCTTCTTCTACCGATTTGCTTTCTTCTTTAATCGCAAATACTCTTAGACAAAACGTCAGACGCTAGAAAAGTAGAAATGCAAAACAACGAAAATGATCAAATATAAATAATTTTTATTTACCCCGATATGACTCGTATGACGGGGCGAGATATAAGTCCATTTTGTTTTCAGATTTTTATTTCAAACCATCGTGCATTTAGAGCGGATTGTTTCTAAATGTTTTGCATAGTTCCTACCTCCTTTTTATCTCAAGCTACATAGTCAGGAGTGGCAGTGTTGTGAAGTCAATATATTTCGCAGCCCAAGCCATCATGGGAGATTCCTACTCGTCCCAGTCTTCTTACGTTATATATTCACGCCCTATATTGTAAGGTCAAGTTGTTTGAAGTAGTGAAGTTACGATAAAGTCACGCTACAAACTTATGATGGGCTAACAAGTTACGTTTACGTTATAGTTGTTTATAGTCACGTTTTGTATATATTTAAAGATAAAATCAACGATATGGAGTTTCATTCACGTCTACGCTCTACCGAAGCTATGTTCAAAATAGGCAGCAAAATAAAAGTCTCCCAATAATTCAGAAAGCCCCCTTGCTTACGGCTAACATCTCTCCGCTCCCCCCCCCCACAATGCTGTCTCTTCATGAACTTCTAATAAACGTTTTACCTGTTGTCTGTTGCTTAATTGAATGGTTATATTATTTTTTTAATGAGCTTCTCACATCTATCCTTAGCTTCGGGAATCCTGCCATTGACGATTTGTCGATATTATCTCCACTTACACAGTGCTGCAGGTAAATTCTTTTTTATATTGATTTTTGTAATATTTTGTAATATCCAGATAGTTTTTTTGTAATCAAATTTGCTACTCTACAAAATAAACACTGAGGGCATGGGCATCGGCTTGTGTTCACCTTGCTGCATTCTAGATGTACGGAGATTTGCAGAATTTTGCAAAACTCAAGAGAGCTAAACATTGCATACCGGCAACATGAGATTTAAGACTAGGCCGATATTCCTTAAGAAAATAAACTTAAAATGAACATTTGCATGCAAGATAACCAATCTTCCAATAAATATTGTAGGTGGCTCCAATCGAAATGTGATTTTTTTTCTCTGTATCAATTTAAGTATCTGCCTACCAAACACTTTTTTCTTGTAGGATAAGAAAGAGTACATACGACAGACTGTCGAAAATTCCAATGGAGGAACCAGAGTCAGAACGTCTTAGCTTTCAACTACGCCAATCACTTTTGTCAGACCCAATCTCTCCAGTTCTGACAGAATCACATTTACAAGCTTTAGACAGAAGGCTTAAGACTGCAATGAAAAATATTGAAAAGTGCATTGATAAACACGGGAAAACGAAAGTGGTTATTGATGATGGTCTCTAAATACAGCGAAGAATAAGGCTTCAAGCAGATTTACAAAACCAAATCACTTTGGTTCAACCATGAAATGGTCATTATTTCCACCCTTCAGAGAACATTTTTGCAAACAGATGGTGGCTGAGGTTGCAAAAGTTATAAAAAAACAACACCTACTACCCCAGTGGCACAAACCTAGCAATGAAGTCTTCCAAAATAGCATTACCGATCTACCAAACGTCTTTGATAAGTGAATTTTGCATACGTAGGTTTTGTACACACATAAATAATGCTGCTAAGTATTTTAAAGTAAACAATAATCGATGTGTTTTAAAAGAAAAAATTTATAAATTATATTGCTATTTCAGCATTCCTTCAATAAATCTTGTAAAAGAATTTATTCTATGTTATAAAAGAATTTTAAAGACTTTTTACAAAGTGTTTTACAAATCACTTGAAGATTTCAATAATTGTCCATTTTCTAACTAAACACAGCCTAAACAACGCGAAATAGTATTCCTGTGGCTGCACTAGGAGATCTGCTTGTCTTTAGTTATTATTTATATATTTATACTTTGTTGCTCATACCGGGTGTCGTTGAAGTACGTTTACACGAAGTCTCGTGGACGAAAAGTACTAATGTATGTATGTTTCCGCTTTTACGTGTTTTTATCGAATTCTGTAATATTAAATGCTTAGAATAGAAAACCTTCGAAAATAGAAGCAAAGGACTAAAATTTCTTATCAAAACTTACATACTAAAGCAATGCACGATGAGGTTCAATATAAAACGTATAGGAATCTTATTTCTATCTAATTGAGTTTTTCATTAAAATTATTTATCTTGTTTTTCTTAAAATGTTTCACAACTTATCTAAAACCCAACAATTTTCAAATTTTTATGGGGCTTCCACTGTTTATTCACTATCTCGAAGAAACTTCAGTTTCGAGATAGCGATCGCAAACTGTAGTTGGCTTGTTTGTCGCCAGGTCGCACACAGTTACGATAAGATTGGGATTTCAAGACTGTTGATTGCAAGCTAGGACCACAATGACCTAAAGCGATATGTGTGCTTTGGATTGCTTCCAAGACATAAAGGGCACTTTGCAAAATGGGCGGTATATCGATGAAATGCAGTGACATATTACCGTAAATCAGTAAATTAACTCCACTGGGGGGCTCGCCTATTTGAAATGGATAGGGGATTATTATTCGGATGGGGGCTTGCCTGTGTTAATCGTGGCTTTCATGGGTTTGAGGCTCTGATATGAGTATTTCTTGATCATGAAGAGAAAACAAAGTTACCCAGGAATATCATTGTTGGGACCCAGCAAAGTCCAACCAGCAAAGAGCTATTTTGCTCAAATTATTCACTAGGATAATTTTCATCTTTGTATCGCCCATATTTATGAAATATTATTAAAGGGCTGCTGCAAGCAAACTCATGCAAGTTTTTAGGGAGCGTCAAAAAGTAATATCTTTAGCCCTCGAACCAAAAGGCACCATATTACAGCACATTGCAAAATTGTGGATATAGAGAAAAACCAAACAAAGTTTAGTAGCAGTGGCGTCCAGAAATAAATTTGGTTCTGTCAGTATAAAAAGAGACAGGTTCCCAGCATATTGCTTTTTCTCTTCCCAGAAATGAGCGCCTTCTTTTGAAAATCACTCTTTTGAGAATAGTTTCTAGCCTTGATTTAGAGAAGATGTTGGAAGATGGGCAGAATTCTTTCGTAGGAGGTCTACTTGGCTTTCCTTTGCCTACCACATCTACGATGTCTGAACCATGACATCGAACTGTTTGATAGATATTCAGATCACGTGTTTAAATGATAGTATGCGTAGTTTGAGTTGGCTTTAGATAGATTAGATACATTACGTATCTAGAAGAGGCATTTTTTTTGGACTTATCTATTGTCGATAACTATAACTTCCCTAAAAATTTTCCATGAATAAATTTTTCTCGATTTCTAGCCATTCAACTTGTGCTGGCAGTACAAGTGGCTTCTTCTGTGTCATATACTTCGCTGCATCATGCCCTTTAATCGAGGCTTCAAGCAATTCCCTCTTTTTCTTTGTTGTCGAGTACGAGCTTTGTATTCATCCCGAGCCCATCATTACGATCTCTCTAACCCATAGTGATCTCTAACCTTATATCCGTAATTCTTTGCTGGTATGTTTTGTTATGGAATGTTATGTTAGGTTACTGAACATTTAAAGACAATGTATCGCCATATTTGGTACTGTTTGTATATGGGACATGTTTGGGATACACTGAGGAGGAGAAAAGAAGGTTGGATACGAATTTGCTTGTGATTGACGTATATAATTCTAAATTCATTTTATCCATATGCGTCACACTGCTGTCATGGCCTTCGGATCACACTACAAATCCACAAGAAAAAAACACAAAAGGCCTTGGAGGTGATTCTTGTTGTTCTTCTCTAACTTTTCTTCGGATGCAACTGAGACGCTGCTATGGCTTGTTTGCGCTGTTCTGGCTTGTTTAAAGTTTATCACTGACCTTTTCTTGTTGAGATTCATGGTTTTCTTCTTTTTCGTTAAGGTGCTTCCAAAATTAGCGCATTTGTAAGGCAAATTTCATTTAAAATTAAATATACTATCCTCACAAGTCGATTTGTATGCTTTTATAATTGTTTGAGCTGAAACTTGCAACTATTGGTTACTGATCTTGACATTCTTTGCAAAAGCATGGGATAGAAGGATTTTTGCTAGATAGGCTACTTCTCCTTAATCAAATAATCAAACAGCTAGTGATATCGACCATACATAGTAAAAAGGCAGCGAATAAGCATGGACGACAGTTTCCTTTTAGCTATGGCAATTCTTACCACTTGGTAAGAGTTTAATAAGTCAATTTTCCGATTCCCTTGCCTGTTACTATGGTAAACATCTTCCGTTCCTGTTCGAAAATATAAAAAATATCGATTAATATTTGTAGACCTATCAATGTATTCTATACAATAAGGCTAAAAGTTACTGGTTGGAGACCGTGTAGAAGTTTCTTCACAGAGCAGCATCGCGTGAGTTTTGATTATTGGTCACACCTCATTGATAAACACAAAATGGATTGATTATAACGATCATCAGAATCATTGCTTGGTACATTAGTGAATTTTTGGTAATTCCGTTTAAAATAATCAGGGTATGACGCAAATACAGGTTGCTCTCGTGATTGCAAGAAACGAATTCTGCCCTCATGCTTCTCAATCTTGTGTGTATTGATAATCGAATGCTGAATGATGCACCAATTATCAGTATCAAAGAATGGATACCTTTAATGGACATCGTTAATATTTGATAATTGGCAACAACATTTGGAACAGGGTGGTCATTCTTTATGATACAAAAAACAGAGGGGCAATACTTGAAAGGTATTTACAACGCCTTCAATGCAGGACAGAGATATCCATATAGCTAATGGGAAGACCTTGAAATCCGTAGAGCTAATGGGAAGTCTAGAAAAAAAGCCAAGACAAGCATATCACTCGAAGCAAAAGCTGAAGAAGAACTTTTCAACTAGCTTAAGCCATCAACTATCAAACCGATCGCCAACTTATGAAATTTCGGTTTGAATCACAGATGGGCGGCTATCCGGACGCCTCTGAGAGTAGTGTAGTAAACAGCTCGTGCCATTCGACCTGCCTTTATGGGCTAACAAGAAATGACCAAACAGTAACAGTTTCTTTGGCGTGCTTATTTCTGACAATTGGTATCGCGGGGTTTTTAAGCAACCTCCTCATCGACTACGTTATATGGAAATTTGAGCTGCACCGCATCGTAGGGAACCTCTTTATCCTGAGTTTATCGATATCTGATCTAATTCAAGGCATATTGGTTTCGATCATTTTTGCTGTTGACCTTTTATCTGGTGATACGGCAATCTTCCGAGGACAGACTTGGTGTAGGTTCGCTGCTGGGTCGTCATTAATAGCTATACTGAGCACAGTGTATAACATTGTTTTGGTGACACTGGATCGTGTGATAGCAATTTTCATGCCCTTTAGGTACCATGAAATCATGACGGAGAAGAAAAGTAAAATAATCATTGTATCCTTATGGATATACATGATAATCTGGTGTGCATTGCCATCGTTTGGCTGGGCACAGAAAACCAAATGTTTGCGTCCATTGAACAGTATTTGTGACTGGGGTGTGACGCTAGAACCCACCTATTTCCTAATAACAGGCGTGTTAGTTGCTACATCGGTTCTTTTGGTAGCCATTCTACAGCTGGCTATGCTTGCAGTGGCAGTACGACAAATGAAAGCTATTCGAGCGCAAGGACACCCACACATACAATCAGTTGAAACCACCCAAGGCAAAGTAACAAGAAAAGTATTCTTTATCGTTCTTGCTTTTGCCGTTGCATATTTGCCGTGGTTTTCCGTAGTTCTTCGCACAGTGATTACTGGCTTAGGGGGGCAGCAATACATTTATATGTGCAACTGTTTAATTTTTCTCAACTCGCTTCTCAACCCTTGGATTTATGCAGCAACAGACCGTACAATCAGGAAGCGAATCAAGCAATGTGTTTATAATCTCGGACGGAGCAAAGTCGAGCCACTGGCACCTTTACAGTTTGGACAAGAGAACCAACCAATGCGTTCATCAAATGCAACAATATTCTCAATCGAGGAAATTAAAACAAAACGACCAAGTGTGTGAAGAGCTAAGGAAAAAGACAGCTTTGATAGTATTTCAGGGAGCCCTCATCTTGGCAAAAGAAGTGTGAAAAATCGCCCTCTAGCATGGTAACTAAAGTCTTGTGTACCAGAACATCGCTGATTGGTGTTGCAATAGGAAATCGTTTCTCCAGATATACACAATATCAGGGTGTTTACTATACATAATATCTTGAGTGCAATGAGGGTGCAGGAGTGCAGTACAAGGTTGCAATATATCCTTCAGTTGTTTCTAAATTTCCACAAAATAGCAAAGCAATTTTTTCAGATAATTAATGCTTCTTGGTATGATTCCCTCGACATGACTAACCCCGTATATAACATATCTTTTGACCACACTTATACTACGATGCAACTGATAACATTTGTTCAAATTGAAATTATGTTTTAAGCTGTTTTGCAATAGAGCTGTGTATCTGTTAAACAGTAAGTTTTCTACAGAATCGCCATCTTCTGTTCTGCAGATTTTTGTACATCCTATTAATCGAGATATAACACGGCATGTAACCAGTGGTGTGGTGCTATCAAAATAACAAGGGGGCTCTTGCACAAAATGGTGCGAAAAACAATAGTAAAAGTAGTAATATGCCAACTTTCGACATTAACAAAGGGGGCTAAGCCCCCTGAGCCCCCTGGCACTACATCCCCGCTTGTAATGGTTGCTTTTCGTTGTCGCCTATCATTGGAACATGAGCATTGGACAAGAATATAGAAAACGTTGCAACCTTAAAAAAAAAATAGAAAAAAACACAGCAGCTTTCCGAATTTGGTGGGTCAATTTTAACCGAGAAATTTGATAATTATAACACCGAATAACCAGATAGTTGTAGCACTAGCTTGGTAGATATTATTGAAAAATCTTTGTGTACTTGACATCAAGCGTCGGAACTACCCATTCCTACAATCATATTCAAATTTCGGAGCGTTTGCTGCCCAGGTACATATAATTGTTGTGTTTGGTGGCACTTATTGGGAATTGGAATCAATAAATGGTATAGGAAATGCATTAATCAAAACAAAAGCTTCAAACAGGCTAGAAAGACATCGTGTCTCAAAGATAATTACACAGCAAATCCTGTGGTCAGATATGAAGAAGGAATTCAATATATTAAGTCGGTACTGCTATATATTGAAGTTCTGCTATTCTAAAACAGGATTCCACTCCAATTATTTTCTCATTTGCGTCTTAAATTTCGGAAAGAACGTATTAATGTTAATTGATAGCCTACATCCTCCTCAAATGTGGCAGTAAGAGGAGGCAATAAAACTTGAATATAGTTGTTAAACTGGCGTTGGCATCATAATGCTTTCGTAGCGCAAACAGGCTTTCAAAAACACGTGGTAGCATGGGATAATGCATAAGCAATAAAGGGATAGAGCAATAAAGTAAGTGATGATGGTATCGCAAAGTCTAGCCAATGCATCACAGATCTATAATATAATGGCTTTTTAGAGTAGCTAGAGAGAGTGCCTTTTCATGTCTCTGGGCTATATCAACAGCCAGTTGCTCCCTCAAAAGACGACACCCCTCTTCAGGGGCGCAGTGAGACAAAAATGTTTGGGTGGGCAAATATTTTTCTGACAAATCTTCTCAATACCTGAAAAATGGGACAAATTAGGCAAAAATGAAACTGAGCTTTACAAAATTCCGAAAACAGGGTATTCCGAAACTTGCGAGCCTGTCCTCTTGTTCACTGCAACCCTGCCCCTCTTTAAGGAAATTTATCTTTGGAAAGTTTATAGACAAAACATCACTGACTGCCATCATTTGGACTTGCTTTGGATTGACTGTCAGTAGAAGGGAATGTAATGCCATCAGCTTGAGAAAACAATAAAGGTTTCTGGGGCAACTCATCTTAAACGATACAAGTTGTATACTGGCCTTGTGTTTTAATGTCATAAAACTAACCCTGAACTGTCTCTTGCATCATTTTTGAGTCCTTACTTTGAAAATTTGCCACATGAATATCAAACTTCGTTTCGGCTTCAAGGGTGCAAACATCGCATGCCACAAAACAACACAACCACGACAAAAGTCATTTCTTCTTTGATCTCTTCCCTTCACCTGAAAATAAAAATCTCTATTATTTGGGGTTTCCCAAGAGTTTTCGGGAATACGGGAACATCTCAAAACATGGAAATAGAGCAAGGGGAAAATTTTATCTTTGCTGGGATCATGTATTTTGTGTATACAAAATCTGACCATGTAAGCCAGAATAGAGACAAAAAATAACGTAAGTGTGAAAATACTGAAAGCTTGTCTACTTATATGTTATACGGCTCTTCAATTTGGACTGCAACACAAAATCTTAAAAATGGTTTTGAAAAAAAGCAAACATTCAAGTATACTAAAGCTTTTCGGCTGACACTCTTCAGAGTATCAATCATCGTAGAAGGGAATGTAATGCCATCAGCTTGAGAAAAAAATAAAGGTTTCTGTTGCAAATCATCTTAAACGATAGCTATAGTATTCAAATCATCTTAAACAAAAAGCTTTAGTATACTCAAATGTTTCCTTTTTTCAAAGCCATTACTAAGCTTTGTACCACCAAGAGATTGTTTACAAAATCTTAATTCATATGTTGATGCGGGCTTATGACTTGATACTGATCTAGCCAATGGCAGGAAAGGAGGGTTCTGATTTGGGTGCAAAGAGCGTTCAAATTTAGACAAACTCTACTTATGATTGAAAATACGCTATTTTCAAAAAAGTGCCAAATCTTTGATAAAACGAGAAAATTCTTTCATCAAAGAAAAGAAGGGAAAATTGTTTTGTTGGAGAGAGAAGAAGGGAAAATATTGTTCAAACAGAACATGTGACCAATTATCCCTCTCTGAGAGACCTCACTGCTTCCAAAGTAATCAAATGATTTGAAGATTTTCTCTGATGTGTTCCTTGTTATATTTTTGTCTGAATTATCGGTCAGATCAGCGATTAGACATATGGCCATCAAAGTGGGCATTTATACAAAGCTCTCAAAGGAAGGACAAGTATAATACTACCCAGTAGGCCCAAGGCATAAGCCAAGACTTGGATTTGGGTGTATTCATTCCAAGTTGAAAGGAATATCAAAAAATCAGAATCTTTGACAAACAAAAAAAGTTCTTCAACTCAAGCATACTGCTGAGCTATTCTACTGGACATACCATCTTTGGATGCGGTTGCATAATAGTATCACTTTTTGTTAACTGTGGCATCCCAGCAAGGTTATAGCAAATGTATGGATTCACAGTTATTGAAAATACATTGGTTTATTGTAGGAGCATATATCCTTCATAAGAAAACATTTTAATAGCATTTCCATTTTTCTTTATTCATAAAATAGAATGGTATCTTTCTCTAAGGTTTATCATGAGTGAGATAATTAGCTTCACATCTTATGTAGTCAAAATATTTAAAGCCTAGCCTAACTTGTTGCTGCAGGTATTTTACAGTGGTTGGCTCTTAGTTAACGACAAAAGATTTACTCTAAGTGACTACAACCTTTCAACCCAAGTCTTCTCTAATCTACTTTAGACTACAGATTCGTCATCAAATACACTGCAGATGACACTGAATGTCAGGAAAACATGTATTCTATACCTTTCTTAGGTGGAATTTTCCCTCTCGCTATCCTCCTAGCCTTCATTTCTTCTTTGAAATCCTAAAAAACAAAGGGATATCACACAAAATGTCTCAAATTACCACAGTTGCTAAACAGTTCACGAAAGATGAAGAAAATAAAAAATTGCTATTTTGCTTGATACAAGATACCTATTCTGCAGACAGTTAAAAGTGTCAAGGGAAGTGGGGGCATGAAACAGTTAGAAGTGGCAGGGGAAGTGAAAGCATGAGACAGTTAGAAGGGGCAGGGGGAAGTGGAGGCATTAGACAGAAGTGGCAGGGGAAGTGGAGGAATTACACAGAAGTTGCAGAGGAAGTGGAGGAATCAGACAGAAGTTGCAGGGGGAGTAGAGGCATGAGAGCTGCAGCTACCAACTATTTCCAAATGCTTGTTATGGGTATGAGAGTTTTTCAAGGGAAACAATCTATTTCTTGCTCTTTTGGTAGAAGCCTAGCATATTCCTCATATTTATTTTTCTTCCAAGAGCATTGAAACTTTTTGGTCTTACTTTTTGAGGATTTCAAATTTAGTAAATGGGAAACTTTGTTGACTGTAGTAGGCAGTACTTTCCTTGAAAGTACAAAATAAATTCACAAGCTTAGGTTGAGTTTTAACATTAAATGATAATGAAGACATTGCAAGTCAGAAACTTTTATTTACAACATTCTACCAGCTTTTGAATTGACAGCAGGATGTATTCATACTTACTAGATATTCATCGTGATATATACCAAGATGTCTTAGTTTTTGTAGCAGAACATTGAACTTGTCCAGTGGCGGATAGTAGTTCAATCGGTCTTGTCCCATTGGTTTTTGTTTGTACATTTGAATTACTTTTGCTGACCTTCAATCAAATTGGGAAGATGTTGATAGTGAAAAATGAACATTTAAAACACAAAATACTCAAACGTCAAGATAATGACTTCAAGGTAATCAGGATTCATCAGTTTTTCAATTGTTCCTAAATTAAAGCTTCCAAGTTTTTCATGCAGTTTATTTGTGTCTAAGCTTCAAGTCTCAATTCTCAAGACTTTCATTAACACGGACCCCATTCTGATCATTTCTTTTTGAGTTGCTAAAACAAGGAACTAGCGGAACAGGTGCAGAACTAGTGGAACGACCATGGAACTAGCATAACGACCAAGGAATGATCATAACCCACTGTTCTCTATAAAAGACTGCTTTGAGATCAGTGGGAACGATAGAACAAATGGAACTAGTGGAACTAGCAGGATTTAGCAATTAACATGCAAGCAAGCTCAATGGCGACCAGAAAAGTAAATAGAGTTGAGAAAATTCTTCAGGATATCGGGGACACAGTCAGTAGTTTTTACATTTTTGACTTTTAAACTCCCAAAACTTTTGGGAGTTTAACCCTGGGGGTGCATTCCATGTACTTAGGCCCCGCAGTTCTACATCCAGGTTTTTTTAGCAATGTTGGTAACGTTTCCCCCAGTACAGGGCGCCCCAGTATACGGTAAAATAATAAGAGAAATTGTACTCCATTGTGAAACCCTGGAACGAGGAAAGGACAAGGTGTTAATTAAAGGAATTGCCTTCTTTATAGAGATAGTACCAGCCCCTGTTATGACAACAGTACAGCCCAGGTCTGGTCCCTCTCTAATTTGGCACTTGTTAGGAGAGAAAATAAATAAACAACGTCAAATTACTGTCGTTTTCTACCTCACCTCTCTGAAACAGGTCTTGGGATGTTTCCAAAAATTTTTGCACTCAGCACAGCCATTCTTCTAATGTACGAAGAACTCATTTTATAAAGTGGGGGGTTTGTTCAACTGGACAACTAACCAATGCCTTCAGCTTCATGTGCCTAGGCCATATAAATATGACTTTCCAAAACGAGGCCTTAGTATTAGAAAACCATTTTGAATGCCTAAAACGAATAAAAATGTTATGGTTTTGTATCAAAATATCATAAGGAAATGCAACCAAGGATAGGAGACACTGTGCTAAACAATTACTCCGCTGTGAATGGAAGTTTTTGATTGTTGATATCAAGAAACCTACGGGAGGGTTAGTGTGATTTGAAGTGAGTCTGGTTTGTTATCGAGGCTGGTCAGGATTTTATTACAAGAAACGGAACACGTTGCAAACCATGGTGGCTAGGTGAAACTGGTGCCCTATTGGAAGAGTTACTTGAAAGAAAAAGGTCAAAACGCACGTTTTCTATAAAAACTAGTGCATCGAATAGTCCAAATTAAGTCAAACCACAATTTAAGCATAGGATATTCGAAAAATGAAGTTGTTCTTCGTTGTTTCGCTGTTATTAGGAATTGGCCTAAGCCATGAACACAAACATGGCAGTATGGAAAATGATCATTTTCACGAGGACGAACATCTTGAAGATCATAGACACTGGTATACAAAAGAAGCTAATGAAAAGTTGCAAGAGAAACTGAAGGAAGCGAAAGATAAAGGTCCAAGTAAGAACACAGAAGATGGACATGAACATGAGGGGCATGGGCACAGTCACCATGGACACGGGCACAGTCACCATGGGCATGGACATAGCCATGAGGGACATGGAAACAGTCATGAGGGACATGAACACAACCATAACCATGAGGGACATGGACATAGCCATGAGGGACATGGACATAGCCATGAGGGACATGGACAAAGCCACGAGGGACATGGACATAGTCACAACGGGCATGGAAACAGTCATCAAGGACATGGTCATATCCATGAGGGACATGGACACAGTCATGATGGACATGGACACAGTCATAATGGTGCCAAAGAGAAGGTCCAGCTACAGCCAATGCGATATGTTTGGCTTGAATCAATCATCTCAACTTGTTTGATAAGTGCTGCTCCATTTTTCATCCTTTTCTTTGTCCCCCTAGAGAGTAATTCAGAGGAGCAAAGGCCTCTGCTAAAAGTTTTGCTCAGTTTCGCATCAGGTGGTTTGCTTGGAGATGCATTTCTGCATCTAATTCCTCATGCAATTTCACCACATTCACATGGTGTTGACGAACATCACTCACATTCTCATAGCCACAGCCATAACCATGGCCATGATGGCGTGAATGCAGAGCATTCACATGATCATTCTGCTGATATGATTGTAGGTTTATGGGTATTAGCAGGCATGATTGCCTTCTTAGTCGTTGAAAAGTTTGTGAGACATGTTAAGGGTGGGCACTCACATAGCCATGGCCATTCTCATGGCAATCCTAACAAAGAAAAAGATACTGCTGAAGTTGTCAAGCAAGGCAAAGATGGAGAAAACAGTGAAGTGAGAGAAAGAAAACTTGACTCTAAAAAAGACTCAAAGAAAGAAAAAACAGATGGTAAGGACGGTACTTGAGTTTATTCAAACCAAAGTAAAACTGAAATGACTTCTGAACACAAAATTCATAATAATGACACTAGAATTTTACAGTTTTTGGGTGGATATCTCAGGCACAGTCTCAAGCACTTTCACTAGGTTTTTTTTATCATATGATGATCAAGTCTCTTCTATAGGTCATAAGTAAAATTGTTAGTGATACTTCACACCTTATTTGCATCACGATCTAATTAACCCTTGCAATATGTGCAAGTTAGTTGCAAGGTATCTCTTTGTTGATGTATTATATCCTTGTGTTTGGGCTGCTTTTTAGGCTGTAAATTTGTTTTAGAAACATATATATTGTATTCGTGAACAACAAAAGAGACATTTATTTAGAAAAGTGAGATTCAAAATTTGGGGAATACACAGAAGAGCGGAAACAAATCACACATAAGTACCTTTCTTTGGACACTTGTCCAAATGTAACCACAGATAATGTCTAAAGGTATGCAGGAAATGCTTTGGACATTATCCTATGCTTATACTCTGAAGAGCGTTGGAAGAAAAGTTCTTTAGTATGATATGTTTCCCCTCTTCTGTGATATTTTCTTTTTTGTGGTACCAAAGGCTTATTTGAATTTTAATTGTTTGTTTTAACTCTAGATAAAGACAAGCATTCTGAGGCTCCAGAGGAAGGGATCAAGGTAGCAGGATACCTGAACCTTGCTGCAGATTTCACACATAATTTTACAGACGGTTTAGCTATTGGTGCCTCATACCTAGTCAGTAGAAATGTTGGTCTAGTGACAACAATTACAATTTTACTTCATGAAGTGCCACATGAGATTGGGGATTTTGCCATCTTAGTGCAGTCTGGTTGCTCTAAACGAAAGGTATCGTTTGGTACTTATTTGGTATTGTAATAAATTATTCAGTAAGACAAATCTTTGAATTAAATCTGGTGTATCTGCATTACTGTTTTTGACGTTTTGAATCCATAATTTGTTGATGTGTGTGTTAAAAATCGGACTACGGGACATTATTCCATTTCTATATGCATTCTTTCTTCAACTTCTTTGGTATATTTTTTCTGCCTAAAACTATTGATGCACAGGCCACTGGTTAATCAATTTATTGCTTAAAAATCAGTTGAATACAACTTCCATGACTGAATGGTGCAAATTAAAGTTTTGGCAGTCTTTTTGTAAAGAAACTTCAATGATGACTAACCTTTTTTTTCATAGGCAATGTGGTTACAGCTAACCACAGCTACTGGGGCTCTTGCAGGCACTCTCTGTGGTCTTTTGGCAGAGAATATTGGAAATGCTGCATCATCTGGAATATTGCCTTTCACTGCTGGTGGTTTTATTTACATTGCAACAGTTTCAGTGATTCCAGAATTGCTAGAAGATGCAAATCCTAAACAGTCTTTTAAGGAAATTGTAGCTCTTTTAGTAGGCGTTTTGCTTATGGTTTTTATTGCTCTATTTGAGTAGCATTAATGTAGCAGAAAGGTTAGTGTCACATTGACAGATATAAAGCTGTCAGCATTAGCATAATTTTGAATTTGTTTCTAGAACATTTTCCAATATTACAATTACACCCATATTATATTTAAACCTTATTTCTATTACAGCACTTAAAAATTTGAACAGGCTATGAAATAATCAACTAGTGAATTGGGATGCTTCACATAATGATTTCTTGGAGCTATTATGAAGAAACTTATTTTTTTATCTCCCCCTCCCCATCTAATTGAAACAACTACTTTTGGAACCTTGCCTTTAACTTAACAAGGCACAGATGACATGATTATATTTCTAACTAGCCAAGGCTACACCTTCATAAATACTATAAGAATATATTTATGATATTTTTAATATCCCTCTACAAACTCCTATTTTATTAAACAACCAGTAATTTTAACACTGCTTTGCTTATTTGGTTTGAGTAAGGGTACTTTTATTCATATGCATCAGGATTTGGTAAACTCCAAGTGCCTAATAAGATTAAACCTTTGAAGGTCTTTGCGAGATAAAAAGAAACAAGCAAAATGTGGTTCCATGGAAATTTGATTGACAAGTTCTTCTTCATTGATATTCTGTACAGCTACCATGCTGTGTGAAGATTAAGTATAATAGCAATCTAATTGCAATAAAAATAACATCTTAGAATATTCTCATGTAAGGAGAACTAACATTTTGAAATTTTGGATACTCTTTAGCTATCTCAGGATATATTCAGTCTATTTTATTTTTAATTTTGGGAAATGCCTGTATGTAGTTATTGCAAAAAGGAATTAAAAAGGATGCAATATAAAAAACACATTAGCAATTAGACAGTTGTTATTTTTCTAATGTTAACATACTGATCAAATGCCGTTTTATTCTATTTATTTTTCTCTTTACCACAGTCACATTGTTTGGAATCACAGTCTTTGGAAGTTCATCAGTTCATTTTTGTACTCATTTAGAATTTAAGACCAGTTAGTTAGGTTTGCCCAGTATCTGTTGGTAGCAACATCTTTGCCCAGCAAGTGGTGCTGTCAGTTTTTTCACAAAATGCATTGTCGTCACTGTTTACGAAAACCGGAAATGTTAAAAACTGGGTTGTTAATCTCTATCATTGGTGTGACAGTTTGTCTCTGTAACTCGCCTTGAAAACATTTTGCAGTACATCTAACGTGCCACAATAAACACACTAACATAATCGTTCAACTGCAAAAAATCAATTAAACTATATTAGAAAGAAATTTTTGTATTCTCACTTTTGAAAATATCAACTAAATGCTCATTTCTTGTAAAATATTTCTTTACTCTGTGTGTGTGGTGTGTCTTTTTATCTGGGATATTCAATGGTTTTTTTGAAACGAGAAATGAAAGAGATATAGGGCAGGGTTGCAGCAGTACTGCATTGATCTGTATATGTTGCCAGTATTTATAAAAAGATGGGTATCAAGCTCCGTAATGGGCTGGTTTCCCTAAGGCCCTGAACAAGGAACCCAATCTATGCCTCTTTTAACTAATCTTTGGTCTGAACCTTAATGAAAAGGCTGCTGTAAGAGGGCAAACAGCCATCGTGAAACAAACATCAGGCAAGTTGGCCATTATTTATGCCAGTCATACTAATTACCAATTTGTTGACTGAAAATACTCTGCAAAAAGCTTCATCTCTATGGAACTTAAAACAGTAAACCTGTTGGCCATAAGCAGTTTAGTAAAGTTAATATTGCTGATTACAAAGATAAAGTTGGTTGTGCCACAAGACTCATGTTTACGCCCCGTCTCTCATTTGTCAATGATTTCCCAGGCACCGCGGAGCACGGGGAGGGCGATAGCGTTAGCCCTCCCCAGTTTTAGCAAAAGATACAAAATTTATAGAAAGCCACCGATGGAGCCTCTTTTTATTCGGCTTTAGCCCCCCCCCCCAACTTTTTTTAGATACTCTAATTTGCTCAACGCTTCGCGGTGACTAATCTCCATCAACTTGTTCAAGACTCAACTTTGTTCATGTATTCGCTCCTGTGATCTATGTTAGCCTGTGTAAGCAATAAGACTAGTAACAACGATACTAGCCAATTATACACATTTTTATATAAGAATATAGCCTGTTTAAGAAAAAGCATTGCAGAATGTAGATTTGGAATTGAAAGTCCGTTAAAGTGAGCTTCGAGTATTTCAAAAAGCAAGATGCCCTACTAAGTTTGAAAGTTGATTGGCTCGTGACTGGACAGAGCAAATCAAAGCTCTGTCTCCGAGTGTTTCCTGGACAGAAGGCAGTATCCAAGTCATGAATGGTTTTAAAAATCAAAGGCTGCTCATCATTTTTTGGTAAATGAAGTTATTCAAAGGCAGATGTTGTCACTTCCATCAAGACTCCTTTGTGTACCTTGTTTACTTTTTTCACTCAAATTCCTTTCGTGGCACATCTAAGAGGACAAAACAAATATGTTTGAAAATAAAGATAAAACTAAACATTTGTTTGGCTTTTAACAAATATTTAAATTTAACTTTTTGACTTTCTTTGGTCGGGGAGATTCTATGTTGGTGTTACCCTGGGTGCCAGAGCCTCAGTTTTTGTTCCAAAAAGTCTTCTACTCCTGTTTTTCTCTTATACATTCATTTCATTTTATCTTCCAATAATTCATTGTCATACTTTTAGTCACCAAGTTTCGGAACCGTTCCTGCTTGGAGGAATTTTTCAGGGATCGAGGGTGGTAAATGCAAAAAGCAATGCTGTTCGGTGTACTTCTTGCTAATTTTTGACGAGCGTACCCCTTGGCATTTTTTCATGGCATTAAACACATTTGCCCTTCACATAGACAAATATAAGAAAAGAAATATGAAATATGTCAGGACATAAACCCAGACATGTAAACATTTTAAGAAAAAGATACAAAGCAGGCTGAAAGATAAAAGAAAAGAAAAAATAAAATTAATATATTTTGTACAACTAGTGGGATGCAAAATATATGTTGGATTAAAGCATGACTTTGACAATAGGTCTATAATCCTTGCCAAATCTTATGGAACAACCAGGGGTTATTTTAAGAAACATTTACAAGACCACAAATTCAATCACTGGTATCTTTTTCGCAAAGCTTTTTAACTTTACTGTTGAGAAAAAAACCAAAAACAACGGTAGTACAGGGGCGTCTTGGCCGGGGGGCAGGGGGCCGTGGTGACAGGAGCAGAGCCAATTTTGAGCCTTCCATCAGATTTGAAAATATTGTCTCAGATTTGAAAATTTATGCAGTTATGCTGCAAAAGGTAAAACAAGGATATTCATTCTGAGAATAAAATTTTATTGATAACATATGCTCCAAAAAAAGCAATTTCCGGCAAATTTGAAGCATTAAGATTATAAAAAATTCCCTTATTTGGCGGCAACCATGGTGCCGCCTAAGGTAGTAACTTTATTCTACCCTTGTCGTAATCTACCGATCTATAGGGTTGCAAGATGTCAGAGACTTTCACAGTAAGCAATGGTTATGTGTTTTTCTCACCCCTTTACCCTAACATGAAATGCTTCTTTTTTATTAGAATAAATCAAAGCAATTTGGTCGGAAAATTTTCGGAAAATTTCACGACGCCCCCTGCGGTAGTATAAGAGCCACTGACCTAAAAAGTGAGTCTTTTTCACTTCAGTGTTAGCATTGGCGTTGTAGGGGGCGTTGACTGTAAATTTTGAGGGGATATGGAGAATAGTGTAGTTTTACCTAATAAGAAAGCAAATACTCAAAAAGCAGTAAAACGCGGCCCGTAAAACAGGGCACAACCTCCTAGATTCTATGCATATGAGTGGTAGGAAATTGAGGAAACTTACAACCCTGCAGTTTCAAACTTATGAATGTTAGGAGGCTAATTCATGTGAAGTTGAATCATCATTATATCGTTATATGTACCACACAAAAACTGTACCTACATGTGTATTTCAATTTGTCATTGCTCGAAATGTGGAAACCTTATCCCCCACGGGGTCTACCTTGGAGAAAAATCTCGAGGATATGGCTTCTGCATTATTTTTTGACCCTGTCCTGCAAAAAAAGTTCTGTAAACACGAGACCTATCCTGGAATAAGAGCTTTAATTCCAAATTTAAGCTTTAAGTGAAGATAGCTATAGAGTGAACCCTCTAATTTTAATGACAAATCTGGAAAAATATTTCTTATGGCAGACCTCTGCCAGAAATTTTCCAAACGCATTTTCAAAATAGGGTGTTTCCCAAATTCTTAAGGCTGTGGTCAGCAAAAAGTTTCTCATCTTTGCCCATCGAATCTTTCAACCATGGCTACGCTACTGCTTCTTATCTTCTTTACCTTAAAGTTAAAAACGAATTTCAAAAATGGGCGTTTTCATCATGTACCAGTGACCTGAAGGGTGTGACACAGAAATACAATTAGTGTCTAACACCCAATCATTGTTGCTTAAATACGTCCCTGCTGACTATTTACTAAAATTCTCGCGTTGTGTTAAGTTTTTATGTTTTGATTTGAAATTCGTATAGTTTTACCTAACGATTCTTTATATTTTGCGAAATATTTTTCCACTTGGTCAAATTTTTACAACACCACAAAACGGTAACAAAACAACTTTAGAATAACCCCTGGGAACAATTACATAAAAACTACACCTACAATGTTTCCTTAATATAAATATGGCTTGGTGCCAGTGACGGTCTAACAAGGATTGGGTGCATAAACACTTCTAAAAATGAATCGTCATTATAGGGAGGGGGAGAGTTAGCAACCATTGATAACTTTGTGAGGAAGGTAGTTAGACTCTTTTTTTATAAGAACAATTTTATAAGAACACGAGCCTCAAAATTGGTCAAAAGTTAAGAACAAATTAAGAACAAGCTGAGGCTGAGCTTCTGCAAAATGCAATTTTGAACGACGTTTTTCTCAAAACCGATGATTTTTAGCGATGTGTGGGTGATTTTTCGGTGAATATTATAATTTGTCAGCAAATTAAGGCTGTCTCACTCACTTTGTTGGCAAATGAGGCCTGAACACCTCCTTAGAGCGAAAAAGCTAGCAATAGCACAAATTAAGAACATTAATTTAAGAACAAATTATGAACAATCCAGCCTCAGATTTTCGAAAAAATTAAGAACAGTCAGCCTGAACTTAAATTTACTGGTTCTTATAAAAAAGGGGGTGTAAATCAATTTTGAATGTGAATATTGTGGTCTTCTAACCATTTTTGGCAGCAATTGTAGCTAAGGACAAAAAACTTCAAAGGACGAGTAAGGGAGTTGTCCTTTTGAATGCTGGGTACAGGGATGGAGGAATTTTGAAGACAACTGGAAACATTTTCATACCCCATTTACTAAATTCAAAGATATCTGAAACCCCGCTTTAAAATACTGAAAAATTAATGCTAGAACATTTATGCTACTCGTGTCATGCATCAATATGTTTTTTCGGAATTTATCTCGGGTCAGCTCAAATGTAATTCTTTGAAATATGTCTATCTCTTTAAAATAATTATTAATCTATGGGACCAGGCTCTTAAAGATAACAACAGCTCACTACAGCTACCTTCCTATGTATTATCTTGCTTCTCCTTTTACAACAGAAAAGAACAAAAAGACTCGCACGCAGTAGAAAAAGCTAATATTTTATAACTAGCATACACAAGAATTCTAACTTGGCGGAGAAGTATTAAGAAAAATCGATATCCCATCAGGAATTAGTGAAGAAAATTGGATAACCCAGTAAAACAAGGATAACAAATTTCGAACCCCTCCGAAAATTTTCAAGCCCAGTACCAGCATAAAAAATGACAATTCCCTGAATGTTCTTGGATGTTCACCCCATAGCTCGTACTTCCGCAGTTTTTCAAGCATTTAGACCAATCATATACACGTTTTTTATTACAGGAAGCTTGGATCAGCACTAAGTACTGAAAGCTTCTTAATTTGGCATCGAAATTTTCGAATTTTAATACTAAAGGTTTCTTAGTTGGTTTCTTTATCGGGACTGAAAATGGCCTTATTGTTTGAAGTTGAGCATTTCGTCACGTCATAAACGCGGGATTTACGGTCAATCAGGCGATTCGAGGATTTACGGTATGACCGTTCGACAGAGTAGACCACAACAACGGCAACAACTCGTAGTGACTTGCTCGGTTACTAGAATAACACAGCAACAAACATGGTAGCACTTGATGGCAGTTCTGATAATTTGAGTCAAGGGTTTTGATACGCAAAGGTGAAGCAAATGACCGAGACCTGGATGTTCAATTGAAATTTTTCAAAAAGTATAAAGCTGGGATAATCTAGGCAGTTCAGATGGTACAACAATATTTTTCACGGCATTAACATCACAACACTACACACGAAGATGATGCTTAATATTTGGCAAAAACTTTAAAGATTTACTTTCAATAATAACCCTATCATGAATTAGTCAATGCTTTCGAAGGTTAGAATATTAAACGGGAACTATTGATAGCAAAAACCAATAGTTAGAGATGGAATTTCAATTCGACATCAATGTAATTTTGCCAGAAGAAATCACACTGATTGACTCAAGACTAAATCCTTTCAAGCATACCCATGTTAAGGAAAAAGGGTTCGTATACTTATATTTTGTACTTGGGCTTTGAGTCGCGATTCTGATTTTTCCCAAAAAACCAGCTTATACAAAGATATCAATGTTAATTTCTTTTAGGTGTGAAAGGTAACGGATTTTGATTAAAGCAAAGTCCAGCTCAGTATTCCTATATCTTGAAGTCAATAACTTGAATTTTCAACATGCTGTTATCTTTTTTATCTTTCTTAGGTATCAAATGTACAGGAAAAAAAACTTGCTAAAATGGTTAAGCTAAAGATGAAAAAAGATCTTGCTATAGAGCTTTTTACTAGAACTTTCAATTTTTTCTTCATGAACTCCCAAAAGTCCTCCTGGCTGCATAGTTTTGAGGAAAAAGGTTAAAATTGATACCTTTAATAGAAAATTGTACACTGGTAGCAAATATTCTATTACCCTCCCCCCCCAATTTGCCTTGTTGCATTTTATCTTACAATACCTCATATTTGAGGTAGAGGTTACCAAATCTTTTTTCCCAAAAATAATTTTAGACCTATTTTCATTTTTGTACATTTTTGGTATGCGTAAAATGTGCAAATCAATGTTGCACCAGTCAGTTATAAATATAATTATGCTGTAAAGAAGTGATAACACCTCTATTAACACATCAGCTTGTTTTTTTGTGTCAGGAATAAGTTTGCAAATGGTATATTTGGAATACTTTTTTCCCTATACAGAATTGAAGTGTTAAAGAAGAATTTAGAACATGTAATCGACAAAATGGGAAATTCTTCAAGCCGGGTAGGTTTTTCATGCTTTGATTATAAGGAGTTGGAAAATTATTTTTCAGCTTTGGCCCTAAAATCTGACTCTTGCATAATTAGATGTAAAGGACAAATTAACAGCTAAAACTGGATGATGCACAGGCCAGTGATGTCAGATCTAGAGAGCATTCCAAGAAAGCAGTGGAATTCTAGGAATAATTGGACAATCCTTTTGTCATATAGAAAATCAATATCCAAAGTTTGATTAAAACTAATTAGGTTAGAATATGGAACTTTTATTGGATTCCTCGGTCCAAAAGTGAATAAGGTAAAAAGTCAAGAGAATACAAAGCAGGATGGAACTGGAACTTTATGAACAAAGAATAAAGCAAGAAGGTGAAATGACATACAAATAATGATGACTATTTTGATGGTTATTGAAATGTTACATCTGTATTGAAAATTTATCTTTACTGAAAAATCCAAAGAAATAAAGCAAAGAACTTCACAGAAAGCAGATAGCACTTGTGTTTAAGATAATTTTAGACATTACTGGATAGTCTGATTTTACATAAAAATACAGCACATCATCAATTTTAACTTAATACCATCATATTGTACATATTTGGTAAAAATATCCATTTCAGCCAGTTACTTGAAGTATGTAATAACTAAACTATACTGTACGAGATAAAATATATTCTCTGAAGTTATTATCATACATTCTGGAGCATAGGCTTTTTGCATCCTAAATGAAGGATTCATTACTTTTTCACAAATAATGATCACATTACCCTTGTCCCTTTTATACATGTATGTTTGAGCCCCACTTAAACACTTGCCATTAGCACCTTTCATGAATTTTAACTGTCCAAAGGTAATGGCAGGGCTTAATAATCAATGAAATTCTTGCATCTCAAATGATAAATGTAATTAAAAGTCTATTACTAAAGTTACATTTATTATGATTTCTACAAAAAAATTCCTGGAATTCAACTTCAACTACCTTTGATAATTTTGATCTTGAATTGAAGTTATGTTTGTGAAAATTTTACTTTTGAAAGCTTATTAACATTCTTTTATAAGGCCCAAGGTTTGAAAACTACAATAACAACTCATGGAAAAATTTCAGCTAGCGATCACCACCTATATCTGCTGAAGGACAGCACATCAAATAGGTAATCGTGATTTTAAATTATAATTTTTAGATGAGATACTGAAGATTTTAATATACTGTGTTTTTATGTGAACATTGAAGGCTGATTTGGCCACATATTTTTTTATCATCAAATTTTAGCTTATTGCCAGAAAATTAAATAATATCATACTGGATCCCTTCAGATAAACAATTTTCATAAAAAATGCAAACTCTTAAACCAAGATGCTTTTCAAAAGAACAATTTAGAGGCTACCTATTGCTATTGAAATATTAAGACTGATCATAAGGTAGAGGGGCTGAGGGAGGGGGGTTGCAGCCCCGTAGAGGCAATGACTGAAAGTCAATTGCCAATTGAAAAATGATTGATTGGCAAAGCAAAAAACCAGCGATACCAAATTTTATTGCTCATTTGTGTTGATTTCCCTCATAACCTTTTCAATTTTTTTAACAAGGTCATGACAAATTGTTTCCTTTAGCAAAGATACATTTCAAATGCTTCATGTTACATGATGTGTTATCAACTTGTGGCTATCTTGGACAAAGAAAACCCAAATTTTGGCTTATTTGCTTATTTAATTAGAATGTTTTACCTCTTTATTTTGCATTCCTCCCACTTCTGCAAAAACATATGGTTGCTATGACAAAGTTTTAGTTTATAAATGTAGTCTTGCTCATTTCTTAAATATTTCATTTTTTATAGTGGTAAAGGAGCTGTGGTTGGTTTACTGAAAGTTGGTAAAAAAAAGCTGTTTGTAGTTGTAAGTTGATAAGAAATGTCTACTTTTATTTGCTTGCAATTTGTTTATCAATTTACCAAAATGTTAACTTGAGTTCAAATAGAAATATATACTTACAGAAAACTTTGTGTTTCTCATAACCTTACAACAAAAGTTTTTTAGAAAATAAAGAAATTTTAATTTTTCTACAAAAACAAGCCAAATTATCTTTTGTTGTTGTTTCTAACTCCTGAAACTTCAAATTCTTCTGGGTTATGAATTTCTTTAAAGGATATTCTTTAAAGGATATGAATTTTTTTTTTTTATTTTTTACAGGATTATCATAATCAACAGCTGGAAGTGAATCCTCTATGTGTTCTTGACTTTTACGTCCACGAACACAGGCAGCGAAGTGGCTTTGGCCTGCGCTTATTTAAATTCATGTTAGAAGTAAGTTTTTTCATTTCTATTAGGAATAAATCACTCTCTGACTGTTGATGAAATAAAGGCTTAGATACAAGCACCTCTACAGAAAAAATTGATACAATAGAAATGTTACTTTCAATCTTCATTTGGATGTAGATTTTCTCTGACCTTTAGGTTATTAACTTTGATTATGCCATGTTTCAGCCTTTCTATAGTATTTGTAAGATACATGGTAATGATAACCTAACACAGGAGAACTTTAAATTTGATTATCATGATAATTATGGTGACATTAAGTTGCATTTTTTCTTTTAGAGAGAAGATGTAAAGCCACAGTTTTTAGCTTATGACCGACCATCATCAAAGTTTATATCTTTTCTGAAAAAACATTTTGACTTACAGAATGCTTTAAGCCAGGTAAATGGCATTTTGTTGCAGAAATAAGGTTCCTGTTTTGTTAATTTTGTGTTTGTTATTGAAGACCACAAGTAGCACTTTATAGTAATTAAATACCTTCAAACTAAACACTATGTACATTGCCAACCTCAGTTTTATGCTATATAGACTCCAAGATTTCATCTTTTCATGTAAATGCTTTGAACAATTTTTTAGTAAGGACAATTTCATGTAAGCTCTGGTTTTGCTATTATTGTTTTCCTAGGTGGTATAACCAAGCATTAATACAACTGTAATTTTCATTTTTAGATGAACAAGTTTGTGGTGTTTGATCTATTTTTTAGAGATTTAACAGGTAGGTTTTTACATTTTTCCTTATCAATGCTACTATATTTAAAATTTTGTTTAGTAATGTGAATAATGCAGATATTTAACATTGGCATTTGTCTTGCAGATGTGAGACTTTTGTCAGTAATTGCAGAAGTATACACCCACTGTTTGCTAGTTGGATACACACTGTTATACTGCTTTTATTAATTAGATACATGGTTTAAGTTGCTGACAAAAGCTGCTTACGGTTTTTAGCCCTTCAGATTTGTCCTATGTTCAGTTAATATGGTTGTAAATAACTTAGCTCTTAGAAGGCTCCTTAAAGTGTGCACTAGATACAGATGACTGCTAATTATGTATCAAATTCCTAGATTTTATTCTTCCAGCTCTTCTCCCTACTTCTGTTTTTTCAAACTTTTTCTCTATGCCCCATAGTGACATCTGCTCTTATTAGTTTACTTCTCTTGCCTGCTGCCCCTAAAAAATGTATCTTCTCAAAATGGACCCAAAACCTCTCAGCAGCCTCTCAGATCTCAGATACAATGATTGCAGCTTCTGTGAATGCTTCACCACTGTCTGACATTCAATAAGATGTTTAAATACCCTTTTCTCTTTGTCTGTTTGTCATCTTGTAGAACCTGTCTGTGTGTGTGCTATTTATTGTATTTTGTCATTTCATTTTGCATGTTTTTTCTCTTTTAAATTCCACTTCTTCTTCCCGCTTCACTTCTTTAAATCAACTTTCATGCTTAGCAAGTTTATGAGGCTTACATCTCTGGCTGTTTTAACCATTTGC
Source organism: Rhopilema esculentum (assembly GCF_057945365.1). NCBI lineage: Eukaryota > Metazoa > Cnidaria > Scyphozoa > Rhizostomeae > Rhizostomatidae > Rhopilema > Rhopilema esculentum. The sequence continues at coordinate 8,351,391 of NC_142825.1, forward strand.
TGTCCATTTGCATTTGCTCAATAGTCTTTTCTTTCCCTTTGTTTCTTTAATTTTTAGCATACAATCCTCTTCCTTGTCCTAAATTTCATATCCATGGCTTGTGTGCACCCAGCCTGAGATTTCATCTCTCTTAGCATTTTATAAAAAACTGAATGTTAGGTTAGATTAGAAGTTAGTAATTCTTGCCAAGCATTTAATGTTTCTTTGATTTTATTTTTAATCTTTTCATCAGCTGTTGGATATGTCCCACGGAATAAGAGATTTGTCAGCAGTGCTCCAGTTGACAGTCGAAAACAAACAGCAACCCCAAGTATAAATTGTTTTCTTAAATATGATTTACATTTTAAAAGTACACTTAGTGAGCAAAAGTATTGCACAGGTTTGACAATTCAGTAATGGCGACCACATTGTCAACAACAAAGCGAACAAAATTCAAACCACTTTTGTACAGCCAGTAGGCAACTTTTTATGGTTAAAATCTAATCAAACCAAACTTCAAACTATTGACAACACTTTTAATTTAAAAATTGAAAAAAGTTACTTTTTAAAAAATAAAAAATTTTAACTTTTTATTAGGCAGTCTTCCAGCTTTGAAACCTTTGTGAGACTTGCTAAAACTTTATCAAAAAGTTTATTAACAGGTACTGTTAATCGCGACATGATAAGTTCAGAAAAACATTTGCAAGATCACATTTAGGTGTTGAAGTACCAAGTTGATCATAAATGACCTTGTATTGGTGTAAAGTGGCATATTTCAAGCCATTTTGTTATGTCCACTCTCTTACAGCTATTGAGGCACTTGAATGAACCTGTTTATCGTAGAAATTTTGGTATTTTCATTTAATGAGAGGATGAAATGTTTTTTTTGCGCAATTTTTTCCGCATTATTTGTTTCCATTACAAAATCGCAATCGGTTGGAAAAGATAGACCTAAAGTTTTTTTTATTGAAAATTTTGCTGCTACATATCACGAAGTGGCCACGTGGTTAGGCCCATTGCGGCTCCAAAAATTTCCAAGCAAAACGTTTAGCATATTCTCCAACAAAAGTGAGGAAAATGAGCAGTTCTAGACACCCAAGTGTAAAGAAAGCACCCCCAAGTTCATTGTAATAAGATATCGCAAATTGGTGCAAAAATGAACTTTTTTATTGCAGGTACTTCAATCATTATGGCTCAATTTTTGTGCTTTTGCGACATGTGGATATTGTTTAGAAATTGGCAAAAATCAAGAATATTCATGCATTCACTATTTTCAACATCAAACCTTGATAAATTTTCCAACATATTCCAGTTAAAAAGTCATCTTATTACTTCTATGAAACTTACTATGGCCACTTAAATTCTGGTTCACAAAATTTTTTGCTGTGGTGCAGCCATTTCTGTTTCAGCCTGTGCAACACTTTTTTCACCAAATGTACTTACTGCTATATTATACAAAACTAATGAAGTAGGGGATTCAATCTTTACCTGCATAAAGCCTGCCATGTTGCTTTGGTGTTAATTTTTTCCCAAATTATGGCATTTTTGAACAGTGTTCTATTGCATTCAGACCCAGTCAGTTTACTAGCAATGTCAGATGTTTCAAAACTCTATAGATAAGATTTATGTTCTGCTTTTTTATCAGACAACAATAGTCAAATGATAACTATGTTTTCAACTGTGTTTTTGGACAGGTTCCAGGCAGATTTCTAGTGCAAATGCATTTGGAAGGCTGCATGCTAGCAGCCTTATTGGACTTAACATTCAAGAAAGCACAACAGCCCTGCCTAAAAGCTTATTGGTATACCCCAGCCACTCCGGTCAATACATTGGACTGCCTCCAAAACCAACAAAAAGAACAAACACACACAAAAGAGAGGGAACATGGTCTCGGCGCAATGCAAGCAATTTGTCTTTAGGAAGGTATGTTTCTAATAGAAAAAATCTGCAAGATAGCCAGGTTTAGAAATTTTGACCATTTTTAAATTTTGGCAAAATTCAATGAGCAGTTACGCCAGTATTTTCATATTCTAGTAATAATGGATATGCAGAGAGGTTACCAAGCAACCAAGTCATCCCTGAAAGAGGCAGCCTATACAGCAGACATAGTTACAGAAATGTAAACCTGGCAGAGAAACTTTCAAGCCAGAGTTTCAATCAAACAAAATCATCTTCTAATAGCAATGGGAGCACTCTTCCACCTCTTAAGAAAAATGATTCATTGGAGGCAATGCCTTTGGGTAGCTTAAATTCATCTGCGAGTCAACCGTAAGTATTGATCAATACTGTCATGATTTATGATGGTTTACCTTGGTGTGTTCAATCTTAACTAAATCAGGGAAGAGGGAGACACAAAGTTTAACAATAACAGAACTCTATGCACCAATACCCCCTGATTGCCAAAGATAATAAGCTCAGTGCCATGTGCTTTCAGCAATATATAAGCTAAGCATTTTTCGCATCCCAAGAAGTGGAAGCTTTCATACGTCCCTGAATCTAACATTTTAGCTAAGTACTCATACAAAGCATTTTGTACAAAATTTATAAAATAAAATAACGACTTTGTACAAGAAATGAATATTTGGTACAACGTTTTGAGCCTTGTACCAAATATTCAATTCTTGTACAAAAGTCGTTATTTTATTTTATAAATTTTGTTCATTTTCGACGTACAACACACACAACTTCATTGGTTATCAAAGCATTTTGTAGCCAGGTAGCCTTTATACTTCGAAAGAAAATTCATTGGTTGGGTTTGTTTGTATTAGATTTTTGTTCAAAGAAATTCCTTCAGAGATATTTCTCCTATCTTGCTACTAAAAGTAGGTTTTAGGACACTTAGAAGCTATGCTTATTGAGCAGTGTCCTGGGTCTTCCTCCCGATGTGGACACCATCTCATGATTCCTATGTATGGAACTTTAGAGAGATAGTGACTCCCCCAACTCTAAGTAAAAGTTTTGTTGTGTCAGTGACTTGAACCACACACCCTTGGAACGGTCTGCAGACCTAACCACTGAAGCATTCTTAAATCACCTAGATACTTGTGTATGAAGTAGATTTACTTACAGAATTACTTGCCTAATGTATGACAAGCATTGATATTTAAGTGTTGTCATTTACATTTTCAGAAAAAGAAGTCTTCAAACAGATGGTGATAGAAAAGACCCTATAATGAATGCTAGCAGCCATTCTCAAGCAAAAAACTATTCAGTTAACGAAATGTATAAACAAACAGTGCAGCATACAAATTCATATGGGACATCATGGAATATATTTGGAGTACCTGCTGATGTGAATAATAGGCACAACCATAACAGGAGCTCATTTCAAAGAAACCGAACAGGATTTTTTTAAAACTGTTGGAAATATCTAAAGAAAATAACTTGCATAGACATCAATCAATTTGACACTAGACCGTATCTAGTGCAAACTGTAGCATAAGCATACCATTTTTCTACTATTTTATCGTTTTAAGAAAAATATTTGTGTATGCAGACTGTTAACTTTGAATATTAATAATTATACTAGCCATTAGTAAAGGGATGTTGATCTAACCACTTCATGTAAGTCAAAAAGTTTTGTTTGAGCTATGCTGCAGAAGATAACCTGGTATCAATTTACCATTTAACAGGTTGAAGGAGTTTCAAAGCTGGCTTTTAATACAAAAATTCTGTATATCACCGGTTTATCATTCAGTGCTACCTAATCATAACTTTCCTCATCTCTGAAAGGACTAATGTTACCTCCATCTTAAATAGGTAATAATTTTGAAGGGAGAAAAGCTCCACCAATCATTTTATTTGAAGATTTTAAGAAGCATGTCAATGCCATACAGTGGTAAATAAATCGTTTCTGCAAATGCCATACTTTCATTCAGGACAATAAACATTAGCATGCTCAAGAGATTTTTGAGTTTGGCATACCGTTTTACTGGTATACTGTTAAGACAATAATTTCAATTGAAAACCAGTATGCCAATGTGGTTTAGAACATAAGCATTTTGGAAAAGTTCATTTCTCAGTGCTTTGTGCTATGAACACATCATAATGTGTTCTTTCCATTGCACATTCCAGTTTAATTGCTTACATTATCCATTGCAAATACTATTCTGATTGTTCAGTTTTCTATTAGTTCCTTCTCGTCAAAGATTTAATGAGATTGCGACTTACCAGCTTTGAAAATTGTCTCCTTTGAAAAATGTTCCTTTGAAAAGTGTATTGATATCAAGCTTATTTCATCAATATTATTTTAAACAAACCCTAATCATTGTCCACTGCCAGCTTCCTCCGCCTCCTCTTCAATGGCATCATCAGTTTTTTGCTTCTTTTCATCATCTCCTCCTTCATTGTTTTCTTGATTTTGTTTTCTTTTCTCTGCTGCTTCTTTTTTCTTGTTTTCTTTCCCTTTTTGTTCTTTCTTGAATGCTATATAAAACATCCAATTGGCTTAAAATTGCAAGGTTTCATTTATATCTAGCAACCATTGCTGTAATACATCAAATTAAGCATCAAACAAAAATTATATTCAGAGTTTTTTAAATAATTGTCCTGCTTAGTTGCACATCAGACTAATAAACTTATAGAATGGCTTTGAATCAAGTTGTTAACTATGTCAAAAGTGCACTGTTTCTTTTTTGATCGACCATTTCCTGATAGTTTCCTTTTTTTGCTTAAAATTTCTTCCGAAATGGATTAAAAAAACATTCTGGTATCCTGATTACTAGATTTATATAGATCTATGGCCTTTGTCTGGTTTTTTTACTTTCTCAAGAAATTGTTCCTGGTATTGCCTTGAGCACACAAGCTTTATGTAGTTTTATTTCCTTTATCTAGTTTAGATACTTTCCCTTGTTTGTGACAAGAGAGTTTTTAAGCGTGACACTGTAGAAAAAGTCTGTAGAATTGGAGGAAATTGTATCTCCTATACCTAATCCATAAGTAGTTTTAAGCGAATTCAGCAGAGAGAACTTTTGTCCCTATGATCCCTAGGATCAACTACTGGGCAAATCTTTTTGACAAAAAGTAAATTAGAGCTACAAGCCTGACATAAAATACTACAATATTTCTTCAGAAATTCGAAGCTTAGCTTGCTTTAGTTAAAACCATTTTCTTGTAAGAGTTGTGGGAGAACTGAAGAAATGACTTGAGAAATGAGGCTTTTTTTATGGTTCTAAATACTATATAATTGAACTTTTGTAGATATAAGACAAAACACCATTAGCACTCTGTCAAACTCCTACCACAGTCTAGGAGTGCAAAATGCCCGGTTGTGCTACTTTATCTCAGGAAGGTCTTAAACTTTATATAAGCGTTTTTAAAACCTTTGGAGGATAAAAATATGGTTGAGACCAAATTTTGATGAAAAATATATACCTTCAAGGCTGTGCTTTAAAGGTTCAATGAATTGCTCAAACTCCATTTCTTCCATTGCTGTCAACACATCCTGACCAGTTAAGGTCTTCCTTTTTTGCTTTTGTGCTAAATTGTTTGCGCTAGAGACCAAAGTAAAAGGAAAATAGGAATATGTACAATTATCAATTCCAACCTTTTCAAAGCTATGGGACTGTGACAAATGTGGCACCTTGCTAAATCTAAGGGTGAAATAAGAAATGTGAGCTTATACCACAGCATCTCAACAGTAATTAGACAAAAGCTCTGAAATGCCAGTCTGCTTAGAAGTCAAGCAAGAACCAATATAAAGAAGTGCTATCAACCAAGCAAATTATGATTTGCTATCAGGTTTCATCAGAAGTTTTAAAATTTGCATAAAATTATTGAAAACTTTTTGGTTTCTAAAATTTACAAAAAATTATAGAAAAGCTTGTTATCATTGTTATAATATTAAAAAATTTTCAAACTTATATGGCTTAACACTGTTTCAACTCGAAATTAAGAATGCAGATGCAATTCTAAAAAATCAGAACACAATCTAATGCAATTCTAAAAAGCTCTTAAAGAAATAACACTGGTTTTCTAGGAGCTCATTGATTATTGTGAACATATTGTCACGTTTTCTACTAACCATGATGTAGTATACAGGACAAAAACACTTGCTGCTCTGCTTATGGCAGATCTTGCTTCTTTTGACACATTAACTCCATCTGGGAGCTAAGAAGCAAAAAACTGTTATTTGAATCATTTTGTCAAAGAAGTTGTAAAGTAAGAAAAGATTAAGTGCAAAACACTACTCTTCAAAAATACTGCCTTCAACAAAGTCAAATATTCTTTAATGAGAATTTAAAAAGAAAACATATATGAATATATAAAGATTCATCCAGCCTGAACTGAAAATGCCAGCCCACTTTGCAGAGATCTTAAATACCAAAATACTTGGCCAAAAGTCTACAAGGCTATCACTGACTTTGAATTAAAACAAAGATAAAGGTTAAAAAATTTTGACCAGGATTATTGCCCTGGTAATACAGGCATGTAATCTCATGGATATGCCTCCATGCACACCTTAAACTCCATAGGTATGGTTTTATCTCACATGCTGCCCCACTTTTTGACCAACTACTCTTTTTTCTCTCTTTTTCATTTAATTTCTTATTAATATTCTCTAAATTAATAGTGTAATTGCTTTTTGTTTGCATTATCTTGATGGCATTTCCTGGGGGCATAATCACCCTTTAAAAATTGTATGCCTTTTGTTTAATTATTTTGTTTTCAAGAAACGTCTTCTTCTTCTAAAATTCAATAAGAATTGTTTGATTTATAAAAACCTCATACCCCTTTTCAAACAGTGATACAACACTTATTTTCACAAGACCATCTATTATTTTGAAAAGGCTATTGTGTCTTCATAAAAATTGTAATGATCTTTTTTTATAGATCACACTTCACCCCATGCCAGCAAATATAATTTCATCAATAATGTCCCAATGTGCAACATATTAACGGGTTGTTTTGGGATATAAATCAAACAGCTCAATCTGATTTTTAAGACCCTGTTACTGCTAGGAAAATATATCATCTAATGAGCAACTTACAACTTCTTTGATCAGCCTTGTTATAACTGCATGGGGGAGATTCAAATCTTCAGGTTTTTCTGCCATGCTGAGAAGCCTGAAAAATGAAAAAAATATTTTGTCTACAGAATGGAAAAACTGATACAAGAAGTTAATCATGCCCAAATTGCCTTCTATTTTCCCAATGCTGAATATACTTTAGATATTGATATATTTAGATATATGGCTCATCAAAAAATAGACATGTGACTAATTTTGAACATTGTGTGCTGTATGCAGTTATATCCCATAGTGAAACTGACTATCACATGATATTTTTCTTCAGTTCAGGAACATATCTGCTGGTTGACCCAAGCCTTATTACTGTAATCTAACAGTAGCTTTTAATTGGTGTAAATAAAGAAGATGTTAAAAGTTTGCTTGCTTTGCTATTTTTGTGTGTTAATTTAGCTAAAGCTTTGTGACGGCCAACTACATTAAAGATTGATGGCCAGACAAATCTATTTCTATATCTTTCAAAGTGAAAATAAACATCTAAATGCAAGCAGGGAATTAGACTTAACATGTGGAGTTTTTAGGTCATGAAAAGGCTTGTTGCAAAGTCTATGGGCATCCTGGGAAAACCAGACCCTAAGACCCTAGGATCCCTGGATCCCTAGGACCCTTAAAGTGCCTATGAAATGAAATTTAAGTGATTGAAAAAATTACATTTTCTGATAGAAAAAGAATCAGTGAATCCAATCGTGTATAATTTGATGTCTTTTATGCTCACGAAATGCAAAAAAAAGTCAAGAAGATACTCCGTTTTTTCATTTTTCTGGGAGACAAAGCGCGCGGCATTGTGACGTCATGTGGTTTGCAGATGGTTGCTGTGGTTTTATTTTTTGTTTGGTTCGTTGGCAACGTACATTGAAGATGGAGGAAACTTTCGGAACGACAGTGAAAAGAGGAGGGAAATATTGCGTAGCTGGTGCTGCTGGTAACAAAAGTTGCCAGAACACAAGTTATACAAATGGAATATCCATGCATAGATTCCCAAAAAACGAAGAAACGCGTAGAAAGTGGACAAATTTCGTTCGAAGGCACAGGCCTAACTTCTCACCCACTTCCACTTCCCATCTATGTTCCGCTCATTTCGCACCGACATCTTTTACAAGAAGATTAGACATAGGAATCGGCGATGGTGTGAATCTAAATCAGACACTTCAATCCGGAGCTTTTCCAACCGAAGATACCGTCATTTCGACAGCCGAAGAAAAAGGACCAACAGTTACACCTCGCGAGCGGCGACAGGTTAGGCCCTTAAAATGTCACGGTTTCTTGAAAGAATAAAACCAGATAGTTCGCTGTATGCACTTCTGCTGTTGCCAATTAAGCGAGTCCGCATTTTGGTCATAGATTCAATGCAAATTCTTTTTACAATCTTTCAGGGACTGTGGCTTATGACAAACTTTTTGTTATTGTGACCAACCCACAATTGGTAAAAGCTATTGGAAAACTTTCAGGGGATGCGCAAACGAGTTGCATTGAAGGTTTTCATTCTACGCTAAACCACTGGCACCCAAAAATGATTGGATTCTTTTATACTGGTTCGGTTTGCAGGTAAATAAATTTCAAATTAGCTTATGTTGAAATAGAAATACATGATGCCCCTCTATCCTGCTGATTTCTGCTTTATTATCAAGCTGTGATTTCCAAGATCAACAAGTTTTGTTTGGTGCATTATATGATTGTGTCTGTGAAAAGTATTAAATATGAAATATATGAAAAGTATTATTTGATTTTGCAGAAAAAACTATATTTATATATAAATCTTTATTTTAGAACAATAACGGCCATTCTGTATTTCAATGAAAATATCAAACGGGAGAGGATGAAAACCAAAGATGGAGAGTCTTACTTCCATGTTGTTTACCCAAAATACAAGTTTGGGGAGGAAATAGTTCGCGAGGTCTCAGTGCCTCCAACTTACGGTAAGTTTTATGCTATTTTAAATCAACCAATAATAGGAGCATACTGGTCCTCAAGAGTCTGTGATAATAGTTAGTAAGTACAAGTGTAGCAATCTATCTAAAAGTCAACCCAGTGAAACGAAAATGTACAAATTTTGAATGCTTTGTAATTGTCAACTTTCATTGCAGTTTTCGTTGAAGACTTGAAAGATGTACTCTTTTCCACACCACTGGAGGATTTCCATGAAACAATGAGACATCATGAATCATTGGTTCCCGAGCCCTTAAGCCACAAGTTTCAGGAAAGGCTGAGTCAAAAAGCTGCAGTTGACAAGTGGAAGGCTAAGAAAAGGACAGTTGCTGAGTGCTTTCCACCAGGTAGATATTTATATATAAATAAATATATAACTAAACATATAATAATTTCATTTTATATCATAGATGAAATAAACATATTAAGAATTCCTGCTAAATTAGTCACAATAACCTTCATGTTATTTTTTTAGTGAATGAACAGTTGAAAATGCAAGAAACTAGAAAGGCAAATGCACAACAACAAAAGAGGGCACCATGTTGCAGAAAATGCAATTTGCCAATGAAAGGTCATCCACGTGGTCACTGTCAGAGCAATGAAGCAACCCTCTAAAGTTTTCTCCAAAAGGCCTCGTTCCGTATAACATTTTCTGTTACTGCCATTGAGGCAATCATGTATCTTAAGTTTCATTGGAGGATAACAATATCCCTTTGCATTTTGAAATATCGCCGCATGTCTTTCAAAATATATTTCTGTACTTGTTATTTTCCAATCAGAATTTTGCCTCAAATTTTGCCTCACTTAACCAAAAACCAATATGAAAGAATTTTAATATTTCAAGTGAAAAGAAAAAAACTTCTGATTGAATGTTTTGAAATTCTCAGTGTATCAATTTTCTTCATAAGAAGAGGGTTAATCACGTTCCTCTGTTGTAGCATATCCTCTTAAGGAAGTAGTCGGGAACCGAGACCTGATTTCTTCATAAATGCAGGCAGGCAGTGGTCTTGTGTTGTCCCATCCCATAGGTCCAAAGATCCACCTTACCAGCCACCTATAGGCAACAGCTCTTGCATATCTGAAAATAAAAACAAACTTCTTATACTTCAAGCACATGCCATTATAATATATATGCATTGAAAATGGGGATTTGGCATGGAGATATGAAGATAAGATAAGTTGTAAACCGATTTTCCTAAAAAATTATTTTGCCAAGTATATAAACCATATATTTATATATATATATATATATAAATTTCACCATATATTTATTAGGGTGATCAATAATATGATTTGGCAGATAAAACAATCATATACACAATCAAATACAATTGTGAAGGTAACAATTGCTTTCTTGTGTCACGATGCTGAAATTGGAAGTTTCATTATAGAATTTTTCTATTGAAAGTTACTTGTCAATACATCAGCATAAGCCTCCGATCAACTGCTAAAATTTTTGTATTGAACCTATTCAGTTATGATAATAAATTTTTAGTTCAGTTACAACTAATTTCTCAAGAATAATGATAAAAAGGTATTCTAAATTCTTATGTATGACAATTTGCTCATTGAAATATATAACAATGTTTTTGAAATGTTACTTACTCATTTTCAGTTTGGTTTCCTCTGCGCCTGTATCCCCGCCCTTGTCTGTCTTTTAGCAGTGGTCCAACCTGCTTCAGCACAATTCTGTTTGACAGAGCGATATACTCGTCGTGTAGTGTCACACATTTTATCCTATCGACTGACCCATCAAACGTTAATTTTCCAAATGCTGGATGAACTTCCCAGCAACATCTATACTCCCTTGCACCTACCAGATTCTGAACACTGCACTTTCCACATTTACACCTGTAACATTGAACAAATTTTAAAATCGAGTGCTTTCAAGAACAGACCTTTCATTGACATTTGAAAAACAGACGAATAATTTTGCTTGTTTCATGAACTATACGAACTAGACGAATAATATTTTGCTTGTCTTGGCCTTAGGCCCTCTCTTAAGTTAGTTTGTGCGAGACATTCATTTGCATCGAGGTCTGCGTTGAGATAATTTAACCAAAAGGGCAACTCAACATACCATTCATTAACATTTTCAACCCTTTCAAATCTTCTTTCAATAGCTGCCAGAGAAAGGCCATCTTCATCTGCTTCTTCAGCTACCCTGGCCCTTCCTTCCTCTTCGTCATCTGTTAGGCCCTCTGCCAGTGGCTCGTACTGATATGGCACTGTAATCGTGTTTACATGCACGACTCCATCGTCCCCGGCGTCACTTTCATTGCTTGAAACAACCTGCCTCTCGTTACTCTCACTTGAAGACATTTTGTGTCACGAGAAAGAATGAATTTTGTTAAAATAAACGCTCTTCGAATTCTGCTGTCAACGTTGTTTGGGTTGTCTTGGAGAAGCGCGCGCCTCTATTCGAGCTGTGCAAACCACATGACGTCACGGAATTTTCTTCTTTGTCTCCAATGGTGGGGGATTTCAAACGGCTTTTAGACCCCCATTCCATCAAAATTTACAGCTTTTACTTAGTTCGTGATATCTCAGAAGGATAAAACTAGCATTTTGAAACAAAAAAACGGACTTGAAAAACTCATTTCATAGGCACTTTAAGTACTGAATACAAAAAGGACCCTTATATATGAGAAATGCCACTACTTCTGAACAGCTTGGCTCAACTGTTGGGGCTGTTAGGCTAGACTGCAGTTTAGTGACCCACTTTTTTGTTTCCTGGTCAAAAGTTGAATTGAATCGCTTCTACCTAGCAATAATGACGCAAGCAACAGTGAGAATGAAGATTTGAAGAAACAAAGACATTTGTTTATAACTGGATATGGAATAAAATGAATCAATATATGATGAATAAAGGAGGGTTTGGGGATGGTAGCTCCCAAGAAAGCTTAAAAAATCAAAGAGCGAAGTCATCCAACCTGATTTTGAAACTGATGTATAGCTGCAATTATGTGAGAGTGAATCCTGAACTGGCTGAACTTCTGAGAACTGAATTTTCGATTGTTTCAGAAACCTTGCTAGATCGAAAGGTTTGTAATTCAATTCAACATTCAACCAGGAAACAAAAAAGTGGGTCGCTAAGACCCCGTTTACACTGTGCCGGATAAATTTTATCTGCATCAAAATTAATTCAGATAGGCCTGGCGTTAACAATAGACCCATGCTATCCGCACAAATTTGAGACAGCTATCCGAACAAAATCAGTTCACCTAGTGGGTTAGAACAAAGTGGATTAAATTAGTTTGGGTAGCTATGTGGTACAGTGTAAACACTTTTATCCAGATAAATTTTATCCACATTGTATCTTGCTCTAAAATGTATCTGGCTATTTCATCCAATTAAGTTTTCACTGTCTCCCAATCAAGACCTCTCACCATCTTGGCTGTCTTGTTGTCGATAAATACTTGTGAATACAGGAGGGCAAAGTGGACAAAATTTGTGCGGCACAGTGTAAACGCAAATCAATCCGAACAAGTTTTATGCGGATAAATTTTATCCGGCTCAGTTTAAACGTGGTCTAAAGTGAAATTGTCCCGGGCTGTCATTATGTATTCCATCCTTAAGAGCTTATACAGTGGCGTCGCTTGACCTTCCTGACTAGGGGGGCGGATGGTCAACAAAAGAAAAAATTACCGACAAAGACATAGATGGAGAAGAATTTAGGTGTTATTTTGCCTTCTGGTAGATTATTTTACTGACAAACAAAGGATTTTTTAGACAAACTGAAGATTTACGTAAGAATTGTTGAAGTATCGAGGGGGGTGTCATACCCCCACCGCCCCCCCCGTTAGCTACGCCCCTGAGCTCATACCTCTGAGTCTTATCAAGCAACGAACTTCGAAAATAATTACCTCTTTTCGTGTTTCTTCTCTCATGAAAGTGGCCTCTGCATCTAAATAGCCTTTCCCGCCATTTGCAATACTTCATAACGCGGCTGTTTAAGTTTGAAAACGAGGAACACAGGAGATTGCGATAAGGTTTATTTCTCAATATTTGCTACCTTTAAACGACATCATATAATATCTAAAATGAAGAGGACTTCAAAAACGTCGAGGGAATAGAAGTTGCAAGAGAATTTGTAAAGCTTCAGGCTCACTAGAGAATACACTTAATTTTCAGAGAATATTAACACATTGAGAGAATATTTACAAAAGCTCATATCTTGCTCTTTCAAAACTATCACTGGTTAAAATTTGATTTTAGCAATATTGATTAATAAGGATCAACGTTCTATGAAGATAATAATGTTTTGAAATGATTTAGGCCATTTAGATTGCCAGCGGGCTTTGGCTCATGAGGCAAGTAGTTCTAAATCTTTGGTTTTTATCTTTTCATTCTTGTGAAGTGATTTTGCTGAGAATTTTTATACAAAAAGACTGTTATTGAAATTGGAATAGACAGAGCTGTGATAAAAGAATTTCTCTCTTCGATACCCATAAAATCTTGCAGCCTCTTTAGGACATTAAGCGGTATTGCAGCTTTTCTTATTTCTACAAAGTTCTAAAACGTGTTGACCAAAATTCAATCTATAACCTTTCGCAATTCCGAGAAGTTTGATGGTACCATCAGAATAAATTTATTTTCTTTGGATTTATTTTCTCGTCAAGTTTTGCTGTCCTCTCCTCAACAGTGACTGATATTTTGATAGATTTGCAACCTTGTGGTTTTGCTTTAACCAATCTTCCTTCCGGGTTTGTACCAGATTTGGTATAGCCCTGGAGAAACAAGCTAGCGTATTATTGTCGTCGCCGTAATTTTAAAACGTTGCATGTTTAAAAGACATGAAAAAGTCATACATATATATCCATTAAAAAGGATAGGACCTACTACAGAGCCTTGGACAACACTATATTAGATTGTTTGATTTGTGTTGTTTATTCCCTCTGATTGCTCGCGCCGCTTTTATAGGGACAGATTTGATCTAAGGCATCCTTAAATATGCCATATGCATTAAGACCCCGTCCAAACGTATTCGTCTACATTGGTAAACGTACACTTTTTAAATAAGTTCACCCTTTCCGCCCACATGTAAAAGGCGTCTTATTTTAAGGTAACAATAGATGCACACATTCGAAAACGCTCTCTAGAGAGGACACTGCTAATGATTTTTCGCGTAGATGGTTTTGTTAATAGTGACATAAGAGCCGCTTACCTTTTTGCAATTACAAACGTCAAAAATCTCTACAAGGTGAACATAAAAAATCTCACAAGTTCGCAAGATTTGAGACAATACCTTGCTATTTGTTTTGCTGAGCTTAATTTTTGCTTTACTTTAATGCATTTGAACCAAAATTGCCTTGTTAGGTTTTCTCAAAGGCTATGTGAGAAGAAGAATTGATTTTGTTTGGCTAAGTTTATACCTCGTAGCAAGAAAATCACCGAAACAATTGCACAAGATGGCCTCTACGATCCTGGATTCGACCGATAGTACAAATATCGACATTAAAGATATATCTATTTGTCAATTCAATTAACTAAATTAACAAAAATGGTGAAAAAAGTATACAAAAAGTGCCAAACAAAAACAGGTATCATGCTACTTCATTTGTTTGTTTGCAGCGTTCACATGTGGACGAGCGAAAAAGCTTTGCAGGGACCGCGTACCAGTCTAAAAGTGGAGGAGCTGAAATGTGCCTGCCTAAAATATTTTGAGGCCACGCCCTCTAGAACGCCGGAAAACGCCCCTTTTAGAAAAAACTTGCTTATTTCTACTGATGGTTCAGAGAAGATATCAATAACTATAAAAGGGGTAATAAAAATCCAAACTTATCAAGTTAGAAAATACATCATATCATAAAACAAAATAAAACACCTAGAAAATGAACAGAAAAAGGTTCCCAGTCCAGAAGAACTGCTACTACCTAGGAGTAAACTATCTAAAGTTGCGTTAGAGTAAACCTTCCAAAATTTTTGTGCCTGATGCCAGCCACGTAGCTGCAGGGGGAGCACGGGGGGCTGTGCCCCCAAAATCAGTTTCACAACAGCTTGCCCCCTCTGGCTACTATTTTTCCAAATGATATTTTGAAAATTTGGCATATTTATAATTCCATGACCTTGATTTTGTCCAAATACATCTGTTTGTTATATATCTGTTTTCTTGTTTTAAAGCCTGCCCCCCTGAGGTATGGTTCTTGCTCGAGTTTGCCCCCCCCCCCAAGCCGACACCTACAGCTACGTGGTTGCCTGACGCTTTGTAAACTATCACTCGGACCAGTGTGGAAAATTTCCGTTCGTTAATAAACGTAAACGATCAAAGGTCATGTGAAACAGAAGCAGACCGGCTAAGAGGGACAGCGGGAAATATCCTGGTGCGCCTTTGCCTCAAGTTATATTCTCAAACTTGAAAATTTTCAAATGGCAAATTGTCTTAGCCAATTAAGCGAAATTAAGATAAAATTACAAAGTTTCCCAATTCCTTGTTATTGTGTAATTCATTGAAGGCGATCAGCAAATTCTCCAAGGTTTTCTACATCTTCAAAAGAACATATTTTGTGTTTTTGACAGCAGTATCGTAACTGTGGCAGCATCGAGAAGCAGTGGCGGTGCCAGCTACTGCAGAGTGGGAAGGTAATGGGCGTGGCCATGTGAGACCACGCCCCTCTTTTCCTCATTTCAGTGCTTTGTGCCAGATTAATTTTCCTTAGGAAATATGAACTACCCCTTCCTAGCGCGTTTCAATCCGTTTGTAGAAGAAGTATGTAGACGATGTTTTGACAAAAGTGGGGGCAACTACTCCACCCTCGGCGCCGCCACTGCCGAGAAGCCTTACTCAGTGACGTCGCCACGGGGTGGACTGGGGTGGACATGTACGTTTGTAATTACAAATACTTGAAGATATAAGAGACAATTGATCTAAAGCATTGACTCAAGTGACTATTGATCTGTAGACCTGTTAAGATACCAACCATATTTCATTTGGGTTGTTCTTTTAATCTTTCAATCTTTTTAGGGGTTTAAAAGGCTTTTCATACTTCACGTTTAGGAAAAATACCCATAAAATCTACCGCAAATACTTTTGGCTTATATTATCTCAACGAAATAGACGAGAACACCAAATAGCATCATCAACATGTTTTTATCCACATTGCTTTATTAAGTTATTCTTATCTTTAAAATGTCTTTGTTTCTGACCATATCTTTGATTGATGGCGCCAATGCTAAAAGTGATTATAAGTTAGGCAAGGCAATTTTATGAAAAGCCACAAACACGCAACTGCAAAGAGAATTTGGCCCACACCAACTGTTTTTTTAAACTCGATGAAAGTTTAAATCATAAAAATAAAGGCCACTGATCATTTTAAGCCTTGGAAATATTCTGGTAGGTGACCAGAAGTCGCTTTACTGGAAGCATAAAAAATGAACGGTCAGCAAAATTTTGACATTCGAATTTTTTAAACCTGATGATACCGTCAGAAAAGCTTGTAACGAGGACATGACTTCCGGTCTTCTGCCAGAAGGTTCCCGAGGCTTAATGATTTAAACCTTAAAAATTTCGGTTAGGCTGGTTGCAAGATGGTTATGCAAAATTCCCTGTCTATAAAATATCTACTCTTTAGAAACATGTCAATCTGCAGCATTTATTTTGATTTCTTCTTGAGAACATCATAAGAGTTGATTTCACAAGGTTTTAGCTTCGCATTAACATTATTTTAGAATTATTTCTTGCTATTGAATGCACCTAAGACTGTAAGTGATTAGAAATAACAGTATGACTGTAGTATAAAGAATCGATTAAACAACTGAATTTACTGATTGCTAGAGCTCTTGGGGGTTAGTAGAGCCATAGAAGATGTCCTAAAACTCAAAGTTAAAAAATCCTTCAAGCTCAGGTTGTACCCTCCACGCAAAAGACTTAGACTATCAGTTTGATACATGTATGTTTTTAGAGTTTTTTTAGTTGTTTCCAAAAAATAAGTTGAGCAAAACAATGATAAATATTTCATTCAGTGGCCTTAGATTCCCTTTTAAAAGTACCAAATGATTCCACAGTTCCAAAGAGAATTAATTCCCTATTTTTACCCAAGCACGGAAGCTATTTGATAATTTTGTGATCTGACATGGTTTAAAAATTATCTCACGTTATCTCATGAGCTTGGAAACAAAATTTTTTTATTTCAAGCTCATGAGTTAACTTGAGATAACATCTTATCAAAAGAAGCCGATGCGTGGGAAGGGAATGTGCTATAATTTGCAATGGGGTCTTTACGCAACGCACTTGCACTGAGTATTACTTCAGATGTTGAAAACAGTTTTCTTTACTAAAAAAAATCAATTGTGAAATAAGAGAAACATTTTCTCATTTCTAAGTTCCCATTCCAAGTGGTCGTATTCACCAAACGCATATCTTTTTTGGTAGACTTTGCGTACCGAAAACCTTGGCGCAGATCGCGAACGGCACTTCTAGCAAAAAATATTTTCCTTCTTAGTATTCTCAAAAGCAGAAGTAAAATAAGTTGTTCTTGTAAGACGCCCGCCATAGCTGGAAGACTCAAATAAAATGTGATTTCTGAAATTTCCATACCTAATTCTATCTCAAGTGGAGACCGAATCGGTACATGGGTTAATTTTGAGATAGCTCGCGTTATCTCACGCTATTTCACACTATCTCAAGTTAACTTGAATTTAGACCATGAGTTAATTTTCAATTTAGCTCAGAATTATCTCACGTTAACCCATAGTGGGAACCAACCGATTGTTAACACTTGTTGAAAGTATAATTTAGAGAGTAGGGGATTTTTCGGATATATCATTTTTGATTACGCAACTTGTGCATATTCCCTTTGGACTAACAAACATCCTTTAATAGTCAAACCAGGGGCGAAGCCAAAAATATTTTTTGGAGGGGTGAAGAAGTGATTTTTGCCGACAACAAGGGCGTGTCTTTAAGGGTGTGATATGCTGCTTTTATGCGTGTTTATTTCAAAGTTCATACTTTAGTTCCGTGGTTTGAAAGTTTTTACGTCACAATTGTTACAAAAAGGTTACAGGGTGAGTACAAATAATTGTTACTTTTGCCCGGCAAAATTACTTAATGTGCCGTCGAACAAAATGTTAGGGGTACCCCCGCAACCCCGTTTGGCGACGCCCTTGAGTCAAACCTGATCTAGGATAATACTTTCTCAACGCTCTGTGACAGGCCTTTTTATTTTGCAATTAAACTTAGAACCCATAGGCATTTTAAGAAGCCCCACTTGAACTCAGAATCAAGTGTAAATATTAACATAAAGATCGTAAAAGCTGTAGGGTAAAAAGTTGGTTGTCTTTAGAAATAACCATAACATCATAGAACATCATACAGCAAGCAAAGTCCATTCGGCTTGACATTTATAGATATATTTAACAGAGTTTTATCAAATTATAGTTATTCATTCTTCGTAAGATTGACAATATACGACTGCTCGCAAAAGAGACAACTGTTCTCAAGAGTTCAGATAAAAAATTCAGATTTGGCCACACCTACAAACAATGAAGCCTCGCTCACACTCCCCCTTGGCTAGGTAATATTGGTCAACTTAATGTCTCTTTTCTACACCAACAACTGTTGCTGTTCGTACGGGTTTTGTTGTTCATGTCGCGACTTTCCAACGGTATTTTTCCTGCGACTTAACGTTCCGAACATATCTTCAAGTATGTATAATGTCTGAAGCGGTCGAGCTATAACGTTCCCGTTTGAGAGTTCTACATTTGCACCACGAATTTGATTGTCTATCAACGCTTCGATTCTTCCGAGATTCCAGAATAGACGAAATATCATCTTGATTTGATGTATGGAAGTTTTATGTTCATCGCGTTTTAGATTTCGGTGATGCTTACAAGGTTCTGACAAGTATTCTTTCTTCCAACGTAATTTAAGATTCGCGAGTTAACAAGAGATAATTTATTCTTCTGGTTAGGTTCTCTTTCGTTTCCCATTCTTGTTGATCTTCTGACTCCTTGTTAACTTCTTTCGCACTGAATAAGGCAAAGAAATAAGACGTCTACCCATAAGTAGATGGGATGGTGTTAAAAGCTAAGAGAGATCTTAGGATACAAATGGGTCAAAAGATGCGAATTTAGGACAGCTTCTATCTCGACAAGATCGAAAGTACAAGAACATTGTTCAATTTATTTTGATTTTATTTTCCTGATCCTACTACTTTCTTCAGATATGACTTTGTACTTTCGATCAATCTCTCGAAAAATCTACCCAACCAAGAGTCCTTGGGTAGATTATACTTCCAACTGATTTTTCGCTCTGCGAGAAATTTTCTTTTTTTTGGTAGTTTAGACAAATTCACGAGCCTCTTTGATGCAGATTTAAAAGTCATAGCGTTGTCTGATATGACTAAGGACGGTTCAACTCTACGTGCAGTAAATCGACGAAAACACACGAGGAACGCATCAGCTGATAATTCATCGACTAGTTCAAGGTGTACAGTAGCGCGAAAATCAACTCAGATTGAATTGAATGGTATAGAATCTTCCACAAGAAAGCTCGGTAAGTCCGCGGCTCTAGGATTTCCGTAGAACATTCCTTGTAACCTTTTGCAAAGAGTACACTTGCCGATAACTTTCTTGACAATCTGTTCTCCCCGTACTATCCACAAGCGACTACGTAGTTCTAAAAGAGTTTCTCTTACTCAACCGTGAAGGACATGCTTCTGGCAATCTTGTATCACTAACTTTATATGGTGACTATCCCTGGGAAGTAGTGCTGGGAATTCGCTTTCAAAAGGTATATCTGCGTTACTAAGACGACCCTCGTAACGAATAATTTCGACTTCATCTTTGGAAATATCTAGTTGCTGTTCAAACTCTTTGCTTTCGTGTTTAGATAGGCCATTTCAAATTTATTTGATCCACAACAATCATGCCTTCGCCATCTCTTCAGCTGACAGCTCTCCATTGAATTTCTGAATTTTCCTTCTGCAGTTATGAAAAGTAACGCAATAAAGACGTTTAATACTGCTGAAATTTTTAAATTTGATTATACTTCTTCTAGAATTTTTCTGCACACAATCAGCGAGCAAAACAGTGTTTGACAGTCCTGTGAGACATTATCTTTGCAGATTTATCCGTCACATTCCTTCGGCATCTCACTACTACAATCAATTTTAGGCCAATCTTCGAGATCTTTGTTTAACCATTTTGGGCCTGACCTCCAAAGATCATTCATTTGCAGTCTCGTGACATCATATTTGCGAGTAGGAAAATCTGCAGGAGACTCCTTCCCGGGGAGACATTAGGTTAGGATTGACCAATTTTCTAATTTCTTGCACACGGTTTTCAACAAACATCTCCCATTTCTTTCCTTCTCCCCGTATCTAATAAGAGTTCCGAAATCAAATTCGTCAATTAGTTAATTAATCAATTAATCTTGCAAGAATTAGACAAGCTAGCAGCTCTAGTCTTGGAATGGTAGTTTTAGAAATAGGTCTGGATATAGGTGCTACCCTTGATTTGAACATAACCAATCTCACGTGACTTTTGCCGTTGACAGTCATTTAAGATTCTTGGCATACACTGAAGCTACGTATGCACTTTCAGAACTATCTCACAAGCCTAAAAGTTCAACGAGTTCAGGTCTCTCTTCGATGGAACCAAAAGAGTACCTTGTCACGTAAATAGTTTCGACTTCATCCAATTTAGAGATAGGAAATTTCCATCTTTGTCAAGTGCTTCAGGCACTGTTTCATCCCAAGACATTGTTGCCTTGAAGAGTTTCTGTAAAAACACCTTTGCTGTCCCCGGAGGAGTTGTCCCCGGTGAAATGAGACCTTGTAGATCGAATTATTTTGCAACTATCTTCAATGCGTTGCGTTTTGTAGGAGTCAATTCAACAGCGAACTTTGCAAGTTCTGATAGCTAAGGCATCCCCTTCGAGATCCCAGTTTAGTCCTAGGAACCATTTTGATTTACTATCAATTTCTTCCAAAGATAAATTTGACTTCGCAAAAGATTGATTTGCTTCAGTTGTAGATAAAATGTTTTCTCCACAGTCGCTAGAACTGGATTCAAAAGTTTTGATTCTGTCCTTAACCTCTTTAGAGCTTGGCTGTCACTTTCGGAGTAGAAAACCCCATTCAAGCGTGAGGTTTTTAGATACTTCGTAAAGATTTAAAAATTCTTCAATAGAATTTCTTCCGGAGTTTACGTCATCATCAGTATGAAGCGAATTAAGAAGTTTATTACACACCTCAGGGTTCTTCAAGGTTGCATTTAACAGAAACAGTGAACATGGGATCACAAAAGCATCACGACAAGATCTGTACATAACATTTGAACTGACTACCTAGAGAAAACGAAGAAGGTCCCTATCAGATAAATGAACTGACACCATATGGAACGCTTTTTCAACGTCGTTAAAGCGATTGGATTCAGACGTTGAAGTTCTGACGTTAAAAGCGATTGCGTTCAGACGAAACCTTGCAACTATTGCAGCGACAGTTTTAAGTAATATTAGAAATATTGGAAAGGGCTAGAAAGTCCTTCAGCCTTGTAGATATGTATGACCGTTGACTGCCAGAGTCAAAATTCAAACGCGCGACGGCCTTTTGCTCGGGGTATCAGCCATTGGGCCTTGAAATATACGCCTTGGCGGTATGTAAAAGAACCGCATTTTTGGAATCAACAAACATTGTAGTTGTTGCCTGTACGTTACTTTTGGCCGAAGAATGCGGACCTTTGCAAAACGAGCAAGCATTTTGTGTACCGTAATTCAAAAGGGCCGAGGTTGTGAAAGTATACCGATTTCTTGAACTGTCCTTTTTGTGTAACATTGGTTTTGCGAGGGTAATTGACGGTGAGTGATTCCCTCGCGCTATTCGGGTTTCAAAACAGCGTGTTTGTCCACTACATTTCGGAGGTTGCTAGATGATTACAACAATCACCAAAGTCCTCCAAGGCGACAACATTACTTCTAATAATATCTGAACGAAATATAATTGGGTCAAGCTTTTTGTGGTCAGGATACTTTATCAGTCAAGGATTAAGAATTGTAACAATGTGATTGTGTAAGTATGAACTGGCTAAAAATGCGATTGTATGGAAACTTCTCATCCAATTTTCGAAAATGAAATCAATCGAAGAGCTGCTGGTTTTGGTAAAGCAAGTTTTGCCAGTAGCTAAGTTTGAGAGCCAAAAATCATCATAGAAAAATTAAAGCTTCTGATATGAACCATCTTCTTTGTCGAAAGCATCATGAAAGTACAAATATAATAAATTGAATACAAATCGTCAAATCGATAAATTTGAATATCAACAATGAAAGGGCTAGATGTAAACAAAAAGATGAGATATGTGAGCCGCTTGGTTGCCTAAAACAGTCGTTCGTAACTTCAAGTGGCACTTAAGCAAGTAAAATTTGTAGAGCTTTACCTTAGCTAGATTCGACAGATTGGATCTAAAACTTGGTGCTCTATCGAGTCAACTTGAAGTCGATTACATATCTCTACAGCCTACAATTGAAAAAGACAGATTCATTTTCAACTAATGTTTAGCTTAAAAAGCACGTTCTAAGTCAGCTTTGCTATAGCAAATTGTCCTTTAACGCAAATCTCTTTCCAACATGTACATCTTATCTCTATACATCACTTCGCAACATCCAAGCTGACGAAAGGTTTGCTGCATCTCTTCTTCAAAATCTAACGGTGTCTGCACTGTCAGATAAAATGTTTTCGATTCTGCCTCCTCCCAGCCAGCACGAACCAGGGACACGATCGTTTCGGTTGCCCAAGCTACATCAGATCCGTAGAAATCAACAGAATATAAAGGGAAACCTAGATTTGTATCTCTTCTGGTAAGGTCCAACAATGCAAATCTTTTTGAGAGCATCCTGCAGCCTGCTGTACCTACATCTGTACTTTGTGAAGTTGAACAAGGTCTGTCACATTTACAGTTGAAATTGTTGTCACCCAGACATTCATCATGGCAAAAGGTTGTCTTTTCCCCACTTCTTATCGGTTCATTGCTGGTGTTTGCTTTCATTTTGGGATTTTCCTTGCAAGGTGTAACCGGAATTCGATGAAAGTGACTGCAATCTTCGTTTCCGTCATTCGACTCTTGGCTTTTAGTAACGCAAAAAAGTTTAGGGCGACTTATCAAGTATTGCACATCAGATTCACAGCTGAGACGATAAATTTCATCCCCAATCACGACAATTCCATTCCTAAAAACGGTATGCTTGCATGTATGACAATCAAGCATTGCTTGTGCTAGAAATTTAAATGGTGAAGTTTCATTCACAGTGTCATTGCATTTGCCTTCACTGTTTAATAAAAGCTTTTCGTTTGATTCCAGGCGACAAAGAACAGTCATGTACGAGCGCTGAAGAAGAACCTTGTGTCCTATGGGCACCACAACCCTTGCCGATATTTCTGATTGCAAAGGATACTGCTCTTTCAAACTAGAAATGGCAAACTTGTAAAATTGTATAAAGACTCCTCTTCCACGATAGGATTTCTCCAAACGAGCACTTCTTTCCACGACTGTGCGACAATCATCAATTAGATGAAAAGCAACGAATCCAACAATTTGCCCGCGTATGTCTTCCGCCACGAATATCACCCACCGCAAGTCAGTAAGCCATTGAGGCAAGGAAGCTGTTGCGTAGTCAGTATCATTGTAAACTCCAATAGACAACTCTTTGATGCCAAAATAATCCTCAGTGGTTGCTTTTCTAAATTTAAGTTTATCCATTTTTGCCAACTCCAATCTTGTAGTCGTGAATGCACATCACCAGAGAATGTGTGTGTATTCAAGGAGAACATGACGCTGCGAGCCGCAAATCGTGTATCCACACATGACGTGAATCGAGGAAATCTAATTACTGTAAAACTTAAAATCATATTCAGATATATACTTTCTTTTTAAGAAGCAGATAATTAGCAGCACAATTGACTAGCTGATAAACATGCTTTTTTACACGAGAGTTAATTTAGAAAAAAGATTGTCGTTTGATACCACAACTCTACTTCAGATCACGATAAAGAGCTGTAAATTTTCACAGGTACGTATTTTGATCAAAGTTTAGAAACAGACGCTAACTCAGATTTGCCCCCAAAATGCTATTTTTGGACTGGGGAACTTGGGCCCTATCCAGCCGTCATTTAGTTTTACTTAGTAAAAGAGTTACCACCAGTGACAAGGAGCTATATTTAAAATAACAAGAAGTAGAAAACAACCTCTTCGTAAAGGGATATCCGTTCAATGATATAAATGAACAGTTCAACAAGGTCATCAGACTATCGCGGTCACAACTATTCAAATCTAATAAAACACACAATTGGAATTTGTTTCCATTGAAAGGTCCTGTTTTATACTTCATTATACCATATAACAATCGCACCATTTACAACCGTCAAATTCTCTAAAACACTGGAGTATTATTATAAAGGACAAAGAATTACAAAACATATGGTCACAAACCCTTATTCTCTATAGATACATGTACATAAATATTTATACATTTAAAGTATGGTATATGCCTCTATGGTTACACTAAATCAGTGCAATATACACTGCTACAGCACATTAACATACCTTTGTTGGCATTATCTCTGTGGGCATGGGTGACGGGGCACCAAGGTGTAAAGGAGCATACTGATCATAAGTCTCGAAATGCTCTACCTGGTGGATTGGCGGATGAGCTAGCAAGGACTCAAATCACATAACACAACATATATACATAAGTGGGTATAAACAGTACAGAATGCCTGTACCGAAACAGGGCCCTTTCATCTGGGCACACCAACTCAATAACAAACTGGATCCCAGATCGCTGTCGGCACAAGGCTATGGGAAGACGCCCAGTGCATTAAGGCTGCCGTTGGTATTACACCATTAGTTCTTAGCTTTCTGACAAGCTGAGCTTGTCTTTTGCTAGCCTGCGCCCCAGTCCACAAATGCTGCCACATTTATGGACTGTGCAATATTGATAAATATCCTGTCCGCAGTTTCCACCGGAATCTGGTGGTAATTTATGCAACGCTCACAAATTATGCAATTAGCTGAAAGTATCAACTGTTCAAAATGGCAACGGACGATGACGAAGCTTCTATAAGCAGTGGAGTTGACGGCAGCATTTGTTGACCGGGAGCGTGCATCCTGATTAATAATATCAGGCAGCACCTATAAGAAAAAAAACGGTCTTGGGAATTGAATTATTCTCGTACTGAGAATTTTAAAAGCCCTTTTGCAACGGACTTTGCTGTTCATGCCATCTTAGGAAAAAATTTCAGAAAATGATTAATATATGTTTCTTAACCTAATCTGCACACAAAACTACGTATCTGTGAAAAAATTTCAAATCTTTACCCTTTTTTCTTGTAGTCGAGTTGTGAAAGGATATCCCTTTATGGGACAGGGTTCTAAGTACTCTTAGTCCAAATAGAGCATTCGGGGGCAGTTTCGAGTTAGGATTTGTTTCTCAACATATTGAGCGGATCAAACTACGTATATATAACAAATTCTAGCTTTTTATCGTTATAGCTTTTGGGGGCAACTTTGTTTTGGTGTCTGAATCTTCTCTTTTTCAGCGAATTAAACTACGTATCTTCACCAAAGTTGAGTTCTTTATGCTAATTTTCAGCGTTATGATTTATTGTTCTTGAATGGACTGGGTCCGAGCACCCCAGTCTAAAAAAAGCATTTAGGGGTAAATTTGACTTGGGGTCTAGCCCTTATTTTTTCAGCGCATCAAATTGCTTCTCTTTGCCAAGATTCAGTTCTTCTTTATCTTTATTTGCAATGGAGTTATTGGAATTTGGATTTTGATCTTGCGTCAAAGATCTTTTATAAAAACCTTTCGTCTCAAGCCTTTCGACCAACTTAGGAACAAATCTCAGAATATTTGGGGCCCCTAAGCGCTAAAGGGCCCTTGGAACAGTGCCCAGTGAGCCTTTGATCAATGCGAATTTAGAAAGAAATAGATCTTTGACGCAAATCTGTAGTCTGAGATTGATTTGAGCAGCGCTAAAGGGCCCTTGGCACATCGCCCAGCGATCCCTCTGCTCAATGCGATTTTAGAAAGAACTATATCTTTGACGCAAATCTGTAGTCTCAGATTCATTTGAGCAAAGAGTTAGATTTTGATCACATGAAGATTTCACTTCAGGCAAAAAAAATCCTCGCTAATTATTCCAAAAACAACGGCCGTTGCTGCTTAAGGAAACGTCAGCACAAAAGGGCATTTTAAAAAAAGGTTCTGTTAAATATGCAAGGCTTTGGTATTTTCTTAAAAAATCTGCCAGGTGTAGTTGTCAAACTAAAAAGACAAAATCCGAAAATCTTTTGCCATACAAAAATGTCAGCTACAGGCACGTATTCCTACACTTAAACCCAAACAAATTTACTACCAAAGATACAAACACTGCCACGCTAATGCTTTTCTCAGTAAAGCGCATGAATTGAACTTATACCCCTGGGAAAATCATTAAATTCATTCTTAGTGCTATTATATAGTCTGAAAAGTTCTAAAACTCTTAGCTAGAAACATTTTAGAAAAATGACTAAATAGATCTACTGATATTGTATTTATATACAAAACCACGATATAAATTCAAAATACTATTCAACAAGTTAACAATTTTTACAATCGCTGATAAAAGCTCATCCATTAAAATCCAAATTACTTACAAAATCTGATTATGAAATCCTTGCCAAAAATCTTTCAAACATGCTTGTAACCTGATCTATTTAGCTGTTTGATCCTGGCTCGTCGTGTTAGAGCACTTTCAACCTTAAACAAAATTTCAGAATCACAAATGTAAAAATTTCTTTCACTTTCTTACTTTGAGAAACAACAGAGAATTAATGTTTTCATACAAATAAAGTAGAATTGGCAAATAATTTACTTGAAACTACACAATATTAAAATCATTGACATCTCTAACATCTCAAAAAACCAACGAGGAAATGAGTTGCCCTTGAAACTTCTTCCTGTTAAAAGCTTACATAGGGAACATTCAAACAACCAAACCCACTTCCTCGTTAGAAATAACTAGTTCTACTGGTGAGCATTTTATGGAATTTTCACCATCGAAAAGTCATTATAAAAAGTAGGACAAAAAATTAGATAATGGGGGACATCTTTGAAGGCAGTAGAAACAACATTGCAACCAGCCTTATAGACATAAAGACAGACAGGAGGAGCGTAACGAACGGAAGAACGGGCATTACCTATGGGATAGGCATTTGTATATTAGAGCAAAATCGTAACATACTTTTGCGAATGATAGATGACAAAGGTTAGGGGGAAAGTACCGTTTCTTGATTGCAATGCCACCTTGTGTAGCAATACCTTCATAAAACGATAGATAAAGAAGAAAGTAAAATATATAAAGGGAGAAAAGAAAAAAAACTAACACACCTTGTTTTCTAGTTGCTTCAGTTCAAGTTTCAAAGGAGAATTCTACAAAATAAAAAAGACTTCAATCAGAAATGGTCAACAAATAGCAGTAGTTTGAGCAGCGAATATTCAAAACTTAATTCTACTCTTATGTTTTTAAGTTAAAGCCTAAATTAGCAATAACCTAGCAGTCATTAAGGTAACCTCTGCTGAAGATTGCAAATACTAATGAGATATCAAGTTCAGAAAAGCTCTTACCGATGAAATTTTTGAGCGAGAAAGCGAGCTATCTCTAAGCCTCGATTCTAGGGCATTCACGTGGTCACTCTGAAAGGAAAGCAGAGGGATATACTATTACTATCAATCAGTTACAGAAAACAAAGCTAGTAAATGCAAAGGAATCTAGGGACAAAGTGATGCACAACCTCTCAACGATCTCCATTTTGGAAGGGTGGTAATTCAAGACCATTGTTTTGGACCAGAAAATTGGAAATGCCCAAATTGGCATTAAAAGGGTATCGTATCGTCCATTCTTATCGTTAATAACAGGGTATCGTATCCAATGGCGAAGCCAAAGGTCCTGCTGGTCCTGCTGAGCAGGACCAAGAATTTCCAAAGATAACATTTACTGTAAACAATAAAAAAATTTCTTCATTGCAAAAGGGAAGTTTCAAATTCTATTTGATAAACAGTCCCCAGTTCCGCCAGCTAATACAGGCATCCCGTGCTAATCTCAAGGTCCTGGTCTCTACTACGGCAACCCTGTATTTTGGTCCTGCTCATAACTATGATACCCTATGTTTGGTCCTGCTTCACAATGGGCTTTGGTAAATTTAGTCCTGCTTCACAATAGTCTAGAACAAAGAGCAGTCCTGCTCAATCTCAGGAGCAGGACCTCGTCGAAATGATCATCATTACATTTCGTAAACAGTAGTGATTTGATTGGTCAAGGGTTCACCTACGTGGGTCAAAGAGCATTGTTTTGAAAACCTTTGGTTCTGCTATTTCTGAGAGCAGGACTCCAAGGACTGCCCTTTGCATTCTCGTTCTGTTTAGAATTAGAGACACTGAGACGAGAGTACTAGCAAGTAGCAAGGAGGCCAGTTCAAGTATTATGGCGAGGCGATGTGAATGTGGATTTCCTGCTTGCTTTGGCAATACCAATGATATTATTATTGACAGCAAAACTTGCCTCAGTTGAGCTGCATAAATTTTATTTGTAACAAGACGGAGTCCAAAGTTCGCGAGAAAGAAATGGTAAACAACAAGAATTGGCTGTATGAGGCACTCTGAGTTTGGCCTTTGTACGATCGTATATCACGGTGGCCTAAATAAGTAAGATTTTCTTAGACCTGGACACGGACGATAAAAACATAATTGAATTTACTGTTGTGTGATTGAAATTTTGGAGTTGGAGAATAAACAAATTTCAGCGGAATTTGCATTTGTAAGAGATTAACGAGCGACTGGTGTTGTGTGACTGATTGCTATGTTGAATACCGATGAGCTGAACGCTAAACTGCTAGTATTAAAGTGTATTTTTCTGCCTGAATTGTTTACTCGTCTAATGGTTTGGTTAATAAAGTTGTTTCCGTTGATAACGTGACACATATTCAAATGTACCTCTCTTTATCAGCTGCAGAAAAAATTGTTCTGCAGAATATGTGAACTTGCCCCTATAGACTTTAAACTTATTTATTGAAATTATTTTAATAAAGTATCTAGAGTTGTAAGGTTTATAAGACCAAAATCTGGAATAGTCTAATTAGACTATTTCAACTACCACAAATATATGGTATGCAACTTCAAATGTCAACTCTACCCCCTTTTATTGTGAAATTTAGTTATCACCAATTTGAACTTTTACTTCAGCTGTAGAAGCTTACTACAATTTGATATAGATTTGTTTGAAAAGTAAGAATCTTAAAGCACGCCTTTAAGTATGGGTTTATTTATCAAAAGATAGACATCAGTTTAAAATTTGCTTTTTACTGAAGCTAAGAAAAAATTAACTGAATCTTACCAGGTCTTCATGCTCAGCTATGTTGCAATATTCATCATCATAGGTAACTGTCTTCTTCTGGCTTCCTTTCTTCTTTTTACTCTTGTTTAGATCATCCTTGAGATGATGAATATGAAGGGAGCCGTTAGGTGCTGTTGTGGTGGTAAGGACATTCTCGACAGGGATGCCCTTTTCAGCACCGTAGTGATGATGGTGAACAGTCGATACAGGGGTCTGGTAACCATTTGACTGTGGGAGTGAATTCGAATTCAGCTCTAATGCACTTGCTCTCAATGGGGTGTAAAGCTGTGGAGTTGGTCTTGCAGATAGTCTTTGCAATGGAGAAGACAACACGGCTGTTGCATTTGTTTGCAAGTTGGCTATTGAGCTCTTCAAAACCTCTACTTCGTGAAGCAAATGCTCAAAACGAGGATCTAGAATCGATTAAACACACTTTTAACAGCGACATAATATTTTCACTAAACTACGTTACGCATTCGATACAACTGGATCAACATCACGACTATGAATGAATCCATGGATGTCTCAAAAGATGTGCAGTTGTTCAAAAATGAAAAAGAAGAGCGTTTCAAAGAGTCTCAGTTGTCATTTATAAGAGGTGGCTACTTAAAATAAGTGCATAGGCAAAACCCACAGAGCAGATTTGTGATAAAGATTGCTTCAGGGAAAGATCTATAAAGCACGTTTCAGAATGACAATAATGAGCTGTGTGATAAAAACTGGGAAGCATTTTCCTTCATCGACTTTTCATAAAGAAAAATACCCTGTGTATAAATTTGCTATGAAAGTTATGAATGCAAATATGCTATTTATATCAAGTTAAAAATTTTTCTCTTATAAGACATTAAACTAAAATACACGTTATAATTGTGAGAAATATCAAAACAACATGAGATTCTTTACTTGAGTACAAAATGATAAATTACGCACCACTGACTGTGACGTAATGAGACCCGTTCAGCGTTTCGTTTAATTTTATTTGTAGACGCGTCAGTTCATCTTCTTTGGCCTGCAGCTGATTGAGAAGATTCGAAATCTTGCCTCTATATTCGGCTGAAAAAATGGATGTAAACTCAATGAAATTGCAGTCAACCTTTTGAGATAGGATTGGAGCCGAAGAATTCTGGCAGGAATGACCAAGATCAAGATTTTTTAAATAATATTTATTTTTCAAGAAAACTATCAAATTCATTAATCAAATTTCAGAATATTTAAAATTAAAAATGGATTAAGATGCATAGTTAAAAACGTCGAAATAATATGTATCGAGACTCAACAATAAGGTGAAAGCCAGTTTGGACCTCGATCTAAAAATGCCGAAACTTACCAATGAGAGGCTCTGTGGAATTTCGAAGGGATGCCAGCTCTTGCTCTCGGTAACCAAGCGTCCTTTTCAAATTAGAAATCTGTATAGAAAGATTGTTGAATAGCGTTAATTTTGAATGGTGAAAATGTAACAGGTATTCAAATCATGGGCAAACATGGCACCCCAAACTTATTGACCTCTTAAAAAAGTGATCCCCTTAAAAGTATTTGTTGCAAGGGGTTGTGAGCAGAAAATTTAGCCGTTGGATGCTTGTGAAAATAATTTGGCAAAAGATCAAAGGTTGAACGATATGATGATGCTAAATTTGAAAGAATACTTTTCGGATAATATTGGCTTCCCTAGATCTTTCAACCGAGCTATTTTGCACCTTGTGTTAACAAACTGAACTTTATATATATATATCATTTTTCACCAATCAATTTTTCTTAATACGAAATTCCTTGAAGAAGGTGGACTAGTATTGTTCATGTCAGTTTCATTTTCAATACTTTATATAGGGCAAAAGCGCCAGTACATAAAATATGCTGCCACACAGCTTGTCCTGCTTACAAAAGAACAGAACATATAAATTCCATGTTTACAATGTAATTTGACACAAAAAGTTAAAATTGTAGTTCAAAAAGAAAATGCTGAGAATTATACAGCTATGGATTACGGATTACGTAACAGCCTTTTATAACGCTAAAAGAGTTAACAATGATACTTCTCGATGCATATGTATTCAAAAAGCAGACAATGTCCTTGATGCCTTAACAGCCATTTAAATAGGTCTATTGGTTGGCGTATATTTGTAAAGACAAGCTGGGAAGCTCTATTACGAATAGTATTTGCGTCTAAAATAAACCTTAGGTAGTTACAGCAAATGAGGGGAAAGATGAAGCCTCTTTGCGAGGAACTGAGGGCCATTTTGGCTTCTTAAATCCACAAAAGGACCCCTTTACTAGATATTACGAAAACCGGAAAACAGAATCTGACCTGACTTAATGCATTCTCTATTTCATCAGCCATGCGTTGATGAAGTGCCTTGTTTTTAGTATCAAGCAACCGGCTTTCATATTCTTTGTCATCAACCTGAGAATATTATCAAAGATGGCATAAGATACATATTGCTTGTTTTTTTCTAACATCATATCTGCTTTTGAAGAAAAAAACCTTCAAATTTGCAAACAATTATTTGCTGGTACAAAATTTAAAAATTGCTTTGAATAAAAAAAACATTTCAAGACATGCTAAAGCTTTCTTTCTGACAAGCTTCACAGCATAAAACATGAGAAAAATCATCAAAAATGTATAGCTTGGAAATATATATAATCAGTTGTAGATTAAATAAGCCTATAAGCAACGTGTGCACGCGATGCTTAAGAAAAATGCCACAAATGACACTTTGCTTAGGCAAAATGCTCTCGTGTGCGCCTAGCTTTACTAATGGAGTGCTAAGGTGAAAACGAACTCCTTCTGTCTACACAATAGCGGATTTTTCGAGCTCAAGTAGATAGATTCCAAAACTGCTAGATGGAGCGACGATCGGGCTTTACCAATTGTCTGGAACATGTCATAATTATAGTTTTTTGGCATACGTGACTTTGTTTAAGATTTGTCAAAATTTGCTCTATTATTGCAAGGAAAGTGCTGTTTTGTTCTTTCCCGCACTTTTGGCTTGTGCACCATACATAACCAGAATCGCACGTTACGTTATCGAACGTTATCTCAAAAAGGACGAAGCTTTTAGTTGGTAGGGACATAATCATTTTGAATTGATTCTTCGCCTACCAGTGTCATTCCTTAATATTTACATCACACATTTATTTTTTCACTGAAATAAAACCCTTTTACTCAACAGCAATCAAAACAATTTTATACCATGTCAATCAAGATGTTTTCACTTGCCTGTGTCATCCTGAAGCCTTGCAGTGTTTTAGGTTATTCAAGAAGAGGAATCCATGAAGTGAAACTCCAAACGACAGAGACAAGAAGTGAGAAATGGTCTCAGAGTATACCAACTTATTGCTGACGACTAGAAACATTGCTTACTAACCGTTTGGCGAAGTCTTTCTATTTCATCTGAAAGTCTTTTTTTAAAACTCAAATGGTGCATTTCCTGCAAGAGATCACAGAAAATAACCATAAAAATTCAAAAATCAACTCAGGTTTTGAAGCCTTTGATTGAGATATTTAGTTTGGAGAGTCAATTTTTATACTTAATTAGTTGAAACGTTACTCAAAGTAACTAATCTTATTACATTTAACGCTTGAGAAATCTATCCAACTAGCAAATTCTATAATTGTAAAATAATTATACTAACGCTTTATGCAATGACATATTACGTTGTCTTTTGGTAATTTTCATGGATTAATGACATACAAAACAAAAGAAGATAACGAGATTTTGACAAGGTTTTATGCGGTGTTACGTAAAGTATTACCCTTCCTTCAGCTTCTCTCTCTGTGTCAGCGACTCTTCTTCTTAGGTTATCAATTTCATGAGACAATGAATTGATTGCATTTCTTTCCCGTTCATAGGCCTAAGGTATTCAACGATAGTTATTCACAAAA
Organism: Rhopilema esculentum; assembly: GCF_057945365.1. Lineage (NCBI taxonomy): Eukaryota > Metazoa > Cnidaria > Scyphozoa > Rhizostomeae > Rhizostomatidae > Rhopilema > Rhopilema esculentum. Next base: position 8,384,564 of record NC_142825.1, read on the forward strand.
GCAGATTAGACAATCAGAGACTAAGTCGTTCAAAATACAAAAATTTCTTCTTTTCTAGATTTGTATTAGTTGCTTTTTTGTGAATGGGCATTTAAAAACAGATGAGAACCTTGGGTATTGCAAGAATTTTACAATATATGAAAACATAGCACTTAATAAAAATATTTGGCAAAAAGGAAAACAAATTTTCATCGTATCATCGAATATTCGATTATCAAGCACTGCGAGGTCAATTTTAGGAAAAAATTATTTCATTGAAATCTGTTGTCAGTCGAATTCCGTTAAGTCGTTCTCCGGATAACTCGGATTTTCACCAGGTCAGGTTGACTTCAACTCCCTTCAATTCCTACCTTATTCAAGTCAAAAGTCACACCCCGGATAAGAAGACGGGCATTCGCTATAGCGTTTTTGGAAGTTGGAAAATTTCATAACCCCTTTGAAGGTCCGAGTTAGCGAGATCCAACTTTAGGTAGAAGCTAAAAAGTTTCAAATGTCCTAATGCGAGGAAATACCTGATTGCTATAGTTTTGCTGCAGTTGCTTCATTAACCTTTTTAAATTGTCAATTTCATCTTCTAAATTTTGCAGTTCTTTTGCGTGTAGTGCCCGCTCATTCTTTAACTGCAAAAACAAAAACTTGCTTTCTTAATCTCAAGTTAACAATTTTAATGTAAGAAAGAAATAGCTTCGATGCTTTGTGCTGCAAAATCATGATCTGACAATTTTTTACTTTTGATGTGACTCAGTCAATAGATCTAAATATCTACATAAATAGAAATAAAATACATAAAAATAAAACAAAACAAACAAAATAAAATAAAATAAGGGTTGTCTATGATCTATTAAGTATAAGAAAACAGTAGAAAAAGGTAGATGAAAACTAAAATGAATCACATGATTGAAAAAGGGGCAAGAGACTCATCTTGTGAAGAAAAGATACTAATGATAAGAAAGGCCCATACTTAACAACTCATAACAATTTAAATTCCAGAATTAAAGCTAGAATCCATGAATTGAAAATGCAAATCAATGTTTTTTGGTACGTTGTCGCACAAAAATTATTAGCTTCTGTTAATTAGCTTTTGGCTTAAAATACTTAAAATTAGAAGTAAAATTGACATTCAAGAAAGTGACAATTGCTTGATAAAAATAATGAAGAAAATTGTATACAGAAAGAACTCAAAGCTACTAAGCACAATTGTATACCATTTCTGTAGCCTCCTTTTCGACAGCATTAGCATGATCATTTAAAGCATTGTTTTCGTCCTCTAATCTTGAAATGTTTTCCAGCAAACGACTGTTGTTTTCCTCGGCCTATAGGGAATTTGATTGCAAATTAAACCAGAATGTTCTGTTTATTTGAACAAAACGTACGAAAATTCTACGAAGCTTCAACGCAGTTACACTAAAACTGCCTAACTGCAATGCCTGCCAAAAGTCTTGGAACACTTGCTAAAATTTACGTTGTGCACGAGCTGCAACATCTCCTCCCCCCTTGTACAATGTTGTGCCACGAAAATATGAATAATCCTACACGTACAAGTGATAAATGTTTACATAGCTATGGTTTTCAGCTAGCGAATCAACATTGTATGAGGGGGAAGAGGGGCAACACCCTCCTTGTTGACATGGAAATAGAAGGGGACACGCGAATTCACAGAAATCTCAGGGTGTTCCAAGGACTTTTGGCAGGCATAACTGGGTGCTTACAGAAGGACCGAAAAATAACAACTGAATTGCGAACGAACTTCCCAACAACCAAAAGCACTTGTGAAGTTTTCTAAAGATAACATGCAGAGAACTTTATATAAAGCTTTGCAGATATTCAAATTATGTTATCGACAAGATTTAAGAAGATACTTATTAGAAAGTCCCGAAAAACAATTCATGAGCATAGAACCAGAGAAATGAAAAATGCGATGTAGAAGTGTCTTGTCCTTATATTCAATGTTGAAATTCCAACCTAAATGTTCGAAGAATATCGCTAGACTTTTATGCCCTAAAAAAGACTGATGGCTAAAAACAGCCATTCATTCAAAGAACTCTCCATTTAAAAAAAAAAGAATACAAGATTGGATAAAGCGACGAAGCCAAATTGTAGAATCACAAAGATGATAAAAGATATCTGACCAGATGGAACTGTGACTCTTTATTTAGAACCTCGGCCTGTAGCTCGGAGATTTCTTCAGCTAAACCATCAATTTCTGCCTGGAAATCTCTTTTACCTCTTTTTATCTTTGGGAGAGTGAAACACGAAAGTTACTTAAAGTAGCACTGAAATGCGCACGAGATCACCTTTGGATGCTTATAGAGAATAAATGTACGGTGCAACAAGTAATCGAAAGAGAGAAACATGTGAGAAAAGAAATGTCATACATAAAGTCATTGGCACTAATGTGGTCCTGAAGTTGGTAAGCCCTTCAAGTCATAAACAAGGAAATAACACACTGTCAACATCACATTATCATAACCTTTCAAAAAACTAGCTTCCTAATGTCCAGTCCCTCAATACTATCCATTGTTGCACACTTTCGTCGTCAATTTTCCTCACCGTGGTGTTTTCCTTCTCAATTATTCCCAGCTTTTCCCACCCACTCAATCGTCGTAATTTTGATTTAAATCGTCACATCTTAACAACAGCTTTAAATCTTTCTCAAAAAATATCTTCAACACTATCCTGTAGAAGTAATTTAGGGGATTGCAGATAATTGGATAATTGTTATGGCAAATAAATTTTATAATTTCGGCAAATTTTTATCGTCCCCTAAATCACTTATAATTCAAAGCAGGATAAAAACTATTGTACCAAAGGTTATAGATTGAATAAATCAATGAAGAAGACTTATTAACTGATAAAGAGGGATGCTCCAAAAATCATCATAAGATTTTCTTGTACTTTTTCAAGAAAATTAAATCATAATCAATCCCGTTTTTCGTAAAACACGCTGGGCTTAATTGTCCATTGAAAATCAAAATGGACTACCTGATCTTTAAGATGGTTAATATATTTTTCATTTTCTTTGATCTGATTCTTGAGACCCTCGATGTCCTGTTCAAACCCTTTCTGTAAACGCTCAAACTTTTCTCTCGTTCCAACAAGCTGAAACATAAAGGAATAAGAAATTGTTGAGGACTGAAGAACTGACTGGCAGACAAATAGCCCTCTATAAATTAAAATTTAGTAGGTTCAATTGACATCAAGTTATCTAGTTGATAGGATAAAGAGCATCAACGCATGAATGTCAATTTGAGAAAGAGTTTTTGTGCCCTTGGTACTCAATTTAAACTGGTGTAGGAAAGTGGATACAGCCTAAACATCTTCATCGAGCAAAGGTTTCTCCAAAGTCACACGAGAGGCATAGATTTATTTCTTACCTTACGCAACACTGCTGGACTAGAAATTTTATAGGATAAGCTAACAGCAAAAATAAAATTGTAACCCTAATCGCTGGAGCACTCAGTTTATGAGAAAATACAAGGCTATTTTGCAGCTCACTAGTAAACAAATTATATTTCTTTTGAAAATAATAGTGAAAATAATAACATTTTCATTATGGGACTTATAGGTATCTGTTTCTCTGCTCTTTACTTGCAAGCTGGAGTATTCTTAGTGACAGAAATCTCTATGGAGTGTTCAAACATCCTTTCATCAACACGGAGAAACGTTAGGAGGGGGGGGGGCGTGAACGAAAGGAAGATATAGGGGTACAGTAATTCAAACTTATTTAAAAAATGGCTACAAAATATCGTTAAAGTAAGACCCTTAGTCCAAAGACAAAACAATAATGATTTAGATAGCAAGGAGTCAACCTCTATTTGATAATCAACGAAAATGATTAAGAGAAATTATTTTCAAAATGTCAAATAATGATAGTGCTTTAGTGCAACCTGAAACACCCAAGCTAGCACAATGATGACATAAACATCCTGAACATGACATAATGTGTCAAATTACCTCGTTTTTGTAATCAGCTTTGGCCTTTCGCTGCTGTTTTTGCAATGAATCAAGTTCATTTTCAAGGCTCTGAATTCTTGATTTGTCCAAGCTTGCCTCTTGTTGAAACTAACGAGAAATATTTTGAAAAGGTGAAAGGAATGACAACAATGTTCTTAAAGACGAGCTGTTAAACTAGGAAGGGATGTAATTCTTGACATGATTTTTTGACCGACCAAATTTTTTTAAAACTACAACCTGGCTACATCCATATGTGAAAGGGCTTATTTCAACTAACACAGGCTAATTTCAACTTGTAGTTTCTAATAATTATCACGTGATATATCTGTGTGACGATAACCTTTGGTAGAGCTATTTTCAAAGACCTGGTTATAATGACAACAAAGACAGATTTTGAATTAAGATTATGGACTTCCAAATAATCTTGAGATTTTTCAACAGCCGTATACCATACATAATGCTGCTGCAAAATTACTTTTTGAAATGGCTACCCTTACAATTCTTGAAGCATTTCATCTCCAAAAGGGCGTTCCCAAAATTTTCCAAAATTTTTTTCTAAAGAAAGACAACAGACCTTTGATTCTGCGTTTTAACATAAATTTCTTAGAAAAAACTGATGTGGTGATGCACCCCCCTCCCAACCCCTGAAAAGATTAAGCTATCCTATCCTGCAATCATATCCTGCAAACTTATATAAAAATCTTAAAATAATAATGGACATCCTTTTCACCTGGTTGGCCTTATGCTCGGAATCTTTCATTCGCCTCTCAGCAGACTTGAGTTTGCCTTTCAATGTCTCAACTTCATCGTCTCCCTATATATAAACGTTTACGGTTATATCAGGGTCAAGTCATAAACTCTGACAAACCTGAAAAAATTGTTCCGACTTCAAGTAGATAAAAATAAATACGGTGCATCATTTGTTACAACGGAGTCTTCAAATACACCTAGATACGATAAAAACTTGTAGAATAACTGTACTAAACGCATGACAAGCGAGTATTAAAAGAAAGCCGACATTCTAAATCTGCGCAAATAGATTGACAAAGAAGCGCAATTTATCTTTAATTTTAATAACCTCTAAGAAATACTACTATCTGTAAATCAAAGAAAGTAAACAGCTTATAAACAGTTTGAGGGTGTGATCAAACCTGCTTCAACTGTCTGTCGAGATCCTGTTTCAGTGCATCGATTTCATCTTCGTATCGTTTTCCCTAAAATCAAATATTTTATCAAAACTTTACACCCAAATAAAATGTACATATTAGTCTAATGCACAGTCTTTCCTCGAAGCAAGTGCCTTTTAAAACGGAAATTTACACTTATCCAGTTGAATGATTGAGTAAGCTTGATTTCTCGCTACCTTTTCCTTCCATATTCTTGCCGCCAGGTACCGATTTTCTCTGGTAGGAAACGAGGTGAGTGTAGAAATCACGGGTCGTGCTATTAGCATTGTAGTTTAGGGCCTAAGATTGGTTATTATGCCTACTCTCCTCAGATACCGTACGGGTAAAACCGAACAAAAAGCAGAGCAAAATATTCTCAAATTATTGAATCAGCGACCTACTTGTTAGTCCTCTCCAATTCATTGCGGAGCCTTAGTTTGCAAGAGCGGGGCATATGAAACTATACAGCAAGATACTATCAAAAAATGCACATAAGCTCAGATATAGAAAAAGCCTACCAGCCTATACTGTATAGCCTATATACTGTACTGTAACTATAAAGTGACCATATAGGATACATTACTGAAAAGTTCCAAACCTTCGAAAGGTCATAGTGACGTCATTACTAGGTGATACCCAGTTGCGGACACCTAGGGGGCGAGGGAGGGCGACCGCCCCCAATACTTTAGAGGACAATGGTTTTTTATTCCAAAACAATGGGAAATGTGAAGTCATCTTATTATAACAATAGGCTTGCCCCCCCCCCAATATTTGACCAAGTGTCCGCCCCTGGTGATACCCCAAAACCAATACCACCAATCGATTCGTAAATATATTTGTAAAGCTCACGAATAAGAAAGAAGCCATCACGTGACTGAGAAATAATTTCAATATAAAGTAACCTGTGAAATTTTGTCATTTGTTGCCTTTGTGAGCTGTCTTTTCAATTCAGCCACCTCAGCCTTGGCCGTTTCAAAATCAAGCTCAGCCTGTCATGTTAAAAATATAAGTTAGAAATGTGATAATTTCCATAAAGTAAGTTTATAGTTTGCATATTAGAAAATTGTATGTCCCGTTCAAGCTGCTACTTGAACGAGATTCATCAAATATGCAAAAAAAGGTCTTAGCCAGAAGCATCTGGCATACACGAGTGCATCAGAAATACAAAATGATGTACTAACAGCACATTGCAAAAAGAAAAAGGTGCTTTTAATTTTACTTCTTTTTTCATTTAAGCATTAATATTCGAAATGCTCCAAAATACCGTTTACCCCAGAGAAAACAAAAAATATTACTTTATTTAACAAAATGAGTTACAATAACACAAATTCATTGTTAAGATAAGAAATAGCAGTTGCATTATGGGGAATTCCTTGAGGAGGACAGACATGACAATTGAAATAAATAAACAGGTACAATGCAAAACGCTACAGCCATGAGATTTTTAAACAACAATAAATACAATATAAAATGCAGGGGAACTTCGTAAGAAAGTAAACTAAACGAAAAGTAAGTCCCCTCTACGGTACAGACAAAAATGTTGTAAATAAAGCCAGCTGCATTCATAAGTGAAATATTCAATCAGCTACATCATTCAAACAGCCGTTACCCAACCCACACAGTCGATAGCAAGACCATGGAGATAACATGCACTCATTATACTTTCTCACTAGATATACAACGTCCAAAGATTTTTACATTATCGCATTCCTTGTTGAAATGCTGTGGCTACAAATGTGATGTAAAATGCCCTTGAAACTTGACTGGCTCAAACGACAAGCAGTGCAAACGTATAGGCCTTCTTGCTTATTCCTTTCAAGATTTCATGTAAATGATGGTTGATCGAATGGAGGATCGTCTTTTTGAAAATCACTTGAAAGAGACGGTAGTCATTTCCCAAAATCAACAGTACAGTAAAAACATGATACAGACTTTGACTTCAACAAGTCAACGCTACAAAAATAAATAAGAGACTTGGGGCTCCCAACCTCTTTAGCCAATTGCTCCACAGCTCGCATTTTTCTGTCTGCTTCTTCAAGTTTTGATTTTAGTTTATTGGTCTCCTTTTTTGCCTAAAATACAATTTTAAAAAAAAATGAAGAAATTTCTACTGATACAAAATTCTACTCGGCCTAAAAACAAGATGCTCTATGACTCAGTGTAAACCAATGCAGGATTTTTGGCAATACAGCATTTCGACAAACGGCTTGATATAATCTTATCATAATCTATCAATATATTTTAAGTAGCAGTGAAGATGAATATCTGGAAATACTACATCTGATGGATTTTTGCATCTAAAATTAAATAATGAAAAAAAATTTAAATGTCAATATTTAAAAACCACAAAAGCTATTGACCGGAGACTTTGCAAATTGAAATGAAAACTTTGAATGCGTTTCGGGATAGGCTTATTGGGAATGGTAGCAAAGTTTATTAATGGAAGCGATGAAAAGCAGAAACTTTTCGCGTGTACAAGAAATGTTTATTCTTCAATCTAGAGATGCAAGATCATGCCAAGACAATGATAAAAAGATGACTAAGTTTCTACCAAGACACGGGTTGAAATAAATCGACGCAAAATGAGTCACAGTCATATGATTGGTTTTCTAGGCTACGTTCACACTACTCCAAATTTGTTTCGCTCCATTTTCGTTGATGAAAACGCTGTCCGTTCACACTTATCCGTTTTCAAATGAATACGATTTGAATACGGTAAGTGTTCTGGTTCACACTACTCCAACAAACACGCTGTCAGTGGCCTCGTTTTTGAAAAGAGGCGTTCACGAATCCTAAACAAATTGGCGTCATTATAAGTGAAATTAAATAAAAGCAAATAGTGAAAAACATTGTTGAAACAGCTACCAGTTCATTGTGAATTCTCAATTTCAAAATTTTTGAGATTTGGTGTGCTAGAAAGCACGTATTTTGTTGCCGTTGTTAGCATTTTCAAATTTCTCCGTTTTTGGTGTTCACACTGAAAACGGAGCGTATTCAATACGAACCGTATTCGAAAGTATCCGTTTTCATTAGCGTTTTCAAACGACTCCGTTTTCATAGCAGAGTAGTGCGAGCGCAAGGCGAAAACGGATTAGTTTGACTCCATTTTCATTTGAAAACGGAGTAGTGTGAACCGGCCCTTAGTCTATATCAGTTGGGTTCGAAAGCAACTGAAACGCTTCAGTGAGAAAATATTCAGGTTTACAGAAACTGGGTCTCTAGACATCATAAAACGGGAATTCATAATTATTGCACACCAAGGTCTACTTCAGATTTTCCAATTTTGGGGGCATTGGCAGTATTTATGATTTGACAGATGCATTGATGACGAGACAAAGCTTCGAAATGTTAATAAAAAATGATTCTCTTTCTTCAATAATACACGAAAAGTAATCAAGTTTACTTGCCATTCCAACTGCTCGTTCAGACTCGTCTAGCCTTCCCTGTAGTGCACTGAATTCATCTTCAATAAGCCTTTCCTATTAAAACGTAAATCAAGATCGAGATCAATCTTTTTACATAAAATCTTCAACATTTAAACATTTAGATATGAAGCTCCATATCCGTAGATGACAAATTCCAATGATATTTTATTCAAAACACTATATCATGTTTTCTGCATTTACAAGCTAACAATTTCCAAAGGTTGCATTCAGCTAGCATTATCTCAGGCCTTGTTTTGGTTACCCGAGAAACCCTTTTTATCAGTGATATTGAGGATTTCAGAAATACCCGAAGAAAGTAACAAGAAAAAGAAAGCTGATTCATACATTATTAGAGCGATCATTTAAAGCCTTCTTCAAACGACTTTGCGTCTGCTCTAGGTGTTGCTTGTGATCCTGTGCCTCTTGCTCCAGCTGTAACAAAATCAATAGCACTGGGATGATATCTCAAGAATATCTTCAAATTTAAATGCAAATATGCTCAACATATTATAATACCTAAAAAAGCATCGAAAACTGATGACCACCGGCAGATGCTTCTTGCTAAATATTAAAAAGCATTTAAACGATAAAGAAACGGATCTGAGGATTGATGGTGATTATTATTATGATGATGACGACCATGATTATGATTATGATTATGGTATATCTTGTATTGTAAGTGTATATCTTGAGATTGATATACATTTACGTGACAAAAGTATTAGGACGATTGCCTCGAAGCAAATGGGGTTAATCCTTTGCTCAAAAAACAACATAGAAAATCGGTGGAACATAACGAGATTGCTGGTTGAGATTTTCGATTGCAATTATACCCAAATTTGAAAATAAAAATAAATTTCAAAAATTGTAAAAAAGTAAACTATTCAGACAAGTGCAATTTGCTTTATTTTTCATTTTGTCGGATGACCTACAAGAATCTAGGCAGCAACCATTTGCATTGGAACTCACTGAAATAATTTTCCAACGAAATATCTTCGGATACAGGAGGAAATCTCAACAAAATTTTAAAAGAGCTTATTTTTGATTTTAGAAGATTCCATTTCTTTGATTTTTTAATGAAAACCAGTTGTTTTCAATTACATCAAGGATTTGACTTTGACGGAGTTATTGAAAGACCATGATGTTATTGTTTTTGAAAATTTTTGTCACAATTGCAGCATAACTAGGTTTATTGTCTTGCTTAAAAATAAACGGTCTTTGCAAAGAAAAATTACTTGTTTCTGAACTTGCCTAGGGGCTTTCCACGAATAATTGGACAAAATATTCAGCATTGATTGACTTGGCACAAAACGCCAGCTTGCCGACGCCATTAGTCCCAGCCAATAGTCGGCCTGCCCTGGCCTACCATTTTTTGAATTTTAGCCGGCCTTGTTAACTTATTGTTCTTATAAATAGCATGCTTTGTAGACTTGCTGCAACCAAACTTTCTTGCAGTTTCAGCAAACAAATGACACGCTAGACCCAAGGTCACTAGGCCGCTTTTGTCTTTTCGGCATTGAAACTAAAATATTAATATTTACCATTTCACCTTGACATTTTGAGACCTTTCTTTCATAGAAAGGTAAGAAATAAATTGAATTTGCTAGGAATTGCATTTTTGCTGACGCCATTTCTAGAATCCCGCCAACACAGCAAGATTCGTTCAATCAATGTTAGAATGCTAGTTTGGAGCCGCCATTTTGTTATTCATCGTCCTAATCTTTTGTCACGTAAGTGTATGTTGTTTTATGTTTGGAATATTTCGTAGATTAGGCAATACACTGCATGGAAATTGATATTAAACTCTGTACCTCGCGAGCGTAAAAATTTGCTTCTGACAGTTCACTCTGAGCTGCAGTGAGATCACCATGGAGTTTTTCAATCTTGGCCTGAAACTATAAAAAGAAAATCATCAAATTAAATCCAGGATTGCTGTATTGTTAGGGAGGGTAATACAATAATTTACAGGAAATAAAACACAAGAAAAACACAACGTATAGAAAAACAGGAAAACATAGAGATATTAACAAAAAGTGGAAATGTTAAATGGAAATAACAAAATGATGTCTATCTTTGCAGAAGAAGAACAATTAAATGATTTGGGAACTTTAATAGAGTTAATCTGAATGAAGATTATCACTAAAGGAGAATAATTACATCACTCAACCATAAAAAGGCGACAACAAAGCTTGCATTTTCCGCTCAAATTGATAGAATACGATAGAAACAGTAGTTAAATATCTTTCGAATTGATTAAGATTGTCATTTAGTTTAAAGAAAATCGATTTAAGAGGTCTTGTTGATAGAAAGATTTTGTGTAAGTAATATTCTATAATCAATAGCAATTGTAAAAAACAATTATCAACTAAGACGTTATGTCAATACATTCTAAATTTTCAAAATGATTCAAAATAGTGTTGGCATTACGATTACACATGGTACTAGACGACCCACATGAGGAATAATCAAGCTTATCTCCTGCAACCAACATAAAAAACGATCGTGACTGAGGGGTGCGACTTAAATAAATAATTTTGTAGAATTGATGTAACTGATTGATGTTCTTGCTTAAAGTCACACTACAGCCACCATAAGGTATTTTGAAACTTCGCAACGAAGAATTGTCTATTAAGCAATCAGAGAAGAAAATCAGATGCTGAAGAAAGGAGAAATTTTGCCCACAGATCTACAGATTAAAATACAGACCTTTTCGATTTCCCTTTGCTTTGCTTCGCTCTCTTCCTCGTTTCTTTCAATGTCGTCCTTAATTTTATTTCTCAGATCTTCAAACACCCTTTGTAGTTTCTTCTCCTTATTTGAAGCACCCGCTGATACCGGCGATCTTCGGTCGATATCTCCTGAATTCAGTTCATTTATTAATGATTTCAATTCCTGTAACAAACTCCTCCACGGAACCGACTCATCCTTTTCCTTATCCAAATCATTTTCAAGACTATTGATTCGTTGTTTTAGCGCTGCTTTTTCAGCCTGCATGAACGACAAAAACCATATAAAGGCATATGTAATTGCAAGGATTTAATGATACATGCATCAACTTTAAGGGCATCTTAAAATAGTTTCTCAATAAACAGACTACAACAAAACAAGACGCATTCTGAAAAATCTTCTGTGACTTCCACGGTCGTATAACGCACAATGTTGATTTGAGAAAATCATTTCATCGCATGAAAAAAATAAACATTCGATATAATTGCTTAATTTTCAACTCAGCCTTCCAAAAATATGAGAGGCTTGGTCAGTTGAATAAGCTGGGGTTGAAAAGATATAACAGAACGTATTGTCACATGTTGCCTTGCATGAAAAGAGAAGGCATTTCCATGGAACAGATGATGTTTCGCTACTTGTGCCGCAGAAGACATTTGCACCAGTCATGATCTTTTTCAGACTAAATTCCAAATCTAATTACGATTAAAAACCTGCAGTCTCTGCAACTGTCTATCAAGCTCCTTCGCCTCCCTTTTGTAGTCCCCTGCATCCCTCGCAGCTTGTACAGCTTGATCTAGCTTTGCCTGTCCGTGCTCCAGGCGTTCTTCAAGTGTTTTTCTCTCTGCCTTTGAAAGCAAAGCGATCAAATAATTAAGTTTTTTGCTAATGTTTAAACGTATTCCAAATATCTTGAGCAATTATATATTATTAAAGTCACAAAATCATAACAGAATCAATTATTCACTCGGGGAATAGAGTAAAATATCCCTACGATTTCAGCAGAATCGATACACTGACACTTTATCTGGTAATTCAACCCAATCTGAGATTATATGAGAATCTGAAAATCCTTCGAAATCCGACATTATTACAATAGAATCTGAGAATTTAGCACCATTCGAGAATTAAATCGGAACCTGAGATTGTTTGAGCTATGATTTCCAGCAGAAGCGTCATCACCTAAATGGGATTACTTTCCACTGGTTTAGCGTGCTGCCAGCCAAAAAAGGATGCTCCTTCGTATACTTCAAAACATCCAAACTATTTCGAGCGTCTTTAAAACAAAACAGCAAAATGTCTCATTGATCTGTTTTTCAACATAGCGGTCAATTCGAAAGACATAATACCTCTCTTTGCTTGCTCAATCTCTCCAACTCTTTCCTTAGCCTTTCGGACTCATCTCGGGAACTCTGCACCTGCGATTTCAAACTCTCCACTTCTGGGTCAAACCAAACATTTCGTGATCCAGTGCCCACGTGTCGCTTTTTCTTGTTTAGTTTTTCGGAAATTTTCTCGTACGCCCCTCGAAGTTTATCGTTAATTTCCATCTCATCTCTGAGAGCATTTTCCTTGTCTGCAGGATTAAAAAACAGTTCTTAGAAATCGAGCAGGGCAACAATAGAATTCAGCAAGGCAATTTTTTGAAGCAACAAAAAATATGATAAGAATCTGATTAACATGTAGATGTGATTAATGTATCAAAATAAAGATATAAGATAAGAGCTGCCAAAGCTCTATCAGGAAACTTACCTAAAAGCTGGTTTCGCAGGTTCACCAGTTCATTCTCCCCAACATCCCGTTGCACAGCATCGTCCTCAAATTGCTCGACCTTCCGTAGAAGAAAATCCCTCTCCTTCGCCAAATCGCTGTTCACTTCCTTCTGCCTAATCATTTGCGACTTCAAGTCTTCTAGATGTTGAGTTAGCTTTTTCACAACGTCTTCTAAGCCATGTTTCATTTCTTTTTGGACTACAGGCTCTCCTAAACAATGAAGAATTATAGGGCCCTATAATAATTGGATTTCACTTGTACTTTGAACCGAAGGCGTTCCCAGCCAAAAAGGATCTTCATAGACAAAGATTTTTGTCTACTTTTCAATACCTTTGAAGCAACTCAACTTCAGTCTTGTTGATCTAAGATCAGTTGAACAGCTCAAAAATATATCTCCTTGCTTGCCTACGACAAGCTCTTAGTCTGTTAATGGTAGCCAAAAATTTTCATTATCAAGCTGGAAGTTTGAAAGAACAAATCCATCAGTCAATTGTTATGAGGGCCTAAGCAGTGGTCGAGGTAAGTGCCTAAGCAGATGGTTATCATAGGGAAAGTAAACATGAAAAATCTGTAAGATACTGCGTAAATACCATGCTATTTGACACATTTTTCTTTGTGAAAAGTCTTTTTTAGAAATAGAAGAAAACAACCAGCATATCAAGAAGATATGCTTAAACAGGGTTCCAACTTTAGGTTACTTTTTCCTCGTATAAACGGAATTTTATTATGGTTTTACGTTGAGGCTCAGCAATTTACTTCACATTTCTTTTCAATTTTCATAAATTACAATTGTTTAACGTTAGAGCTTGACTAAAAAGACGTGGCCAGCGATTCAAAGCTCAACTGGCAAAAAAGGGACAAAGTGGTCTCATAAACAAACAGTATTATATAGTATCTAGCACATCAGGTTACATCAAAAAATGTATTGTTTAGATATTTAGGTAGTTGATTCCTTTGTTTAGCAGACTGGACATATACCCTAGCTAACTAAGCACTTCAAATAACGCCAAGAAACAAAGATTCAGTTGTATAACTCGCATAGATAACAAGTTATAGTACAAGACCGAATATTCAGCATATCAAATTGTGTACTTGTACCAAACTTCATGCTATTATCATAATATGCACAGTTCTACTGCTATGCGTCTGTACAATCATAAACTTCACAAAGTTGTTTGACTAAACAAAAATTTTAAACAGCCATAATCTTTTGCTTGTAGGTCAGATCACAACACTCTCTTCATATTTTTAGCTCAGTTTGCAACCTTTTTCTGATTGTATCATCAGACTTGAAAAATTTTGAACACCAAAACCAAAATTTTGCTGACCGTGCGTTTTTCATGCTTCCGGAAACGTGACTACCGGCCATTTGCCAGAATGTTCCCAATGCTCAAAATGACCAGTGGCCTTCGTGACGTACTTTTCTGATGTAAATTTTAAAATTTTCAGTTCGGCAGGTTGCTTGATGGTTATGCAGAATTTCCTGTCTATTATTGTCATTCACAAGTTTCAATACCTTTATACATTAAAGGCAACGGGCAGAAATAAAAGTGGCTTAAGTCATCTGTAAATCAACATTAGCCAATCAATGAGCGTATGAGTGAAACAACACTAGCTGATTGGTCTCTTTTTTATTGAAAGATAGCTTAAAGCCGCTTTGGTAGATACGCCTTTAATACAGGTTTCTGTGCGATACAGGCATTTCATTACATACAAGTTCTTTTTGCTTTTTTGAAACCACACATCAGCATTATTGAATGAATATTATTCGTTGAAAATGAGGTATTAAAGGTCGTCTGGATTCCTCCCTTATAACGGACTCTTACTAATATACAACAAGCCTCCGTCACAAACCAAAGCGAAGGTGCACAAAGAGGTTTTTTCTGTTTCGTCACGTGACAAAACCTCTGCAAAACTAAGGGAATCGATAACTAGTGTTAAGTCACTGACAACCTAAATTGCAGGCAGGCAATAACGAGTGAAAAGAAAGCGCAAAAAAGAGAATAGCCCTATAGTTGAGGTGAAAAGTAGAGCATTGTTCCAACTGCTGCAGCGATGAAAGCAGTGAAAGGTTATGAAACGGTTAAGAGTGAACCGCTGAAAGCACAACTAAAACAAGGCTCTAAAGAAGTACACAGGGTGTCTAAAGATACAAACATCGTACAATGAAACAAAACCAAATTTCATAAAAAAGTGCAAACAAGTAAAAAAAGTGCAAAGTGAAACCGAGACGATGGGAGATGCCTCGGATTAACAAAGCCAGACTTACTCACCCATTTTCAGTTTCATTTCAAGCGCTCTTATCGTGTCAGTCTTTTCAGCAAGGTCGTTCTCTGTTTCTGCAAGAAGGCTTGTCAGTTGCTCCATATACTCTTCAAGTTGATGACACTGCTCCTCCTTAGCAGCTGCTTCGTATATCAGTTTATCCTGTGGCACAAAAGCCTCAAGTTAAAGTTATAGTGATAAAGAAGGCTGCAATTAAAAAACGTACTGGTCACCTCGTCTGGAGTACCTCTCAATCGATAAACAGGGAATATCGAATTACTTAGAACACACTTCACTTAATATCAGTTCTGTAAATTAACATCTTATGATCAATAACAACGCTGCATAGCTCATTAGGTCTAATAACAACGCCGGATCAATAACAACGCTGCATGTCTTATCAAACCTGCCACGCGACATCGACTTCAAACAGATAGCAAGGTTTAGCAAAATCTTCAGTAAAAAAAGTTCACTTTCACTGAATAAAAATCTTACGTAATCCGGATTGTTATCTGAAATTTCGTCGATCCGCTCCCGAAGACTTTTGACTTCACTGTCTCGTTCCTCAAGTAGCTTCTCAGCTTCGATCATTTTATCCTTCAGCTCATCCACAGTGGCTTGTAACTCCTTGGCCTAGCAAAACAATATCACCCAATTTAACGAGTCTATTTTAGCTCCTCGACCATAAAAATGAACAAGGATCCGGATCTGGTTTAGAATCATATTTCGGTTTATCTGTCTTTCATTTGCCAACATAGGCAATGATGCGAGTATATTTGTTACTAACACGTCATTTTTTAGGTTCATGCAGATGATTTTGACTCAATTAAATTTTCATGAATACCAAAGGAAAATCGTTTAGATCACCTTCCATTAAAGACTATAACATAAACACACGTTTATCTTCTCAATTATCTATGTAATCAATTTATCGTAATATTCATTATAAACTTATAACAGTTATAAGAAAATGTTAATTTATTTGATAAGCTCTTGAGTTTTCCCTTCTTAGGGCCTTCTATCACTGCTAAATTTTTTAAAATCATTTTTGCAGCCTTCCAAAAAATACAAGAAAATATAAATTAATCATGAAACTATGAACACGAGCAGACATAATTCAATGGAGGTGGTTAGATCGTGGGATTTGAGTACCGAGAAAGTCTCAAACTGAACTGATAAATTACACAGGTGTACCTCTTGGATCAATCCAATGATTGTTTGTCTTATCTTCTCGCGCTCTTCAATACCTGCAATGCCCTGTATGCAAACAGCAACAATATCAAAGAACTGTAAAAGATTACCACTAATATGCATTTAGTCACTATGGATCATTTGAGCTCCTTTCCATGGCCTTACTTTATACTGACAACGCTTGTTTTTTCACTGCAAAGAGATATATTTTCTATTTTTCAGTGAAATTCTTTTATTGTTACCCTGCTGAATATGTGGAGATTCTAGAAATTACGTTAAACGACTGGGATGTTTTGGATAAATTTTTAGTTCATCAGTAGAAGCGGATCACATTAAAAGTATTTTCAAGCAAGGGAAATGTAAATAACAACGACCGCGTTGTCCAATGTGATTAAACTTCATCAAAAAGTCTCGTCTTGTGACCTTACACTAATTCACTAGGTCATTCATGACATCAACATATTATGATATTCGCTGATATTCTGCTGCCTTGGCAACTCAGTCGATTTTGAAGATTCTTGCAGGACGTTGGCGATGCAGAACGCATCGCAAATCTTCATAAGGACAAATTAAAAGACAAAATGCTATTTAAAAAATAAACCAAACAACCTGAGGAGCATCTACAGTGTCCTGTTGATCATTAGCATCACCGCCCATCATTTTGCGACCCTCAAATCCTGATTTCAACCTCTCCAATTTTTCTTCAGCTGTGAAGAGTATAGCTCAACTGTATTATGAGTTAAAGTGTCTGCTAACTTCAATTAAAGTTTTGGTGTCTGGCTGCCATTGTTAGTTGAAAGTAAATGAAGCAACATTAATAACGCAATAGGGGTGATAAAACCATTAACACGATGACATGTGTGAAGCAGTATGGTATAATGTGTCAATAGCTACAAATCGTTTATACTTTAAACAATAGATAATCAGTTCATGCAACGTACTTTATCATGGGCGCCAGAACGCTGGCAGGCGTGTTTTTCTATCTTGCTAAAATTTCCTGTTCCACATCTCGAAGATTTCACAGTGAAGAATCATCCATCTGAGATTATACGGCAGGCAGAATAAAGCTGTTTGGGGTATGTAATCGCGATGCTTATTAACAGGGTAAGTAATAACCATTTTCTAACTGACAGGTTGCGTTACTGAGGAATGGATTCTGATTTGATTAATCAATATGTTTACTGTCTTATATAAAAGCAGTAGCCAAAAATACCATTCTTCTCGATAGAGCGAAAAAAGGGGAACTGCAGTCAGGGTCTTGTGGACGTGTTTACTTATTAATACAAGCATTTTTATTTTGAAATTATCTGAAGAAACACTTTGCCTAACCTTCTGCAATGGCATTTTGCTTTTCTTCTAAGTCCACATTCAAAGCTTCTTCAAGATCCCTGACAATTTTTTTATTTATTTCATTCGCATCTCCATCTTTCCGCCTCACAATTTTGATCAAATTGATCATCTGGGCTTTCGATGGAAGAATTTTTTCCTTGGCCATGGAATTTGGTTTAAACCGCGCTTTCCCAATATAAGCACTTTGATCCTCGTCGATGTATTCACCCTCATCTTGCTGCAATTTTTAAGTTCAATTATTCAAACCTTAAAGTTACAATTTTCATATTATTTTAACCTCAATGAGTCAAACATCTGCATGCAAAAAAATCTCCCATAATTTATAAAGAAAAGTTTCAAATATAAAGTTAAGTTTATTTGTAATGTTATAAGTTCAAATATTCAAACTTTAATGAAACAAACTTCGAATTATTTTAAATTCAATGAGTTGAGTACTTTTATGCTAAAAATCTATCACTCTCTATAAAGTTAAGTGCCCAATTCAACAAATCACAAAAAGATTCTATTTTTTGTGAACATACTATGTGGGAAATAATTTTCTACTGTATGAATGCATTGTGCTACATATCTCAATAAATATTCAAAACAAAGTACTCATTAGGAATTTTAAGTTAATATAAATGTTTGAAGAAGAAAGCTAATGTTTGTTGGGTTCAAGCTCTAGATATGATATACTTTAGCGCACGGATATGTGCCGTAACTGAACCTCTATGCACTTCAAAATTATCACTCTAGATCTGAGCAAAAAAGGATCTTTAATGAACAAATATCAAACTAGAAATAACATATTGTTCTATCGGTCAGATCTTCGGTTTTAAATTCTACTTTTCTACTTCATAAGCAACGTGAATTTACGATGATAATAACAAAAGTATTAAGCTAATCAACAACAAAAATTCTAAATATTCACGAAAGCGATATCTCGCTTCGCAACAAAATTGTATTAAAACTGTTTTTATATATTTCAAAACACTCTACAAACAGATATATTTTATAATTCAATTTAAAAATGAATGTCTTATTATTCTTATGAAATACCAGAGAGCGTTGAACATTATTCTTAATCCCTTAGATTTGCTTTGAATATGTCACAATAAATTTTTCAAAGCTTTATTTGTAAAAGATATGGCAAGAAATTATTTTAATGGATAAATTTTGCTGGTACCATGTTTTATTTACGTGAAATTTTCCAGGACATCCCGGAATCCCGGATTGTTGAGACTTATCAAGAAAAGTTGATTTTTTCTCTTTCCTTTAAAAAAAATTTCCCCCTCCCCCGATTCAATGTTGAATGAATGCTTTTTTAACACAAAAAATAGGAGCATTTATCCACTTTTTATTCGGGGGAATAGGGGAACTCGATATTATAGGGTAAACGTAAAGTAGAAAATTGCAGAAATTGCCTTTCTCTCGACAGTTATGACCGGGATAGTAGTTTCCAGGTTCCGATACTTTTTGTTGCTCAGACTAAAACCGTTGAGGTTCTAAAAGGTGACAATAAAATTCAACAATAAACCTCCTTTAATAATCTTTGTACATTTACACGTATTTGTAAAACATAATCCATTAGCATGATTTATGGAAGAATCAATAAGCAAATACAAATTTTTTGCCTTAAAAATAAACTATTCAAATTACACATCTTAGTATGCGTTATCATATGACCACCCTCCGAGGGTTAGGGACTATCATCCATTCCCTTAAATCTATTACGATCCATCGATTTTGATAGAGTTACGTCTAGCAACTTAATCAAGTGCCAATCTCCTGAGATGCATCACTGTCGCACATAAATGTTTTAGGAAAACTACAATGACTACGAACACCCTTTTTTTCGTATCCTATCAAGAGCATAGTCTTTTCCTTCCAAGCGTTCTCCCATATAATCTCTTCTACGCTCTAAATCTCAAGTGGAAATGATAAAGTAGATTGACTTAATTCAACGAATGGTGTTATGAAAATGATAAACCAACCTCTCCTTCGTATCCTGAAAACTTCCAAAATTCGTCAAATTTTGTGTCTAGTTTGTAGAAGGCTAGTTCCTGCTCCAGCTTGTATTGCTTTTCACATGCTTTGCTGAGTTCCTTGGTTTTTCGCTCCAGCTATAAGAGGAGGATTGGAGAATATCTGCATCTTATACAAGATTGATGGACCCCATAATCAAGGAGTCGTTTATTGCAGAGAAAATCGAACAGAGAAGCAACTGTACGACAAACAAAGGACAAATGAAGTCAATAAAGTGATTGCTAAGTAGACATCAATATCTTGGGCAGTTGAAAGAAACCTTGAAACATAACCAGGGATGTCTAGACCAACATCTACTTCTTCTGCCCATTCAAAGTAGATGCTTAAAGAAAATTGCTGTAATAATGGTCTGTCATAGTGTGCGACAGAGTTGGTGCTTACGTACTTTAATAGTGGAGATGTCACAGTTGAAATGGGGGATGGCGCAAAATCTTAAAACCATCCCTCTTGAACTGTAAGCAAAATTTTTTGTCAGTCAGAAATGAAGCAGTGAGGCTTGTAACACGTAGATGATTAAACAGTTACTTTGCAGGTAAATACACATGTAGGCATTAGCAGCGTCCTAATGCCTACATTGACTTATTACGTTACATAACTTCAACAAACGAGAACATACCATTTCAACCAGCTAAAGGTAGCTTACACTGGCCACATTTTTTAATTAGTCTAAAATGGTCTTAAGACTCGTCACAAGATTTCTAAGCAGCCTCGTGAAAACCTGACATAAACAAACAGCATTGTAGCAAACATACCAACGAATCCTTGGCATCTACGTCTTGTTGCAAACCGCTCACTTCTTGCTTTAGTAATTTTTTATCTTTCTTCAAGTTAATGTCATTCTGTTCAAGCATTTGTACATACTGCTCAGCCTTTTCTCTTTCAGCCTCGGATTGCAGCAGCCTTTTTTCTACCTTTTCTAGCTCCACTTCAAGATAGCGTATCTCTTCTAACGGTTTTATTGAAAAGAAAGACAGTAACTTTTTTAGATTCATCGAGCATAACCAAGTAACATGGTTCTGTCAAAATGAAAGCATTTTCTAACTTTTTTAGCAGTTGAAGGAATTTTAAAGGAATTTAGTCGTACAAGTTCGAATGTAAAGTTTCAGGTATTAAAAAGTACCAAAACAAATCTTATCTAGTTATATGCCTTTTCAAATAAACGCAGACACACACTTTCTTCTGGCTCCCTATTGCCTCATAGAACATATTCTATTCTATTTTAAAGGCCTTTCAGCTTAATCAGCTCACACTAGTCGCAGCAAGGCCAAATTAAACAGCCCAAATAGATGTCATCTTAGTTATAATAAAGGTCACTTGAGCAAAGGCTTTTTCGTACATTGCTGCCTACCTCTCGAAAGGGTACACATTGGAAGGATTGAAAACAATAGTAAGATCATGGAAATTCTGGCCAAACCTTGCTGAAATCTTTGATCAGCATTCTCCCGCTCCACCTCTGTAATATTGAAACCATCAAGAGATTCTAATGATCTTAATAAGAAAATAGAAAGCTCTCTATGATGCTGCAATGTGCATACAGGATTACCAGCAACTGTGAGTTTGACAAGATCTGGAAGACTTCGAAGTTTGTACAGCTCGTGCAGCTATAAAGAAAGGGAAGTTAGCATTCAATCAAATCTTACTAATTTTACAAGTATCTCAGTGAAACCAAAGTATGAGTTTCCAAATAAATATCTAACATTCTTCGCAAAAATTGACAGTTTCCGAAATATTTTGAAATAGAAAATGTCTATATATACCATAATGATCTGATAAAGCATTCGTGCCACTGTATCCATTTTAAAAATCCCTTTTACCAATTTAATTTTTTATTTAGTTTTTCGAGCCACAAATCTTGCTGTTTTTAAAAGATATTTTGTTTGTCAAATAGGCCACCCTCCTAAAGAATGTGAAGTTTTGAAGCAGCCCCCCCCCTTCTAAAATAAAATCTCCCTCTTGAGCAACTAGTTTTGAAAGAGCCAGAGGCTTACTCTTGAACTATTAAAGTATGCTGCTTCGCCATATGTGAATAAGAGCGAAAACACTTACTGATTTTAACTGATTCCGTGCGATTTTAAAAGTTCGAAGACACTTCAGTTTTTTACCAATGAAAACAGGTATGTTCTCAATTTGATTATCTTCAAGATTCAGTATTGTTAACTGGTGAAGATTTTCAATTCCTTCGATCTTCCTGAGAAGGTTATCAGACAAATCAAGAATCTGAAGGTTCATTAATTTATCCATTCTTTCCATTTTCTCTATCATATTATGTGCGATTGAAAGTATCTGCAAATTTGCTAGGGGATCCAGATTCTCAATGTACTGCAAAAAAGGCAAAAAGAATGATTAGACTTGCATGCAGGCCCAAATATTCTTAAAATTGTGAGTTTTTCCATTTAAACACAACTTAATGAAAATAACTGTTTACAGGCTTGTCATAAATGCTTGATACCATATAGAACAGAGCTGTACAAGCTATTCAGCAAATAGAACAGGAATATTTCAAGTTGCTACTTTGAGCTTCACAGTCATCAGTCAGCAGTGGAAATTAAGCATGAAACTCAGAGTAGCAACTTAGAACCACCTTGCTCTATACAACAAATGGCCTGATTACACAACTTGTACACGAAGATAGCCTATGGGTCAACTGAACACGATTTGCTACACTACTCAGTGGCGAACACCTGGGGGGCAATGGTATTTTGTACTAAAACAATGATGTCATCTTATCAAAACAATAGGCTTGCCCCCTCCCAATATTTGACCAAGCATCTGCCCCTGACTCTACTACCTGTTTGCTTAGTTCACATTGATAATGAATTAGTACACTCAGGATGAAAAGCCTTCTTGGCTGCTTTTGGTTTACTTTACACTGTTTAGAGTTGAGCAGGTTTACAACAAAATTCAAAAGTTACATCACAAATTAGTAGACATTGGTCCAGGCTTTAAGTGAGGCTAAAAGTCAAACAGGTGCCCAACAGTTGTTTGCTGAAAGTCTTGATATAATGAGTTCTTCATGGTCATAGTAAATAGCTTCTTTTAACTACATACCTTAATTTTCTTATTAAGGTCCTTAGGCACCATAATAACAAGTTTAAAAATTTTGCGAAGGTCATCCTCTTTTGCCATTTTTCTGATCAAATTCTCTGTCATATAAACAACCCCTGACTTTTGTGTTTCATCTCTTAATTCACCTGTAACAGAAACAAAAAAGGGTTTCCTTAATTAGTGTTTGCTCCTAAATTATACATAATAAATACAAAATAAGACATTATCATTTCAAAAACTGAAGAAAACTTTTTAAACTGCATTATAGATCAGATTCCGAGCAAAATCTTTAGGCCTTTTGACAAGAAATATAATAGATACTTGACAAAGTTTTATAACAATGTTCAACATCAATATACTTCACTTAAGTTTTTGTAAGTAAATCTTGAATTACAAAAAGAGGCAACAAGTAATAAACTAAATACCATTAGCATCAGGCTCTGTTGAAGAACTTTGCTTTCTTGCAGGTACTGGGGTAGGTATCTTTGTCTCACTCAATGGTATCTTTGTTTTAGGTACTGGCACAAATGTTTGTGGCAGTTTCCTTGGTGTTCTTGGACTTGTTCTTGATGAATTACTGCCATCTTTGTGCACTGGGGCTGGAATATTACTAGGACTTGCAGGTCTTTTTAACATCTTTAAATTTTGTTTTTCATCACATCAGTATTATAGGTAATCCTGAAACAATTGATTTAAACTTGTACTTATTAGCACAAACTATTGTAGATATGTTATTTAGGAAGAGTGTTTTACATAGACGCAAATTCCCAGTGATTTTACATATTACTTTTGTTTACAAAACAATGATCTAGCAGACATTAAGAGTCCGGGGGCCATAAAGTTTGCAACATGATATGCACAATCTTTAATAAGCACAATCTCATATTTTTTCCAAAAATGCATAGGATGAAGACTAGTGTATTTTCAGATATTGATTAAAGTGCTTTTCAATAAGCAACATCTCTGTTTTGATTATACTTTGCCCACCATTTTCAAAACAACTTTTTTTGGCCAAATTGTGTACCGGCCATACCTAGCCTTTAGTTTTAGTTCCAACCTTACATAGCTTTTGGCGCCGCATAATGCATGTTATTGAAGAATTCAATAAGATATTGCATATTGTATGTATCATTCAAGGCCCTTAAAATCTTAAAATCTACAGAATCACATCAGTTCATAGAGGCTACCTAGCAGAGTGCTGTGCCTCTGACCTACAAAATATCCGTTTTATCCCCCAAAGGGTTCATTCCTTGGAAGCTACTAAAAAACCTTTAAAACAATAATCCATACTTGCTAAATTACATCATAGCATACAATATAATACATTAGTGAAACAAAAGTCTGAAAAGTGAAGCAAATGAATAAGGTCAGTGAGTGATAAAGAAAATATTACAACTATAGCCTTTGCACAATTCAATTTTCCAACATCGGAGTAATTACAATACAAGAAGGTGGACAAAAAGTTCCCTCAGAAAAAAGCCATAGCCATCAGCCAGAGGCGTCTTACTGTGTTATTAGTGTTCTTAGTCTCCCTCTGAGGGGTAGTGGCCCTCAATGTTTGTTTTTGTAGACCCTGATTTTGATTTGTGATTGAGGTTTTGAGTGTCAGAAGTCTTTTACTGAAGTTCTTTTGCCTTCAATCTCCCTTGAAAATGTATGAAACAGTGCATGAAACAAAATTGTGAACAAAATTATTACCATGAATCAAATTGGTTCTGTCATGCACTGGGTTGTTTCTCGAGTTTTTTTTATATTTTCAACTGGTAAAACACAAGAACAACTTTTACCTTTATTAAACGATGTAAGGTCATACCCAAAGACATCTCTAATAAAGATTGTTATTGTTTACGAGACATTCTCATTGATTTGCGGGAAAGAAATAAAAAAACTTATTTTCGTTATCTGTTTCTTGTGATGGGAGATTCTCAGAAGGTAAAATTATCAAGCCTTTTTAAAAGTATTGTTTAGAGCCTTATTAAAACTTTACTCCAGGCTGGTCTGTTATTTCTATGGGTCTCCAATGGCCCCAATATTAGAAAGTCATTCCTAATTATGCAGTAGCCAAAGAATTTTGCTGGGACTGCATGATAAACACCTGAGGCAGGTCAGCCCTGCCATAAGAACGCATTGTAGTAGCAGCCCCTTCCTCATTATTAGAAATTATGTGGGCCGTAGAGCTGCAATATTTAACATCATGTCTCAGAACCAGGATGTTGATGTGCCGACAATCAAGACACCGTTTTGATTGCCAGATCAAGAGGCTGTGTCGGCATGAAATGAATGAGGATCGTAGAATTTTGAATTAATTTTGTCATGGCTATCAAAACCACCACTATACCTATGCCCAAGTCTACATTATTTTCCTTTTTTGATAAGAAAACAGACTCAACATATCAGGGGCTTGAACAGGGGCGGCGTGGGGTGGTATTAAAGGTATTAGTCTAATACCTTTTTATTTTCAAAGGAAGGCGACTTATGGTCTCTGAGATTGCAGGAAATTTATTTTGCTTTTTGTACGCTGCCACTTTTTCACAACAATTTTATCGATGCGACCAGCTCTATTCATATAGCCAAGCTATATTTGCTTTTCTGTTCGTTGAATGAAAGCTTTCCTAATCCTCATTGAAATCTTTGAAAAGTGTAATCAATGCCGTAATCAGCAGCCCTGGCCATGGTATTAGCCTCCAAAAACAAATACACTGCCCCGAAATTTCTTTTGTCTGTTGTGGTCTGCATGACGTGAACTTCTCTTGTTGAGCCATGGTAGAAGAATGGGTGAACAGCAGTAAGGTATTAGTTTTTCATTTCTAATACTACGAGGGCCACTGTCAGTGGAAGGGACGGTGGAAAGAGCCCCAGCTCTATTCTATAAGGCCTTAGCTTATAGAAAAAATATTTCTGGAAATTAACTTTATGAATTTACAAAATGTAGCTGTACTTTTGCTAGCAATGTCTTTGGATGGATAATTTGATTGACAAAATTTAGACACTGAATATAAAGAGCAACAGTCATGAAATAATTTGTTTAAGCTAAAGGCAGTTGTAAAAGTTGTTTTGTATGAACTGTATGTTTTGTAAAACTTTGATTCTATATCACCGTAGAGTCACAGGCAACATTCTCACATTATTTCTCTCGGTTTCTCAAATCAAATGATACATCTTACGTTTTTTTGCTGCATTACTCTAAAGTAAATCGCTCGCTTTATCGTAATAGAATCTCATTCGCGGGCCAAAAGCCTCATGGTATTAGAATTAATGGGCTAATACCTTGGGGCTCCATTACTGGGCAGCAAACCGCTGTATCAAAACACGATTTTGCTCGAGTAATTTGCCGCAGCCATAATTCATTTGTATTTCGTAGGACCGATCCTTCACCCAAAACTAGTAGGATGAACTACATTACCACAGGGTCATCAGTGTCTGGGGGGAGACAACGGGGGCCAGTGCCTTCAAATAATTTTGTAAGATATGGTATTGCCAAAAGCTATTTTAAACCATCATATCGAAAAAGTCATTTTGCCCACCTTCTTAAATAAGAACATATAAGCTCCACCCCTATTAAATAGTTTCAGGACCTTGCGGAGGGACCTTCTTATGTCTTAATTTCGGAGGCTAATACCAATACTTTTCTACTCCCAGCCGCCCCTGGGCTTGAAACCTCAAATTCCCTCACCAAAACGCCAGAAGGGGGGGGCAGAGCCCTCCATGCCCCCAAACTTTCTGCCACTCTTTGGCCAGACTAACAATAATTTATTTCTGGGGCCAGCCACCCAGCAAGTTAGTCCTTGGACTAGGTTCCAAAATCATTGAAACCCAGTTTTGTTACTGCTACATTAGAGCAAACTGCACAACCTACAATAGACCTAAAGGAAAGAGGTTACTTAAGGAAAGTTACAATAAAACCTCAAATATGATTATATTGGGATGGGATTGGACAAGAAAATCCTCCTTTCCCCACTAAAAACTAAAAGCCGATACAACAGGCGTACCTGTAAGTATAAAAATGTGAAAATAGCATAAAAGATACCAGATGAAAAAAAACTCCATTAAAACTGAGAGCCCATTAAAAAGCAAATTTTCATATAAAGCAAAAAAATGAGGATGGATGGATTCTGAATCTGAATCTGAGGTTCGTCCTCTTTGTTGCTGCCAGCACCTTCTGTGATTAAAACAATTGCTTCAGTGCAAGTCTTTTTCTTTCTTTTTTTGTTAAAGGGCCAATAGTACTGTTATATAAAAAAGTACCAATAGTAAAGGACCAAAATACATATCGCTGTCACTGGTGACACAGTTTGCTTTTCTGTTCTACGTTTAACAAAAACAAAAGAACAGCAAGTGCATGATGACAAAAGAAAGAATCACTGACAACAAGTGTTCGTGATATGTCCACTCTGGTTGTTTAACAAAGTATCAAATGTATAGAAATTTGCCTGCCAACAAAATATGGATGGATGTGGCACTGTCTCATTCAAGGCAAATGCTGTAGGTTTTTGATACATAAACTTTCCATTTGTTCAAATTAGAGATCGGACACAAGGGCCTGCCCTAAATCCGTAGTAGATTGAGAGCCCCAGTCAAAGCAACAGATTCCTGTATAAATCAGAGATTCAATGCTTAAAGTCTCCTTACTAACTTAAAAAGCTCAACATACCAGCGCTGCTGAGATTTACAGCATTTATTGAACAAACACCGCCATATTTCTCCTACTGGAATCCCATTCTTCGCGGGACTCGACTTATTTGCCTAAACAAAATTGAATTGAATACCACATACAGTGAGACACTGAAAAATAATTTCTAATGATCATTTACAGAAATTCCGGAAAAATAAAATCACGTTGGCTGTTTTCTACTGACTTTCCATTCCATAGCAACTCCACTAGCTGCGTTTGGCTTACAGGCTTGAAGAACTTTAGATAAGTTTACTTTTCAGTTGTTGACAGGGGTGGCGCTAGAAACCAAACCACGAATCGATGTGCCGATAATCTTAGAAAAATTCAAGTGCCGATGACTATAAAGATGTTTGCCGACGACGATAAAAATGGTTGCTGACATATTTCATGAACTCCTCTTTACAGTTTCTTTAAATCCTAAAATGTTTTGAAAATTAATGAAAAATTGTCAATCAAATCGTGTATACATTGTTTAAACTAACAATTTCGTTACAGCGTTTCAAATTACCAAAATTTGATATGCAAATTTTTTGATGTGCCTAGCTCATGTTTTGCCGGTTAGTGCAGTTATTTGCTGAAAAATCAGGCTTTCTTCTTAGGGCACAATTTACAATTTCGATAGAAAGTGCCCAATAAAGTTTTCTAGCCGATTTTGGTCACAAAACTTCATAGTGTCTTGCTATTTTTACTCCTTAAAATTGACAAAAAACTTCTTAGCAAACCTTGCTATAATTCTTTGGTTCCTATAAGAAAACTTTTTGACCTGCTTGTTCTCTACTTTTTCTCCGGTAAACTGCTTTTTTACATGAGTTGAAAATCATTTGAGTAGTAGACTTCGTGTAGCCCACTTGCTATGCAATTTCATCACATTAATGACCTGCCTGGCGTGAAAACTCTATGACCATTTGCTTAGCTTTATCCATATTTTGCGATTTTACCAGTGCCCAAAGATAAACATTTTTGGCACATTTGAAAAAAAATTTTCCAGTAAACTTTCTCCAAACAAAATTTTTGCCTGATTATATATATTCATTCTGCTTATTTCCTGAGGCCATCGTTTTATTTTCCCGCCAAAATTTGATCTTACTTTTTCACTAACATGACGATCGTAAACGAAAACAACTGAAACATTCATTTTGTATACAATATAATGAAAGCGCTATGCCCCCCCTCCCCCCCTTATTTTTCTCGGCTTTACACTACCGGATATTGTGTACAAGAAATAGCCTTCTGGCTCACTATCGCTAAAGCACTCATGATAACACAGGGTTTCTTGCCACTCAGATCAGGCAAATAGGAGATACAACAAGAAAGTTACATTTGGACATTATAAAAATACTCAAAAATTTAAATACAGAAGTTGCAACTGGTTAAATTTAAAAAAAATAGCTCGTTATACTTGTAACGAATTCTGCATTAACGCTATGATACAAAGTCTTATTATACGTTCGATTTACAAAGCGAATAACATTTTGTGATCCCTACAAACTGTAGCAAATAATTTTATTAATATTTAGATGTAAAAAGACAATTCTCTCCTTTGATATAGAAAAAAATGTCTCAACATTTTAACACTAATATCCGTCGAAGTCACTAAATGATACTTATTTTCAGTTCAACAGTTATATTAAATCTGTCGGCGAAAATACACTGCTGCAGGCTAAAATTTGTTGACAAAATAGAATTACATATAAAGTTGGATATATCTGATTTGATTAAATATAAAAT
Organism: Rhopilema esculentum; assembly: GCF_057945365.1. Taxonomy (NCBI): domain Eukaryota; kingdom Metazoa; phylum Cnidaria; class Scyphozoa; order Rhizostomeae; family Rhizostomatidae; genus Rhopilema; species Rhopilema esculentum. Next base: position 8,413,882 of record NC_142825.1, read on the forward strand.
GTTTTAAGGCTGATAAAGCAAGACATTGTGACTAAATTCATAATTTTCTGCAACGAAAGATTATTTAAAGGAAAGTTTTAAAAAGCAGTGAAACTTCTTAGGAGCTACCACAATAATGCTAGATAAAAGAGCAGAACAAGTCACCCTATCAGGAAAAAACAAGGACTTCTTTTATTTGTTAAGTTTCTTGCAATTTTGGCTAAAGCTTACTGAGCTCTGGCCATGTGGTGTTTAGGTACACAATGTCCTTGACAGTTATCTGTCAGCTTTTAAACTTTTCCAATACCACTGGCACATATAAACCCTATGTACTTTGTTCATTCACAGAAATGATCGCTAAAACCTAACCTTAAATCGATTTAGAAATTGGATGGACGAGCAAAAACAGCGATAAAAAAATGTGGGAAAAACTCCCGTTGGACAACGTTACAACAATAGTGTTCATTAATGACGCCTACAGGGGGATAAGCCTGCTTACATAAACTGGAATGATAAACAGAAGAACGGTATATAATATGCCACATACAATTTTGTCATGCAGCAAGACAAGGCTTTCCCAGTTGCAGAACAATACCAACTAACCTTGTATGAACCATTTCACTTTCAAAACTCTGCATCAATACACCATATAACCTTAAAAAAGCCCGGGGCGTTATTTAGACTTTCAATGCTTATGTGGGGGCATTCATTCGGAGGGAGGTTTGATACGAAGCGGTGGAGTTAGACACGAGGCGGTGGAGTTAGACACGAGGCGGTGGAGTTAGACAGAGGCTTCGGTACTATTAACAATCGACTGAAAGAACTGAAATAGGTCAGTGAAGGTCGGCCTTTCTGATGGCGATCTTTCCCAGCATCTTTGCATCATTTCATATACGTTGCTTGGGCAGCCATCAGGTTTAGGCAGGTATCGGAAACTTCTGCGTTGCTTAGCAACCACAGAGCAGGCGTTTTCAATGACCTGCTGGTCGCTAAGATGACTGTATGGCGTTTCCCTTGCAAACGTAAACATCTCCCAAACTGTGACAGCGAAGGACCAGATATCAGACTGGCTTGTGAAAGTCCCTAAAGAAGACAGAATTACAATATGAACCACCTTTGGACATTGTTACAAGCAAAGACTCAGTTGTTGCTACGTGAACTTTTCTGATGCTTTTTATATATGTAGCTTAAATTTCAAAACTCTCATGAAATCATCAAACATGCTAATCCAACTTAAACTAAGCTCGAATAAGAAAAGTTCTAAAAAACTCAACTTTACAATGAACATTCGAACCCCCTTTTTCAAAAGAGGGAGCAATCGGCTACAAATGTAAAATAAAGGTAATACTACACAGTTTAGCCTCATGATGGTACTGAAAGCTACATCGTGTTCAACGCACTGCTTTTTTCTTGAATCTCCTTAAAGGCAATCTGTCACAACGTTGATTGATTATAAGCAGGGTTGGTAGATTCTTTTGGGGCTTCAAGCCAAATCAATGTTTGAAAAAAGCCAAATTAAGCCAAAATGTAAACGAGGCAGCAAAACAATAGAAAATTTCGAGTTGTAAACGAGGCTAGAAGTAACTTTTTTGTTCAATCCATAGGGTGCTTGATCCCCTTTAACCCTTACCTATTTCTCTACCCACGGCTAAAATTTTCCACTCTTAGGTACTCTTCAACTGACTGACAGAACAATTTATTGTATTCGTAGAATTCTAGCGCATGATATACATGTATTTTGTATGTATGTGTATACATGTATGTGGGAGCGCATTTTTAGTAAAATTAAAACAAAGCGATAGGGGAGCAAACAGAAAATTTTAGGCTTGGCCGTTTTTGCTATCAGAAAATTTACCCTTCCTTCAATATTTTATCATCGGATTTAGATGAAGTACAAGGTCAGTCCATACGATACAACCTCCTCCAAGTCCCCCCCCCCCTTTCACATCGCGGTCATTAAACCCTGCTTCAACAGACAGAAAGAATGAAGAACAAAGCAAAAACCACGTAACGATCGGGCAAGGTGGATGAAATCGCAGATGTTCAACAAAGTGTCAAAATCACAGTAAAATATATGCATTAACTGCTTGAATTGTCAATTTCTGTTAGAATGATGAAAAAAGAAGGAAGGTAGGAAATAAGTACTTATGCCCGTACTTTGGGAAAAAGCCAAAATTAAGCCAAAAAAAGACTTTAAGCCAAAAGGAATTTTTGAAGCCAAACAAGTTCGAAAAATGCCAAATTTCTGGAATTTGGCTTAAAAAAAGCCAATATACCAACCCTGATTATAAGAACAAAGGGATTTTTTATTGTTTCTAGTCCCCCTTTAATTTATCGCATTGTAAAAAATATGGCGGAGCGCTGGAATCGTGTTTAGGCTATTGTTCCAGCTATTGTTCTCGTTAACCAATCCACAACGAGACAGATTGGCTTTAAATGTCCCATCAGTCAACAGTTCAGCGTTAACAATAGGGTTTCCATTCCGTTTATGATCGAGAGAACAATGGGAATTAGCCTTACGTTGCCGATTGGATACGTAACATAACAATAGGTCTATTGTGTAGTCCAACCAATGGGAAATTTAAATGGCCAGCAAATGCGTTGGGACATTTTGAGAAGGATCATTAAAGCGACCACATAGCAACTAACATGAACATACTAAATCTAAGAATAGATGGAGACTGAATACCGTATTTATTCGATTATAAGCCACCCTTGTTTTTAAGCGGCCCTCGGTTATAAACCCCAGCAGATTGGGTTCATAAAAATGTAAGCCGGCCTTGATTATAAGCCGCACCCACAAAACCATGCAGAGATACTTGGTTTGAAAAGACGGATGCAAAAACTGATAAAATCCTGACTGTGCACTTAAACAACAAAAAAGACATAAGAAGTTCAACCAACAACAATATCGTCCAGCACGAGATCATCAATAGCGTCCAATAGTAATTATTCCTCATCTTCTTCATTATCACCCTCCGCTTCAAGGTAGCAGGAAAGCTCGGCAGGATAATGTTATCCATCCTCGTTTATAAGCCGCCTTCGTTTATGAGACGCCCTCGTTTATTAGCAAACCTAGTTTATAAGCCGCCCTCGTTAATAAGCCGACCTCGTCAATAAGCCGACCTTGATTGTAAACCGCAGCAAAACGTACCAAAAAATATTTATAAGCCACGTCTTAAAATCCAATAAATACGGTAGAGCTATTTCAGTATGCAAAATGCCTAATAAAGACCAGAGCGACCGAATTTCATGCAATACGTACCGTAAAAAAGACTTTCTGGAGCCATCCATCGGATGGGAAGAACAGCTTTGCCTTCGATTCTGTAGTACTGCTTTGAATAAAGATACCTTGACATACCAAAATCTGAAACCTTTACAGTGAAGGAGTGACCAACAAGACAGTTTCTTGTGGCCAGATCACGATGAATAAAACCTTGAGAGGACAAATAAAGCATACCACTGGCAATTTGCATACACATGTACAACAAGGTTTCTTCGTTAAGAATATTTGACGGAATGTCGTCCAGTCCTGAGGCTTCATTGGAAAAGCTGTAGTTATGCAAGAACTGATTTAAGTCTCCGTTCTCCATATATTCCACAACCATGCATTTGGGTTCCTCTTCGCAAATTCCCAGCAGCTGTACAACATTATCGTGCTGCAGCCGTGCCATTACTCGTACTTCCTTCATGAACTCCTTTTCAATGTTCTTATCGACGCCTGCTTTTAATAACTTGACAGCTACCTTTATCGTACCTGACATGACCCAGCTACAATGGCCTACTTGCGAACCAACAATGTTTCCAAGTGACTCCACTTCACAAATGTGAACCTGAGTGTAAACAAGCAACGTTTTAGTGGATATAAAAATTAACTTGTCTACTGAAGAGGGCTCGATTCCCTCTAGACAAGAGCTGTTTCGGTTGCACAGTGTTTCGGATTGAGAGTGGATATCCCGTTTCTCACATCAATACCTAAGCATAATATATAGTATACTTGTCGGTTCAAAGTTGCAGTCCGGGTTTAACGCTTAATATGACCTTGAGACACTGGAAATTCCATTCAATTTCGCCTACAGTTAAATGTTTTCTAAGCTTTAGCACTGTGCAAAAAACAGAAATAGAAAATTCTATAAACGAAAATAAATACCTTCGATCATTTGATGCGCAGTTGGAAACCAAAACATGGATTAAAGGCAATAAAAAAACGTCAAGTGACCACATTTTGTTTTGAATGTTTAAGGTTGTTAACAAATCACAATGCAAACACAACATAATATTACAGCTGCTGACCTCGCCAAACTGACCGGTACCAATTTTTTCTAAGAATCTCAATCGATCGCGTGGGAACTTCCGGATTTCGATACTTTTTCTTTGCGGTTCCACGTCTGGATCAGCATACAAGCTAGATCCAGTCACGGTCTGGTAAGGGTCTTCATAGATTCGGGTTCCTTCGTAGATAGGGTTCATCTCCACGTTTTTTTTGTCATGTGGTGAGTCCGGTTCGGCATAGCTCTCTGCTCCCTTTTCCTGATCAACAAAAATCTCTGCGTAACCAACACCACCTTGGTCTGGGGCGGCATAAATGTTACTCGAATCATTAATCTCTTCAACTGTTACGTTGGGCTCCATCAATTTGCTATTTTCGCTTCCTTTAAGATGAGAAATTTCTTTCAAAAGATACAAATCTACTGAATACCAAATCAAATAATTACCACAAACAGGCGATCTCCCGTTAAAAGAAAATGCAATGTTTAATCATTACATGAAAATAAGTCGATTTTGCTTCACGCTATAAGAACAGAAATGATAAATATTTTTTCATCTTTAATTAAATGATAATTATTGATTTTACATTTTTTTCAAAAAACATTATCAGAGATCACGTTTCAATCACACCAGGTTGCAAATCACAAAGTCAAATTAAATACGTGATGTCTGCAGAAGGGAAGATGACTTTCAGTGATATCAAGGTAGGCTTTTCAAAGTAGACGTCTGGCTTTACTATGTAGAGAAGCCTTACATGTATGACATTCATTAATGAACCATACTAAAGACAAACAAAGGTGACACTAAGAGTGAATATCAAGAGCGTATTTTAGCAGCTCTATGAAATCTAAAAATGATGAATAGGAAAGCCCCTCAAAGATGACATCAAGAGATAAAATCTAAAAAAAAACGTGTTAGAAAACCATTGCAGAGATGACATCTAGAAATGTGACAAAGTGTAGATACCTATACATGCCGTCAAGAAGAAATAACATCTCGAGAAAGCGTATTTAAACAACGTAACAGGGATGACATCTATAAGTGACTAACAAGAAAGACCAAGACACTTAAAGACATAGACAAGAACTTTATTCTCTGTATCTTATATAAGCTATTTGCTTTATTGTAACTAGTTTCATTTCTTGTAACTTTTTTTGTAAGATTTTTTAACAGGTCGGTTTGAAAACGAGATGTTATTCTGAGACTTGTTCGACCTATATAAATATTTAGGAAATAAATGAATTAATCAAAGGAAGACATCAAGATAGAAAATTTAGAGATGGCTATTAGATATGTTGTCATGGTCATAGATAAAACTCAGATTTTGGGATAGTTGGAGGGTCATGGTAGCCGACCTTCTGACAGAAGATGGAACCTGATGATGATATAAGATATGATCTAGAGACGACTTTGCTTGAGAAGATGGTATAACAAATGCATTACCTTTCCCTTCTACAACCGCATACATGTGATCCGCCTCAATGTTTGGAGACGTGAAGGACTCATCATAAATTGGGTTTTTCGTTAAACTTTGCAGCAGTAAGTCGTTTTCGATATTATTGCCGTTGATGCCTTTAGCGGTATTTCTATTCTTACGGTTTTTCCTTCCACCAACCTTTTGCCGTATCTTCTTTCTGTATACGTACGCCAAACACAACAAAAATGCGAGCAAAGTGACAACAGCCACGCTGACCACGATGAAAATTAACTTCCGTGAATTGGAATCTCCATTTTTTAACTGTTCTGTAATAGCAAAAGTAGACAAATGGTGTTACATCATTTCACTACATAAAACTGTGGCAACTGTTTACTTATTGGGATTTCTTTATTTAGAGACACGATTGCCACTCCAAAATCTGTTTTGTGTTAATGAGTATGTAATTTGCACTTTGCCCCCCCCCCCCCTTCTGCAATATTAAAATTACCTCGGACTTCCTGATTACGCCGGTGTAATATGCGTTTTGATACCCTATGCAAAAGTGTAACATTGTGAAACGCAATGTGTTTCAAATCGTGTGATTTCATCATTGAGCGATGTTTGACACATTTTTAAGAGTTTAATATTTCACACTTGTCAATCACGCAAACTTTAGAGTCGCCATTAATGTTGTACCTTTTTTGCATATTCTTAACAGCGAAAATCACAGCACCGCTTCTTATTAGTACTCCCTTCTATAAAAATAGTTCAATCGTTCTTTACATTCTGAACAATATGAACCAGAACATTTGTGTACCCGGACCAGTTCGCTTGCTTAATTCCACTATTCGTTTTGGTACCCTATTGTTTAAGTGCTTGGGTACGGTTTTGCATAACCAAAATTGTCCTGCATTTGTGTACCCGGACCGAAATGCATAAGGTAACAGAAACGCATAAAACACCGGCACAACAGATATATGGCAGAAGCAGATTGTCGAGTTTACTTTTAAATGCAAATTCAAGCTAGTATGGTTGTTAGATCTTTGCTAGTTCATTCAAGTTTGATTAGCTCAGCAATAACTTCAGCTCACATTAATGAATCATCAATTCTTTTTGAGAAATTTGTAGCGTCATGGATGAGTGCTTTGTCAAAAAGAAAGTGTTCAAACAGAGGTTGATTAGATCATTTCCTACCTTCAAATATGGCCACTTTACATGATATTTCGGAGAGCCTGAGTAAAATTTCTCCCGCAGTTTTTTCTAAAAGAAATTAACACTGATAACGGAATTTCGTGCAAAAGACAAATGGATATAAGATAATTCTTAGCATACGAAAATGATTTATTGTGTTCTACCCCTTCATGGCCAGCGATCCTGTCTGAGAGGGTCATTTTCGTTACTAGAAAGATGATAATGCAAAATGGGGAATTCAAAATCTAAGGCAGGGTAGTTTGTCTGGTTGTGGTTATCAAAACATACAGGCAGCAGCAAGTAAAGATACAAAGGAAAGGGTATAAGTGAAAACATGAAAGCAATTTTGCATAATATTTAATCATATTGCACCCAGATCTTATAAGCATGTTCACCGTTGTGGAATGGAATAAAATAATTGGGAATAAATACAAAATCATATCACTAAGACGGCCTGTGAGGCGAGCAAGAAAATTCTCAAAATAAACAGCGAAATCCTTAAAATACACAAAATATTACCAGCATTAATAATGACTTCGCTGAAGACTAAATATTCATCCGAATAATTGAACTGTATCTTTATCCGCGTTGCCATTCTCTCTTTGAAGTGGATGTTGAAGAAAACGGATCCATCAGATTCCTGTCGCTCTGGACAAGCGTAAAACTGCTTGGACCATGAGCCTGATGCCTCGATACCAAACTGAACCTGGGAGGCTATAAAAGACCCAAGTGTCTCACGTCTATCAACATAGCTAAAGAGGCCTAAAGACCTCAGACTTGCTGGCCTTTCCAAGTTCAGTATTATATAAGGCCTAGGCAGTTCACTTCTTTTCCATCCGACCCAGTATTCGGGGTGTTCAATAGGTGATTTTATCGACGGCTTTCCATCAACAAGAGATCCCTTCCCGTCATGCAATGTACCTCTACTTGCTTTGCCGACGTAGGATAAGTCTCTAAATCGATTACCTTGTCTGATTTCATAAGACTGAATTTCAGCTACAATAGAAGACAATATTCAAAATCATTTTGGTCTAGTTTTTGGTATATCAATTTTGGTAATGTTTTGTAAGCTGCAATACATGTAAGATTGAAAAAGTTCCCTACATAATAATGTCCTGACGTAAACAAGCCCACGCCTTTGTAAAACGCTCATGGGGGGCTAGAAGCGTAACCTAATTTCTTATATGACGTAAAATCATAATCCTGGCATAAAGAATGCTGAAAACGTATAAAAACGTAAAAGCTTCCATCATTATTATTATCTGACATACTTCTCAAAACCAAAGGAAACTGTCATAGCCTTTGAAAAAATCTCAACTGCAATGCTAGCAGAAAGTCAGAGAAATATGCCACCCTCATATCTGACTTAAAACTTCGGTTTAAGTCAATTTCTTTCCATCAATTCACTTGGTATCTTTGGTAACTCCTGCAGCTCTTTCGTCAATATGCGAGATTCCCTTTCTATTGACGATCAACAGAAACACGATCTCATCTCCAAACTTTTAAGCATCTCCATTCGTACCACATAATATACATTCTGCTGTAGGGAACAAAACTTGGACTAGCTCAGAACTAATTTCTTTTTAATATTTATGAGTTTTGAATTTAACTTATTATTTCTTTCCTTTATTTTCTAGATCTTTTTTTATTACTACAATTCTAATTGTTTTATTTTGTGAAAACAGGCTAGCCTATGAAATAGAGACATAAAGTTTCCATTTTTGTTATAATTACTATAAATAGGGCTTCGTTGGTGACGGAAATCATTTTGGTCTAGTTTTTGGTATATCAATTTTAGTATATCAATTTTAGTATATCAATTTTGGTAAAGTTTTGGTAAGATGCAATAAGTTTTGCAAAGTCTGGAAATAGACCTCATCATTGAATACGCCCCTAGATAAGCCCACGCCTTCGTAAAACCCTCATGGGGGCTAGAAGCTTAACCCAATTTCGTATACCACGTAAAATCAAAAACCTTGCATTAAGAATGCTAAAAACGCATTCGGATTTAAAAAAGGCTTCTACAAACACGCATGAATGAATCACGATAAAACATTGTAAGAGGTGTATATTGTATATTGGCTTAATTTTGTTCGCAAGATTCAGAAGTATGATGTTGCAAATTCCACGCACTTAATGTCCTGACAAAAGGATACTTACATTGTTTTCTCAAAAGTAGATGGAGAAAATTTTGCAAAAAATCATATTTTACATTCTCCAAGCATTTTGAAATTTATCTAGAACAAATGCCTAGAGCCAATGGCTTCTTCTCTATACCTAGCCCAATATCCCAGGCAGGGGCGGACACTTGGTCAAATATTGGGGGGGCAAGCCTATTGTTTTAATAAGATGATGTCACATTTCCCATTGTTTTAGAACAAAAGACCATTGTTCTCTAAAGTATTGGGGGGGCGATCGCCCCCCCTCGCCCCAAGTGTCCGCCACTGATCCCAGGCTCCTAGCGCCTAATTAATATGCTTCCCAACAGCAAACATGCCATACAATACCTTCAGGTGACATTGTGCTACCAACAGGCGTAGTTCTTGAAAGTGTAGTTGAAACACTGGGCAACGGCGTGTTTCCTTTTCCAAATATACTTTGATCTGTAAATAAAACAATAAAGCAAGTCATAGTCTCAAACAGCTGCTCAGAAAAACTTCAAAGATTTATACTAATCAAAATGCCATCTCATATGTATGCCAATACTCAACAAAAACTTTCTTTTAACATCATTTCTTAGTAAGGTAGCTTACCCATACCATTTATAAGCAACGTCCATCAAAAATGGGCCTAACCGGTTACTGTGACAATCACGACAAAGCATTTAATGGTTTTATGGGTTCAATGTCCATTCTGGCGTGTGACATATTCGATATTTTTCTCCACAACGTGATAGATTGTGACTTCATTGCATTCATTCATTTCATGTTAAAAATTTAAGTTTACTTTAAACGATACTCTAACTTTAAACTTTGTGCTAACAAAGAAACTAACAAAGAAACTTAGTAGGCTGAGTCATTCGGGACAAAGCAAGCTAATGTCGCATATGACTACTTAATACTTTCTCCTCAAGCTTCTATTGTCCTCTGAACATTTTCATTGGCAAATGACAATATGAAAAAGAATCTGAATGGCTAAAGACTTTTTCTTCCATGATGATAACAAACTAACTCTTACTCTTCTTCAACCTATAGTACCTTAAAAATTAAAAAGTAAGAACAATGGGTAATTTCAAAGACTGAAAAAGGGTCTGTGGCTTAAACAGACCTCTTATAAAAAAATTGTAAACCAAAACTCACTTCACCTTGATAGCAAAAAAAATTCCATTTGAAAAGACACATTACATTGAACTTGACAGATCCACCATAAAAGACATACATAATTTGTCAAATAAAGCACACACCATTTAAGTACTTTATCGTTTAAAAAACATAATTTCAAAACCTGAAAGTTTGCATCCATAGATTTCCATCTTTAAATAGCGATGTTTACTGTCTTTTGAAATGTTTGGGAAAATCTTGATAACTCTTGCCGCGAATATCGGTTCGATTTTGAATACGTCGCCCAACGTCTTTGTGGTATTAAACTGATACTGGAAAGGAAAGAGCATTACACAAACTTAATAATTTTTTTACCAAGAGTTCCTTGAGATGAGTGAAAATCATTTGCAGATGTTAATGGGAGGGTGGGGTAATAGGGTAATTTCCCCGTCTTTTGATCATCTTAAAGTTCAGATGACCGATATTCTTTGAGAAGAAAGTAAAACAATGCATGCTCTAGGTACAATTGTTTATGTAGTATCCATTTTTGGCAATAAGAATGAAGAAAGAAAATGGGTATGTGAGCAACACGATGACACATGTTTAGCAAGAACTAGGTAAACAGAAGGAAAATATATAACAAAATTGTAGCAGTATGAGTAGTGATTGTCTCTATTGTCATGAATTATTCAGTATACCTTTAATTAGAATGGCACACACCACTAACACTGGCAGTACTCTATTCACAAGCCTACTTTTTTAAAATTGCTTTGTTCCAGCTCCAATTGAAGCATAAGATTTGAATCCAAGCTTGCATTATTGAAAAACAAACAGTGATAAGAGATAACAAAGGGTAAAGAGGCCCCTGCGCCTCGAAAGTGACTTTTATGTGAGTCCTCAAATCCAGTTACTGATACACACATAACAACTTTGAATTTTAAGCATTAATCAATACTGCGAAGATTTTTATTTTTCTAGAGACTTTTAAATGAAAACCAAATTATTGAACGATGCTATGATCAACATACCGGTTGCGTATATCTTGCCGTGTACGGATAAAAGCTGGCATTCGAGAGTTTGTAGTGGATAGAGAAGGCGATCGGCTGATCAAGCATATTGTCTGCATAGAGAGGGGGGAAAGTACGCACTCCAGAAACTAAGTAGAGATCTTTCAGTTCAATTTCGACATATTCTTTTGAAAAGCCACCAAACTGTGGTCCCCATGGAAACGGGCCAGCGTTCATGTTTATGTAATTCGGTGCAAACGGTACCTTTGATGACGATGCTGTGTAGCCCATTTTATTGTTCAATAAAGGTCTGAGACAACCTATTCACAAAAAAGACCGATATGCATTATCAATATGATATGTGAAACGGAGATATGGAGCACAAGTCACAAAACAAAACAAAGTGGTTCAACTGTAATATGCTGACAAATTTGATAAAACCTCTGAGATTACATTTCCCAACAAATATCGCTGAATTTTGATGAACACATTTTTCCATTAAGTTGTTTCAACTGTTTTAAAACAAAGAATTCAAATACATATGCTACCTTTCGCTACTCGCTGGTATCCTTAAACCCTGCTTCATGTTATCCCTTTCCCAAATTACCACTGACAAACTTTTATATTCAGATAAGAGATGAAAATAAGATACAGCGACTGGAGTCGAGAACGTTATGTAAGGTCAAGCGTTGCGGGAAGCAATTTAAATGCAACCACATTCAAATAAGAACTCTTCGTCTGAAATTGAAAATTTTTAGCTTCCGGGATACCAAAAAAATCAATGTGGACAAAGCGTCAATATAAGGGGAAACAAACTGCAAAACAAAGAATACTGCTAAATTAAAAAGTGCCTCTGTGGAAAAGGGGTACGAGGCTGCAATAACTTGTTTTTGATGACTTAAGTATATTGTTTTTGTGGCGCCCAATTATTTTCGTTGAAATTACTTTACAGCTAAAGACACCAAACCCTGCTTTTGGATTATCATCTTTCCTTATCAGCACTCTCGATGCAAAATAAAAACTACCATTTGTGTAGACAAAAGTCCAAACATGAAAGAAATGCAAGTTGGCGTGGCAAATAACATCGACCTTTATAACACTACTGATTAGGAGAAGTTGAAGCCACACATGAATCATTTTTGATGAAATTAAATTTTTCAGTATGATTGGTAAACTTACCTGATTTTTCCAATTGACAACCATAAAACTCCAGCTGAACACACTTGGGATTCTGGTCATTTTCGGGCATGTACTTCAAGTAGCGGCCATGAATAGGTGGCTGTACAGCTATAAACCTTGTATCCGGGTATTTCAGGTTAAAAACCTGAATTTTCTAGATGTAATAATATAAATCAAGCTTACTTATGAATCATATGCCATAAACCTTTTAGAACAGTAAGAAAAGCCAAGCCTAATCATCATACATCTACCAAATACTGTTGTCTTCCTTCTAAAAAGAAAATTCCGACAAGGGCGACAGCCAGAGTGAATGGAGAGCTAATACTTTAACAAATATGGGAGGCATGATTGGCACTTTGATTAGGGTAAATCAGCCCATTTTGTTGGAGGATGGGCTTCGATCTGCGCACGATCAATTTAAACGTATTACTTAATTTCGACACTGGATGTTCTATAGAGCATTATTGATAGGCTGTTACGGTTAAACTGTTGATCAAACTGCTCGATTTCTAACGATCGCATTTCTATATATATATCATGTTCCGTTTTCAATTATACCAAGCATTAGCCACATTTAGTTTCCCTTGAGTGTCTGGGGGTCCGACGACTTATCTTCCATTATGAAAAAGGGATTTCAAGATCTAGCCATCAAAGTATTCACTAGACTTCCGTTCACTATTCAACACGAAAACATTGACACACATTTTGCAACAGTTATGAAAAAAAACTGATTATGCAAGCAACGAACGACTACCATGTATATATGTATTCAGGTGTATGCACGGTTTGCAAAGAGCATAAAGAACAATGTAGATTTTACTATGCTGAATTTTTAAACCAACCAAGCAGTAATAAAACTATTGATCAATCTTCATGTATGCCAAGTAAAATTTGCCCCAATCGGCGAAGAATTTAACTGAGCATGTAGCAAGTTGTATAATATTGTTAAATTTGGAATTCTAAAACAATGAAGGTTGCAAAGAGCTGATTACTTTAAGGAGAGAACTTACTTATAAATTTATTTTTTAAGATAAGAAATAATACCACTTTGATTATAACATACCTTGTTTAAGATGTATTTATCATACTTATTCATCTTATAAAAGAGTTGGATAAAATTTCCAGTTGTGTATACTTTGACTTTGCCAGATCCTCCTGTTAATGAGAAACCAGTAATTTTGGTTATATTCCGCAAATTTACTTCAAGGTAAACATTTTCCTTAAACACTGGTTTGGATGAACTTATGTCAGCTAAATTACACCACCCTGTCCCATTCTTGAGCCTTGCATCTTTTCCAGTTTGTCCACCTCCATCTCCCATTGTTTTAATCTGACTGTCTGTAATCCTTCGATCACTCATTCCTAGAGAATGGTTGCAGTCTAAAACAGAATTTCATATTGTTAAAGCAAGAGCAACGCATTTATTTGAGATTTTCAAATAGCTCATGATATTGTTTTTAAAAGAATTTGAGTTCTGCAATAAAAGCACAAATGGAATACTCAGGGAAAGATTTAGACAACTGAATGAAATTTCTGACAATCAGATATCTCTGCTAGCTAGCTTATCTAGTCATTCATAAAACCTAATAAAGAACAAAATTCAGGTCTAGTCAAAGAACTAATGGAATTTGTGGACAGAGAGAGTTGGGATATGGCACAAAATTGCTGCAATTTAGCTTGTCTTGTAATACATCCTGATTATAAAAGTTAAGGCTCAGGTAATGGTAAAGAGATACTCGTATTTCATTTAAACTTGTTATTCCAAGTAATGAACCACAACCAATAAAACTTAACTAAAGGTGTGAAAGTCCATTTGTTTCAAGTGTTTCAGCATCAGGTATAAAAAGGGTTATCTTTTCTTCAAACATGCAATCTGCTTGTCTGAAAAATTTTCTGTAGAAGTAGTTTGGTAATGTTTTATTTCATGGCTTCTTTTTGGTATTTCTTTAGATTGTCTCATAGCAACCTTCTGTTACAAAACAAGTCTAGCTTATCAAAATTTGCAAGTTATCTAGGGCTTGCAAATAGTGAATGGCGTAATAATTTAATGGTATTTTTCTATTAATCAAGGTTTAATGAAAAAATATTACCATGCAATCACATATTTCAATTCTACAAGGCCTACTAAAATACTTAGGGTGCAGATAAAAAGACACCTAAAAAAACAACAAAGATTAAATTTTTAAGCAATAGAAATACTCACAATTTGAAGCTACTTGATCCAATCTCGTAAAAAGGCAAACAGCCAGAATAGAACCAAAGAAAAACATCTCTGACACATGAATTTCTGAAAAAATAAAGATTCAAGTTTTAAAATTTTCTTAACAAACTGCTATATTTAAAATACTTTAACTTGCATGTGGCACAAAAAGATGAAGTGAGCATTATCTTGTGTACCTCCTTCCTTTCCTTAAAAGTTGTTCATCTTTGACATGTCAAATTTTGCTAAATGACAGTTCTGTCAGAAATTAATTTGCAGTCATTTAATTTGTCTTTCTCTATAATTCGGCAAGTAACGACATCATACAGATGCTTGGCACACTTGAGCATAGAAACCATTCCATAAAGTGTGCATGCACATATAGTGTCTGTGGCTCTTAGTTTACAAGAGCCACAGACACAGCTTACAGGAAATGGAAGAAAATGGTCAATATTCATAGCCTTTTACATTTCATTGTGAAGCAGTGGTCAAGGAACTTTGAGGTTTTATCAACAAATGTGGTTTTCCTTCAGTAATGATGCTGGGTTTTTTGACTGGCACTTTGCCAGGGAAAAACCAATAAGAACTTTCTTAACAACCAAAAGAGCAGTAGCGTATCAAGGGGGCAAGGGGGGTGGCCGTCTCCCCAATGCTCAGAAGGTTAATGTCTGAAAAAATCCAAAACTGCAATAAAACTATTACCTCAGGGGGTAGGGGCGTGGTGGGAATTATCATGGGCCGGAAAAATCAAGTTTTTAGGGCACACCATTGTGATGCTGATTGTTTCTTGTTGTCATCACTTATTATATGTTGGAAATGAGCATCATGGAGGCAGCGTGGGGTCTTACTTCACTTGTTTTTCTCACAAATCTGATGTTACGAATAATAAAAACCTTAAAAGGAAGAAAATTCTAAGGGGCCTGCATGAAAAGATTAAAGGAGACTACCGGGAATTTTCCTGAGTCCCTGTGGGCCACCAGGCCTCTGTCAGGGAGGATTGATATATTTGAAAAATTCAAAACGTTTTTAAGGACTACAACCCAACGTCTGTAGGTCGCACAAAATTTTCTGTTTGATTTGCCGGCAGGAGGACCCTTTCTATACCTCTACATAATGTTTTACAATTTCCACTCAATTTGGGGTTTATATGGAAAGTTTTTCACATCTTTTGGCATTCCCGATAAAATAGAAAAAAGGTTAAGTGTTTCAATCCTTAAAAAACTGGATTTTGAAATGGTTGTAGAGGATTTTGCAGATTTTGCTCCTGAGAGAATGGACTTAGTTTGAAACTTTTGAATACTGTATATTATATTCAGATATTTGCTTACAACTTTGGAAAATCAGTTTTTACACATAGAGCTAGACACAATTCAGAATATAAATGTGATAAGAATAATTAAGGAAAAAGAAAGCTACATATGATGGTTATTGTGGTTGATTAGCCAACCATTGCCACAAAAAAGCCATAGCTTTTCCAAGCACATTAACGAAATGGGGCGTTTTCCAAAATTCTTAAGGGTGTGCTCAGCAAAAAACCTTCCTGGGTGTGAACCTCTGCACCCCTTGCTATTGACTCCTTTTTGCCCCTCCAATCTTCCAACCCTGGCTATGACACTGCAAATAATGTGAAGATTAGATAATTTAAGGAATAATCTAATTGCTTGTAGCAACAAAAAATTGTTGAAGTATAAAACGATATTCAATCTCCAAAAGCAGCAACCAATCAATGATATTCAATCTCCAGAATAGTAACCAATCAAGGGATCATTTCTTGAACCTCAGGACAGTGTATGTTTGGGAAAGAATTGGGGAAGTTGAGGCCGTCATTATGAGGAGGTGACATCTCCTTGGAAAAAACTGGCATTCCCTGCTTCACAAACAAAGAGTTTTTGCCAATAAGGCATGCCTTGACAGCTAATTTTTAAACCTGTCTGGTAAAAAGTGATTGCAACCTTTGAGCAAAATAGTTAGCTACAGCCGTGGGAAAATAGTGCTTGGACAAATATATCTCAGGCCATCCATGGAAAGATATGCCATTGCATGAACACACCTTGGCACCTGTCTAGTTGTGGACGCCTTATCAAGGCCATGAGTTACCTTTACAGGAAACATTCTTAGACCCTGTTTGAACTATAACTTTTTCACTTCATTTCGCATTTATTTTGCCTCTGTTTTATCGTCTTTGTGCAGCAAAACTTTTATCTAACATCAGATTCAACTGTTTACATAAGCAAAGAGACTTATTAGATTGGTTTAATACATGATTTAATTGGTTTAATAGATTGGTTCATTACAGCATTTTCATTATGCGAAAGCAGTATGCACCAAATCAGATTGGATAGTTTTGGTGTAAAAAGAAGACTGATCTTAAATTCAATTCAAATTTGAGATAAATATTTAATGCAAGACCTTAAATGAGAAAAAATACAACAACTCAATTAAAGAAATAAAGCATATGACTTTTTAAAAAAGGTAACCGAAAATTTAGTTAATGATATGAATCAATCCTAAAATTTATGACCACCATAATTATTTTACCAAAATTGATAACACAAGATTGGTTTTCAACTTAAGAATGGTACCCGGAAAATGCAGCATCCCATATCAGTGTAAAAATATCTGTTTTTGTGGTTTTTAGTACAGCGTGCCTACAGAGAAATCAGCATTGGAGTCAAAGAGAGAAAAAATTTTTCTTTCTGTCTACACAAAAGGGGTTTTTTCATTTGCATATTAGATAGATTCCAAAACTGCTAGATGAAAAGATGTCCAGGCTCTGCCAATTATCACACTGGCCTCATAGAACAAACAAACAAAAGATTGGGGGATAGGATAAAACAACATGTTTCTTTCATCATAAGGAACAAAGCTGCCTTTCAAAGACCACCTTTATATAAGAACAACACTTCTTCAATCGTCAATCATTTACTCCAAAAGTCTTTTCAACCAATCTGGAGCATAAAATTTAAAAAAAGGGAAAATTAACTCAGAATTAAGATTAATACCATTTCCACCAAGCATTCCAATTTGTTGATTTCAATAAAATGTTGCATTTGATGGTTGGTTCAAGAAATCCAAGCAAATATTGGTAAGCAGGGTTGGCTATTGCCAGAGTGGGAGCGGTGTTAATCATAAACAAGGAATAACAGAAGACTAACAAAAAAGTAAAATTGTCTCTAATAAGTCTATACTAGGATCCAGGTGTTGGTGGAGGCTACCTTCACCCACTGACCCTTATAAGAAACATCAGGCTGAGATTTGCCCAAAATATAAGAATAACATAAGAAACAAGGCAGGCCGAGATTCAACAAGTCTTATGCAATAAGATACCAGCAAAAAATTTTAAAAATGCAAAAAATAAGAAATGTCAGGGTGAAACTGGAGCAAAATGTTCTTGTAAAAAATGCAAGCAAAACAACATCTTGTAGATAACTCAGATTGTGCCAAACTCTTTAATGAAGGCGTTTTTCAGAAAACTTCTTTTTATCCCATTTTCTCTTTTTATAACCACCATTATTCACTTTTCATGTTCTATACAGAAAAAAGTTCTCTCAACCTTAACATTCCTGATGTACACATACTAATGGCTATTTTGGCATCAATTAATACAGAATATTGAATCTCTTAAGCACTGCAGTCAGCTGTAATCTCTTCAAGTTAATATCTGCTTTAAGGGTGCTGAGCTTGAAAACTGTTTTGGTTATTTCTCCGTGCCCTAGAAAACTTCATCATTAATTTATTTCCTTTGACTCTAGAAACCATCAAAAAACGAACCTCAATTAAAGAAGATTGACTTAAGATCCTTTTTGGAGCACAGCATAAGAACGACCGAGCCTGGTGATCATTGGCTTCCATGACATCAATGTGCAAATTCCGTTTTCAAATACATAAATGGAACTGCTCCATGCTGGAAAGTTTGCTTTTGCACACCATAGCTTTTACCCAAGTAGTTTTTGGTGTCTGATTCTTATCACCAGCCTGCCTAAATTTGAGGAGCATGCCATGCCATGCCACGCTAAGGAACCATCACGGGAGGATATTTCTCTGACGGGGGTTGTGCTGTTTTATTAGGGTATTGTTTTCAAGTACCTTAAATAGTATAATATTGTATCATTTTAAATGAAAATGGTACACAGGCATCAGTGGCACAACTTTAAGGCACCATAGTAAGGACCAAGAGACTTTCCTGTAAGTTGAGAAAATTTTTGCGACCATGCCCTATAGATTAGCTTAGAACGTATCAACTGTCAACTGCTTGTTCATATCTTGAATTTGATATTCCTATGGCAGTTTGCACTTTTCTCAGAGACCAACTTTTTTAAGGCTAAGGTGGGACCAACATTTCTAGGTTAGGGGGGAGGAGCTGCCAGATTTAAAGAGCGACAAGTGAGCAATTTGCCTCTTATAAAATCTGCAATGTTTTCTATTTTTCTGTTTTAAGGGTAAAACGTTTATTGCCGTTTACTAGTCATGCTGTTTATTAAAAATACTTTTTATTTGATCATTACAGAAATCTCTTAGCGCAAAGGGCAGGTTATAGTGGCATGATTTTCCATGGTTTGTAATTGAAAAGGGTTCAGTACAAACAGAAGATTAACCAGAAATATCTACACCAGTGGTGTCCAATTTTTTCTTTTGGTGGGTCATTGACAAAATTTTATGGCACAGGCAGGCCATATGAATAATTATGTCAATCATCAGCAATGAATGTATTTATAATTACAGTTATATAAAAAATTAAATGGAAAGTTACATAAACTGTTACATGAAAAAATTATCAATGTGAAATGTTAAATTTTGTTTTCAGAAATTTTATCACATCACAGGTTAAACTTGCGGTTGACGTGCAAAAAACAAATTTAAATGTTTTTCTGTATGCTTAGATTGTAGCTAGACTTTGTCTGTTCAGCTTCGTAATAAAAGTTTATTATGATGCAAATGAATGCCTAACAATAAGAAAGTATACCCAACAATTAGAAGGTATGCCTTATAATGAATCATAAAAGTATACCCAAGCACCATGGTCATATATACTCAATAAATTTAGAGGATAGAATTATTGACATGGCAAGGGCCAAAGAATATGCCCTCGGGAGCCACATCTGACCCACCGGCCGTATGTTGGACACCCCTGCCATGCACATGCAGTGTATAGAAAGCTTGAGATAACATTCATGCAATGCCAAAGCAATTACGCCAACATTTTGCCAGAGAAATACGCCAAAATTTGACGTACATACCGCTGTTGTACGCCAAAGATCTTTGGCCTAACATACATGTTTTCCAGTATGGGAACTGCTCCTGATGTCATCCATAACTTTTTTACGAAATTAGAGCATGGAAAAGCAACAAGTAGAGTTATCCAAATTTTGTTTGAAAGCAGTTCTCTCAGTTTTTAATCTGAATGAAAAGCTAAATTGAGCAGTGAAGCTAGAAGCAGACATCAGAACCAATAAATTAAATAGTTCGGCATTCTTAAATACTACATAGCGCCAAAAATTGGAATAAAGGCCATTATAATGAATGGAAAACTTGGTTCGAACGAACGAGAAAAAATTATGTTGTGTACATATACAACAGCTATTTATAGTTCAGTTCGATTAGTTGTGTCGTTCTGTACTAGACCCAGTTTGACATTACCAATAATCCAAAGTTCATAAATCCAAAGTTAATATTAGTTTCAAATAAAGCGAATGAGAGAAGAATTTTCTTAGCACAAGCTTACCTTCTGGCTTTCTTATCATACATAGGTAGGCTACACTGCCGCCATCAAAACATATAATCTTCTTTCCTCGTTTCAAAATTTCTGCTGAAACATTAAAACTTTAAAACTTAGTTCATGAAAAATTAATTAAATAAAGTGGCTTTGTAAGTGTATAGTCGACATGCAAGTTCCGTGTCCCTCCATCTTTGCTCATCTTCGACAATCCTCGTTTTCAATCCATCCTATTCAATCAATCCCATGATCGAAACAACAGGTGACGTGATTTCCGAGAAAATAGGAGCTAAAGGAGCTACCTGAAGTTATTCCCAAGAAACGCAAGGAAAAAGTTTCTAAACAAAACTACACGTTTTGACCTAACACCATAGGTGATCTTACCAGAATTAATCCCCAAATTTTCGGTCCGGATAGAATGCAAACTGGTTTCGCACCCATTCCCCATTTGTTACTGACATAATTTGGAAAGTTGAGTCCCCTTCTCTATTATTTTACTGCTTTATAAGGAATTCAATAAGGGAATGTCCTTGCAAATTTTATTTGACATTACACGCAACTAGCTCGTAAAAGAAATACCACGAAACTCCCTTTAACATAAACAATGATCAGACCAAAGGGTGCCCTTAGGGGAGGTGGCTTAGGAGCAATAAAAAATATCTGAATTTAAAAACTGTACAAGTACAACGATTCGTTTAATAGACATTTCTTTTTCATACCGTTTCTTTTTCATGTTTAACTTAACTTATCCTGCAGTCAAAGTATCTTCCTTCATTGCTATTTCTAAGTGAACCTGAAAGATTCCTCTGTCATTCATTTATTAAAGCTGCCCTACGTAGAACTTCAAATGAAAAAGAAGATATATTTTAGCGGAAATCCATCATTTATGAATACTGCTTAGATACAGTATTATAATTACAAATAGCAATCAATGTGGGAATGAATAGGCAATGTTGAAGAATTCAAAGTAACCTAGTTCATTTAAATACGATCAGAAAAGGAACCGACTAGAAAAATGTGTATTCAAAACGACATTATTTATTTTGCTAGCATAAAATGTAGGAAAGCATCTTTAATTTTTATTTCATACCACGAACAAGAAATCGTACATCTATAATATACAGAAGGGCAATCCATGCAAGATACGTGAGAGTTAGCGTTCCAGTGAAAACCATTTCGCTCAAAAATGTAACCGGGGCTGCAGGTGTTTCTCAATGTCTTCCAATCAGCTAACAGAAACTTTTTAATTTTCACAATGGTCCTTCATAAAGCAAAGATAAGCAGTAAATTTTGTGAATCCAGTTAACTTTTCAATTGCAATGTCTGTCAGTTCAGAATCGATGATAGTTTGCAATACAATCAAATAAAAATTTATCCGTCTTATGTTTACGAGATCATTTACTAAATAGATACTGTTTCTTTGGATTGTTATCTGATTCCTCTGAACAAAGCTCGAATGTCCAATAAGTAAGCAAGAGCGATCCAGCACACAGAAGCTACTGCAACACTTCCAGTTACTACCATATCTGTTTTCAGCTATGGTGTAAATTAAGAGCTTCACAGCAAAAGTGGCAGCAAGAAAAAGAGCTTGTAAATGCCGTAGATAAGAAGAACCTCCAATGCGACAAGGCCTATTACCTCAAATGCATTCACTGGCATCATAAAGATCCATTGCAAAGTTCTTTGATATCCAGACTATATAAAGCTAAACAGTTTTGTTATCAATTATTACAGCCGTGAATCTGCCAACAACAGTATGTGGATGGACTGACTATGGTATCAATATGACTCTACTTAAATCTTGGTGATGACAGTCTTTCTATTTCACCAAGTTTTTTTACTTAAGAATTCTGCAACTCAGCATAGGAGTAAAGTGGAGAAAAAACTTAGTAAATACTGTTACATCGATTTGGAACCCTGCAAGATCTGTTTTTTAACCACGCGCAATTCAAAAATAAGTAAATTTCTGCAACGGTCGCTGCAACAAAAACTCCAAGAACAAGGAGAACAAGATAGGCAGCCGGCATTTAAACAGATGTTTTGGAGACTGTCTTCAGGTTTTTCTCTTTTGATCGTGTGATGCTCTAGAAAATCAACAGAGAGTAGTCATTAGTATTGAAAAGACTCACTGAAAGCAACCAAAAGGACAAGATCTCTCGTCTACTAAAAGCATAAAGAAAAAAGATTAGGTTTTTCCGATAAATTTCAAGATTCAATCTATGTGTGTCAATGAATTATCGAGCACAAAACTGGTATGCAAGAAGCTTTTAGGAGTTTGTTAACAACATAAAGGTTCTTCATCCACTTGGTATTTTCAAAAAAACTTCATCCTTATCAAAACAACAATCTTACTATTAATATGAAATACAATTGCTAATGAATATTATGTCATTTCCAATCCAATCTTGCTTCACACACCTTGCAACTACCAGAATCTGTGCACAACTTTAATAAGAAGATCGATTGCAGATACGCAAACCGTTAGATTTCCTCACTGTACAAACCGTTGGCTGCTTTACCAACCTACATCAAGACTCTTACTAACCTGGTCATATTCAAATCGACGAGCTAACCTCAAACCTTGTCAGCAACGCAGCGCACGATAAATAACAAGGATTTTTCAAGGATTTATTAACAAGGTACTTTGAATGGACGCCACAAAAATGCTTAATTATTCAGAATCTATTCGTTTGCATAAATTAAGACTGTAGGATAGGCATTTATGAACTGATAACAAAATCGTGCAGGTAATCAAGGTTGAAGGGGAAGACACCAGCAACATTGATAGTCGGAATAATCGATGACTTTGCATATGCAAATTTGGTACACCCCGTTAACTAAAGTGCCATCTGAAATGTGGGAACTAACTTGTGCCTGGCTCTGGGTACGACAATGATAATTCTGAACATTTATCAATCGATATGCTTGAAAGAACCAAAGCTTAGAATCGATTTACGAAACCGTAGGGTGAGGAATGACCCCCAGTGGTGTAGTGCTATCAAAACAACAAGGGGGAATCTTGGACAGAATGTAGAAAATAAAAGCAAAAGTAGAAATTTGCCAATTTTTGGCATCAACAAGGAGAAGTCAGCCCCCTGAGCCCCCCCTAGCACTACAACCTTGCTGAGCCCTCATGTCAATGCCTAAATGTAAATAATTTTCACTTCAAGCTACTGTGTTTTGAGATAACTTTGTTGAGCCCCCTTCTTCTCTTCACAATGCTATTACCACTGACAAGAATTTTGGGAAGCAAGCAAAGCAACGTCTTTCCTCAATGATGAAAAACTTCTCTTTACTCCACGAAAGGACACTCTTTGCGTGGTACCTTTTGGCTACTCATCTAAACACGCATCAAACTTACTCTTCCTGAAGGCTAGGGGGAATAGGCACTAGATTTTGCAACAATGTTTTTTCTTACGTTATTTGTGCATTTGTGCAGGATTCTAGAACGCACAAAGGTCTGGATCAATATTTCATGGAAAATCCAAAAAAAAGATTTCCTATCTACAGAAAAGCTTGAAAAACTAAAAGCACATTTTCAATGATATTGATCGAGCCTAATTGATAATTCTAGCCAACTGAATCGCGATTGAAAAATTGTTTGCTCTGTCCTGTTTTAGCATGCTTGCAAAACAGGCATGGCTATAGACAGCATTAGGCGTCGCTGTAAAAAAGCTCATGAATATTCAGTATTTCAATTACGCGCTGAACGTCATCATTTAAATCAATTCTTATTCAATGCTGATTTTAATTAATAATGTTATCTTAGTTTTAAAACT
Source organism: Rhopilema esculentum (assembly GCF_057945365.1). NCBI lineage: Eukaryota > Metazoa > Cnidaria > Scyphozoa > Rhizostomeae > Rhizostomatidae > Rhopilema > Rhopilema esculentum. The sequence goes on from NC_142825.1 coordinate 8,437,876, forward strand.
TTAGGGAGGCTTTAAGGACAAATTCACATTTTGGAAACTTTATCGAAGTAAACGACCAGTCTTAAACCATACGGTTGTATTGAGTAAATTGGCAAAAATGACATGAATATCTGATATTGAAAGTCCATGCATCTCATGCATTTCCTTTCGAAGGACTTGTTTTAGAGGGGGAACTTGTTTCAACAGAGCCCCTTGGAGGATAGGCACTGATGGATATTGTTTCAGCCTTGCTAAACATGAGTCAATTCGATAGACGGTGTAGAAACACATCATAAATTAACATAATAGTAATGGAATATCTAAAAAGATGATTGGCGATTTCTTTTTTGCGCCATAGCTTCATTTTCAGCAAACATGGCAACATCCGTGCTGTAAAGCACTTCAACTTTCTTGTATTATTCACACCGATTGTAATCGTATATAAATTCATTCCTCGAGTTGGGAAATACAGCCTGCATATTCTAAGAAAGTTTTACCAATTTCCATCAGCCAACTGTTTGGCAAGAAAAGCTCAAAACAAACGTTCACTGATAGCTAAACTGTTTAACCTGAGGACATGAATCATGTTGCTCAATAAAAAGGATCCTGTATACAGCTTGAAAATTGGCTTACATCTAGAATAGGAATTTTTTTATAAGTTTCGAGAAATATCGTCTTGAATTAGGCACTACAGTCAGAATTTCATAGGAATCTTCTTGATGATTTCTTTGATGAAAAGCCCGATTTCAAGGGCACTTCTATGAAAGGGCGATTCTCAATTGCTATTCCAATATCATCAGGCGATTGTGAACAGAAATAAAACATTTAGAAAATCAGGATATTACTAAAGGATACAAAGGAACTTACAGTTTGACTTGAGGATTTGGTTATTGAAATGAGCGTCTTCCCTTGGCTGTCCTGATTCGAAACATCTACCTACATAATATGCCTGTACCATAGCAAGAACACCAGTCACTACAATCACACACACGGCGACAGTTTCAAGCATCATATTTCCAGGCTAAGTATAAAGTCCAGCATTTTAGGGGCCAATTTCTAAAAAAATGATAGGAGCTGAAACGACACAAAACAAAACCAAATTCTTCTTCTTCTCTTTCTCCACAAGTTCTCTTCTGTAATTTCTAAGATTACTTCTTGAAAAATTAATGACAGTATTGTTGTCACACACAGGCTTTGCAAGGGGGTTGATACTGAGAAATTGTGGTAGCAATGGAAGCATTTCATGTTAAGAAGCATCAAGCCACACTTTTTCAAACTGACTGCTTTGGTGTAGAATTCGAAGAATACAAAAAGAAAAACAGGCAGAAAGTTTAATTGATTATAAAATCAACTTAAATAGAATTTCGGTTCTCTATCTGCGTTACAAAAAATGCCCAGTAACTGTAAAAACCTTCAATAATTCAAAGAATTTTTCGAGGCACTGAAGTGTCGAGCACTAGAAACATTGAAATCAACTGAATGATTGCCGCCTTTGTTGATATACTTGGATTTGGAAATATATAATGTCAACCAACACCCTTTCCCCCGTGTCTATTTGCTGGTACCAAGCGACATGATTCATGGTGACCAAACGATTTAAACATGACGTTCTTAACAACCTGAATTCAGTTTTGACCAACATGTTTCAAATTTAGATTAATTATGCATGACAAAGCGTATGCCATCCTATCCTAGCCAGAACATTTATTGTGAGATTTCTGTCTGAAGAAGTGCATCTCTTCACCTTAAACCGGGAACGAGAAATGCCATCGAAATCTGTACCTTAAACTCCCCAATTTGACATTAAATCCCCTTGCGGCGAGCAACACATTTTACGGTGAAAAACTTCAGCCGCGAAAGCCTGGAAAATGCAATTTTCTGATGAATCATATTAAAAAGCTTTGAGATGGAAAACAGCAAAAACACTCTCTGCTTCGCGAATCGAATGTATTTAACTAGCAGATAACTTTGTCGAATTGACAGATGGCTCACAGAGCATCCCAAAATAGTATCATACAATTACTTCAAGTGAACAGGAGATATCTAATTCCACGAACATTATTTCTGATTATAACAAACATAAATCTTATGACAATAATAACTGTCGAGATTAAAAAATTGCCACGTTAATCACTCAAATGTAAATGTGCAAAACAAAGAAAATTGAAGATGCTGTCAGTGGCAGGAGGATTTTACTTGATTCTTTGGCGAGACATGTTCATTAGGTTAGAAGAAGGTTTAACAGAGGGTGGCTGGTTACTAGCAGATTTACAAAATATTCAGCAGTGTTTCATTTTGAGCAGTCCTTCTATGGCACTAATGCCATAATCTACGATCTCTCGTGTTCGGTTTCCAATCACTTCATGAACGTTGAAGAAACTTTACGTTGACTCAATTCAGTTCAATTTCATTAGCTTTCGCTGTCTTTGCCTGCAAAAGAATAACAAACACTAGTTTTATACAAAAACAATGCAGATTAAAATGATTTTTATTGTCAATATCTTAGATATTTTGCAATCGTTGTGAAAATGAAATTCAATACGAAAACTAAAGGGTTTAGAAATATTCTCTTGCAGGACAGATAATTTTAATGAAAATACAACCATTGAAATAATGATAATAACGGTGCAGTTATGGGCTCTCTAACTTTATTTTTTGGAAAGGTTTTCGATACGTAAACAAGTAAAAGATACGATACAATGGAGAAAACAGAATGACTTGACATACCTTGCCTCTTTTCTTGACTCTACGTATTCAAACCAGAGAACATTTGGTATTCTTGACGAATCTTTGATGAGGAGCCATTCTGAAATTGGCCTAAAAATCAAAGAAAATGGAAAGTCGTCAGAAAGTTCTTAAGATCAATAAATTTTGGATTTGTTTAAACTCAGATGGTGCAGAATTCCTTGTTATTCAATACACCAGTTTTTACTAAAAGCGCACAAATGGAATGGGTATTTGGATAGTTTGATTTTTGCTAATTTTTGACAATAGTCGATAGGATATTATCAGATTGACGGAAACTTTGAATGGCATGCCGAACTGACTGACGTCAACCTTGTTATTTAGTTAAAGGCATTTATAAATCATGAAACGTGTAAAATATATACAAATAGGTATCATATATATGCGGCCAAGAGGAAAAGCGTTTCCAATACAACAATATTGTTGGCTGAGGTATAGATTGACCATTGAGTATAAACATTTGGCATGTCAATATGAAACAATATACTTACCATGAGACGATAACATCAAAAATTGGTGACAGCAATCTTTGAGTTACAGTGAACCAGCAAATTCCAAGAGCAACTCCAATTAAAAGTCCATAAAATACTTGCTCTATTGTATGATATCGAAGATATATTCTAGAAAGAGTGCTAGTATTGTTAAAAATGTTGTAAGAAAAGCCAGTCTGCATTTGATAATACAATACAGAGGAGTTTAAGAATTGAAAGTTCAATACAATATCTAACAAATAATACAGATTGTTTAACAACTGAAAAGGTTTATTACAGTATTAAGTATTTTTTAAATCTAATTTTCAAGACTTGAAATTCTCTGGTAGCAAACAATCAAATTCATTCATAGGTAATTTTACATTTCAAATGAAGAATAAACAAATGTTTTTTTCATATTGGATTTCAAGGGAACATGTTAATGGGCAGTAAATTTGTGTCACAGCACAAGCACATAAGTACTTGTGAACGAAGGAACCACACCTGCTATATGCTACCAATATTGCCACTACCATCGAACCAACAGAGACAGCATATTTCCAAATAATATCCATCATTGATTCATATTGGGAATGTAGCCTTCAAATGTAGGAAGAAAATGATTAAAATGAAAATCTGCTGTTATTTGTTGAGATGCATTTAAAAAATATATTGAAAATCTATATCCCTCACTTGAAAATCTATTTAACTCAAATTTCCTTAAATTGGAGCCATAAACATTTTTTATCAAAAGAAAGCAATTTTGTGAATTGCACATATTTCATTTTCCTGTCCTGTTTATCCTTTTTAAATTTTGTAAACTTCTACAAAGCAAATCAGTAGACAAACATTGAATATGAGCTTCTCACTAATCTTCATGGTTTTACTTGAAATATAGTAAGTAACTAAACTTGTTTTACTTGCATTCACTAGTTAACAGAGTTACTGATGCTACAATAATTTAACGAGATAAAAGGAATACATTTTCTTGTCAGTTACACAACCATCCATGACAACAATTTAAAAAAAACTGAACATTTATTTTCAATTGTGAGACATTAATTTTATTGACATTTAAGCACTGGGATTCTCTCGTGTTTCCTCCCCTTTATAGAGTACAGAAGTGATGATGTCACAGAAAGCAATTTTTAGAATTTTTCTGAGTTGTGACCATATAACCAATAAATACATTACAAAATACTGATAGACAAATGGCTGATAGAATAAACACAACAGAGTTGATGGAAAAATTAGGACTGAAGGATACCATTGTAGAAGCTGTCAGACAAGGACATTTGAGATGGTTGGGCCATGTTTTGAGGAAGAGTGATGAGGAGTGTGTGGAACAGGCATGGAATTTTGAGGCTGAGGTTGATAGAGGAAGAGGACGGCCGAAGATGAGTTGGAAAGGAATGATGGAAAAGTAGTGCCGTAAAGTCAGTGTGAGCTTTGAGGATGCGAATGACAGAGTGAAGGGGAGAAGCTGCACCAAGTAAGGAAGGAAAGTCAGTGACCCCCTCGAAGAAGGGAAAAACCCTGACTTAAATAAAATGAAGAAGATGATGATGATGATGATGACGACGATGATGATGATGATGATGATGATGATGATGATGAAATACCTCTTAATGTGCAAAATCAGTTTAATGTGTTACAAATGACCTGAGATATGGCTACATTCACACAAGCCCTTCCTCATTAAATCATTGTAATATGTCCCAGAATAACAAGTTCCAGAATTATCTAAAACCTTTCATTGGCCATATCATACCTGATTTTGAACATATTTGGCTGATTTTGTATAATGAGAGTTTATTTTACAACATTCTTCAGATTATGTGGTCAAAGATTGAAAAATTTTAAAAATAGATTTTTGACAATGTTGCACTTTGGTACTCTTTATATGCAAGAATGTGAATGATGAATTAAAAAGAAGATTGGTTATCTTTCGATACATATAGAATATTGAATAAAATATGCACACAAAAAAGACAAAGAAATATGCTTTTTAGCTACAATGTGCAACTTAATTCTAAGACAAATCAAATAGCACCTACCTAATAAAAGCAAATAGAATAATGTATGACGAAAAGAAGGCCATAAACTGGGCGTGACTTGATGGCATACCATATATAACATGGTGAATATCACTTCCTGAAAAAAAATTTAAAAGTAAAACAATAATCAAAGCCATAGATGTGTATTTTAAAGTTGAAACACAAAAAACCTATTGCTACATTGACCTTAAAGCTTTTTCTGACTTGGTACTGCAACTTGGCACAGACCTACCAAGTCACACGTATTTTGCGTGAGACACATGCATTTCTGTCTTTTCTCACACTCACATGCATGAAAGCAGAATTCTCATGCATTTTACAACAAACTTCTTGGTTCATTTAAATTCTTCAATTCTATTCCAAATCCTGGCAAATTCCATCATTCCTAACAAGGTATGTTAGATGACTAGATTACAGCAAATCCGTACAAGTTAAGTGATGTTACATTTTTTGGAAAAACTACACAAATAGCAGGTGGGTCATTCCATGTCAATTCAAATAGGGTATGACACTATACCTCTTAGATTTGGCTCAAAATCTAGCAAAACATTATTCCTGGCAAGATTATTCCAGTCTCCAAATTTTATGCTTATATTGAAATGATTTGACACATTAGCATTAAAAGGTGTTGCAACCTCTAGCCCATTGATTCAAGAATAGCTAGATATCACATGCAGTTTAGGTCAAAATTTTCGCAACTATTCATGTTTTCGGAACCTAGTTTTCCAAGGTAACTAGCTCTATACTAAGATGAGACACCAACATCAGCCTTAAGCTTTTATACATATGATGTATCACCATGCCAGAACTCATTTTGGTAACACTAATCAGAAATAGAGAAAAATTCACTCAAATTTTTTGCATTTTCGTTACTCCAATATTTTTGGAATGTCATAGTCTGATATCTATTTATGTCATAGTATGATATCTAATTAGAGGTATTCCTTAGGTCAAATGATGATTCTGATTGATTTTATAAAATCCTCATACTTCAAAATACCATAATCCAAATTTTCAAATCTGTAGGTACAAAGAAACTTATGTTTTTGTAAAAATATTTCATGATGGCAAATTTAAAATGGCGGAATTTAGAGTTTTTTGGGGAATTTTTTGCAACATTGAAACACTAACTCTAAAACCATATGAAATATAAGCATGAAATTTATATACTGGAATAACCTTGTCAGGAAAAACGTTTTGTTAGATTTTGAGCCAAATCTAAGAGGTATGGTGTCATTCCAATATTTTACTTGCTGAATTTACATAAAATGACCCAGGTTAGCTTTTTTGCGACTATGACACATTGCAAATTGATTTGAAGTGTAAAAGAGGAGCATAATGTCCCTTAACATAGAGTTTCACTATTGCAGATTGCAATTGGAGCGGTAAGAGCGGAGTAACTTTTTCTCAAGAGTGATATTTGGGGTAGCAATTACACTAGAATGCTCCGCTTGCTCATATGCTGCATTTCTTTTTTCTGCATTCCTGGTCCACAGTGCTGTGCACTTTTGCAATGATTTGTGCAACAAGTGCACCAGATTTAAATATTTCATGAAAATATGTACTGTTATCAATTCTTTCTCAATGAAAACTGAATAGAATGTCGAAAAAGAGAGCCCCCTCAATCCCTAACCTGCTTCTGCCTTCCCTGCTCAAAAAAGGCATTTCTGAAGAACTAGAGGGCATGGGAAAGTTTCTTGGGCCATACCCTTGGGCCCTACTTTTGCTTGCATTGCTTATGATCTGCTTTTGGCAAAAGAACGTTTACCTGTCCTTTTAAAAAAACTCACTCATTTTCAAAACTGAAACTTGACAGGTCTGTTGGCATAGTATTTTAGTCTAGAAGAGCCCTCCCATTAACTGATTTTTCAGTCTGGAATTTTTGCTTGCAGCAAATAAGTTTAATATTCCTAACCAAAGTTGACTCGTGACCAGAGTAAACATAGAAATTACGTCAGTTAAGAAACCCCTAATCTTTAGTCATATACTTTGATACCCAATGTTTTCGAAGTTTATTTCTGCATTTATCAACAAACTGCAACATAATTGAAATGTGTTATATAGGAAGTTCTATTTTATAGAAAATGTAGAATCTTGATGCCCTACCTCTGCATGGCCTTGGGGCCTTAATACTGTACTTGAGAGCTTGATTGGCACACTCGTTCAACAGAATTCCAATGAAAAATGTCATCTAAAATTTAACAACATAATTATTTCAGATATGGTAGACAGAAAACTAATAACATTTAAAACAATACCAATTAAACAAGAGTTACAACTAAACTCAATGTTTGTTTTTCTTGTTACTTAATCAATTTTAATAGTCTTGGTGCCAAAATCCCACATTAAAATAGCCACAGAGAGCAATTTATTGTGCCCCTGAAAATGGAAAACAAAGCAAAATAATGCTTCACAATAACGTTGATCAAACTTGAACCATCTTCTCAAATGATCACTATATTTGATATATAATCACTATGATCACTATATTCAAATGATTTATAAGATTTGCACAGCACCAGTTAAATTTATGGCGATTTACATCCTGTTAATAGGTTAATAGATGATTTTACATCCTGTTTTTTCTGTGTCTACAGGAATACATTTTCAAATATAGCATAATTGTTATGCATCACTAACTATGGACTACATGAGAGAGTAAATCTGTGATGAAAACAGAAAAATTTTGAAACACCTTCAAGAGAAGAATCTTTGTAAAGTGCAATATTTAAAAGTGCATAAATTCCACGTAGTCAAACAAAAATTCATTTTTTCATCTTCAAAATAAAGGCATAATTAGCTATGACATGTATTCAAATGTATTCAACACAATATCATACTATATTGGCATTCTGCTTTGATGGAAATACTAATGAAAATTGTATGAAATGAAATCAATAGGAAAAAAACTGAATTAGATTTTGGATATAAATTGACAAGGACACAATTTTTCAAAAGTTGCCCCCTTGTTGGGCACTCAAAGATATGCTTGATAAAATTACTGAAAGAATTCTTCAAAAGATGCGGACTTATAAAAACAATAATAAGATATTTAGAAAAAGTTTCAACATCTTTTAAGTGTTATGGCTTTTATTTCATAATCTAGTGCTTTTTGGTTTATCCCAAGGATACTCTAAAAAAAGGAAACTTACTGTGTGTAATTCCCTTCTGAAAATGATGAGAGTTACAAAAGCAACTATCAGGAAAATTGGCACCAGACTCATCCAAGCCAATCCTTTCCCGATAAGGTCACCTGACAAAAAATACAAACAATTGCTTAAAAAGCCTTCTGATATAGATGAAATTCCATTTTAGTTTCAAAAAGCTCAAATATACAGCAAAGTTACACGAATTTGTTGAGCAATTACACTGAACAAAGAAAATGAAAGCTCAAGTAAATTACATAATATGTTCAAATAACCAATTTCAACAAATATAATATTGTTATATGCAATAATACTTTAACTTCTATAGACAAACTTCATTGTAATAAATTTAAATGTAATTCTCTGCATGCTATGGATAAATGAAATGTCACAACGGCATGCTAAATTCATTGATGTGATTGCTGATAGGTGACAGAAGCATTATGGAAATAGCTTTTCACTAAATGTATATAACACTTTAGTTCTGTTTTAAACCAGCTTTTATGTTAGTCATACCTTCCTAGAATGTGTACCAGAAGAACGGGCAACAATGGAGCCAAAGTTTAAGTTTGAAACAACGCTGTGGTTATTGTTCTGGCACCAGAACCTATTACAATTCAGACTCATCGGGCATGCTTGCATACTAACTATTTGCGCACGAAAACACTCAGACACACACCTGTGCACACCCAATAATTCTGTCTTCAAATTTCATGTGTAATTAGTTTACAGATCATGTGAGTGATGTTAGGTGATGCTGCAAGGCTGAGGCAAACAAATGTTGGTTACCTGTATCATTTATCTTCACTAACAAGTTTAAATAAAAGTAGAAATATTGTTTGGTTGGTTCCAGGAAGGTGCTCCTATCCAATTTGCTGACAAATGTGTTGAAGCATCCTTTATTTGCCAACAAATATGAAATTTTTCCCGAAGAAGCACCCCTAGATGATAAAAAACCAATAGAAACTATAATTTTTTCCAAATGGGGGGCACTACATTCATGTCAGGTTGCACTTAAGTTTCTGGCGGAGCTTGCTCTGTGTATGCTTCTTGGAAAACAGGAAAATTCTCACAAATGGACTTTAATATAATTTTTTCCAAACTACATAAATACTAGATCACAGCTTACTGTAAGATTGTTTCTTTGAAAGGAGCCTTGTGGATTTTTCAAATGAAAAAAAACAAGCTTGGGTTTTTCAAACAGTTGATGTTTTGCTCTTATTCCAGGGCCTTCTATGTGTGTTTGTGCGCAAATACTTTCATGAAGAGCCAAAATGTAATAGGATCCGGTGCTGGAACAATAACCATGACGTGAAAACAAAGATTATATTATAGACAATAGATAGCTTTAGAAATTGATTTAGATCAATATTAATAAAAAAATCATTATCCATATGGCAGTAAAAATTTGCATTTTGCAAAAGAAATTGAATGATTTAGACAAACACTGCTACAATGAGGCTCTTTTAGTTTTAGAGTGTACAACAAGCATCTGGTAGAGTGTACAACAAGCATCGACGGCCCAACATTTCTATTTCAGTGGCATAGCATGAGCACAGAACTCAAGCATGCTGTAACATATAATATACAGTTGTGTTGAATGAAAGAAATCATAATTTCAGCTTTTTAAAAAACAAGTGGTAATTAATGATAATTGTGATAAGTAATTTTGATTTTGAAAATAACGAATTATCTGTACTCTAGTTCTAATAAATCAAGGTGTCTATTCTCTGCATCAGATGCTCTAACACAGGTTGGAAAACTGGAGGGGGCCATGGGAAAAATTATCACCAAAGCAAAAAGATTTTGAAAAGAGCTTAATTTTTTTGCAAAAGTTTTCAGAATAACTTCTAGTGCTAAAACCGTTTTGCAAAGAATCTTATTCATATTCATATTTGTCAAGAAAAGGCATCACCTAATACCCACCCAATGTAAGAATTTTTGATGCTATAATGCATACGGGGATTCCTGCAAAGAGAAGCTCTCCACATCGCGAAATTGATAACACACTGCAGAGCCTAAGCAAACAGGAGCAAATGATGTATCACGCAAAAAATATTCGCAAAAACCAGCTTATAGGCAGAAAAATGTTGCGGATTATGAAATATTTGGGAATGCATGCGCTCAGGCCGACCTCAAGCTCCAGTCCGGAAAATTCTTACTTCTCCCTGAAGCTATTCTCGAGCTGCACTGAAGCTGCACTAAAGCTGCACTGAAGCTGCACTGGAGCATTTTTCGAATTTCACAATTTTTAGCGATCTGTTTACACCAGGAAAAAGTTTGCTCTGGAGTTCACTGCATGCTCCTCATGACAAGAAAGAGAAGCCGTTTATTGCGGAAAATGTTATGCATTGACTTTAACACAACAACTTATTTATTACCGGTAAAAATGTTGCTAGAAATTTAGAATTTGTCTACAAATTTCTACGCTTTGCGCCGCAGCTAAGCATACATAGATGCTATACGCCACTGTTCTATTCCATACGATGGGTACTAATTCGAGTTATGTGAAGATAAGATAATCTTCCAAAAGGTTAAAAGTCGTTGGAGTTATATCGATGAAATTTAGATGAATACATCGAACAAAATATTTCTCGAAAAATACGTGATTTTTCTTCCTTGACTGATAAGTCGTCTCTGATACCAAACCAAATTTTAAGTTGCTTCTCCTCTATTTAACAATGAGTTTTGTGACCTCAGTCTAGGACCTCACCTGTTGGATATTCTACATGAGTTAATGCAACAGCTCGCCATTCAAGATCTTCAGCCGCTTGATAAAACAACTTCCAAACACCTTCATGTTTGGGCGGATCAAGGCAAAATCGCTTCCTACTGTCAGCCATCTTTGGTTTGATTCATTCGAAAGACAGATGCAAAAAGAGGCAGCCTCTTAGAGCACCCTGGGCTTTATTGTATAGAGCACCCTGGGCTATAACACTGAGCTATAAGCATAGCTACCCGGGGGGGGGGGGGGGTACTTCCATTAAGAAATTTTTGCTACCTCGCCTTTTAGATTCTCTTAAAATGCATTTCAGAATATTTCTTGCAGTCATCTTTTGCAATCAAATTAAATATTTGCTTATGGACTAGGGCAGTCTTAGTGTATATACACTAATTAAGACTAACATGAAGCAATTTCAAGGATTGCATAAAACAGTTCATTTACTGCAAAATGAGCATGCGCACTTGTTTTCAAGGAACCAAGTTCTGATCAAATTCTTAAATTGTCTAGTATGTTAATTAAATGGATGGATGTTAATTACCAACAAGGAAACACCACTCAGGAAAAAACCATTTAAAAAACACAGTCGTTCGTTGGATATGACGTGTTGCCACGTAAAGTTGCAATGTTTGCTCACGAATGACAATATTCGCCGACATATCACAGGATTTTCCAACATATCACAAGATTTGCTGATAGTAGACCAGATTTGCCGACGGTATACCAGAATTGGCGACGATAGACCAGATCTTGGATCTTAAAAGTTTTTCGATACTTTTGAGTGAATTTTGATGGACGTCTCCGTTTATAAAAAGTTTGAGTGACTCCCCTCGGTTCTCTCGTAACTGTCATTTTATTTTGATTTTCTCTAAGTGTCTTGAAAATCGGTGAGCTTTTGGCATAATAAATTTCTTTACAAGTTTTGGGAAGTGTCGTCATAAATAAGGCAGAACAGTCGGAATTTCATATCAATCTTTGGATGATTAAAAATGGCCAATTTCCAGGGAACTTCTATGAAAAGTGGACTTCAGTCCCCCTTTCCCTCCTATCAAAAGGCAACAGGGGTAGTTAACCCCCCGCGCCTCCCTGTCCGGTTAAAACTCGATTACAAATCCATAGATTTTCAAAAATTTTAGTGAAATATACCATTCTGATTGCGTCTACTTCTAGTAGGAAATGCCAGTTTAATCGTTCTGTCAACAAATTGGTAAGTAATAATTACCATAATTGTCAAATTTCTCTTAGGTTACATCGTTTTTATTAGAGACTTCATAATCCAACTCTAGTACTCTAAAAACATTGGGTGGGAGGTTTTGATTGGAAATGTTGTCCCAGTGTCACTTTTTCATAGTTCCAATTGACCATTGGCTTTCTTTTGGATAATAACTTTCAGATAACTTTAGACTTTTGACCTTTTGGTGAACTAATATGCGGCTTAAAAGGTTTCAAAACTACCAAAAACCACAAATCCAGAAAACGAGAAAATTGCACAATTACAAAAACCTCACAGTCGTATCTAATTATTCAAGCTATACACGTCCTGCACATCAAAAATGTCATATTGGCAATCAAATTTGCGTTGTTTGCTAGACAAGATGATCTAGCTGGTAATGATGTAGATGCAGTGCTGAGGAGAGGGGGTCACTGACCTGGGGGCCCATGACTTTAGGGACCCATAGATAATAACTCAACTAAGCAATTAATAATTAGCAATTTAGCGTCTCAATTATCAAAACCTATCAATAATAGAAAAAATAATAGGAAAAGCCTTTAAATGAATTAAGGTAGAAGCAACAACAACATTTTAACCCCATTATATTTGTCAAACAGGGCTTGTAGCTTGAGGTAATTTTCTAGTTAGTTAACAAAACAATTTCAAAGTCTATGCATCTGTAAAAGGGTCAATTATGGAGCTATAGTCAAGTTTTTGGAAATTTGAGTTTCTGTGGCCAATTTGAAAGGTATTTCAGCTGATGCAACACTAGCAGGCAAAGTCAGAAACAACCTTAAATAAGCGTTAGGAAATGAGCGTTACAAATTCAAATGCTTGAGCTTGTTCAACAGTTGCAATGGTTGATGCCCCTTGGAAAAAGTGACTACCCGGTGATGTTAGAAGATATGTCTTCCTTTCATCCTGCACAGAATTTGACACTTTTTTGCTAGATCATCTTCCTTCGACATTGTGTAAAATCAAAGAATACTGTGCCCCTCTCATATCACACCAATTGCCATGAATCGCCAAATTATTTTTGCTGTAACACTATCAACAATAACAAAGCTGACATTAATCTTTAATTTTACCAAAGGCCTTTTCCTGGATTTCACTTCAAGATAGAGATAAACTTGACTGATTTCTCTTGGTCTTCAATTTTTTGGGACATCTTGTCTTTCGTCTACACGAGCTTCTTTCAAGATCGAATCAACTTGTTTTTCTATCTACATTGAAAGGTTGCATTCTGATTGTTATGTGTGAACTTTTTCAAATTATTTGAATAGTGAAAATCTATTGGTGCAGCATATCTGTTTTGATCAACTTTAGTATTTAAACATTTTTCACTTCACAAGATTTTTTTAATTGTAAAGAATTGCATATTTTATAGTTAAAAGATATGCATGCAGCCATGCACTATAACGATAGTATACCAGTAATACTTAAACTATATTGAAAAGAATAGAGAAGTAAATGACTCTGCAACCAAAATAGCCGTAAATTTAGCAACAATAAATTTTTCCCGGGCCCTTTAGAAGGGTCGCCTACAGTGTATCTTGTTTTTATCTTTCATTTTGACCCGGGGCCCAGAAATCTTCTCCGCGGCCCTGTGTAGATGTTACTTGCATCCACCACCTCTTGCAATAAATTGCTCTTATTTGGAACCACTCTGCGACATAAACTGGCCCTTCGACAACTCTAGTCTTGATCTGCTCATTTGGGGTGACGTAACTTTATTTTTCAGGTGGGGTGGGGGGCAAAACCCACAAAAACAAACAAATTTACCCACATATGTCAAAATTTACCGACAAGAGTGGTAAAAAATGCGTCTTAACTGACAGTTTAGCAAAAGATTAGGGCACACCCCCCAAGCCTCTCGATTTTCAATTTACTGTTTTTCAAGTCTATTTTGCCTTGCTCTGCTTTACAACCATTTTGAATTTGCTGCTGGACTTGTTCTGCAAACCAGTTTTGGGACTCTTTACGGAGAAATGCCTTGCAGCCTCTGTTGACTGTGAGATCAAGGGGCTGGTAAATATGGGTCATGTTGTTTGGCACTAGAACCAACTTTCCGTTATTTTTAAGGATCAACTGCTTTACATCTTCAGTCTATTGGCCCTTGAAAACATCGGCTAGCAAAAGCCACTCTTGATTTTTTCTCACTTGTAGCTCTTCTCTCTTCTTTTTACATATGGCATTAAAATTTTCAGCACGAATTCTTTGGATTTCTCTTAATTGGATCAATGGTTTTCTGTGTGTGTGATGTGAAATTCCTTTGGAAAGGTACAGTCCAGATGACAACGATCAGTTTTCCCTTGATAAATCAGCTGCATTGGCAAGAAGTTTCCACTTAAGCTTATTGCAAACGTACCCATTATTTGTCTTTTGTATGTCGAATTTGTTATTGGAATCGATTTTCCTCGTTTCAAAGTTGAAGGGCTATTTTGTCCAAGTTTATAGTTAAGTCGTCTGGTATTTTATGTGCCTTCGCAATATCAAATATGGCCTGATGGAAAAACAAAAGTCTAGAATGCTCAGTTTTTGTGGATGAAAGTTACCCTGGCTGGAAACAAGCTGAGAGCGTGGCTCTCAGTAAAACATGTGACGGCGAAGAAGTGTACTCCATTGATTACAATTATGATGAGATAATGTGGAATTAGAAGGAGTTAATGGAACTACGTCATCAGCAAGTCAATTTTGGAAATTTTGATTTTGGCCGTGTCAAAAGAGAAGTTGGCACAGTTTCAAAGGAAGCTGCAGCACACAATTCAGCAATTGTGCAATCGTATCGTACAATGGCAGAAATGGCTATTGCGGGAATTAGCTAAGGTTTTCTATTCGATACAATTTTTAATTAGCGACAAAGCTGTTTGATACCGCTGACAATCTTCATTAAACTTTTTTAACATCATCAGTTGAATTGCAATAATCTGTTTTGTCAATGGAATAGTGCCTAGATGGACATATGTCATAAAGAAACTTCCAGAATCTCTGACGCAGAAAAAATGTTCACCTTCAAAATCTTTCTACAGTGATTACAAGCCACTTTTTCTGGCTATAAAACTTCGAAAGAAACAATAAACTCTTCAAGTTTGCGACATCTCTGCATTATCGTGAACTATTATAAATGAATGCAAATGGTTGTGAACCAGTATTAATCACCATCGAGCAGTGTTAATAATCGTAGATCATTGTGAATGATCGAAAATCATCATGAGTCATAATAAATCTGCGAAGGTCATCGTGGATCAGCTCAAACAATCATGAATTTCTGTAAATCATTCTAAAAGCCCTATTAAGCCTCCCCCTCTCTAATTAAGCCCTCTCTCTGTGAAGCCAAATTACCACCCCAAAATTTAAAATAAGCCACTTCTCTCCATGCGCATTGAGTGGTTCTCTTGATAGGGGTGTGATGATGATAAGATCATGTGCATTAAATACGGCCGATGTAAAGATTCCCTTGTGCACTTAAGAAGTCAAGAGGATACTGATGTTGATTATTTCAAAGAAATCCCAAAGCATTTTGGCATTTTTATTATATATTTATGCTTTATTTGAATAATTAATAAGCCCTCCACGCAAATAAGCTCTTCTTTCAAATAAGCCCTCCTCTAGGACTGAAAAATAAATAAGCCCCCTCGGGTCTTAATAGAGCTTTCACGGTAAATCAAAACAAATTAACCCGAAAGATCGTACTCCACCGTCAATGACAATGTCAACGAAAGTAAATTCTCGCCGAGACCCTGTATTCTGATATTTTTTCTTCATAAACATCTTCATAGAAAAGCCCAATCCTTTCTTGCTGCCGCTCTTTACTGAGCTCATATTACGTACCAGACATCTTCTCCGTACATAGCCATTTGGCCCCTATGTTTAAATCTGAGGCACCAGACAAAATTTTCGACATTATGAAAGAGAAAGTGAACTCATACTATACCGAACCGGATCAAATTCAATTGAACGACCAAGATTTTAGAGAAACACATACATAGACATTTAAAGCAATAAATAAATGTGTCATTTCTTCAGAAAACATAGCGTAAAATACTTTCTCGTTGAATTTATGACGATATTTTCGGGGTGGAAAAAGAACGAGTCCTAGCCACGCCCTTCAGATTGCGAGAAAAAAACAAACGAATTAGAATCAAAATGGTGTAAATAAATCAAAAGTATCAATAAATCGTGGGAAAATGGGATGGACAACTAAGAGTTATAAATGAGGAACTGAAAAACATCAACCTTTTCAGAAGAATTTCAGCGTACAAGATGTTACCAGTGGCGTTCCTTGACCTTCCAGACTATTGGGGCGTGGAGGGTCATCAATAGAAACATTTACCTACTAAGAAATAGATGGAGAAGGATTTAGGTACTATTTCACCTGCTGATAAATTATTTTACCGACCAACTAAGAATTTTGTAGACAAACTGAAGATTTACCGACGAATTCATGAAGTATTGGGGGAAGTGACACCCCTACATCCCCCGCTAGCTACACCCCTGGATGTTACCAGCCAGAGCATCAGCCCTTGTAAGTCTGGTTGGGCAAAAATGTGAAACTTGTGAAAAGTTGGCGGGATCCCCTTCTTATTGTTGCTTGCGCACTTTTTACGCACTTTTTTATAAAAGTATAATCTAAAGAATATTAAGGCTAAAAATTGCTGAAATTTAAGAATAATTCAAGAATTATCCAAGGCTCAAGTTTCATCAAGAATAAAATCTTTCTGTTTATTTGAGTTTTTGGAAAGCAAACTAAAAAGATTACGAATATTGAGGCTCGGCACAAAAAAGTCTTCTTCTAAAAAAGTGTGTAACATAAATCAACTTATGAATGGATTCTAAAGACGTAAAATACCAGGCTCTCGGACCTGGGCCCGCGTGAAGAATTTTTGTAGGTGCTGGCAACCCTCTTAAAATTGGGAATTTTCCTCTAGACATGTTTTTCGCCCCTTAAGGCCCTTAACACAAAGTATAGTATCCTCAGTATCCACTCCACTTCTCTCCAGGGGCAAAACTACCGGGGGGGGGTGTGGGGGGGGGGTGTGACACCCCCCCCAATCAAAAAAATAGTCGATTTCGCAGGGCAATCGAAAATTTCGCAGGGCGCCAAGAAGAGCTTTATTGCCACGCAGAAATGCCACCTCTGAAGTTCGTAAAAAGCCGTTTAGGAATTTTGAAATGGAAATATCGTATTTGTTATGAACCTCCCTTCCTGACATTGCATTTTAGAGAACGGAACAGGTATGTAAGGAAAAGCTCCGTTATTTGCAAAGCGAAAGCATTTCTTACCGAAAGTCATAGCCAATGGATGTAATGATTGATGCATATGTTTATGAGGGCAAGGTTGAGTCATGCAAATTTATTTAAGTTGTAAATTATTTTCATGACAAGCACGGCGTCACTGGGGGGGGGGGGGGGGGGGGTTCCTCACTTTGGTCAAGATAGGAATTTTTTTATCATTTTTTCTATTACTTTTTAACAGTGCATGAACTAAAAAACATAATAAATCGTTAAGATACCGATTTTGTTTCATCTAATTGCTAACTTTTTCACGTATATTTTTATTATTTTTCTTTTATTTGCATTAATTCAGTAAATCATTTTCTGTATCATTGCAATGTTCTAATTTTGGATGTGTAAACATGGCCTTCTTGATACAAGAAACTGCACATTTCTGTTCAGGAAAAAAAATTCTCCCAATCAAAACAACATCTTCCTCTGTCATTCACAACTACGTGCAATCTGAAACGAAAGGTTGCCGTTTCTTTCCTTCCCCAACGTCTAACACTAAAGTTTTAGCATGACATCCCCCTCCCTATTTTTCCCAATAAACAATAATATTTTCAATAAACAATCACTTCTTTTAGCACAATAGTAATTTGGTAAATTTTTGTCTGAAAGATGCTTTTTAGCCCTTTTTACAAGGTATAATTTTAAAAAATTTCTTCACGTCGGACCCAACCAACGTTAAATGAAGTGAATTTAAAAAAACAATTTACGCTCACGTAGAGAAATAAAAATTTCATAGGCAATGAAGTTTCAAGTTTGTTTTTATTGCTTAGAAGTTTGTCCTTGGTAAAGACCAGTGTACACTGGTAAAGCTTTCACTAGTAACCTATAGACAAACCGTTGCTACGAGGTCTGCAGGGCACCACTCATTTTTGCAGGGCAGAAACCCTTTTCACCCCCCCAAAACTATTGGCCAAGTTAGGCCCCTGCTTCTCTCCCTCTTCCACCTTCATAGAGCAACAGAAAAATCGACACACAAACGTTTGTGTCCATTACAGCACAAACAGTGATCACACACATGCAAGAATTGTTTCGCTGTCTTTGTTCTACCAACTCTCGTACTCTGAATGACTTGCCGCAGTCAATGAACCATTCATGACCGGCGCGTGCATACTTATAAGTTTTGCCACCCTGTGCTTTGTTTTTCGAAGAAAGCATTCCGGTGTTTTCGAAATTCAAGGCACGGACGAGTTTACACAAAATAGCAGGTTGATTACCTTATCTTTGATCAAATGCTTAGGATAATGTGATAATAAATATGCTAAAGGAAAAGTGGTGTATATCGGCAAGATGAAAAATATTTTCAATGTTTTTGTCAGATATTTAGAACCTGCCAAATATCCATTTCTCGTTTCTGTCAAATTTTCCCGATGCACTAATTTCGAAATCTAGGGGATTAAAAGGGGTATCTTTCTTACATAAGCTATCAAAAAAACCTAAATTGAGCTTTTCGGTATTTTACTGATAAATTCGCGAAGATGAAAAAACCAAAGACGTCCCGCTTGCTCACAATGTATATCCCGCTTCTTAGGGAATCTCCTGACCACAGGGAAAAACTGAAGAAATGTGCAGCTTTCAATTGCCGGTTTACGTTTCCGGGTTACCGTTCTGATAAAAAAAAGACCCGTCGAAGAAGCCAACGGACCCCCGAAACAATCAAGCTTATTTTCTTTAGGGATGAGTAATGTTCCCCAGTATGAGAATATTCTCTAATGACTGAAGACTTGAGGTGTAATTTCCCTCCCTTCAGTAACCAGGACATCAGTGACTGAGGTGGTTTAAAAGCCCCAACATGGATTCTCTTGGACATAAATTTCAGTGTCGAAATAATCTGTATGCAAAGAGGTCGAATTATTTACCAGTACATTACAACAAGAAAGAAAATTCACAGCAAACTACATTTGGCAAATATGTTGAGTGAGTATAAATTCTAATATATCTGTCTTTTTTCATGCTTGCCAAATTCATTTCTCCATATTTAGAAGGGGGACATGGACTTATATTACTATGAGAAATATTCATTTCACCATATTTAGAAGGGGAACATGGACTTATATTACTATCAGAAATATTCATTTCTCCATATTTAGAAGGGGGACATGGAGTTATATTACTATCAGTTGATTATGGTTGATTTGATCAAAGCAACAATAAACAAAATAAGATATTACTCTTTGATTATTCCTAAAATTGTAGCACCTACAATTTAAATAGACCCTCTTATGTGATGATGTGCCTTGACATTGTGCTAAATTAAAAACCCAGATTCACTCATTAACCCTTGGATTTTGGAATGCATTCTAATGACACAGTTCACAAGGTTTATGAAATATCTAACAAAAACAATTACAGGAATTTTAAAAACATTAAATTGCATGTCTGTTCACTTGATGGAATTCAGTCATATATGTAACTAATTTTGTGTGTGTCTAAATCCAAGACACTATGGGAGCTTACAGACTGCAACAGGCATGAAATCAACATGTTTCTAGAAAAAAAACAGCTGATAAACAAGATACATCTTCATCTTCAATACTAAAAGAAATCAACTCATCTGATTGTTCGTTCAAGATCTATTTCTTGCTCAAACATGCAATCATTGTGACAATGTTTGTTTAAGATTGTAAATACTTCTAAAATTAAAAGCTTACATTCTCCAAGATCTAAGAAAACGATTCAGGTTTTGTTAGATTAAACATGGCAAAGGTAATCAGGAGCTGTTTTAAAACTGTATTTCTTGCTGATCAAACTATATGTTTTCCCCTTCATAGCAACCAATGTAATACACATTCTATTGGTGCTGTCGGCTGGATGTGGCATCTTTGCTATTCCTTTGGATTTAGCAGGGCAAGAAAAGCAAAGAAAGATAACTGCAGGCTTTTTGAAAGGCCTGCAAGAGCCAACACAAAAAATACTTTGCAACATAAATTTAATATCAAAGGTGGGTTTTTATCAACCAATTTAGTATGTTAACAAATGCATTAAATAACTACACTCTTTTTTATAAGAACAATTTCATAAGATTATGAACAAAAAAACTGGTCAAAAGTTAAGAACAAATTAAGAACAAACTGAGGTTGAGCATATTGAAAATTTAATTTTAAACAACATTTCATCTCAAAAATGATTATATCTATTCATGTGTAGGTGCTTTTTTGGTGAATTTAAAACTTATTAGGCAAATGAAGGTTATCTCATTCCTTTTGGTGGCAAATGAGGCCTGAATACCTCCTTGGAGGGAAAGCTAGCAATTGCACTGTTTACACCCTATTAATTTAAGAACAAATTTCAATTTAAGAACATGGGGAACAATTTAAGAACAAAACAATCCAGCCTCAGATTTTCGAAAGAATTAAGAAAAGTCAGCCTGAACTGAAATTTACTGGTTCTTATAAAAATAGAGTGTACATTGGATAAATACAGCATACTATTAACTGGCTGTTATGTCTGTTAAGCATTTATGGGATAAGTTTTTCTCAACGAGTTGATCATCTTTCATCTACCTATAACTGGCAAATTACACTGTTATTGGCATTGCGAAGTAAGTAAATCCAGGCTGAAAAGTTGCCATGTGAATGCGGCGGCAGTCAAGATTGCGTCACTTGAAGAGCCTAATTAACTTGGAGAGCCTGCATGCTTGCAGAAGAAATGTATTTTCTTCAAGTTCACAATTATCAGGCACTGAAATGTAGGCAAAACTTCAGTTGGGTCGTGGACGAAACAGTAAAGGGCTCTTGAGAGCCAAAAGCAAACACACGCTACTACATTAATTTGCATTAACTAATGCACGCTAATGCATTAACTATCTGAGAAACCGTATCATACTTCAAAAAAGAATTCGATAAGATGAAAACAACAATTAAAAATGATTTAAATTAGGTTCCACCAGCGATAGGTCTACCGAAATAAAACCAAGAATGATTTGTCATAAAAAGGAAAAACTCATTCAAAAACAAACTTTTATAATGGTACATCGTTTGTCAATTTGTGTCAATACAGACCAACATCCTTCTTTACTGCCAACTTTGGGTTTTCCCGGTCGGGTGCCCCGTGACTGTACGAGCTCATCTCATTGCTTTCTCTTTTTGAATTTCAGAACACAGATGTTCTTAAAATCGACGCGAAAAAGGATCATGATTATATAAAAATATACAAAACAGAATTTAAAGACAAATGCAACAAACAGTTCTTGCATGTGGTAAGTTGAATATCAGCTGTCTACATTGGACTTATGTACAATTACCGGTTCTCTGAGAGGCTGGCCTCTTTGAAGCATGACAAGAAAGCTGAACTCGAGGTTAAGGGTGTATTCCTGTTTAGCCACCCCATCCTCTTGTCTCTACATGGTTAGCCATTAACCTAGCTTCCCTAGTCATAAGGAAATTTCTTAATCTATGATTTAATTTTATCTAACAAATCTTCATTGCAGGTGGAAGACTCACGCTTCGTAAATGCCATGAAAATCATCCAAGGCCTCGTGGGACTAACACAGGACATGCAGATAGCTGAAAGCAGATTAAATGTCTTTGATGAGACTCCTCTCGTTAGGGACTATCGCCAAATTGAGTACGATTTGCGAGATCTTGTTGAAAGTGAAATGCGAAAAGTGGTAAGTTGTTGCAAATGGCATTCTGCTTTGCTTTCGATGATCTTGTAGGTCTATAAAGAAAATTCTCTCAATTCAAGCAAAGAGAATACACCGATATTCTGGCAATGATTGTAAAACTCATACCCAGCAAGGCAACTCCTTATAAGAACTATGCTCGCTTTTCCCAAATGAGAGGTTTTCCTTCAACCTCTAAATTTTTTCAAAATTATTGTTTTTTGCCAAGCACCATTAGAAGAAAAAGCAAGTGTTTTCTTCACAAAAATGCCTTTTTGTTTAAAAATTTTGGAGTGAGCTTCATTCTGATAACATTTCCTCTACAGGCATTCGAAATTTTGGACCATCAAAACTACCGTAACATCCCAGCGTATTCTGTCGGTGGCCTTTACGACGCAGACAAAACGAAGGCAGACACGAAGGATACTGCCCGCTCTCGCAACAGAGTAAAACTGGATCAAATCGAAGAGTGCCTCAAGCTTTTCATCATCAACGTGCTGAGCCAGAAGCTTGAACTTTGCACAAAGTAGAAGGTGTAAAAGACGTTTAAAATCCAAGAATGAGAAGTCTTGTTCTTGCGGTGTTATTTTGTGCATCCCTTTGAGGGAGGCATAAGATTAAAAGTAAGCCGATTAATGGCTATAGTTGCGTTAAAAACTTTCGTTCTAAATTAATTTTTGTTTAAATTTGATTCGTATTTATATTAGAAAAGTATTTATATTGCAAAATGTAATGATAATAAATTAAAACTTTTTTTGAAAATAGATTTATTTATTCAACTTATGACAAAATGTAATGTATACTTAATATTATGTAACTTGCGAAAATTTATATTAAAGTATGGTAAACTATTTATTTGAAAAGTTTTATTACAAGTTTTTAAACCAGTGTAATTCATCTTAAAGAAATATTTATTATTATTGTTAAGTTTCATCGAGAGAAAAATAAGAAACGAAACGAGCATTATTGGCCGATTTCTACACACCTTCGTTGTTCTGTTACCTGCAAGATACCGTTGTCTGAAGCAATATTACAGTTAGCAATATTACTGTTCTAAACAATAATTGCAGACCAAATAGAAGGCTTCGTGAATAAAACTAAAATGGAACAAAGAAGCGAGAATGATTTTGGATTTTTTCTCGCATCACATTTTGAAAAAAGATGGAAATGAATAGTTAACCTGTTTAATAATTGAAAAGAAATTAAAACAATTTCAGAGTTAAAGGAAAAAGAAATACTTTCTTTTTTAAAAGAACCAGTACGTTGAAGTTAAGGCTTGTGTTAATTTTCTCAAAAATTTAAGCTTGACTGTTCTTTATTTATCCTTAAAGGGAATCTGTCTCGTTGTGGATTGGTTAACGAGAACAATAGCTGGAACAATAGCCTAAACACGATTCCAGCGCTCCGCCATATTTTATACAATGCGATAATTTAAGGGGGACTGGAAACAATAAAAAATCCCTTTGTTCTTATAATCAATCATAAAATGCATATTACTGGATAAAAGTTAATAATTCAAAGAATATTATCGATTACATTGCACCAGTGCACCTAAATATGTACGGCATAAAAATGAAATCGGCAACCATGACAATTTAGAACTTTCAAGACCAGCGTGTTATTTTTCAAATGCTTCTTGTGAAAGCAATCTTATGAATCAAATTTACTGTCAAAATCGTAATAAATTTTTGGTTTGAATATTTCAAAAATTAATTTGTTGTTTGAATCATGCGATTTGACAAATTGGCTCATTCCAAAAGTTATATTTATGCACAGAAAAGACGAGTCTGTTGTGTTGTGATTGAGTTGCAAGCAGGGCTTTTTTAAAAAAAGTACCATACCGGAGATCGATTCTTTCTACATAGCCTGTAAGACCCCTTTTTGTTTAAGATAGATTGACTGGAAAGCGGAAAACGTTTGAAAAATCAAATACGTTAAAGTACGTATTTTCTTGGTCAAAAAAATTTCTCGGAAAAGACCAAGACATTTTGTAACATGACAAAACAACTGAATAAAGGCTGCTCATTTAGAGGGGTAGATATCACAACACCACTCAAATTTGTTAACGTAACAGCAGTTTGCCTATAAAATCTAACATAAATTTCTCTCTATGCTGTTGAGGGGGAGAGCAACGCTGCTAGAAATATGAGTCGAAAGTTTTATTATACCAGCGCCAAAAATTTTGTCAAGGTTTTTATGAAAATATTAATTTGCTCAGCCAAAAACATTCTAACGTTTTTAAAACATTTGAAATATAGATTATATGCAGTAGAAGCCTTATATTTCCATAAGAAGTCTGACTCTCCAGTTTAAAAGATTGAGGAGGCGGACATGTGCAAGTTACAAATTCATTACAAGTGCCTTTGTATCGATCTTTTTTGCATACAATAAGTTTTCACAAGAAGTCACTTACAAAAACTATTGTCCAGAATATGAATAAACTAAAACTTTCTTTTTCACTGGGGTTTTACCAAAATACATACTTTAGGCCCACTAAGAAATAGTACCATTATCCGAGCCCAGCTACACTATTGGCCCTGGAATACTGTAAAAGTAATTTCTCGATCTTTATAGGCAAACTAACATTAATTCATTCGTCTTGTTGTGCAGTCGGCATACCCCCAAGACAGTAGGATACATTGAAAACCAAACCAGTCATTGCAATGCGATGGAGGTGTGAACGCTGCAACATGGTGAATCTTATAATATAGCAGTGTTAATTATATGGAGTTGAATTACCTTATAAGTAAAGTCGAATGAAATATCAAACGTAGCTGATAATAAAAAATATGTTCATTGTAGGTCAACAATTTCTTAAATTTGCATATCTTGTCACACAAACAGAAGCTTGTGGAATGTCTCGAGTTAAGAAAATCGTTCAACTAATTCTGCTAGAGCCACTTCATTATAAAAAACCGTTTTCATATATTCTTCTTTGTTTTTAAATTAACCAGATGCGCTCTCATCTTGCTAGTAAAATTCATGAAATAATGTTTTTCCTTTTTTAACTGACTTAAAATATGGATTTATCCCTAATAATTCAGTTATGTTCCACTTCCTAAACTATCATGAAAGCAACCAGGGCCGTAAATCTGTCATGTGAATTAGGGGGGTCAGCAGAGCGAATGAATATAAAGTATGCAGTGGGTCATGGCACCACAAGGGATTTATGGTATGTGTTATGGAAACAGTTGAGGGGCAAATTACTTTAAAAACAAAAGTCAATATTTTTGGATTTCTCAAGACCTTCTGCTCTATAGAAGGTATTTACAGATATTCCTTAGTACATTGACTTTAGTGTATGATTGGATTGATAACATTTTTCAGAGACGGCCCCAAGAAATTGAACCTTGGGAGCTAAGAATCAAGTTTACTCTTGTAGGAGGACCCACCATGGTTGGGTCCGATGCGGAAGAAAATTTTTGAAATTTTACCTTCTAGAAAGGCTAAAAAAGCATCCCCCAGACTAAATTTAATAAAATACTAGAATTGCCCAGGATAGAAAGTTTGGCGTTTCTCAATAGAACACAGATTATTGTTTATTGGGTGAAATTTTGGAGGGGAAGAGTCATGCTTAAACTTTTGTGACAGACTTTGGGGAAATATGGGACACTGTTGTATTGATTGGTAGAAATTTACTTTCTGAACAGAAATGTGCGTCTTTCTTATTTTGACTGATTTCAGTAGGCCATGTTTACACATCAAAAATGAATATATTTTAATGATACAAAAAGTGATTTACTAAATAAAAGTAAATAATAGACAAATAATAGAAATGTACGTAAATAAGTTAGTAAATAGGTCAAATAAAATGACAGATTGCTCTCTTTTTATTTCATACTCTGTTTTCAAAAATAAAACGGTATAAAACAGTAGAAAACGGTAAAAAACGGTAGAAAACGGTAAGTTTTTATATTGTAAAAATTATAAAAACCACTCTGCTTACAAAAATAACCTTAGTGGCTGAGGTTTGTTGCAATAACACAGAAAACGTAGTTTGGTTCTAACCCGGCTACCAGGGATTTCTTTCTTCCAAGAAAAATGATGGTAATTTCTCCAAAAAATCGTTTTGCTCCAGATATTTGGGGGGGTCCAGTCCCCCCCGTCCCCCCCGGGATTTACGGCCCTGAAAGCAACCATTTGCCGAATGCATTACAATCTTGAAAAACACAGCAGTCAGCAAAAGCCCTTGAAACGATTTGAAATAGTTCAAATGGCGTTCACTTAACTTATTTGAGCAGATGAGTAAACATCGATGTGGTTTAAAGTATGATATGGACACAAAGAAAAGATGGCCAAAGGATTATTTTCAAGTAGATTATCTTGATATGTATAGATGATATACATATCAGGTAGATATGTATATCATCTAGCCATATATGATATAATTTTCATACTCTTGAACTCTGAATCCATCAAGCGTGATCAAGTATCCATTGGCGGTTTTATCTTTTTTATCGGTGAAGACGACATATTTGACGTACAGTTCCTCAACCTTTTAATGATTATAAGTAGCTCATTGTAATCATAACGCTCTACACTCGTTTAAGCCTGGTTTCCATATAGCCGTAAGGCTGCCTGCGACTACTTTCTGCCATCTTCCATCTTCCATCCCTACGGTATCGCCGGCAGATAATTCTTTATGGAAACACTTTCTCACGGTACCGCAGGCTGCTTTCTCACGGTAACGAGTTCAACTTTTCCCGGCTCTTACGGCATCCTCCCGGTACCGCCGGCAGACAAATTACAAATGCAAACGCCTTGCCTGCGGCTGCCTGCGGCATTATTTTGTTCAAACGGATCATGTGATGTGCAAGAACCAATTGAAACAGAGCTTTGTTGTTGAATTTTGCCTGCCAGTTTTTCCCGCTCAAACTTTACCTAGTTACCGGCATAGTTACCGATACCGCAGGCAATTGAAAACAGAACGTTTCCATTTGCCGGCGCTACTGTAAGGGTGGAAGATGGAAGATGGCAGAAAGCAGTCGCAGGCAGCCTTATGGCTATATGGAAACCAGGCTTTAACCATAACTTCTAAAAATCTACAACATCCCAGAATTAAGAGTTCTGTGTGTACCAGAAGGAATATTGATGTATTTGTGACCCGGTTCACTGCAAATCGATCGAATTGGAAGCAAAGAAATATATATACAAAACACAAAACTGCTTACGCGATACTCTTAACATTGTTTCTGTCTCTCACTAAAAACTCAAAAAGAGCGTCCTCTTCCCGGGGTAAGTCAGTTCTTGTAAATTGTAGGTTTCTTTATTAAATGGGGGCCTTCCCAAGGGTCCTCATATATTGTGGGACGATGCCGTAGATCGAGTCGTCAGATTTGTTAAACCGTGCCGTGACGTAACGGGACGATCCACGAGTATCTGGCGGTACGATCCCCGTATCACGGTACCATCTATTTGACCTCATTTTGTCCACGTGTGACTCCATAGAAATGCCTTTATTTGTTATCCTTTTCAGCATGTGTTCCTGAAATATTCTGAAGCATACTCAAATGCAATCATACTGCGATAAAGAATTATGGTCTTTTTCTTTCTGTGGCAATACACTCTCTCTATTATGCGTGTAATGGTATGACGTACTACAGTAGTTGTTGCTGTTGTTGTCATTTAATTTACACGTGAAGTATGCGTTAGAAATGAGATTTGAGTTGAAGTTGATTAGAGAAGACAGAATTAGAACGGATCGACTTTGCAACCTAAGTTAGAATTTATGGAATTATACAGTCCAGCGTATATAGCAATTTCGCACAATGCGTCATGTTTGCTAGCACATTTTGAGTGTCAGTTGAATGATTTGTACATAAAAGGAGGCAGGAGGCAGGTATCAACAGGGAAATATTTCATGTTCTACTTAAGTAAAAGTTATAACCTGGGAACGTCTGCATATCAATTTTCTTTTCTTAATGCAGGGGAAGAAGCTTTTATTCGGGTATAAGTTCACAATATACGTGCAGTTATATTTTTGGCAACACGGATTGTGGAAAAAAGCATTATCTCACAAGAAGACCTGTCGGGACAAAGAATTTGCTCAGTGACAAAAAACGTTGCAGTGACAGAAATGCTTCAGTAAAAAAATCTGAGTCCGCTCTACAACGTTGACTTCCCTTGAACTTTTTAACATACGACGAGACCACGCAGAACAGAAAGAGTCATCTTCATAACAGTTACAGCCTTCGAGACCTTGAGACAGTATTGTTAGAATACTACGTATATCTTAGAAATGACATCTTAGACATTATGATCTTGCTACAGGACTAACAGATTAAAAAAGAAAGTGACTTAGGTTTACATAGAGAAAGAAACCTTTTCCTTAACGTACTTCTCCTTGGAAGAGGCTTTTGTTTTGATACCATTCAGGGGCTCCGAAGCAAGTTTGATAGTCACACACACAAAGAGAGAGAGAGAGAGAGAGAGAGAGAGAGAGAGAGAGAGAGAGAGAGAGAGAGAGAGAGAGAGAGAGAGGGTGGGGGAGGGGGGGGGGGGGGGGGAGATCAAGGGCAAGCTGAGAATCAAAAGGAAAAGATTTTACTATAAAAGTTATTTGTAATCCAAAAAAGTAGAGGGATCGGAACCAAGAACCAATACGTACTAACAAGATTAGATAAAGAATGTTCATTATTTTATTTTGTTACTAACTTTCCTGCCGCTCACGGTGTTTGTTATTGCATTGATATTAATGAAGTTTCAGAATCAATTATGTGGAAATTTAAAAGATATTTGAAGTTAACCATGCCTATTCCAACATTTCTTACACATAATTTTTTATGATTCAGGTTATTCTGTTTAATATCTATTAAACCCAAAAAATGATATCAATTAAGAAAAATTAATGTCTTAAAGGTGAAATGAACGCTGCTTTTTTGCATTTGTGTTTTAATGTTGAGCAAAAATTACAATCAACGTAAAAAAGAAAGTTTAGAACGCACATATGTGGCACAAAGTATTAGATGGTATCATTTTCAATAAAGGATACGTTTTTAGATCAAGATTTTAGAAGGAGAATTTTCATTTTCCATCCACTAGTGACTAATAAGGAGAGCGTGTCAACAAGAGACGTTCTATGAAAAGAGAAACTTTACACCTCAGTGAAGGATTAGGAGAGTTATTTGATACCACTCTAACATTGACATAGGGTGTCAATAATACTACAAACAGAGAGATAGAGGGACACTGGCATTGGAATTTTACACCTCTTTTTTCTGAATGTGCTCCCTGTGTATTGCTTTTCTTAGAGTAAAGCAGCGCTCTTCGAAAGGGATTTACTTCAGCACAGCGTCCCCATTGACCAGCGACAAAAGCTTAAAGGAAAACGGTAGTTGAGGTAATCAGTATTTATGGAAATGGGAACAAACTTTCAGAGAGGAGTAAGACATTTAAATGGCGAAATATTCACCCAAGACTCAGAAGAAAAAGACACACAGATCTTACGCAGTGAACAAGAAAAGGCTTTGGGATTCCAAGTTGCAAGGCAAATTAAAGAAAGAGAAACATGGCTAAAACTGGTAAGTGCTCAAGGCTTGTGTTACAGTGAACTGAAATTTGAACACGAGCGTTTATTTTCTGCTCATCAATTGGTGCCATGGGCTAAGGCTCTATTTAAGAATACAGCATTTTTGTTACTAGATTAGGGGCAAAGATTGACAGTCTCAAGACTGGTTACAAATTGTTGCTTTTTGTACGAAACTTTGCTTACTTATATATTTTTTATGCAATCCTACAAAGTAAGCTTTTACTCTGGTTGTTTTGACGAATGGAGTGTGAAGTAAAGTGTTCAATTTTCCTATTTTTAGGCTATGATTACATTTAAAGGATTTAAACTCAATTTTCAAGACGACACTTCATTATTATAATTCATTCCGTTAATAATAATGATTATTATCATACATCGATATTTTGAGAAGTTTGCCTATTCAGCTAGGTGAACAGCTTCCATATTTTCGCGAATAAAAAGTTTTGCTAATAATCGGACAAAGTCAAACAGATTTGTTTTCAGAATTTTTCATTTTAACCATATTATCTCAAAAGTACCATGACATAGTACCTCCAAAAGTGAAAAATCAGCTTAATATGTAAAAAAGGCTTGGATATGGTCATATCAGCACAGGTCTTTTCTTATCAAAAGTTGTACTGTGTTTTTGGTGTAAAAGCTTATGTGTCGACAATTTGCTCACCGGTCATTTCTCCGCTTAACATAGCCGCTTTATTTGTTCGACATAGGAAAATAGTAAGTACTGTTGTGTATGCTTGACTTTCAAAGCTAGCTTGGTTTTAGTTTCATTGGGAGAAACTTGATATACAAAAAACGATTGGGTTTTCCTTTCAGTACGACTACGTTTGATTCTTGGAATCACGTTATTCATCGCATTTTCGACGACAGCTCCAATTGCAGCTAAGCCTGCGGTGTCAAGAGATAAATATGCAGCTATCTACGATTCACTTAAAAAGCCGTTGGGGGATATTCTAGAAGTCACAAGAAGTACCGCTATGTCTTTTGTAAGTTTCCTTTTACCAAATAGCAAGGATGGAAAGTAACTTAAACCAATCAGATTGTCTGTTTACATCTTCACAAGCCTGACAAGGTCTCTATTATCTTTAGCGCAATTTCATCGCGCAAGCATCTAACACAAGGTTTTATTTTCATAGCTCATATATATTCTTTGATTACAGTTGATGCTTAAGAAATTGAGGCCGTAGATTTTATAGATATATGTAAACTTGGAAAAGTAACAAAATTAGGCTGAATAAGTTGTAGTAGGAATTTATTTTAGTTTTGCCTTCTTCTTGATAAACTAGATTTTACAAATGCATTTATCTAAATGCTTATTGCTTTCTTTTCAGGCAAAGGAAAAGAAACTTGATAACGTTGGCTTAAGCGAGGGACTTTTAGAAATGTGCCAAAGTTACATTGGAGAGAACAATGTAAAAAGTAGCAAGGTTAGTTTTCAAGATATCATAAAACAATGTATTGTGTATGAGGTTAAAGCGTACTTTCAGTTAGACTAAAAATAAATTGCTGCCCGCAACCATTTTTCTTCCTTGGTTTATATCAATTGAAGCATCTTTATTTTTGACATGGACTGAAAAACGTCTGTAGCCACTAAGCGCTCTCTTGCTTAAAATCTTTTTAAAAAATAAGTAAGAATTCTAAAAATTTCAACTCGTAAAACTTTGCAGATTTGAAATTTCTTTCCACATCTTCTGCTATTCACTGAGATCAAATATAAAAACCTACAAAATTAAGGCGATAATCAATTCTGAGCACGGAGCTTAAAATATTTGATAAATCCTCTATTTAGATTTTTTCAGGCCCTTTCATCAATGGTTCCAAACCCAACCCCTCCTCGGCTTACCCAAGGACATGTTTTCAGTACTTTTTATTAGGTTATGACTCTATATAAAAATCATAACCTTTAGAAAACGTCCAAGTTTTTACTTGAAGAGTTGTGATTCGATATAGCCTTGAGAATACCGGGCTTGAAAAACACATTGTTGTGTCGGAGCTTCTTGGAGAGATAAATTTTCAATATGATATGAAACAAAACAAACTTTTTTCCAGCTTGTTCTACTCTCAAGATATTAATTACTTTGCTATATTTATGAGTTTTCAGTCTTTTTGGTGAACTTTTACCTTGTGTCAAATAGAAGTAAAATTTAGTTTTCTCTTTAAAATTTTTCAAGGAGCGTCAAAAGCGATTTGTCTACGTCATGAAGGTGTATCAAGAACTCGTTAAACAAGTGCAAAAGGTTCAGATCAGTGAAAGCAAGTTGAATGGAGGCAAATGCTCTGTATTGCTGAAGAAAATCAGACGGATCGAGTTTAAGCTGAGAGATTTTGTCGAGACTACGTTGAGGAATGCGGTATGTTGAAATCATATCATATGCATTTTCAAAACTTTTATCCCATAGATTTAGAGCTTGTGATTACGTGTAAGTAACACATAAAGATTCAAACTTTTAGGGAATTTTTTTCTTTGATTCACAATCCATTTTGATTAAAATAGTTTTGATTAAACATAAAAATTCAAGATTTTATAGATTTGTTCTCTTTGATTGACAAACCTTCTCGATTACATAGTTTTAATTAGCACATAAAAATTCAGACTTTTATGGATCTATATTCTTTGATTGACAAACCTTTTCGTTTACATAGTTGTTGCAGGATCACTAGCACCATACCGGCACTGAATATTATCATTGGTCATAACTGTAACCATAATTTCTAAATGCTTGATATCATTAGTTTTCTGTTCTGCTAACACATAATATAACTACGTTATGGGGCTTAAAACCTGATCAATAAGTCAGATGAATTGATGTTTGGAGCAGAATTGACAGCTAAAACGACCGTGTCAATTTTTACATCTCAAATTTTCTTACAGGCAACTGACATTATAGAGAACAGTGAAAGAAAGATGGTACCGTCGTATTCAGTTGGAAACGATCATTTGGCTGGAGTGGATAGCATGGCTTCTGATGTCAGCAAAAAGAATCTTGAAATTCTGAATGCTATCTTGCTGTGTACTGAAAATTTCTTGAAAAATGATGTAATGCAAGTTGCAGGGAACGATGCACTACTTACACTGGTAGCTTTTAATATGAAGGAGCTGAAATCTGATACAGATAGGTCAAAGGTTGGGGCAACAAAGAGCGAAGAACTTCCATCAACACAGGAGGAGGAGAGCCTTCACAAGAACAAATATGGTTTGACTCAAGAACCAAGCAATACCAAGCAGGGAGGCATCCCCAAAGAGAAGGAAAAGGCCCATGGAGAGGAAGAAGAACTCTACAGGAAGGAAGGGGGATCGTACAGAGATGAAGAAAGGAACCAAGAGAGAGAAGAGGGACTCCACGTGAAAAAAGTTAAGCTCTCTAAGGATATAGAGGAGTTTAATCAAAACAAGAGGAGAATCCACATTGGAGAAAAGGAAGGCCATAGAGAGGATGAAGAAGCCCATAGGCAGGAAAGTCACTCGTACAAAAGGGACGAAGAGGAACAGATTAAAGAAAAGGGAGTCCATACGGAAGAAGAAGAATCCTACAAGAATGAAGAAGAGTTTAACCAAAATAAAAGGGGAACCCACATAAGGGAGAAAGAGGGCCATAGAGAGGACGAAGAAGCACACAAACAGGAAGGTAAATCGTACACAAGGGACGAAGAGGGAAAAATTAAAGAAGAGGGAGTCCATATGAAAGAAGAGGAACTCTACAAGAATGAAGAAGAGCTGAATCAAAATAAAAGGGGAACCCACATACGGGAGAAAGAGGGCCATAGAGAGGACGAAGAAGCACACAAACAGGAAGGTAAATCATACACAAGGGACGAAGAGGGAAAAATTAAAGAAGAGGGAGTCCATATGAAAGAAGAGGAACTCTACAAGAATGAAGAAGAGCTGAATCAAAAAAAGGGAGAAATCCAAACGGACGAAAAGAGATCCAAAGGGAGGAAGAACATTCATATAGGCAAGAAAGAATATCACACAGAAATGAAGAAGGAGAACAAAGGAAAGAAGAAGGTATCTATGTAGAGGAAGAAAATCTCCAATAGAAAAAAACATCGAGAAATTTGAAGTTAATTTTAGATGGGAAGCATGCAGAGAAGGAAACTATTATAGAGAAGAAGCGTCTGCTACAGCGGATAAAATATATAGTTATATCTTTAATTAAAAGAAGACTCTTATTTAATACAAAACTATTTTGAGAAGAACTATGATAGCATAGTTAAGGGAAAAAACATACTGCTAAATCATGTAATATTTATTTACTTATTTTCAAAAAGTGCCCTGAGTCCTATGAAAATCATATGTTTTTCACTTACATTCTGGAACGATTTTGTCAATTTTTACCTGTGACTAGGAGTAATGTAAATGACTGGACAATAATTCATTCTCAAAGAGTAACGACATAATCAAGCCAATTCCTACAAAAAAAAACTGAGTTGGGAAGCTGCATGATGTTTTTGCAATTTTGTAAGAGCTTTGTACCTCACACGGAGGTAACAGATTACAAAAAATAATGTGTAGAAACAAATTAGATACATCATAGACAGAAAAGCAACCATTCTCAAAATTTATTTTAAAAAACCTATATCAATCACGGACAGCCACAAATGTTTTTATCTTATTTAGGAAAAGCTTTTGATGTATAGAACAGGACGGTTCTAATTTGCTATTCCGAGTTTCAATTTAGGGTAGCAACTTAGAATCATCCTGTTTAATACACCAAAACCATGTACTGCTTTGCCTATACGGCATCGAGCATTTTATGACAGACCAGTGAACAGTAATTTTCTTAGCTTGATAAAAGGAATGAAAATGCAGCGTTGAAAGCAAAACCTCATTTTGTTGCCTTGAGTAACTTGGGTATTTTGTTACTGAAAGGCATTTGCTGACTTTGATAACATGTTGCGAAGCAGGCTAGATGTACTTGTTTAATTTTGAAATTTTAGGCCGATTTAACTGTTTAAATTGGTAAGAGCAACGGGAATAATTAGCCATACTACTTACAACAGCTTTATCCTTGGATCTGTAAGACATCTAAGTAGACCTAAAATGCAATAGGTCTTTCATTATCTGCTAAACGTGACTCTTTGTCAGAATATAGGACAGTTTTCTCTGTCCTGTTGAGGGACTGCAGCCCTAAATTCAACATTTATCACAACATTTCAATTACAGGAACTTGAGCCAGTGCCATCGGAACGAAATTCATATTTGGGGGGGGGTGCCCATGGTATTGCTCCCCATTCAGTACCCTGTTGTTAAGAAAATAAGTTATGGTTTGTCAATGATTGGGGGCTCCAGCCCCCCAGCCCCCTCCCTCGCTTCCAATGGCCCTGTAAGCCAACCAAAGACTTAAGCATCACAGCTGGTTATTTGAAGGAGCTACAAACATCCAATGATTTAAAAATATGAGAGGAAAGACATCCAATATAGTTCTTTTTAGTTGCAATGTTAAAAGCAAGCCAACATTGAATTGCTTGTTACTAGCAGCAATCACTCTATGCGGTTGTTAATCAAAAACCAGTCAGCGATGGATGACTCTGTTTTGCATTGCATCTCGTCGATGTCTGTGTAAAACATAATTTTCGCATTAACTTCCCTCCTACCTTTACCTTTTTGTAAATTTCAAGGACTTTTATTAATCATAAACCAAGTAAGTTTAATTCAATTTATATATTTTCAATACACAAAAATTTTAAGTTATGCTGCATTTTTCTTTGTCAATTTTTGCTGTTGATTGTCTTAACTTGTTATTTTAACATTGATCTTTGAGTTGCTAACAGCTCAAACTGTTAAAACTTGGTTTGAAATAAGATTAAAGCCTACTCTTTGAATACAGCAAATTTTCACGACATGATTCCTGGTTGTCACAAAGACTACACCTTTCTCGAAGAGAAAATGTCAATTTGTAGAAAAGTCCTTGAAAATACTGTGAAAGTTCATTGCCAGTGGATCTTGCTGAGTATCTTTCTGTATTGTTTATAAGACATGACATGACATTCTCGTTAGCTCCCGACTAGCTCCCAATTCGTCCACTCTAGACTTTTTGGGCTGGTGACCCTCGTGGTGACTTGACCTTCTCGCGCCTACAAAGAAAAAACACTTTGAAAAGGAATATTTTTTCTTAGATGTGATATTGCAAGTTGAAATTAGTCAATTTCCTAGGTTTGTAAGGAAAAGCAAAGATATGTCAGTAAAAAAGATATAGAACTGTTTACGGGCGTAGCATTAAATGTTCAAATAAAAAGTAAATAATAATTAGCATTAAATGTAACATGTTTAGAAAAAAATCAGTCAGAGTTTGTACTCTAGTTTTGGAAAAAGCAAGAAATGACCGTTCAAATAATTCCATTCAGAAGAAAAGAAGGTCTATAATTGCCAAACAATGCTTTAGAAACCTTGGAAAAAGGGTCGATTTTTTAAAGACAGTGAAAAAGTGAAGGCGAGCCAGAGAGCCAGAGCCAAGAACAATGTAATAGCCTCTTTACGGTCTCGAGACTAAAGGCCCATGTGGGAAACGGAGCGGTCAGCGGCTGTTCTTTGCGAAGGCGCCATTTTGTTTTTGAGTCCAGCCAAGGTTTCAACTGGAGCAGTAAGGAACCGCCATTCTGACTTTCGGCTGACAATCAAAGGCAAATTGATCGGTATTTTATTTAGAGATTTGTAGAAATGGAATCTCAAGCGAAGATACCAAAGCTGGATGTTAAACCTGAACCAAATGCTGAAGATGAGAAGGCAGCAAGTGAAACGGTTCCAGAAGCCCAACAGGATATTATTGAAGAAATCGATAGGGTACAGAATGAAATTGATTCGCTAAATGAAGAGGCATCAGAGGAAATTCTTAAGGTAGAGCAGAAGTATAATAATTTGCGGCAACCGCATTTTACGAAGCGGGCAGATCTCATAAAGAAGATACCCAACTTCTGGGTGACTGTGGTATCCTTTCAAAAAGCCTCAATGGGAAACATGTTATATCATATTCAGATAATTATGATAGGCATATATTCCGTTTATTTTCAAGAGACAGAAATCAATGGCAATGAAATAGATTTTTGATTCATTGAGATTGTGTTTTATCTGTAACAATGCATTGGCTTCTTTTGTTCTCTGAAACTGCAACCTAACTTAGTCATTGGATAGAAGTGTAACTAGGGATGCTCGTAGCTGTAGGGATGGCAGTCATTAAGGTTATGGACTATAGATTTAAGGGTATAGGGCATGGTATGAGTCCCTGCCATTATAAAACTTTCACTTAAGGTGAGGAGATAGGCCAGCCCTCTGTAATGCCAGGCAAAGCAATGATAAGGTACCTGCCTTGTGAATCCTAAGCCTTGAATTGCAGAAAGCTGGCAATTTTATGATTTACGTGTAAGCTTTCCTTAATCTTTGAAAGTTTGTGAATCATCCACAAATTTCCGCCCTTCTTGATGAAGAAGACGAAGAAGCTTTACACTACTTAGCATCATTAGAAGTGGAGGAATTTGAGGATATCAAATCTGGGTACAGGATAAAGTTTGTAAGTAGCCTTTTTAGATAGTTGTTAAAAACACCGTCTTCCATGAATGTGCACATTAAATTTATGTAGATACAAACACAACAGAGTTTTATTTTGCACCACACTCCTGAGCCCTGGGTAATTGTTTTTATTTTTTGCCAGGGGTGGAAAAAATATTTTACTTTCTGGGACCATAAAAAATGTTGAAAAAATTTCTGCACTACATATATAAAAAAATGTGACAAAGTAGAACATGGAAACTCTTATTCCAACCGGATTTATCAATGTAGTAACCAGTTAATTAGCTAGTCCGTGATCAAGTTGAATTATAAAATTCACTAACAATCTTTTGGTGGTACAAAACTTGTAAATGGCTTTGAAAAAAGCAAACATTTAGTAAACTAAAGCTTTTCGTCTGACACTCTTCAGAGTTTAAAACGTCAGAACATAGATCGAAAACTCTACGCTAAGAAATATATATACCCAGTTGAGGAAATATATATACCCAATTTGGTCCTCAAAAGTGCCCGGCCTATCTAAAACTACCCTGGATCAGTAACAGCTCCCTACGTTTTGAAAGCCAAATAAAACAGGCCATAACAAATTGTTTCTTCGCAGTTAACCCACGTGTTGTTTACAGTACAAAAAAGCCCTTCCGTCCATTCAAAAAGACTGCGTTCTTGCCACACAAAAAAAGTTCTGTTGTTTATGAATTTACGTGCCAGTGTGATTCTGGCTATGTAGGACGCACCACCCAAAGATTGGAGGATAGGATAAAACAACACGTTCCATCTAATATTAGAAACAAAACACATCCCCAAAGAGAACAGCCACCTCGGTCTTGCAAATCCAAAATTACTACTAAAACCTGCGATTCTGCTATCGGGCAGCATTTGCTAGAAAACCCAGATTGTGCAAAAAACTATAATGGCGACATGTTTCGGATTATTGGGAAAGCCCGATCGTCGTTCCACCTAGCAGTTTTAGAATCTATCTACATAAGCACAAAAAAACCGCTACTGTGTAGACAAAAGGAGTTCGTTTTCACCTTAGGACTCCACTGGTAACATTCTAATAGGCAAGCGGCACTGATTGGTCAACCTTTACAGTCATGTGCTCGTGTTTCTGATTGGCCTATTTCGATCCACAACTGGGTATAGATATTTCTTAGCGTAGAGTTTTCGATCTATGTTCTGACGTTTTAAACTCTGAAGAGTGTCAGACGAAAAGCTTTAGTTTACTAAATGTTTGCTTTTTTCAAAGCCATTTAAAATTCACTAAAGAGGATAAAACAAAGTTTTGTAATGTTCTAATTTTTAAAATGATGGAAAGGTTCTAAGGCACTTTTTCAAACTGTTTGTGCTCTACTCCATGCAAATTTGCTAATTTCATTGAGCCTGTTGCAATGAGAGAGGTTGGGGCCATTCACTGCAATGGAAAACACTTCATTTATATTTTCTTCTCCCATATTTCTGGTACCATCAAAATGATACTCATACATAGAAACTATTGACTCCAGAACTGACTCACGTGACTTCTTGACACAGGCTAAAACAATAGCCTGCATTACCATCTCTATGCCCACAAATAAAGTATTTGCATAGTTGAAAAACTTTTGAATGAGCTCCTTAGAATCTACAGTTTTGAGCTGTGCCAATGTGTAGCTTGATGTTGACTGTTGAAGTCTTTTAAAAAATTCTCTGTAGTCTTTGAGGGCTTTCTCTGGCACAGAAGAAAGGGTCCTCACAGATATTGCCAAAACTACTTCCCTGAACTTGGGGAATTCTGTTTCAGCAATCTTTATACTTCCTACATCTGGCTGGTGTAACTTAACAGCAAGTGCAGGCTGGTCAAGAATCACTTTGTGTTATGAACCATATCATTTGATGCTTGATCATACACATCAGATTTCAAACCACTGTATTTCATCTTCACGGTCAGAGACTGACTTTGTGTTTCATTTTGCAGGCCAGCAGCTTGAATCCCACACTGGGAGACAATAGGTAGTCCCCTGATTTCATTTTTTATTTTCAAGCCTTTCTTGTCTTCTTGGTTTAATGGCCACAGGCACCTCTGCTTCTTTGATTCTGGTGCCAGTGAGTTACATTTGCTGTGGTCATCTAAGCACTCCTCCATTTTAAGAAGAAAATCGACAGCTTCCATAAAGAGCTCCAATCTTTCATGTAGCAATAGTTGAACCATTTGAGCAACTTTCACTATCAAGCCAAATTGCCCATATGCATCTGCTAGGCCAGACAGTGTGAGCAGGAAACAGGTGTTTAATTTCTTCCCTTTAAGCTCTCTTGCCTTGTCTGCCTTTCCCCTCACTCTTGAATTTGCAGGTTCTGTCCCTGATCTGTTCTTCACCCCATCTAAGATTTGTTCCTCCAAGCAGGTTATTATTGCTGGGAACTCATGATGTATGTTTTTATATACCTGCCTTCTGCTGTTGGCAAATCAATACACAGTATTGAATACTGGATCAAAACACTATCAAGTCCTGTCTCAGATCCTGAGATAGTGAGTGCTCCATTTGAGTTTCTTCCTTGTTACTTTTCAGTCTTTCCTGGAGTGTCTAGCACTTTCCTGACTATTCTTGCAGATCCCAGTAAACATGCTTTCTGGATGATTTCAAGTCCAATTCTGTAATCAAGTTTTTCCAGTTCCCTCTGGAGCCTTCCTATCACTGAGCCTAATGCACCAATTATAACTGGCATTATAACGACTTTCTTCACTTCCCCTCTCCAAACTTTTAGAATTTGGTATTTAAGATCTGTGTAGGCATCAACTTTTTTCTTTTCCTTCTTCTGTATTCTCGTATCCAATGGACACACAATGTCTATTACATAGCACAGTTTTTTTTGTCAATGACAGTTATGTCAGGCCTGTTGTGCTCAATTTTCTGTTTTGTTTGGATGCTGAAGTCCCAAAGAATTTTCACTTTATCATTGTGCTTATTATTATTATTATTATTATTATTCGAAAAAATCTGCTGAAATGGAACCTTAGTCAAACATCTGACTGTGAATTCTGTCTTCTTCCAGAAACACTTCTACACGTTGTTGCTGGATGCAAAGTGTACCTTGACCAAGGACGCTATACTTGGCGTCATAATTCTGCATTAAACTTTCTAGCCACTTCCTTCCAAGCAATAAATGGGTCTTCTCTCTACGCAGACTTACCAGGCTTTCTTTCCCCTTCTATCATAACTGGAGATCAACTACGCCCTGACTTACTTCTCAAAACTAAGGAAAACTGTCTGTACGTTTTAGAGCTAACCATAGGCTTTGAAACAAATCTCAACTGCAATGCTGTCAGAAAGTCAGGGAAATATGCCACCCTCGTATCTGACTTAAAACGTCAGTTTAAGTCAGTCTCGTTTGTCAATCTTTCCATTAGTTCACTTGGTATTTTTGGCGACTCCTGCAGCTCATTCATCGACATGTGTGACTCTTTGTCCATTGATCATCAACAGAAACGCTACCTCATCTCCAAACTTACAAGCATCTCCATTCGCACCACATACTTATATATTCTGCTGTAGAAACAAAACTTGGACTAATCCAGAGCTACACCCCCTTTTAACAATTTTTTTTTTTTTTTTTTCTCATTACTACGATGTAATAGTTTTTATTTTGTAAACACAGGCTAGCCAGTTACAAATTACCTTGTAATAGTGAGATTTGTAATTGTAGTTTTAACAGGAATTCAAAATGAAAAGTTTCCATTATTATTATAATATAGCGATCTTATCAAAGAACTGAGCCCTGCCTATAAACATGTTACCTTTGTTAACCTTTCTATGAGTGCCCTTGGCATTCTGGGAACCTCATCTACCTCTCTCTCTGACATGCTACACCAACTTAATTTTGACTCAAATCAAACTAAATCCATCTTGATGAAACTCATGAACATTTCTATCCGCTGCACCTACTATATCTTCTGTCGTCGAAACAAACCATGGCTAAGCCCCGAACTAATTGACTTTTAAATATTGTAATGCAGATAAGCCAATTATATGATGCCTGTCCTGTAAAAGCGAGTCGTATAATTGTAAATTTAAAATGTATTCAATGAAAATGAGATGTTTAAAAAATTATTACTATTGTTATTATTATTATTATTATTATTATTGTTATTATTATTATTACATTGCCATCCGTACTACGTACTACATATTTTGTTGCAAAAATAAACCATGGACAAATCCAGAATTACATCTGTTTTAATTTTGGTTGTTTTATTTTTCTCAGTTTTTCCTTTTACCTTACGATTGTTATAGTTTTTTTCTTGTAAAACCAGGCTAGCCAATTGCAAATTACCTTGTAATAGTGAGATTTGTAATTGTATATTTAAGTTGAATTGAAAATGAAATGTTTCCATTATTATTATCATCATCATTATTAGCATTATTATTATTATTATTATTATCATTATTATTTTTATAGCTTAAGGTTTGCTTACCATTCATTGCTTGTGTACAATAAACCATGCTTTATGCAACTAGTTGACTATTGTTTAAACAAGTGCTAGTCAAGATTTATTTGCTCCTAAGGCAAATTAAGGAGGGCATTAAATGTTGAGGACACAGTATGGAGGGCATCAATTTTTCAGTAAATTGATTATGTTTCTGTCCTCTGTGAATTAATTCTGTTTCTGTCCATTAGCACTTTTCAGAAAATCCTTACTTCACAAATGCCGCTTTATGTAAAGAGTTTATGCTGAGTGAAAGTGGAGAGCAGTCATGCAAAGCAACAAACATTGATTGGAAGCCCAATATGGTATGTGCCAAGTCATTTTATTTCAGCATGGCTTTGATACCTTCTGTCAAATTAATCCAGTACATTTGTGACAATAGATTCACCCCTTTTTTACAATTCAACATCACTTGAATGCTTGTTAAAATAAACCCTCTGCAGTTCTGTTTGTTTTGATGCAATGTACTTATGTGGGTGTGCAAAAAGAAATGTTGTTAATAAGAAAACGTTAGCAATAATTAGCCAAATGATGCTAGTTTATTTTTAGCTGATGTAATGTTGAAAAGCCTTGAAGACCAGAGTTAAAAACTGTATATTATCCTTTAACTCAGGCACTAATATCCTTATTAACTTAAGCTTTAGATGTAAACAACAGAAAATAATTATCAATTAAACATCATAGTCATCTTTTATTGCTCTTACCACTGTGTAGGATCTTACAAACAAAGGCAATAAGATAGCTGCAGATGTTGGTCAGAAGCGACACCTAGAGGAGCCTGAGAGCTTTTTTGCATGGTTTAATGATCACTTAGAAGGACAAGCAGATGAAGTAGGGGAGCTAATCAAGGATGATATATGGCCTAACCCATTACAATATTATTTGGTAAGGTTCTCATTATTTAAGAACTGTAAACATCATTTGTAAGCTTCTTTCGAGTAAGGCTAGGAGTTAAATTCTAAAAGAAGCTTGTTGAAGTCAAGTTTTTAGGGCATGGCTATGATAGTTTAGAAAAGACAAATTACATACATACATGCATACATAATTTTAATTTGATATGCAGGTTTTGCTAATTAGCAGCATGTAGACCTGCTTACATACATACAATGATTAAATCATGAAAACGCTCACACATATTCAGCAACAACTTCAATATCATTTTTTCCAAGCTTTACAGTGTTTAGCGGTCCTATGAAGATTTTGTTTGTTATAATAATAATTTCAGATTTTTTGGAATGTATTGTCATACTATTATTGCTACACCTTGCTGCTATTTCATTTACTGTCTGTTGTAATGTTTGCATCACTTCATCAATTGATGATCCAATGTAAACATATTCAGTGTCATCTGCATACATGTTTAGTATCCCTCTAGAAGGAATTTAGGTAGGTCATTTACTTGGACGGCAAAAAACCTTGGACCAAGCAAGGACCCCAGGGGTACACCAAGTTTTCCTTCTGCCATGTCCGATCTTTGATCTCCTACAACTACATGTTGCAGTCCTTTTCGTGAGCAAAATTACGCGTGTGTGGCAAATCGCACATGTAAACAAATTTGCGCGTGCGATCGCACTTGTAAGAAAATTTGAAGTACAAACCTGATAAAATTGGTAAAAGGAGCAAGAAGGAAAAAGCCACTCGAATACGTGCAAGAGCAAAACTCAATTAATCAATACATAACAGATGTTGTTGCCCTTAGCAGCCATCTTTTAAAAGTCGTCGTCACTCTCCAAAGTTACAAGAGCAAGTAAAAATTGTTTCCAACAGCTACTTGCTTTCAGGGCCTAATTACGTTTTGACAGGAAATCAGTTATTACACTTAACATGCTAATGGCGACTTAGCTGAAAGACGAGACGCTAAGTTGAATGGAGCACTCAGTCAAAAGCCAAACATCACTTCCGAAAATTGGAAAAATCATTTTGTGGTCAAAAGTGCGAATCAAGTAACATAGGAAAGGATAAACAATCATGAGACCATGGGAAATTGATGTTAAAGGGCCTCTCCAGCAAAAAAAATTTTTTTTAATGACTTAATAGCTAGCATCTGGTGCGTGTATTATGATATTGTTTTTGAAAAATTCCAGTTAGTTTAGAAGTTGTAAGGCTTTAAAGTTGCACCTTTCCGAGAAAAAAAACGACAAAAGCCGAATCAGTTTGGTGACATTCTGACGTCACAATGTGCGGCTCTCGTTCGCCATGAATT
Organism: Rhopilema esculentum; assembly: GCF_057945365.1. NCBI lineage: Eukaryota > Metazoa > Cnidaria > Scyphozoa > Rhizostomeae > Rhizostomatidae > Rhopilema > Rhopilema esculentum. The sequence goes on from NC_142825.1 coordinate 8,481,782, forward strand.
CGTATATCTTCCACCGAAGCGTGAAGGACTCATGGTCACGCGTTGATAACTGCATCCAGTTCCAGGTCCTGTTCCAGCTCTTCCCTCGCGTATAATTAATCGAAATTGTCACTTCAGTTGTTCTCAAGAAACGATTAACAACTAAAGGCTTCAGAATTGGTGTCTGAAATGCTCAAACTAAAACCTGTTGGAACAGAACTGAGAGTACCATCACTTGCAGTGTTCAATTTGCGAATCGCCGTCGTTCGATTCGGTTTGAGGCGAGACTATCCGAAATACACTGTGACGTCAAAATTGCGTCACAGTGTCACCAAACCAAAAATTTTTGTCGGTTAATTCAATTAAATTATCGAAATGCAAGAGCTTATATCTCACAAACTGTAAAAAAATATCGAAAAACAAATAACGAATTCGTGATCAGCAGGCTCAACTTCTTTATAAAAATTGCCAATAAAATGCAAGTGCAAAATTTGGCTGGAGAGGCCCTTTAACAGAAAACTGCAAAAACACCTGTTTGCGCGTGTGGTCAAAAGCACGCGCAATTTAACTTGCGCGTGTGCAGGCGTGTGCGGGTGCGATCGCACGCGCTAAACGAAAAGGACTGATGTTGTTTACTCTGTTCTAGATAGTTTTCCAAGATGTTGTAAAGACCACCAGCTATGCCGATTTGTTTCAGTTTTTCTTTAAGTATTTTATGATTTATCGAGTCAAATGATTTTTTGAAGTCAATGAGTAAAACCCCGATGATTTTTCCTGAGTCAAGGGCATGTTTGCAAGTTTCTGTTAGATGTAATAACAGAAGTTCTGTGGACCAACTTTATTTATTTGTTTGACCACTGGTTTGGACTTGCTATTGCAGATACCATGTAGCGTTTATCAAACGACTCACAAATAATGGCTTCTTAAACTTTGTTTGGAATTCCTAAGATAGAGATAGGTCTATAGTTCCCCCTTTCTAAAGTTTCTCCACTTTTGAAAATACAGCTGGAAAATTTGATTGTTCTTTGCACCTTTTCATGACTTCAAATAATCCTTTAGTTGCAAAATCTCCAAATAGTTTCAGATCTGTTGAGGATATGTTATCATGGCCACCAGATTTATTTGATTTTACTTTCCTGTCTTTAATAATAATGATAATAATAATAATTATAATAATTATAATAATGATAATAATAATAAAAATAATAATAATAATAATAATAATAATAATAGAAATAATAATAATAATAATAAAAATAATATCATATTTATACAGGTTAACTTTGGTCAGCAACAACATGCTGTTATCAATAAAGGACCTGTATAAAATATACATGGATTACCGAAATAAAAAGTATGTACATGATGAAAATGAAATCTTAAAGTTAAATTTTTACAAAAATTCTTAAATCTTAGAATTAAAGTTTTACACTTCATTTTGTCTGTTAGTTTATTAAAAATATTTGCTCCTTGAAAGTAAAAGGCCTCCATGCCTGCTTCTGAGTGTACTTTGGGCAAAACAATATTTTTTGCATTGGCACCAGTACACTGTGTGTTTTACTCTAGTGACGTAGTTTCGAAAGGTGTGTGGCGATACGCTATTCAAACTTTTGAAAACTTCAAGAGGACACATCTTGTTTCGTATACTACTGATTTTCTCCAGCTCTACACTGTCCCTGTTGCCATTTATTACTTTTAGTGCCCGTCTCTGAATGTCCTCATAAACTGTCTTTTTTGATGGTGCCATGTGAAGGAACACATTGTTACAATAAAGCAGAATTGGTAAAATTGGTACTTTGTAAACTGTTTCTGCTGTGTAAGGACTGATATTATGCCGTATACGCGACAATAACTTTACTCTAGATGTGGCTTTTTTATTGTTTTTTCGAAGTGATCAGAAAACGTCAGGTTTTTATCGATCTTCACCCCTAGATATTCGTATACGTTAGATTCTGTAATCTTTTTGTGATTGATCTTGATCTCCATAGGTTTTGATTTCAAAGTTCTCTGGTGTGTACCATAAAGAACGCACTCGGTCTTGGTCTTTTTAAGATTAATAATGAGATTATTTTACTGAAACCAGTTAGCAATCTGTTTTAGATCACTGTTTAACTTTCCTTCAATAACATCACATTTTTTACCAGCAACATACAAAACAGAATCATCAGGGTCATTTCACACTGGTTTAAATTTTCATCAATATCGTTTATTAGTAAGGTAAAAAGCAATGGACCCAATATGGATCCCTGTGGTACTCCACAGGAAATATTTTGATTTTCTGACAAGGCTCCATCATATGATACAATTTGCTTTCTACCAAACAGATAGCTCTCAAACCAGAAAAGCTCCTTCTTTTCAATACCATAATTAAGAAGTTTAGATACGAGGAGTCTCATATGGTCCACTGTGTCAAAAGCCTACACTATCACTATCATTTCTTTTATTTTCTGTTCACTGATGGGAAAATCTTCAATCCTTTGTTGTTGGGAATAGTCAGAAATTGCTCCCATCCCAAACTCATCAGGTGTATTATCAGAGACACATTTCTCTCCTACTGTTGCAAAGAAAATGTTTAAATGATAAGCTTTCTCTTTGTCCAAGCTCAGGATTTGGTCATTTTCACCTCTTGTAAGACCAATCTTTGTATTTTTCTCCTTTTCTTGCATTTTTTAACAGTTTTCCAGAAAGCAGATGCATAGCCAGCCTTTTCAAATTTCTCTTGCCAATATTTAGCTTCACTATTTCTACAGAGCTAGTTACATAGTTTCTCTGTTTTTTGTATGATTGCCATGCTTCTTTATTGGAAGAATCCATTTGGACTGTTCTGACTAGTTTTTACCTCAAATTAATCTGCTTACGTATGGTAGTATTCATCCATGGCAAACTGTCTGACCTCACTTTTGCCTGCCTTTTTGTAATTTATGTATCAACAATGGATTTGCAGAGATATTCCCAGGCCCAAACAGTATCATCAAGATCATCAAATACTGAGCATATCTGCCATGGAGTGATTTCAAAATCATTTTTTGCAGCATCAAATTTTACATTTTTGGTAGTTTTTCACTTGTCTTTACTTGCTTCTTCCGTATTCTGAAAAGATTGACTACTGCAAAAACTATGTGATTGTCTGAGCGACCACTATCAAAGCATCCAGTTACACTAATTTTTGGTGTATCAGATGTGATGATCAGATCTATGATTGTCATAAGAACTTTTTGGGATGCAAGCTTGACATCAATCCAAGTAGATTCAATATTTGTATTGTTCTTAAGGTCTTCTCTTTCAAAACCATTTAGGCTATCTGCAAATTATATCAGGCAACCTGCCTAGCTGTTATCAGCGAAAAGCCTATCTTTTCTAGTGATTTGATAACCATCAACCATTATCTGCTCATTTTAATATCAACATAGAGATGTGTTTCTGAAATGGCAAGAATATCAAACTTCACTGCATGAAGTAAGATTTTTATCTCATGTAGCTTGTTGAATAACCCATTCACATTTGTATAGGCCACTTTTAAGCCTTTGACCTTCAGACCTTGCTTGTTCATTATATCATAACATTAGAGGTTATTTGTTTTTTTGGGCAGTTGAAGCTGGGTGGTGTAGGAAGGGCTGTTGTAGTTGTTGCTGTTGTAGGCCTAAGCATGCCGAACAGCACCATAAAGATCCACTCCCTTGACTTTTGATGTTAATTTGGCTGTTTATAAAAATATTAGTGGGATGTACTGCAAATTTTGGCCATATGTTATCATTGTACTCAACAGACAAGGGACTTATGTGCTATCATCTTGTTCTGTTTTTGTTCTTGATTTTGTGCTTCCTTTTCAGCCACAGATGCCACTCTTTTGCTGTCAGGTTTAGGCTCCATTTTACTTTTAACTGTGAACTACAACTTGTTTTATTTCTGATTACAGAATGCTGGTGGTGATCTAGAAGATGGTGAGGTAAGTAGATTATTGATTCCAAAAAACTGCCTCTTTCTTCTTCACATTAATGGAAATATTTAGAAGTGATTTCCGAGAAGTGACTTCTCAGAAGTTATACAGAAGTGATAAGTGACAATAATTAAGTAACTGTTATAAACAACTTTTAACTATCAGTAAGCCTACTTAGTTTTCTTGTTTCCGGCAGGCATACTTTGTTACCAGTACCTTATGTATTGTTATGCAAAGAAGTACTGAGCCCTAAAGTTACACCACATCAGTTGTATTGTATTGCATTGTATTGCATTGTTTTGTATTTTATTTTATTGCATTGTAATAATATAATTTATTGAATGTTAGTTGCTAGATGTGAAAAAACCCTAATTCAGACTAATGTAAAGAAATTTTAAAGATTGTTGAAGGCAATTAATTTACTGTAAAAAAGGACACTTACATTTATTTTCAAGGAACCAAATTCAATTTCAATTTATCCTTAATTTTGTTGTGAGAACGTTGTTGATCAGTTGCCATTTCGCCTACAATGCCATTTATCAAAAGCAGCTTCTAGACCAAACTACTGTTTGTTAAATCGAATTAAAAAAACAATATTACTGATACTTTTCACTAAAAGGTGTTTTGAGTTATAGGTTTGCATCTTATTACATGTAATGGTCCAATGTAGGATTCCTTCTCTTTGCCAAAGATACTCACGTACCATAAGGTTGACGTTTGCTGGGAGTTTTCCAACTTGCCAGAACTACCATCCCAACACCTCAATGATATCATCAGTCTTTTCATTTTGATATTGCTGTAGAATTCCAGGGATGGAACATATTTTCTTTTTGCTATAGGATGAAAATATTGTGGTTGTTGAAGATGATAACCTTGGCGATGACGGCGATGAGGAATATGACCTTGAAGGGGAGGAAGGAGATGATTATGAAGAAGAGGTAAGGATATAATAAAAAATGTTTTGTTGATCTCGAATGATTATGAAGAAGAGGTAAGGATATAATCAAAATGTTTTGTTGATCTCGAATGATTATGAAGAAGAGGTAAGGATATAATAAAAATTGTTTTGTTGATCTCAAATTATTATGAAGAAGAGGTAAGGATATACTGAAAAGTGTTTTGTTGATCTCGAATGATTATGAAGAAGAAGCAAGGATATGATCAAGAGCGTTTGTTGATCTCGGAAGATTTTGAAGAAGAGGTAAGGATATGATCAAGAGTGTTTTGTTGATCTCGGATGATTTTGAAGAAGAGGTAAGGATACAATCAAAAGTGTTTTGTTGATCTCGGAAATTTACCATACTGATGCTGTATACCAAGTAGTGTACCGGAGTCAGTGGCGGCAATTGCCCTCCTGCCGATCAAATATCAGGGGCGCCAAAATGAATTTTCACAATAAAGGGGCCCTAGGCGCCTTTCCTATTCCTAGTGGGGGGGGGGGGTAAGTTAGCCTAGTTTTAGACGGGGACTTGCCGTTTTGGTTCAAAATTTGGAACCATTATTCCGCACATATCTAAAAAATGTTACCCATAATTCCGCAAAAATGATGAAAATGATGCCCATAATTCTGCAAGGCAATAAACATTTTTCAAGTCACAAAAAAATTTGTATGTCCTTTCCTCCAAACTCATATTACGCATATTTCATACTTTCATTTCTAACTGGGCATTGATTTTGTTTATGGCAAATCTTCCTCTTAATATTTTTGCAATAAATTCCTAAAATGGTACCCATAATGCCGGATATGTTTCTAAAACTAATACCGGTAATTCTGCAGAAAAGGTACCACTAAATAATCCGTAACTCGACGTCACGTCTCCGTAACTCAAACCTGTCAAGGTACTCTCCAAGCCCCCAGCCTATTGAGTTCACCGGGGAGAACAATTAATCTGTCTACTTGAAACTGACTCAAAAGCCTGAAAATGAGCTTAAATTGGATGAAACTGTTCCAAAATGCAGGATGGACACTTTTTTCGAACTTCCAAAAGAAGGGTAGGCTTTAACCTACAATCCCTCTTAGCAACCGCCCTCTACCCATATTCCCTCGCTTCTCTGCTTTCCTGTCTTAAGTAGACTTGGCTCAAAGTATGCCTCATTGCTACGTTGTTTCAATGGCAGCTCTTGTTTGAAACGATCTTTCACATGCACCAGATAGCTAGAAAAGTATTCTGTTATAACTGTGCATAAACACTGTAACCTATTTATAAACCCTTATAATCCTTGCATCATGTTGGAAAAAATTGGTACTGACAGTATTTTGAGCTCAGAGTCAGGACTGGTTTGTTTATAAGCGAGTGCCACCAATCAGCGAAGAAATATATCAGTTTTCTCTGTATGGATAAGACACTTGCTACCATTGGCTGGCCTTCATTTTTTAGAGAGATAATTTTATCTCAGATAAGGTTTGGTTAAATTTTTGACCCCACCTGGCACATTAGTTTTTCTACTAAAGACCTGCCCATGTTTTGCTAGAGTTGGGGACATCAGTAATATGTAAAGGACCGTATTTAGAATCCTATTGGCTGATCAAACGTTAAAGGTAGCAATAGTTTGCTCCCCGGCGAAAAAATACCAACTCGCGTCATTATAACAGCAACAACAATAAAGCGTAAGAAATAGTTGAATAATTTTAACCTGATTCGCCTTGATACAAAGAAAACTTGAAATTGGTATGTTACGGATACCCTTGAACTATAAGCAATTTTCACAAATGTAGCTGGTGCACAAACTATACCTGCTTTGCAATTTTGAGATGCTATCGCCTTAAGTGACGCTGATACAAAGTTGCTTGAGAGTTGTCAGCCCCTAACAGCTACTTTCAAACTCATTGATTTCACCTTCAACTAAAAGTCCTGCCAATAATGCACGAACTACGAGTAATGAGCGTTGTATTTTCCATTTCTTTTCCCTAGTTCTACGTACTACTTCCGCTCCGCCTCCCCCCTAAAATAACAATGTTGATCGTTTAAAAAAATATAATAAAATCGCACGAAAAAACGTACTTCATAATCTCCTACATCGCTTTATAGAAAACCAACATAGTTCCAAGGGGAAAAGGGGATTGCTTAATCTTCTCTAGAAAACTGCTAGTATTCCAGGACTTTTGGCAGTGATTCCAGATAGTATAAGACACTTTGTTATCCAGTAGTAGCCGCTTGGGAACCTCTACTTGACAATATGTTCGCCCTGAAGAAAGAATTTTTCGTGCAAGCTACGATTTATTAAAAGCTTACAAAGCCTTTTTTGGAAAATCGCCAGCCCCCTTTTTCAAAGATATGGCGCATCTGCCAAGATATTGTTTCTTGCGCATCGAAGACATTGTGCTAGGATGGGAAAGGAACCTGAAAGAGGGATGAAAAGAAACCCACAAAAGGCCCTATTCGAGGGGAGCTTTGCAAAAGTGGTTTTTACAGCCATTCAGGATAATTGCTTGGATTGAAATCCCATAATCCATTAAAGATTTTGATTCCATTCTAAGATTTAAAAAAGGACTCAGATTCCACCTTTTGAGCTAAAAGAAATCAGCCCAGCACAAATCCATGGGAGGTCAGACAATTTATATTAGCTTAACCTCGACAAATTTTTATTGTAATGTAGTTTCTTTTCGTATATCATAACTTTTCATTTTTGCTGAATGCATGTCGTGTATAAATGAATAAGATTGAACGAGTAAATAGAAATAATTCAAATATTTACAGTACTGCCACTAAACGATATAACTGCCCCTTTGCGAATATCCTGAAGCATTATTTTAACGAGCCTTCCTCTGTAGAGGATTACCAAATGGTTTTAGAATTTCAGAATTTCAACCGTCTCCGTTGTTTTCAGTCGAATACGAGGCTAATCGATGGCGACTTGGCTGCGTTCACACTGCAGCGAAAAAAAGAAGCGAAACGAACAGGGGCGAACAGAAGCGAACGGAACAACATGCTGTGAGCGAAAAATCGCGAAACAAACAGTTTTGGAGGGTGAAGTTTGATGACGCAGTGGCCGATTTAAAACAAAAATAATGACTTTACCTGAAAGTTGATTTCTTTAATATTCTCTTTTTTTAAAAGGAAGACGGAAGACGATTTTTGGTTCACGAAATAAAAAGAGGCGAGATCTGATTTTCATGAATATTTGCTTTTATCTGGTGAATATCATAATTTGGTGCCGCAGTTGAGGAATGACGAGGCTATTTCAGATTCAGAACATAGTCATCTACGTTTTGAAGTCGGAAATGAATTTATATTGGTTGGGGGATGTCCATTGTTATGCTTCCCATATAAAGTACAGTTGGCAATTATTGGGGGCCACCCTCTTCCCCAAATGGGGCCATGTACTTTCATACTGGTCTGATTGAAAACAAGCATCGCCAGACTATCCCCAATAACTTATTGGTTGCATGGCAACGGTATAATCAACGTCCATTGCTGTTATTCCGTTTCGTTCGCAGCGAACAAATGCATGAGAAGTGATCTTCTCGCTCCGTGTTGCTATCGCTCTGTCTTGATGTAAACAGGCGCATTGTTTTCAGTACAAACTATCTGAACGCGAATTCGCTCATTCGCTTCGCTACGCTATTTCGCTCTCAGTGTGTACGCAGCCGTAATCGTTCAGCGATTCATAAGCAGTTGCTGTTGGATTTCCATAATCACAAGCAGTTGCTGTTTGATTTCCATAATCATAAGCAGTTGCTGTTGGATTTCCATAATCATAAGCAGTTGCTGTTGGATTTCCATCATCAAAAGCAGTTGCTGTTGGATTTCCATCATCAAAAGCAGTTGCTGTTGGATTTCCACAATCATAAGCAGTTGCTGTTGGATTTCCATCATCAAAGGCAGTTGCTGTTGGATTTCCATAATCATAAGCAGTTGCTGTAGGATTTCCACAATCATAAGCAGTTGCTGTTGGATTTCCATCATCAAAGGCAGTTGCTGTTGGATTTCCATCATCAAAGGCAGTTGCTGTAGGATTTCCACAATCATAAGCAGTTGCTGTTGGATTTCCATCATCAAAGGCAGTTGCTGTTGGATTTCCATAATAATAAGCAGTTGCTGTTGGATTTCCACAATCATAAGCAGTTGCTGTTGGATTTTCATAATCATAAGCAGTTGCTGTTGGATTTCCATAATCATAAGCAGTTGCTATTGGATTTCCATAATCATAAGCAGTTGCTTTAAGATTTCCATAATCATAAGCAGTTGCTGTTGGATTCCCATAATCATAAGCAGTTGCTGTTTGATTTCCATAATCATAAGCTTGTGGATAGTGGTCCGAAGCTAAGACCTTTTTGTTCCAAAACGAGTAAGGATGGTTTTGCTCCTGCGTCTCAGCATATGGTCGGGATTTCAATTTAGCTTATTTTGAAACCATCCTGTAAGAGAAGATTAACTTAACCGATGATTGACTTGTAATGCTATGTCGAATTTTGTGATTTATAATAGGTTCTAAAGAAAGTAATCATATTGTAGCCATATTTTTAGGCGGGTGGCTATCTGATGATCTAGATCAGCCAAATTAAATGATAAACTCGTATGTTTGCCAAGAGTGAAGATTTTTAAAGTGTTTCAGAATCAAATCTCAATCTTAGAAAACGCGAGTGACTGTCTAGTGCGAGTTTGTATCCGTTGTCCCGAGGCTACTTTTTCAACTTCCACACTCTTCAACAAGCATTATGGTATAGAATGGTCATTCATTTTTCCTTGCTCCTCACTCTAAAGATGTAGGCAGTAGCGGAATCATTGTTGAGATAACGATGTTTATATAGTATTGAGTTTCCTTTGAAGTGTTAGAGGACATCAAAAGCAGTAGAATAGCAATCCTAAGATAACTGATGTTGATGAAACTAATTTTGGAATACGTTCATGACCAATAATGTAATTAAAGATTTCTTTATGGCCTCATCGGCCTACACTTCAGTGTTAGCGTTGTAAGTAATGGCAATTTCAGTGTTTGGCTAACAGATAAAAACACAACTAAATAGGAGCAGTTTATTGAGTATGATAAATAAAGTGTAAGCAAGAAATCGCAGGTAGTGGCAAGAGAATTGGCGGTAACACGCCCTTGCGATTCTGAGGAGGGTCATTTAAAATAAACTCATCCATTTTTTTAATGTGCTCCAGTTTCTTAATGTTCTAGATATTTCAATACTCATGGTTTCTTAAGAGTTTCTTAATTATGATGCCATGAATTTTATATTTGCGGTTACTTATATTTAAGTTTCATTCTAGGAAGAAATTTTAGTTAATGCTAGGAACTGTTACAGAAGATGAGAGACTTTGAATCTATTTTTTAATTTTTCCAAAGACAGAACCAAGACAGTAACACCTTTGTAGAACAAAACAGAACATTGCAACAAAAAGTAACTATCCGATCTAACTAAAGTAAAGCTACTTCAATCTCATGAATATCTTCTGAAGAAATATAATCGGCCGAGTTGTCTTCGTCATAGTATACCCGAAACTCTTGCAATTTTCTGTTGTATCATGATATTGCTTCAACAAAGAAACCATTTTCATAAAATTCTTTCAATTTTCTGCCAACAAATTCATGAGTGTAGTCACGGTCAGCTCCATAGTCGCCCTTTGCTGCCTCGTTGTCAAGCTGCTGTTCAATGTTTCCTGTAATTTCTGTTGCTAACTTCTTTATTACTTGCTACTGCTGGTAACTCACATGCTGGTACCTCTGCTGGGCCGGTTATTGGCAAAGGAGGTGGAACAACATAATTTTTAAGACCTTTCTAAGTATTTATTTTATCGTCAGCAGATCTATCGCACCAAACTTTGTCATAATCTTCAGCAGACAACTTTTATGTAGCATTTGCAACCCAGTGCGTCAACAATATTCGTCTGTTTTTTGCATCGAAAGAATCTTCAGAGTTGCCTAACCACAAATCTATATTATCTCCCTGCTCTAACCAGTCGTCTTGCTCTGCCTGTATGAGGGATTTTAGTAATCTACCATACCCACATTCAGCTGGCTACCAGTCTGTTGCACCAGTCAGCTGTCTGTTGCACCTGCGGGGGCATATCACACTATTCCATCAAGACCTTTGACTGCTGGCTGAAACTGGGCAGTAACTTAGGCCTCCAAATTATCACAAAAGAGAAAAAATTCCTTGAGTTTGCTTACTGCTGGGGCTCATGTACGTTTGACCCAATTGATGCTGAAAGCCGTATCAACCCATGCACTGCTTTGCCTGTAGACGTCAACCCCTTAGTGATAGGCTGCTATTTCATCTTTCCTTATTTGCCTCCAAGACCCACGAGAAACCATTGCTGTTTTTATATCCCTGTTTTTCGGTCCAAAAGCCACTTGTAGAGTGCACTGGTGCTTATCCAGGCCACTCCCAGATTGACTCACCCATACCCTATGATGCGATCTTTTTTCCTTTGCAATAGGAGCTTCGTATGTTGTTTTGCGATCGACTGCGAATGGAAGTGGGACTTGATCTACGTTAAGTCTCTTCTTAGGTGGAAACTTTCCCCATTTTGGATCAAATTCAGCTCTTTCACTGCCCGACGTTATAAGTGTTTCGCGTAAGGTGCTATGCCACTTCATCATCCCTGGCAAATAATGCTGCTTTTCTGCATGTTTTTTCTCTGTACTCTTCAAAGTTTGATCTTGTACCTTCGAATGAACTCACTGATTGCGCTGAAGGGAAGTTTATTTGACGATTTTGGATTCAAAGACTGGTTTATCTTATTTGCATCTATGTGGAGCCAAGCAAAGGAAGCTTTCAGGCCTTTTGAACGGGCTTCGACAAACTTCTGATAAAGGCGGACATAAATCTTTTTATTTTTGTTGGAGGGTCGATTTTTTGTTAGAGACTTCTTGTGTTCCAATGCTGCAGAATCGTCTATGGTTTCTTGTGACTTGCTGATGTTGAACTTCTTGGCAACTTGCGTGACACATTTCTTATCCTCATTCAAACTGTTCAATACGTCAATCTTGAATTGAAATGTGTACGATTTTCTCTTCAAGGCACCTCTCCCTCCCTTTCCTTTTTTGTGAAAAGCTGTTTCCAGTTGGTCATTCTCACCATCGCTGGTCCTATTATTTTCACGTTGCTCAATTTCATCTCTCTTCTTCAGCTTCCTTACGCGATTTGCTTTCGAAGTTACTTCGTTGTGGTGCCATGTGATCAAATCCAAAGGTCTTGCCTTCTTCTTCTGCAAAAATTCTTTTCGGTTTATCAAAATCATTGTGGTGCCATGTGACATGCATGCAAAATCCTTGTTGACTTTAAGACATTTTCCGCAGAAGTTACATTTGATTTTAGAGCCGTTCTCTTCTGTTTTACTCGGCGACATTGGTAACCATTGCCCTCGGTGAAGAACTTGTTTTGTGAAACCAAGCGAAATTAACGTTTTTTTTTTTCTGCGATACTTTCACTTCATGGAAGCACATTAAGAAACGTAGGAGTGTTAAGATTTCCAAACAAAGCTTGGTTTGGAGGGGTCTTTACAACAAATTAGACTTGTCTATGTTTCTACTGTTATAAAATTATGCTATGTTATGAAATGTTCGTGACCTTTTTTATCACGTAAAGAGATTCGCTTCCGTTCTGATGCTGTATTTAGTGGGAAGTATCTTTTTATTCCTTGTGTCTTAAGTTCTAGGCCAACAGGGCAATCATGTTCTTGGATTTTACAAAAAATCGATGTTCTCAGTTTTATCACGACTTAATAGTTTCTTAATTTTTTTACTGTGAGTAGTGAAGTTTCTTAATTTTTTCTGACTGTCCAGTACTCGTTTCTTGTTGCCAGTTTCTAATAAAAAAATAAGTGCAAACATAGTTTCTACACAATACACAATTCAGATATTTTCCCACTAATAAGTCAGATATTGAAGGGCCAAGCTACATATTTGCCGCTGCTATCAAATGACGTTTTTTGGGTCGTATTGTTTTTTCAAAATTGTTTTCTATTATTATTTAGTATTTTTGTTATCTTTCTTGGTTTCTCTATGAATTCCATGGTTGCCAGAAATGTGGTCGACTTAGCCAACAACTTGACCAGTCTTTGTGAATGATTTAAAGAAAGGAGATGGAATCACTAGACCAAGGCCATCATATTGCCAGCTATTTACCCTTGAAACGTCGAACAAATTTTAGAGGAATCGTCCAAAGCAAGCGCGCCCTATCGTTGGTGATTAGCTCATTGGCCTCTGCGGCTCCGGATGAATACAACCTTTTTCCTTGTGGTTCTTTCCTCGTACAAAATCCTTCCAATCCGCGGATTCTGCGAAGAAACAAGGCAAATAAACCGAATTTCCGACCACGAGACCTTACGCAATGTAGTTTAAGCTTTTATTTTTATTCCAGTGACAATGGTGTGGTTTGTGTGGAAACCCGCAAGAGTCATTGAGGTCAAGGCATGTGGCCTTCTGCGCTGGCATGTAGTCGTGGAATATGATGTTTTTGTTTGATTTGTGAAATGATTTGGTGCTTTCCGTGATATTTGGTTTGTTTTATTCGAATATTCGTTTCAGAGTAAGCTATATTTCAGATTGCAGTTGAAGCAATTTGCTAATGTCTCTTTAACGGAAAACAGATGTGATTAACAATTGTTATTAGCTCCGAACCTGGAAAGCTGCCTTTTTAAGCTTGACAGTCTGGGTTTGGCTTGAAAATTGCGAAGGTAGTCGTATCTTGTAAATGACTGACTATGGAAATCTTAATTCTTGGAAAGAACAAAGGAAATCACTTCATTATAGAAGGGTAAAGACAGTCGTTTCGTCGATTTATGGATGAAAGAAGACAAACATTGCCTAATCCGTAAATTTTCGAGGCGGTGGAACATTTCTATTGATGATAGGACACCACAGAGGCTCAATACTTTTGGAAATGTGCAAACCGAATTGAGGGAAATCTAGTAAAGTTCTGTAGCAGTTTCTTCAAGGTTATTAAGAAAGTTGAAGTGCATTGAATGGTAAGTTGGTTGTGGTGTTTTGGAGCAAGAGTTTGGGAAGCCGCAGAACAGCGTGCTTGCTCTAGGAAAATATTAATCTTCTTCAGAGTTGAGCTATCAAAGAATGCAGACAAACTCATGTACTCCTTTTATCAGTACATGCTAATATGAGTGGGGTCAAAGTGAAACTTGAGCCCCTTGATTATGAAAGCTCCCAGTGTACCGTCGTACCTTACAACAATCCTGCAAAAGAGGCACAGAAGCTAAGTCCTGGATCACGCCATTTAAACGCCAACGCAAATCAAGGTAGAAGAAGCGAACTTGAAAATTCTAACACAAATTATGGACTTTGTCAACAAACTGAACATTATTTGCAGCGATCTTCGGTGAGTGACGAGATGCCCACGCTAATTCCAATTCGTAGCTCTCGTGGTTTGACTAACGGTACGATCTCGGGTCCGCAATATAAACCCGTAACTGGAACGCAGAAACAGCTAACGAACTCTCGTCGTGCAGTTTCGGATTCTGGTGGAAATATATTTTGCGGAACGGCTGCCCATGCCGAAGTATTCGTTGAATCAAACAGCTCAATATCAGTATCTGAAATTAATCGCAAGCTGAATATTCTTTTAGCAAATCAGAACAAAATTATGTCACAAAATGATCGTATTTTGAGTCAACTCAGTGCAACAGTATGTTCCAATCAACAGCGCGGTTTGTCAGAAGATGAGCTATTTTCGAGCAAAGAAAGGGAAGGTAATGTAAATAAAGGAGCTGAATCAAGTGAAGAAAGAGCAGATATAAGAGCTGCACGCGTTGAAGCATCACATAGAATATATAACAGCGCCAAAGGTGGCAGTAATTATCACTCGCGTCCAGCCTCTTATTCAGACCAAAACCACTTCAACACAAATTGTGAACTGGAGTTAGGCCCACCTCCTAGAAAGTCTCGTATTGTTTCTGCTACCGATGGCAGATCTACCGGCGGCTCACACAGGTCCACGCCCAGGTCACCATCACGTGATTTCACGGTTGGTTCATCAGTGGTATCTATGAACTCTTTTCAGGGCAACCATGCAAGCGCCCAAATGGTATCGACTAACAGTGTCCTGCCCTTATACGCAAATCAGTGTAATATGGCTGTATATGTCGTGAGGGGAGGTGACGAACCTAGCCAGATGACTGTTTTACCAGTTCAATGCAACCAAAATAAATCAGGATTGTCACAATCAAACAAGAGCAATTCGATACTGTCTGCACAACCAGCATTGCTGTATAATGAATCAACTCGTCAATACGAGCCATCGTATGTCACTGGCATAGCACATCCGGGTCCAGGCAACACTCAACCTGATCTTGCATCAGCATCTCGCGACGGAAACCCCTCTAACTCATTGCGGAACACCTCAGAAAGGTCACCTAGCTATCCTGTAGGAAACATTCCAAATGATTCTAACGTCCACCCCAATATAACAAACGTTATCAGCTTGAGAAAAGGGTCTGTAGAGTCAGCATCAACAAATGGAGAAAGGTGTCAAAATGTCGCTGAAAGCCACCTAGAGGCAGTGGTCTCGTCTGCAGCACAAATGTCTTCTCCTCCCTCTCCAATCATCATCGAGGAAGACATAAAACCAATGGTCTTGCCCTCGCAAGAAGAGCTGCTGCATTCGCAGTTACGGAGTTTCTCGATGCGAAATTACGCTGTCCAGCTAATGCGTGCATTGTTTCGGCCACACGAACTGATGCATCGATCGGTTTATGAGAATAGCGAGAGAAAAGGCTTGGACAAAAAACGTTTGCAACAGATAAAGGAGTACGTTTTTCAGATCTATCCAACTCCAAATAAGGAAAAGAGCCTTGCTTGGATTGAATGCATTTCTGCAATGAACGAGGCTATTAGAGCTATGAAGTGAGTTTTCAAATTTACAAAAAACTCAATAATATAAAGAGGTTGTAAACTTGTTGACTTTGTCAGTGAGTTGATGCAATCCATTTCGGCGTTTTAGGGTAAGCAGCTGTATAGAGACATTAAGTTTAGTTGTCTTGACAGTAGGTTTAGTAGTTGTTTAGAGATACATTAAAGTGGTGTAGTAACTGTATCAACATTTTCACGAATCTGGACATGCTTTTTGGGAAAGGTCGGTTTTTTAATTTTGACTTTTTTACGTAAACATTTTTATGCAGGGCTTTATCCGACCAAACAGTTCTTTTCTGCAAGTTCATTTCATAGTTTACCTCACTAGTACATTTTTATGAAGATGCAAAGTTTTTTGTGGACGTAACAGTCTATTGCTCACCTTTCTAGGCCATTTACATTAGAGAAATCAGATAACGAAATCTGTGGCACCAAGGGTTCGATTTCTTCTTCACCAATTGAAAATCTACTAAAATTGTTTCCATTAGATAATTGTAATCCTAATTCTTAAATTTCGTGTTAACAAAACATTAAAGTGATAAACAAAGACATGTTCACTTTCAATCCTGGCACTATATTCTCATGTAAAGGGCTTCTTAATTAGACCAAGATATATTTAGAACTTCTACTTATCTTTTCTGATATGGGAGTAAGATAACTCTAAGAGAAAAAGGAGAGAACTAAGGAGGGCTAAGAGAATTCTGTAATCCAGATGTTGTCAAATCTTTTAATATTAGTCAACAGCTTATTAGATCAAGTTACGAAATATGGAAAAATAGTTTCCTTTTTCGTTGTGATTAAATGAGTAAATATATTGCAGACGAATCTTTAAATTTTTTTGTGGAAACTATTCAAACAAACAGTTCCAAAACTAACCATGCTTATCTCATGCATTCAAAAGAATATATTTTCCTGCACACAAATGACACGAACTTTACGATTCCCCACCCACAATAATATCAACATTAATATATAATAAAGTACGAATACCAATAGTCTCCGAACTCCCTTCGCCTAAACTTGATTAAAATGCGGCAAAGATGAAAAATTGTAGTCGTATTTAGTCATTTGTCTCCCGGAGTAGTTAGATTAGATGTTGTGGATGAGAGGTTAATCTCGCCCCTTCTCTTACCAGCAATCGAATTAGATTGTAGACCCAGTTAAGTTTCACGTAGACTTGTTACTCTTTAGAATTCACTCTTCTTATCTAAAATACTTTCTCCGTCAATTCTGTATTAATCTGTTTCTCATCAATTTGAGACAATTTTCGTAAGAAGTGCTTTTTAAAAGATGTTTATTTAAGAAGAGTGATTCTGTGTTACTTTTATAGTTTCTCTTATTCTGCTAAAATAAAGTTGCATTAAAGTCAAAGCTGCTAAAATAAAGGTGTCAAGAGCTCTAAAAATGTCTGCGATAGTGTTGCGTCATGTTGTTGTCTTATCAAAACCAGAAACAGCCAGAGTCATGCTTTCTGGAACTGGTCAGTGACGTCTCGCTTGACGCTATCGGCCATTCTTACGGCTCTTCCTTCTACATACAAACCATCCTTCAACGACGCCTCTTGCTCAAAGAAGCATCTGTTCTTTATTGATCGAATTCCTTCGTTTGCTATAATAATTGTTCGGTTTTTAGGCAAAATTAAAAAATGTGCGCGATATTCAAGCGATCTTTTAATCCATTCTTTTTTGTGCGATCCGAAACCACATTTCATGCTAGATTACTGGAGTACATTGAGTTGCGTCCTTAAGAATGAATGCAAAAGAGGTTACATTAAGGCCAACCAATGCCAAGCCTCGAGGTTTATGGAACGACACACCAGTCAATCCTCGTTACGTAGCTGTAATAATGGTGATATTTTTTTAGTTGAAGCCAGTTGAAACAGCAATGGTCGATCAGTTGCTTTCCGTTGTCTTATAACCACTTATTTAGACAGGAATAAATGGTTTGAATATAGGTTACCTTGATCGTTTCATGCGATTGGTCATAAAGCATCTTAGAAGAACAAAAAGTGTAGCTTGTAACAATGTGACGGCCTTCTTCCGACTTAAGGCCCAGCTCATACATCGAATTAATAGCTTTTCTAATTAGAATTAAATGTGGTGTTTACTTGGTTAAAAATTGAGTCTAGGCTCAAGCGTCGATTTTAATTCTGTGGATAATATGTTTTGCTGCCGCTTCTCTTTTTGGCGGGAAAGTTAATTCCACAATTCAAAATGGCGCCTTCCACACAAATAATCAAAGTTTATATCTTGAGCATGCTATCGTTCGCATTGGCACCAAAGTAGTGTCGCCAAACAATTTAACTGACCACACTCTAGGAAATTAGTTTCGATTAAGTATAAATATGAATCAACACCGTTGTATTCGAGTAACTGCATCAAGAGTTGCAGTAGTTGAAAGATTTTGACTGTATGATATCGCTTGTGTCACGCTCGCTGTAGCAACTCACAACATCCTGAAGGGTCTACAAAAGACAGGCTAACTGGAATCTTCGCCAGGATTTTTTGTTCATTCTGTGGAGGAATAGAAGAGACGCCTTGACTGCCTCTGCCATTTCCTTACAGCTTTTCTGCCGCCATAATGCATTTGCATCGATCCCTAAGATCAATTTTTTTAATTATTTGTTTTCTTCTCTTTTTAATGCTGTTCCCGATTGAGAAAATTTAGACTTTGAGCCTCCATGATCGCTGAAAATGCAATTCTTGGTTTAATCTTAACAATTCAATCAATAGCTATTACCAATTGGATGATCTTGTCACGAGTAGAAAATAGATTTAAAAGAATCATACACCATAGAATGCAGCTTTTCCCTTCGTGTAATAACCCAGACGCTGGTAATCGACTCCAGTCCTGGAATATTAAAAGGATATCGGGAGGATCTAGACCTCATAAAAACCAACTGTGGTTTCTTATAAGCCTACAAACCGTTAAGTACTTATAATTAAATAGTAGAAATTCTCGGTTATTTTATAAAAGTAACCATGAAATAAGGAAGTTGCATTTTGGTGTGATAAGCTAAGGTACCTCATGGCTGGGATTTAATTATCACCAATACTGTTTTCTGCAAACCCCCTTGCTAATTATGAATGTGCGAGTGCATAATTTGTCCACTTCAAGTTAGAAGAGGGCAAATAAAGTATGATATCTTGTTGTGTCTGTCTTCCTTCGGGAAAACTGTAGGCCTTAGCCCCCAGAAATACCCGAGTTTCCGTCACTTAAATTGAAAGTATGTCTTAAGCTTTAACTCTCATAACTGTTCCGATAACTTTCGATTAATATTTCAGCCAAGTTTATGCCTGAAATTAGCTTGAATATCCCCACTGTCTCTCTTTTAGATGCTTTTTTAAATTACCAATTGCCCCTTGCGTAGAGTTGTGATTCAGCATCTTTTTACAAAATGCTGTTCTTTTTTCTGCTAAAGCCTCCTTTGCTTATTTTTACAGGAAGAAGGTGACGATAATGAATGAACTGAAAAGAAATTTTCCAAGATAAGTATGGATGGTTTTAGATAACGAACATTGAACGAAACGGTGGACGGATTTTCCGCAAGATGCACGCAGATATCCTGCGTAGAATTTACATGTCTCGAGCATATTGCTTAAGCTGATTGGCCATTAAGTATATATTGTGATGTTATTGTTAAGGGTATATGTAAAGTAGTAATGAAAAGAAAAGGTTCTGCTATGGCACAGAAAGACTGTTAGCTCCAACTTTTCGACTCACTTTAACCAAGTCCTTCAAGTTAGATGTGAATTTTATTCCTCGCTGATGAGAATGGGCGCTTATGAAACAAGGCACCTTTCACCAATTCATTTGTATAAGCCAATGAAAAAAGGCTACTGGGGCGTACGCTGTTTAATATCGCTTTCATCTAAAATTACCCATTACGCGGCAATGGCCCCTACCCCGTCATAATATATAAATTGTACATATGCCTGCGAAGAGATGGAGGCATGATTACATGGCAATGTATAGTTAGATATCGTGATGTATTAAAATGACGTTTATGGATTTTTAACCCACACCACACCGCAATATTTTCTCGCCAAAATGCCTTTTTGTTGCAAGAAAATAACGTCAAACAAATTTTATTGAAGCGTTGAGGCAGTTGATGTCATAAAGTCCCCCTAACCCCCTCCCCCCGCCTGTGATAAGACAATCCAGGGCAACAAAACTGCCCCCAATTTATCTTTCTTGCCATTTTAGACAAAATGAAAAATGGGAAACGTCTACCTTGTTTCTCAATATAATTAAAGGTAAAGTAACCATAATTAAGGGTTTTTGGAAAATTCCAACATTTATTTGATTCTTCTCTTGAAAACCAAGAACTTTGGTGACGTATTTGCTGTTGATAAGTTTAAGTTTTTCCTGACCTTTTCTAGCCTGTTGCTAAACCAATTCATGTCAAAGTTTAGCGTCCCTTTTGGTAAAAAGGGCTTTTTCTACCCAATTTGAAGACCCAGCTGCTTTTATTGAATAAGGACCCAGTCGTTTTGGTTTCATTTTCGCAGCATTTTTTATGGAAATACGAAACATCTCTCGGTAACTCATGGAGTAGCAGCATTTTGCTATGATTCATTTAGTTATTCAACATCATTGCCTTTTCCTTTCTTATTTCTATGGTTGGTTGTTTCTAGCGACTTAACTATAATTGCTTTATCTTTAACAGTCTTGTAACAGAACAGAAAAAAGTCTGTTTTCTAACGTGTAATGTGAATCAACATTAAAACCGTATGGGAAATGATCGACAGCTTTTTATACTGTGCTGGCTCGTTTTAAAGACATTCAAATAGCACTTATTATGTAAATGAAGGAACTGAAATATCTTAACATAGCAAATTTGTTTTGTGCAAAAAGAAGCAAATATATTTGTTATTTAAAGCGATTTTTTTTCGTGTAAACCCTTTCGTTGAAAGTATATGTCCCGTTTTCCGCAACTGACCATTTGATCATCATTGATAGAGATTCGTGTGATATATAGATACAATAACGGCACGATTTATTCTTCAGAAAAATCCTTTTTCCGCCATGTGGCAGCTGTTTTGTAGAAGACATGATGCTCATGCAGGTCCTATACAAGTATATTTATGCTGATGTCATTTGGTGTTTGCATGTTATGTGGCTGTCGAAATATCCAGCCGGCAAGAAGCAAGTTATCTTTACATGCTATGTCAAAGACAGGTATACACTGATATAAATAGTTGCAACTTACAAACGTCCTGTTCTGTACACCAAATAGCGTGTACAGCTCTGCCCTTAAGGACAGAACGGTCAAGGGCGCCGGAGCCCTAGAGGTGCGGGGGCAGCACGGGGGCAGTACGGGGGCAGCAGTGCCCTTTTCAATAAATTGATTTTAGAGCAAGAATAATTCATATAAATATTTTGAATGCTAATAAAATCTAGGCTTCAAGCATCTCTTGGTACCTACATGCAGGACAAAAGTCAATATTTTCCATTTTGAAGAGATTTGCTTGAAAATATCTGAGCAATTTGACCAACAAAAATATTTTCGATGATAAGTTCTCTTTAATTTTAATGATCATGCTGGAAAAATTTCAGATTGCTACCAACGTTGGCTCTTATATGTTCGATGTATGAGTCAAAGCATCAATGATGTCTTAAATTCAAGCAAAGGCGCAGGAACCTGGAGGCACAGTGGGCACGTACCCCCTTTTTTCCAAAATGCAGTTTACCTGCCCCTTTGCAGCTCACCAAGCTGCTCTTTTTGACACCTGCATAACCAACAAGTGCCCTTGAATTGCTTAGGTGCTATATTAAATGAGGAAAGGGGTGACCTTTTGGGGCGATGATCTAAAATGTCTCTTTTCGATTTGCTTTTAGAGACATCAAAAAACAAGCTCACAACAAGGGTTACCGAAAGGTGGTAGCGACTGAAAATTGACCATGGGCCTTAAGGTTTAGGGCGCTCGCGAGGTTTCCAGTTGTAAAAGCAATTTTTAAGATATAACAAAATTGTGCAACTTTTAAACGATTGCAAGAAGGTGACTGCAAAAAATATTCTGAAATGAATTTTTAGGTAATCTAAAGGGCATTGTCGCCAAAAGTGTTCTGTTCACTTCGCTCGCAAACGGCCTCGTCTTTCGTTTCTGCCTGAAGGCCTACGAAACCTCTTTGCGGTACAATACAGAACTAAGCCAGTGAAATAGTGAAATCTATATAATTGTAGCAAGGCTTTATGTAACAGCCTTTTTAACAATAATGAAATGATATGCTTCCTTCTGCTCTCAAGATCTTTGTCAAACAGATTAAGCAAAATAAGGAACCCAGTTTTAAACGAAATAAGTACAATTACCAACTTTACAAAAATTAAAGAAAAAATTTCTGAATTTTCATCGTTCAATAATTGTGATCTTTACAAGAAATACGTATGCAACATCACTTCTATTTGATTCAAATTATATTTAGCATTGGCAATTTAAATAAGTTGGTTTTTTGAGCCTGAATATAGCAGTAGATTGTACCAACTTCAAATAAAGAAAGAAAAAACAGTAAGTTCAGAGAAGTTATATCCAAAAGTTATATCAAACCATGTAGATTGTCATCAGAAAAAAATTATGTTTTAATGTAAAGTAGGATTGGGTCCAGCCTCCCTTGATAGGTGATACTGGGGTGAAAGGAATTTCGAGAATAAAGTTTGACTGTGGTCTTGATTCAAATGTATTTTTTAGCTGTTGCCTTCACTTCCGAAACTTTTTAGGGCGTAGCAACGCAAAATGTCCCTAGGGGCTATGCTCCCAGAACACCGACCCTCTCTCCCTTGAAAGGGCCTTCACCATTGGCTTCGTCATTGGCTAAACGACGATTCACGATCTGTTTTATCAGCAAACTTTGACACCCCAAGGTGCCCTTTCTGCCAGTCCTGCCCCTGCCGCATCACGAAGCTTCCGGTGCCTCTGAGAACGGTAAACATAAGTATAAGTACAATAGTGCTTTTACTGGTAGACTCTGACAATAGTGATCACACTAGTTAAAACTAACATTAACCAACACCAGGGATTACATAAGAATGTCAATTCGCTGCACATTGAGCAGACACTAATTGCATTCGCAAGAAAACGTGTTTTGATAAATGTTTGAAACTTTTGATGCTTTGGGCTGTTTTTATTTTACGGTAAAGGGGATTCAAAAGTCCCCTTACGATCCTTGCAAGCTTAGCGATTTTGTCCATAGAAAGTAGTTCTTGCCATGGAATCTTGAGAGCGGCTTGTTATTCTTAGATTATTGCTTAGCAGTTTTGGTGTAAAATATTATTTCATGAAAATATAATACGAATAAATAAAGTATAAGTGCACGATCTGTAAGCATCTGAAGGCACTTCAAGAACTCAAGAGTGACAACTTAGAAGAATCATATTCATTGAGTACTACTTATATTTTCTGAAATTACTCGCTAAATAATCATAAAAAGATTCAAACTATCAAGTGAATTTAGAGATAGCTCAACCATCCGTTAGACTTAATAAAAGTTAAACCATTTTTTTGCTATATATAGACCTTTGATGCCTTGATTGCTATGATAATCGTCAATAATAGCATTTTTTATCTTGATGATTCTCAAACATGGTCAAATCTGTGTACTTCAAACTTTTTAGAGGATTGTAAAATGTTAGTCTTACAAAATGTTCGATTTAGAGAGATTCAAATTTTAGAGGAATATTTTCAAGGGGTCTGAGAATTTTGTTCCAATTAGTAGTAATTCGATTTAAACGAGTTTATATTACACGGGCTCGATTTTATTTTACTGCATTACAATTTCTTAAGTAATTTGTGGCTGCTCTCTTTTCTCAGTAAGACAACAGCCCTCTGGCTTGCAAATTTTTAACTTATTCATATTTTGCATCTCACTAAATTTTTTGAAATTGCATTTATTGATTAAATATATGTGCATTCTTTAATGCTATGAATCATCTTGAGCCATCCTTTTATTGGCACCAATTTAAGCGATATTTGCTGCAGGTTTTGTTACACAGACCTTTAAACCCTTCATATACTTTTCTTATTCTCTTTTGGCAAAACACTTCTTTTTTGCGTATTAGCAAATAATAAATTTCCATGATAGCCACGCATTCCCATGATAGCCACGGTTTATTGATTGTCAATCTTTAATCATCATCTCAGTGTTAATTGTACTTAAACCTTTAATCTCTCCATTGCAAATCGCCAGTCGCACAGGCCAATGGCTATTCATCTCCAAATTGAATAGCTGCTATATTAGAAACACGCCTCTTACAACGACCTCGGTTCAATTGTGGTGACTGGCTGGTGATACGAGCTAGGTGGCAGCTTTATTTTTGTATCATTTTCCCTCACGATAAAGATAACCATCTAAATTGGCTTCAGAGTTAGAAGAAGTGGCAGCATAGCTTTTGCAACTGTAATTGAGTTAAAAAGCTGCTTGCAGCATAGGAACCTTGGGTGCAGTAGTCAAAAGAGGTCCGGATTGTTACGTGCCAAACATGTTTTCAAAAGTGCGAAACGTCCAGTATTTTTGACCTAATCTATTCTTTTAAAACCTTTTGAACCTTTTGAACCTTTTGAGTTACCAAAATGTTTCGTTGGGAAATTTGAACCTAGCTGAAGGCCTAGTTCCTTGAGCTCCTTTTTTCAATCTTTTTGGATCACATTTTTGGATACAAAAAGGTCCTCAATAGTTCCTTAACCTTGACTGTGCTTATAGTGCCCTGAAAATAGCACAGACGCAACATTGAAGTTCGGAATGGTGCTATGAATTGGGGCCAGAAGGTGCCTTCCATGACCAACTTGTAGCTACATAATTGATGTTTCAAAATCATAGGATTACATCGTTAAGAAAGTTGCAAAAATACTACCACTTCTCAACCTTTTTCTCGTCGAATTTAGACGAAATACAAGATTAAGACGGAAAACTGGGGGGACACTTCCAGTCCCTTCCCCTCTCGTGGCAACGCTTTTGAATTGTGGCTAGAAACTGTAGCTGAAATGATTTGAACAATTGGCTTTTTTCGATTGACTATGTTTGAACTTGTCTGATCATCCTCATCCTCAGCAAACAAACGAGCAGCAAAGTCATGTAAAATCAAATATGAGGTGTTTACCTCTAACCATGGTTGGTAGACCATTTGCTAGTAAACCTCCTTTGATTATATCCTTGCTTATTCCTCTCTCCCGCTGTTTGAAAAAGTTTGCCCTGTCTGAGATTATCTGTAATAACTTGATTCTGAGCACTTTGCAGTTGCACAAGCTCAATGGTTAGTATGTTTTAGTACGAAGCAATTCTCCTTGCGATGCACGGCTGGACCCTTACAGTGTAGGATCATGATGCATGCAAAAGATTTAATTTTGTTTTGAAAATGCCAACAGCAAAAATATGCCTCCCTAGTGGGCTATTCTAGTTTACTTGCTCATCATGGGCATTTTCTTGACGTATTGCAGTGTTAGTTGAATGCCTGAAAGGATTCCAAGGTTTTTATAAATCTTCAGCACATGTTATACATAGTTTGTCAAATGAAAGTGGCCTATTATCTTTGGCTGTGCCACAGCCTGGCGTTTACCTGTTACTTTTCAATCCAGGGAGTTTTGCTAGGCACACACGTAAGTAAATGCTGATAGGTTGCGCGATGCACTGAATCAAAGCAAGCTGCGTAAATAATTTACAACCGTGGAATTGAATATTAGATTGTTTTTTAGTTGCTTTTGCTTTTATCGATACAAACTTGTTGCACTTCAAGACTCACATGACCAATTTTCAAAGTTTGTTGCTCGGTGAAATTTGCTTCAGAGCTAAACAAAGGTAGACATTTAGGATTTGAGTTAGAAAATGGAGTAAAACTCTTTCATTTGCAACCCATCCCGAAAGTTTGTTAATAACATTCAATTAAAGTAGATAGTCATATTAAAAAAGTGACAAGAAAAACCTAGTCAACCTAGTCATTAGTTTTGTTTAGGCTGAAAGTTGCTTTAAGATTTTGGCAAAAGCCATGCAACTCAATGTTGACTTCTCGTAAGTCTCATTTCTGTACCCTCAAGTACATTTTTGTCTACGGTGTCTACGGCCCTGAACAGCAGTTGAGTGTTGGTCATCGCTAATCTATGAAAAATCTTGCAAGGAGCTACAGATTATCTTCAACCTTTTGGAATTTTTCTTACATGTACCGCGAGTTTGGCCATTACTGCTAACCATGGTCGGTCATGTTATGGCCTCGCAATGGTGTCACACTGTGGCGCCAATATTCTGATGGCGACAGCAAATTTATTCTGGCCTTTCGTGTCATAAGAATATCTCCTTAAGAATTTCTGCTAACTTTCATATGGATAATTTTTGAATGAGTTGGCTTTTACAAACCAGTATTTTCTAAGGACAGCACATTCACAAGTATCTGGTGTAAGAAGGTATGTTCCTTATTTTGTTGCCTAAAGCCAACTGTAAATGATGACCTCTCGCTAAGTGAATGTTTTTAATATCTCAATACTTTTGATAGATAAACGTAACTTCTTTTCAAGTTTGAATGTGAGGAAAAAAGGCTGTCTGTGGATTTGACATTCTTATTTGAGTTGGTGTTTCTCATTCTTAAGTTTGTGTTGGAATATTTAGGACAACCTTTTGTGTAAGAAACTTACCTATACTTTTCTACAGAGACATTAAGGCCGTTGAAAGCGGGTGTGGGGGAAGGAGGGAGGCTGGAGACCCAAATAGTTGACAAAATGTTACGTCGCCCCTTATGGAACGATTCGATTTTTTCATGAATTCTGACTGTGCAATGATAAAAATAAATATGAAGGAGTTAGGTTTGTTTATCTTCAAAAAACGCGCGAAATCATTTTGCTGACGACATTACTTGAACTCTTTGCTAATTATCGTTGTTTCATTTTATTCTTAAAAGCTAGAAGAATATTTTAAAAGTAAGCAGAATGTAAACGAAAAAATTGTCATTAGACCTTCGACCCTTTTTTTTCCTGCACCTCAACTTGGTCATTCCATCGGTCGGTTTTTTAGCTAAAACAAAACCAACCCCCACAACGTGTTTCTCCCAAAAACGAATATTTTTTGAAACCTAAACAATAGCTTGCTCAATTTTCATTCACCGGGGTTTTTTATCAGGAGCACTTTAATTGGCCTAGTGGCTTCTTCGATGGAATGGCGGGCTCCCCGTTGTGCTTCTCGACAATTAATGAGTGGCTGAACGTGTGACACGTGATAAAGTTTCATTCAAGTAAGAAAGCCAAACTGGAAGATAACTTTTTTTCTTTACTCTGAATCTGAAAATAAATGGCTCAACAAGAGTCTGATTTGATAGTGACGAATGATAAAGGTAGAAGGAAAGAAGGCAGATAATAACTCCCGGTTTGTCTCCATTGTGCGCTTTTCTGCATGCATAAATTTGAGTCGTTTTACGAAGAAAAGTAGCCTGTAGAAATGTTGCTCCTGCAGAGAGAGAGAATAGCCGATAAGACTGTCTTTACACAATGATGTAGATTATACAGCAAATAATGTGCTTGTAGTACTTTTATCTTAGTAGGAGGTACCAAAAAGCTGAGGAAACAATTTTTACTGAAATGGTTCCATAAGGGGCGACATGACTCTATCATATTTCCTTGATGCTCGTGTATTGCATGGGAAGCAATGCAATAGGGTATCACTACTCTCCTCCGCAGAGGCTATTGGGGAGGGAGATTCGGAGGGAAAAGGATAGGATAAAAGGAACTGCGGAAGAAAGGAAAATGTGGAGGAGCTGCGAGGGAGAAGGAGGAAGAGAATAGCGGCAGACTATTTTTCCTTTCTTCTTCTCCACCGCCCCCTCCAATTCTCTGCAGCTTCACATTTTCTCCCTCTTGCAGCTTCACCATTTCTCCCTCCCCAATAGCCTCTGTGGAGGAGAGTAGGCTATCACCATTATGGATTTCGTTCAGACGAAACTGAATCATCAGTATTGAACGTAACCTGTAGCCCACTTTAGGGGTCCAAAAGCCTCAAAATCGTGCAAAAAGGCAGCCAAAAGCCCCAATCCGCAACGGAGTAAGGCGCAAAGATGCATTTGCGATGGTAATACGTGCCGTGGCACAAAAAGAGTAATACTCCCTTATAAGTAAAAGGGAAATGATGCTAGTAGTAATTGTTTTAAAAGTTCGTATGGTTCTATTTCTAATTCACAAAACAAGCTGTTGCGCTGGTCCAAAATTTCATTGTTCAATTTCTTGGAAAAGCAGCCAAGTCTTTAACACCGTAAGCCGTTGCGAATTTACACCGATAGACGCAAGATGCATCGTAGGCTGAAGCTGCAGTCCGCAGAAAGCCCATTGCGAAAGTCGTAGGCTGCACGTAGAAATTGGATTGAGACCGTGATGCCGCAAACATATAATAGGCCTCCTATAAAAGTACTATATTATTTAGGTTTAGCTAGTTTAGGTTTAGCTAGGCCTGCAATATTTATTCTGCTCGTGGAGCCAAAATTTGACAAGTAAACTGTTTTGTATACAATCATGAACACTTGATATTTTCTGAATCAAAATCTTGAAATCTTTAATTATGCATTCTAAGTTTGGTTAACAATCTGCAGATAAATTCAACCATTTCCTTATTGATGAATTCAAGCAGGAAAAGTATATGAATTTGTCGGCAAGAGAACTAACTCTACAGAATCACATAACCAGTCACCTACCACAGATGGATCAAACTGACGGACCTGAACCCGTTAATGCTCCTTGAGGTCTAATAGCAAGCTTTATACATTGAAACACCTAAAATATCCTTATCTCTTTCAAACTTTATTTATAATATCTTGTACATGTCTTCAACTTATTTTCGGCTGTTGGTAAGAAGAAACATGAGTTGAGCGTATACCTCGGAAAGCTACACAAATTTTCACTGGGAAAGACGCATTTTTAAATAAAATACATTACTTTCTCTACAAACTTCTAGGATGATGCCCCGATGAGCTAAAAGCTATGTCTACCCCAGGCCACACTCACGCACTGCTTAAAATAAAGAACCAGGCAAAGTAAATCAAATACTTTTCTATTTGTTTATAATTTTTACAGTTCATAAAAAAACAAAAAATTTAAAACCAAACTTGTTTGCAATAGGGAGCTATGAAAATTCACGGGGAATATATTGTTCCTACAACTGGACATTTTAACATCAGATTATATCCTTATATATCCTTAAGCATCGAGATGACTTCGCAAAATCATCCCTTTGATCTTATGATTATTGTTTCTAAGAATTTATACGTTATCATATCTGCTGGCCGTTAACTTGCTTTTGAAAATAACCATCAGCTTTGAATAAGACATTTTTCATGCTTAGTCAGATTGCATAGACGACCAATTATAAAAACATTGAGCAAGAAAGGTGGTCTCTCATTAGAGCGTTTATGGATCTGTCTGCACAAGAAAAGGTTCGTTTTCTCTCTTGGAAATTCAAAATTCATGAGGTTTTAGTGGGCGTTGATTGACAAAAAGAAAGCAATCATCGATTCCTCTCTTGCATTATTTTGGATCCAGACTTTAATTTTCGCTCACCTATCAGACATTTCGGACGACATTTTCTCGATGCACAGATCTGTGCTTCTGCACCATTCTCTACATTTCTGATTTTTCGTGCAATTTTGAAGTTAAGCATGCTAAAAAAATTAAATAAAGAAAAAAGTTTTAGAAGTTTTGCATTTTGAAATTGCCATGTGCAAAGCCTGGTCAGAAAATCTTTACAGAAGATTTCTAGTGTTTATGATGAACCCAAAAAAAGCTCTTTGACAAAGCAGAGCAACATAAACGCTAGGCCGAACTTGGGTTCTTCTTAGGTTTCTGGTTATCAGTCATAGATTTCAGTTTCTGCTCTACCTTTTTCGAGAAAACTGTATTTATCTATCTTACTTTCATTTCAGCAAAAGTTTTCTGTATTTTTTATACCTGCAATTGTGCCAAGCTCTCTTCATCAATGGTACCAACTTATTCTTGAAAATGTAACGTATGGTTTCATTCGCACTAACAAAGCAGAAGTGAAAAAATATTGTGGCTTAAAACCAAGCAATGATTCTTTGACAGAGGTTTAGCTCATGAAAACTGAAAACGTGCAAAGGCAATTTGCAAGGAATTACGCAGACTTCCTTGGCCAAAGTCTGGCGGTAATTTGTTAGAGGTGAAAGCTTATGGTAAATTGAGGCAGATAAATAAACCTAGTAAAAATTACTCTGAGATTGTGGTATAAAGGGGGAAGTTATGACCTGTATAAAAGAGACTTTATCTCCAGGCAAAGTTTTGTAATGGCTCTTCCATCTTAAGTACCTTTGCATATTTTTCCTATTATTTCAAGAGATATTTTGCTAGTATGTTGTTTATTTGATTGGCACACCAGACAGAATTAGCACTGTATTTGAAAACAGGCTATACGGCTAACTACTATTACAACATAATAGAAATGAGCTATCAACATAACAGAGTACAACTGAGTATGATACAGCCAATTGCCATAAAATCCTCAAAAGGGGTAAGGGACCACAAAGCACATTACTTAGAAGTTTTAGAAGCCCTGCATGCTTGAAGCCAAAGGAAAAATGATTCACTGTACGCTTTGTAAGAAATTTTGAGAAGTAGTGGGGTCGCCCTAAACCCCCGCCTCCACTATGTCTTGTGAAGGAACCCTTCCAGGAGCAAGGAACTTTTTCTTTGCGACATGCATTGTGATACTGCTAGCCAAATGAATCACAAAACAGAAAAAAGTTTGACGCATTATCATGAGTTTTAACGGTTTTATCTCCATAGGTTCAAAAACAGGACCAGCCAGATCTTAATATTAAATTGATGTCGAATATCTTAAAGTTATATCTTATCTATAAAATTAAGTTTACCAAAACACTGTATGTTGTTTAAAGTTTAGTGAAACAAGATGTCACTTTTTCAACGTGAAGCCGCTTCAGATACTAGAGCGTACAAGTCTTTATCAAATGAACATGCTCTTTTCAACATGCATACACTCTCTTTGTCAGACATTTGTAATTGCTGACCATAGCCTTTCCCACGTTGGGTTAATCGTACTCCTGTTTGCCACTTTAACTAGAGTTTTGGATGAATTATGACATTTGCTATCTTGTTTTTGGTGTCCAGACAAATCGTGAGAGCTTAGCCTATTCTAATCTACCAATATTCTCATGTTTTATGTGCAGCAATTTCAGCGCCTTAACCGTAAAACCAGCGATCACCAGAAAACTCAAGGAATGCAGGGTTCATGACTGTTTGTGTAAATGACTAGAAGTCCCATGTCTAAGAGTGTCTAAGCAAACTGTTTCCTATATTTTCATCAGCCCAATGCCCTGCAAAAAAGGGCTTGCATTCTATTTCAAAGATCAGGATCAAAATTCACTAAGCAATAAATAACACAACGCAAAATCTTGATTTTAATTAGTAATCTAAACCTGAATTGTCTAATATTCTCTGCCCATAAATGAAATGATTTCTAGCGTCTTTAGCTCCTAGTTAAAAAAAAGCGGTGGGCGAATAGTTAATAAGAAAAATTCAGTTCCCAAACTCTTTGAGAAATGGTAGAATAACTTTCCTATATGAGGAAAGGATGTTGCACAAGGAATGCCCCTTGCCCCCTGTTTTAGAGCCCCGTGCCGGCAAAGAAGAATAAACGGAAGCTAAGGAATAAAAACAGTTCTGTCATTCTCGAGCTTTCACTCATATGCACTTAGGACTTGATTGTACTTTGATTGATTAATAGTAAACAAGTACTTTTAGATCAAGTTTTATAAACATTTGAATAATTTGAAAATTTATTTCAATCAGGAATTGCGTCTCATTTAACATGGAGAAAAAGGCCTGAAACTGGTCTAAGAAAACATTAGTCTCGGATGTCATCGTATTTCAGCTACAGACAGTTCCAGATAAACTCAGCTAAGAACATTGTGGTAAGTGAGATTAAGTTTCAAATAAAAAAAATTTAATTTAAAGGAGTCTCTAATCCAGGGAGATTGAGTTTATGGGAAAGATTACACGAACTGATTTGTTTGCTTCCTATACTTCTTTACCATTACGATCAAACAGATTTGGTGCGTTCACGTGTAAGTACCCTGGGTACCAGAGCCACAGAATTTCGAGCGCGTAAACAGAATAGCAAGCAGAGAAGCAAAGGAGCGTTTATACTTCTTTCGGATAGACGCTCCTCCGCTTCTCCTCTCTTATCTTCTATTTCCGCACCCGAATTTATGAGTTGTAAAAACGTGCTAGAATTCAACCTAGCCAGGGAGTTTTTGCTGTTTGCTTCAAGCAAAACTGAAGAGGAAAACGTGTTTGAGAAAATTTTTTTAAGCAGTGAATGGTCTGATTATTATATTCATACGACCTAGGAGCCCCTGATACTCTTTCCTTTCCTTTAACAGCTGGTGTACGCTCTTTCTGTAGCATTTTTGAGAGTTTTTTGTCAACATACCAATTTTTTGAAGTACTTGTAGCAACAGAAAAAACGAACTTAGTCATTTGGCTTTGGCACCAATTTGTTCTGGATCAGTTTTCTCCATCTATTTCCTTAACAAAGCTTGCATCTCAAAGATCATACAATGGTTTTTAACTAGTGATCAATTTTGAAAGCCTTCTATACCAATACAGTGCAACGTGTAACTCGCAATTTGGAAAATAATATTGTCACTTCAATAAGTACTAAATATTTAAAGGGTATAACTAAGACATAGCTAAGGCAAAATCATTCATCTTGATTTCTTGTCAATGTTGTAGTATATATCTCTTTCAGATCTAGCCATGAATGTATTCCTGCGATTTCTCTAATATGACAATCGCAAACATTTTTTGCCCCTCCTTTTTTGTAAAGTGTCGCATTCCTGCTTGACAGACACTTTTGCCACAGGGTTCATCTTTGCTAGAATGTTTTTTGACGATAAATTGCTAAATTACCTTGTTAAACCTAAAGTTTTTGTCCATATTTGCTGTTGGACAGACATCTTATCTGTCAATGATCTGAATCTTTTAACCACACAGTCTTTGAATTTGTAACTAATATCGATTAGAGAAGATAAAAAGATAAGGATTTAAAGATAAAAACAATTAAAAAGTAAGTGGAGATTTTTTTATAATCAACCTCTTGGATATTAGACAACGAAGAAAGTCGTA
The DNA here is from genome assembly GCF_057945365.1 of Rhopilema esculentum. Lineage (NCBI taxonomy): Eukaryota > Metazoa > Cnidaria > Scyphozoa > Rhizostomeae > Rhizostomatidae > Rhopilema > Rhopilema esculentum. The sequence goes on from NC_142825.1 coordinate 8,514,626, forward strand.
AGACTTTTATCAATAGCTATTGCTACAACAATCTCGATATACTAACACCAGTACTTATATCAATCTGATATAGAGATAGAAAGGCCTGGTGGTACAAATAATGTCTAAAAGATTGAAACAAATAGCTTTCAGATATGAAGGAATCAACAATAATATTTTATTTCAAAATACTGCATAACTTTTAATTCTAAGTCTATCTAGCAGTTGACGTACTATCTTTATTAAATTCTTTTATCTATACCGCTAGCCTCAACTAAAAATTGATGCAAATGATAGGTAACATGCTTGTTAAAGATTCTTTGTCTCATAGTTTAAGCACAGAAAAGGGATGGGATTATATTCCTGTTTTTGTGGTCTGTTTAACTCTTCTCTGCAATATTAGAATTCAGAACATTTATTGCGCTTAACCCAAATATTTGCTCAATGGTCCCGCCCTCCTCGGTCGTAAATGCCACTGTCTTAGTGTTCTCTAGAATGAAAACAATCGAAAGTGGGGTTCTTCGGCTTCATTAATCAACAAACTGTGCTCCATTTTCTCTACAACAAAGCCCTGAATGGGTAATCTCTAATATGGATTTCGTTCTGATGACACTTATTTTGTTATGTTTGGGAGATAGGGTGTTTCGGGGAAATTCAAGAGTCCACACTCTTATTTAAGGTGCTGCAAAATCTTGAACAACTTCAAACTCGTAAGGGTTTTGACCAATTTTTTATCAAGGTATAATAGTCAATTTAATTTTTTCATCAATATATTCAAGTTTCATGAAGTTCATGTTTGAATTACACTCATTTTATAAGAACAATTTCATAAGAACACGAGCTTCAAAATTCGTCAAAAGTTAAGAATAAATTAAGAACAAGCTGAGGCTGAGCTACTGAACAGTGCAATTTTGAAAAACGTTTCATCTCAAAAACAAGAACTTTAAGCTATGCGTGGGTGCTTTTTCGATGCAAATTTAATCTTTTTGGCAAATGAAAGTTGTCTTACTCACTTTGTTGGTAAATTAGGCCTGAACACCTCCCTAGAGCGAAAAAGCTAGCAATCGCACTGCTTACACCCCATAAATTTAAAAACAAATTAAGAGAAATCCAACCTGAATTTTACACCATATTCAAAGCTGTTCAGAGTTTACCCAATCTACATGCAGTTTTTAGAGTTCTTTGCTTTTGGGGTTGTTTGATGGGTTACACATACCACCGTAAATGAATCCAAACATTTTGATTCTCCCAGAAGAGGGAAACAAAGTCACTACTATTGGCGCTCTTTCAATGTCTGGCTGTAGGATAACCAGGCTTTTTGGAAGGTTATCTGTCATGATGACAGATAAGAATATCCTGGACAACGATCTAACAGTGCACGGGATGAGTCTGACATGGATCCAAGTAATCTTATCTCCGCTAGAATTTGAACGGTCATTATATAAACTGCTTACAAGAACGGTGGCCCTTTACAATAAATGTGAATTAAAAGCAATTCCTGTAAAGCCAATTTATACGTTTAAACGACTCGGCAGGCCACCATAGAAGGATGAATATTTGGAAAATATATTTGTAAGTCTCTCCAAATGACTAAAACAATTTTGAAACGTTTAAAATTGATTTCAGAAAATTGCTGCTGTTTAATGTTTAGACAGAGATACAACATTAATTGTTAAAAAGACCCTTTAAGAATAAGTAGGAGAAGGGGTCTTTACGCGATGTTGCTCTTTTGACTTGAGTTGAGCCTTTTAGTTGGTCATGTCTAGCAGTCTTCCTTCACAATTAGCAAAGTCCGAAGATATCTTTCAATAAAGATAAGCAGGGTCGCAGAGAAGTTTTCTGAAATTCCTTTTAAATCAACTTAATTTCATAAATTTTCTTGCAATTTTTAAAGTGTTGTACTACTTTTAGACACAATTCTGTTACTTCCAGTTCAATTAATTTTATAACAAATTCTATTACTTTATGAGTGGCCCTGCAGATAGACACAAAATCATGACAGATTTCAGGGCATCTTGATTCTAATGAAGGGTCATTACTACCCTCGGACTTCCAAGCTCCAGGAACTGACCAATCATTGATGTCCCCTTTCATCCGATCCCTCTTTTTAAATTCCTACCTACGGCCCCAGCAATACCCTCAAAGGCACGTATTGTCAACTTTGAACATGCGCGAAACGCTGATTTTTAGTTATCAAAAAGAAATATATTCAATCAACCGTTCCACAACAAGAAATCTTTTCATATCAAATTTTTCACAGTCATGAATAACCTTTACTAGAAATTAAGATGATGAATTTCATTTTGTCTTATTCACTATACGGTGACTTTCCAATAAAGTCCTAAATTCCAATAAAACTCTATAAGCCTCTTTCGAATGGCATCTTATTGAAATAATTTGAGTCGAAGAGGACATGAAATAGAGTGGGTATGTATGCTGGCTATTTCAATCATTCTTTTACTAAGTTATTCAAGGTCTTGATACAATATTAAGAGTTTTTATTTAACAGTAGTTAACTGTGAAAACTCTTTTCATCAAGCAACAAGATGATACACTCTCCTAAACTTGTTTAAATGTAACTCAATTCTCGTAAAATTTTACGTTTCTCAGATGTTTTCAACATTTTCTTACACAAAAAGATTGCAACAGTATAAGAAACTTACGCAGAACCAGGGAAGCCTGCACTCGAAGAGGGCAACTGGAGCAAAGCGTCAAGAAAAAGGCAAAAAAATAGCAAACCAAAGAAGTTTTGCAAGGGCAAAGGAGACACTGCCCCCACTGCCCTCTGGCGCAATCGTCTTTGCGCAGGAATGATTCGATCTTTGACGGGAGACATCAAGTGCCAAGTCTTAATCAAACACCAGCTTCGGGTTTCCTCTCCATTTATGTCATTTTGTAGTCCATTAAACAGTTTCACGACATAATTGCGATAGAAGTTTTCTCAATATTTTGTAGGGTTCAATATAATGTATGATATGCTTGCTAGATTCAATTTGGTTCGGAAGCAGTAAATTTCAAAGCTTCTGGCCACACCCTCATTGTTTATTCACAATATCCACCTCAAATCCTCGCTTACGTTGAGGCGATTTAAATATATAAGCTTGATAAGCAAGGGAAAGTAATATCAGTGACACAACGAACAAGTCGGAGCCCTTAAGGAACCAACTACCAAAAGGCACTAATCGAAAAAATCACGGAGAACGCAGACAAAAGCAAGCTAACAGCTAACTTGATTCCACCCAAAGTAAAAGCCCATATGCAAAAAACTTCAACTAAATGTAGTTGGAGTATGGCTTTTTCTTTTGGGCTTATCAGCTTAAATTAATCAAGAAGTTCAGTTTACCTTTGAATCCAGGCAGTTTACCTTTGAACAGGGTTTTCAAAAGATCAAATGACCGTTGTAGTAACTAAGGAATTTTTAGGCAGTAAGAATATTCAGACTGAACTCAATTACTACATCTCTTATAAAAACATACGTATTAGGGGCAAAACATGGAAACTACATCTAAAAAACAAGTTTAGACCCTTCAAGTAATTTCCACAGGGCAAAATTGTATACATAGAATCACTTGTGGGTTTTACGAGTCCAATAGACATTTTAGTGTGAATAGCTTACTCCAACCTTAAACAAAGAACAAAGCACCCCCTTTTCCCTATAAGAGATAATAACTAGGGACGCTGATCTAATGCTAAACCAAATCTCTTGTAAATAACAAGCCTTAATCTTTTTTTTCGAACTGTTTAAGTGTTCGGAGACCGTGAATCACAAGAAAACAAAAAAATAAATCAGTCAAAAAGTCCGAAACTTTTGATCGAATGAGATTAATTTAAACTCAGGGGACGCACTAGGCCGGGTTATTGAAGCTGGGCAATTTGTTTATTAGATATGATATAAGGTTCAATTACAATACTCTACTTTTTAATTGAGTCGTTATTACAGCCATTACTTTTATGTCACGCAGACCAAAACACTTGTATGTTGAGGGAAATGGCAAGCAAACTCTTAGTTACCAAGCAAAGAAAGATATCTGGATTATTATCATTATTATAGTTTGGAGAAAGTTCATTGGAATCGGTTACAAGAAATAAGGGTCATAAATCCTCTTTGAAAAGCCAACAATTTTGGAAATGATACTTTTGAAAGCAAATCCTTTAGAAACTCTCGAGATAATTCAATTTTGAGACACAACCTTGAAGTTTTAAATTGGTAAAAAATGACATTAATGTCACGCTGAGACCTTTCAGGGCACTGATAGCCAGAAAAGAGCCATATTGGATAACCTTTGGTCAAGCCGAGTCTGCTTGGAAGCTCATTTTCTGCAATACTTGATTCACCAGGAAACACTTGATAACAAGAACGGCAAAAATCGTCACCATATTATGTCTTTTTGATTCATTCAAACGATCCTTAAAATCAACCTTACCTGGTTAGGAATTTTGAAATGGCACGAAAAGTTTCCCTATCTTAGTACATCCCTATAAATTATGAAAATATACCATCCTTAAAAAGTTCGTGGTGAACTTCTAGCTGTAAACAACTCGTCATAACCTAGTCTAAATTGGCAAAAAGTTTTCTAATCTCCTCATCCATACGTTTGTTATGATTTTATATACATTGCAAACTGCGTTAAAATCGAGGTGCCGAATGAGAAACAGCTAACTAGACAGTAACGCCCCCCCCCCCACTAGAAACTTATGTAAAACTACACTGGTATCTGCAGTAATGAAAAATAACTCATCGCTGCTTGAGAAGCTACTGAATAAAGAATTGGACCTATTGTAGAAACTTAATACTGTAACTTGTCTGTTTTCAAGCCAAAGCAGAGCAAATTTAATAACTTGCCTGTATTTAAGGCTGTGCCATGAAATTTGAGTGGCATGTGTGTATTCAAGTCTAATTTTAAAAAATTAAGCACTCTGTGTGTATTCATGTCTAAACTTCGAGACTTAAATAGCTCTTGATTGTTAAAGCCGAAGTTTAGCAACTTGAGTTAACTTGACTGTATTCAAGGCTAAGCTTAGTATCTTGAGTGACTTAATTAAATTTGAGCCGAAGTTTAGCAACTTGAGTTAACTTGATTGTATTCAAGGCTAAGCTTAGCAATGTTTGTACCTTAATGACAGCTTAAGACTGTATGACAGCTTAAGCTTGAAAATTTTATTCGATCTCCCATACAAAAGGGACGTTTCAAAATGTATACCTAGTTAGAAATCGATTCGATTTTTGATTGGATCAAAATTAAGCTACATTTTTAGGAAAGAGGAAAGAAAGTAGATGTAGAAATCTATTCTTTTCAAGATAAGTGTTTCTGTTTTCTCTTTCAAGACTCTTTTTCGAAAATTGAATTAGCCTCAAATAGATATATTTTGTTCAAATGTAAATATATCTCGGCTTCCTAAAATCTAGAGGTTTGGGGTAGTTGGTTATAAGTAAAACAAAAATCAGGACACATTTGTAGTCTTGAAAATTTTTTCACAGCAAACTGTCTTGGAAATGATGCTGCAAATTTATTTCTAAAATATTTTTTCTCGCAGTGAACGCTCTTGTTTTTTTGTATAACTAAATTATTCCTTGACGATGTCCAATACCCAAATCATCAAAGGGGCCTTAAAGCAAGGGAACCTTATTCATTTACCTCTTTTTAATGCAAATTCGTTTATCAAGCTGGCACTTGACCTCTATTTTTGCTGCAGAAAAAGAAAACTGCACCAAGGCCACAGATTTACACCTTTCAAACCTTAAAGGTTAATTTGAAAGCTAACGATGATGCATGTGAGTCCATGGTTATGCCAACCAACCACAAACGCTGCTGTACATAATTCAGCAAGACGCAAACAACCACGAACAATAGTTGCATTTTGGGCCACACGTAGTTCATGAAGTAGCCTATGCAAAATGCATCATGAGTCAGAAATCACAGAAACGTTAACTAATTTACAGCTCTTCAGTCCAAATTAATCTTGGAAACACAACATAACCTGGACACTATCCCATATTCTTATACTTGAACTATAAGGGCCTCTAATAGAGAAGATTGGTACCTTTTTATAAGCAATATTTCTAATTTTAGACTCTACAATATGACGTTTGAATTATATATGGCTTATGAAATGTGAACTCCCTTAAAATGTGGAAGGGATTTTGGAATTATTGTTTGCTTTCAAGGTAACTACATATCATCTTTAGAAAGCACAGTTGTGAGAAGAAATTATCATTAAGAGACAAGGTCGTAGTTGAGAAAAGAAAGGGATGTGTTATATCTCATTCAAGACTTTTTAAGGGAAGACTTTCAACATCGTCCTCCAGACCGATTTACACATTTATAGTGAGCCTTGGTGTGATGCTATGAGCGATGACAAACTATGGATTTATCTGGCACATTGAAAATTCAGTTAAAACTAATTCTTAGCAAGCCTGACAATACTCTCTCTATTCCGGATAATGCTCGTGTGGCCTTTCAATTGAAACAAGATAATGTTTAATGCATTAGATAATGCAATTTCTTTTGAAAGAAAGATTCTAGGAAAATCTTCATCTTCCCGCGGATGTATCTCATAATACTTCCTACACCTTTTAAAGGCTGATGACCATTATATTGGTTTTGGTGTTTTAGGCTAACGCATTTATAAAGAAATTTGATTATAAGGAGAAGCGGTGAGCAAATTACATGATTAGTTTCTGAACTGACCTCCCAACTTACGTCAATGAGTTTAAGTCAATGCTTTACATTATCAATAAGCTTTGTGCTTTTGTACTTGTTGAAGCTACAGCCTTAGTTTGTGTATCTATTTGAATGATATAAGCAGAAGAGGTCCCCCAAAATACTTAGTAGCTTCAAGGGTAATATAAAACACATTCTTTCATTGCCATTTTTCATAAGAAAATAAATTCGATGAGACGATGCATGTGGAATTAGTCATTAGTCAGTTTTGACGGCCAAATTCCTCAATTCTGGCCGTTTCTCAAAGCTGTTGGCCGTCACAAATTGATTTGGCCGAAACACCAAAAGATGCCGAAACAGCAAAAGTTGGCCAAATTTTGGCCGCATGTTGAAAGCCCCAAAAATGCAAAAAAGCTTCAACTTTAGCACAAACAGTATTCAGCATTTTGTTGAAATAATCTCAAAATTGAAAGTAACGAAGCAAGAAACAAAGAACAAATAACAGAAAATTGAGATTGAAAGCAACTTGGAACATTTGTAAGAATTTAAGCAAATTTTGACTACACTATTACTCCACAGAATTAGCCAAAATGTAGCTTTTTTGTATATTTTGTTTGGCTGGCCCAATTTGGCCGTCAAGTGTAGAATATTTGACCACCAACCATACCAAGCATCTGGCAACCCTGGTCAGAAGAGCAACATATAAAAAAAGGCAAAGCAAAACACGATTGAGCGGCCTAATGGATGCTACTTCAATGTCCCATTTTAGCGAAAAAAGCTAAACGAAGCTTAAAAAGTGATGCATCGTCACTTGCTTTAAAACTTGTTTCTATGAAAAGATTAAGCAGATTAAGTATACGATTTTGTGTCAATCTTGTTGGATAAGAATTCTTTGAACAGAATTTAATAACTTAGAAAGTAACTTTTTATAAACATTGAAATGCTAGATCTCGGAAATGATATATTGCCTTTGAAGTATGACTCGAGGATTTTACGTCATTTCGCAGACAATCGGTTCCTTAGAAGTATGGGTCATGCGTATTAGGAGTTCCATTGAAGCAATCCAGGTCTTCTAGCACTGCTGTTCAGATGGTTCTGTGGGGGGGGGGGGGGGGGGGGGGGGATGGTTGGCAGTAACAGAAAAGAAGAAGATTGTTTGGAAATGTTCAGGGGTGTGCGATGTTAGTAGCTGACCAAAAAGCTTGCAAAAGTTATTTAAGATATTCAAGGAAGCTAGAAAAAGCGATTAACTTTTGCATTTCGAAAGTATTAACTCACATTATCTGTGTATTAATTTTGATATGGCATTCCTTTTTTCACGGGTTAAACAATTGGAAAGGGGGCAAATGATACTAAGTGCCCCCAGATATCCAACTTTCTGCAATTCTGATATCTTTTTTCACAGGAGACCTAAAGAAGGAAGCTTTGACAAAAAGAGAATCCCGGATTTTGGAAGCTCAGAAAGGTTCTTCTCGTACAAACATCTATAATGTAAATGGTGAGATGATGTGACAGCAAAACGTGTATAGGGAGTTCGAAGCAAACTAAGATATTAGGGAATGAGCAAATGCGAATAGTTCAGTTATCTTGAAATAAAGAAGAAAATCTTTAGGGACATCAGGTATTGCTGAAACTGGGGGTTTGGAGCTTTTCGTGACATCAACAGGGACAATTCAAAATACTGATGATTTTGAACGTGTTTGAGGCATGTCCCCTTTTTTGCCTCAGGAAGGGAGGCAGCAACTTGCCTGGTAATTTCGCTAGATAAACCTCTCAGGGTTACTGACAGAGACCCAGTGTAGAGACCGCATAGCGCCTTCTTTGAGGTATCCGGAAGAGAAAGACAGTCGATTAATCAAGATTCACTCATTTTGACCCCCTTAGCCCAGTAAATATTGATACACAAATCTTAAAATTTCTCTTCACTCATCAGGGGGTACAACGCAAGGATTGGAAGCTCCTATATTTTGTCAGAATTGACACAGAGTCTTCCGCTTTAAACAATATCATGTCTCGCGTATTCTGCCATTCACAGAAACTAATTGAAAGAAAATTGTAAATAGAAGCCTGACCACAAGTAAGCTTGGGTATTCCAGCCGATGTACTTGCTCTGTCTCAGTCAGTCTTATAATATCGATGCACCGGTACGGATAGAGCAGCATGCAGTTTAAACTTTTGGCTCATTTGCTGTCGTTTACGTTAATTTCGAGCGTGGTATGTCAAGGAGTAGCTACCAATGGCACAAAAAGCGACCAAGGTATGTCTGACGCTTTGTCGCACATTTTTAACATTTTGTGTTGCTTTGTAAATCTGATATATTTTGCCAGAAAAGCAGCACCTTTTTGATAAATGTTCGTGATAGTCGTTGTAAACGGTCAAAATTTTAATTGAAAGACTAAAGGCCGCCTTTTCTATTACATAAATCCCTCGATTAAAATACTTTTAATCTTTGGCAAAGCAAAACTCAAAACCCTTTTTGTACGAGAAGTTTAAAACTCGGCATGAGAAAACCAAATATCTTTGCGAAGCTATACGTGTTAAAAACACGTCTGCCACTGGCAGAGCTAAGACAATGCATAATATTACGAAGGGTCAAATATTGACCCGCTCTCAGTATCTTATTCTTTCCCCAAGTACTGATACCCATTGTTTGCCACACTCGTGCCTCCCTAAAGTATTGTAAAGCTGTGCATAGTTGCCGGGGAATAAGACTTCCAAAGAAATACCTCTAGTAAAGCCTCAAAACCAACGCGGATAACAGTGAATTTTTTTGTAAAAAAGTTGTCCTCAACAACATCATTGCACGAATAATGCAGTAAACCACATTTGTTGCACTCGAACCCGCAGTTGGTTTATCAATCAAAGAAATCAATGGCACTTACTAAGAGATTAAAAGTGGTCTTTGCATCCGTATTTGCTTTTTAAGAGCGGACACGCTGTATGGTTTAGAAAACTGAAAATATCGATCGTGATAAAGAGCAGCTTGTTGTCAAAATGCCAATTCGAAATGCATGCAAAAGACAAGGGGGCACGTCAGTGCCCCCTGGTAAGAGGGCTAGCTAAAGAAAAGTTTGCACAATTAATGTCATGAGAGGAACATGCTATATTATGATGAAGCGAGACTGAAAAAAAATTATACTCAAATTGAACTAAAAAGCAAAAGTTTTTTAATGTTTTTAATGCCCATAAATGGTTCTTGATATACTTTATTTTTATTTAATCATTTTTCTAAACAATTGGTGCTAATCAAAGGTTTATCTTTGTTTTTACCAACATCGTAAGAAATTTCTTCAAGGGTGTTTAAAGAAAGATCGAAATATTTTTAGTTGGCCAGTCGTTTCATTTTCATATGTGGCTAAATCCCGTGAAACAGTTATGCTTTATAGCCTTGCTTGTTTGAATGAATACGACACCGGTGTACCAACAGTCACCTAGCTTCTTCTTCTTTGCGCACTTTGCAGTATTTGAAAACAATAAATCCGATATTATTAAATAAGTGAATATTGTTAGATTTCCTGCCCAAATCTTTTTCACTGTTGTGGCTATCGCATTTTTCTGTTATGATGAACGATACGTAAATGCCTTTTTGTGTAACAACTTAAATTACTTTCCGCTTAACCAGAAGGGAAGCTGTGTTTGTTTTCCATTCAATACCTATTGTTTCTAAAAAATATCAGAATCTCTGATCACGTTTCGCATTTCGTATTTCTACTGCTCCTGGATCAAATTGATACATTCGTTAATTAACTGTCTTTCTCAAGACCTAATCATTTATAATTTTGTTACGTAATACAACTTGCTTCCTAAGTTTCATTCATTTCTGCTATTATCCACAGCCCTAACGAGAAAGACTCGGTGTTTTAGTGGCTAACCATATTTTACAGACTATGTGTGCTCATTGACATATTTTTATTTCTTTATTCGAAATGTTCTAAAAATTCGACTGGTTCCCAAACTATCTAACGAAGAAAAACACACTGTTTAGTGAATAGAACAGGGCGGTTCTAAGTAGCTACTCCGAGTTTTACGCTTGATGCGATCATCAGGCAACTTTTACTTCAAGAAAATACATAAAACCGTCGTTATCATGAAAGACTACCGAGGATGTCAGAGCCTCTCAATATGGTCGTGGCGAACAGTAAAAGCGGAGAAAATTGGAGGATAGGAAAAAGTCTCACATCTCCCCACCTTTCTGTTCGATTTCCTCCTTTTACTGTTGTTTTTGAAGCTCTGATACCCATGTTATTGAAGAAGAACTTTTTTATCCTGAGCACATTTGTTATATTTTTTTCAAATTTTAACCAATCCTTGAATCAGTTATTTGTCTTACATGATTTCTTTGAATACTTTGTGTCAAGCATGATATTTCATTGTTTCTTTGTTTTTTCTTAGTTTGAAACCGTTGGTCTTTGCCTATTGACCGACAGCCAGTATAGGTTTTTGTAACTAATCCGTTCACAGTATTTTCTAGATTTGACGCCCGGAGGCGCCTATTAACTTACGGAGACTTTCAAGGGAAACTCCACGGAGAACTATACTTCATCTTTATAGGCCAGGAGGGAATGTGGGGTGGGGCATCAATCTGCCGGGGACGAGACTCAAACTCAGAACCATCTAGAAGACTATTCACTAACCACTAAACTATCTAAAAATAGCTGACCGAAACCTCGACAGCTCTGCATATCTTTAGAGCATTTGTTTTTTCCACTGTTTAAAATAAGTCAAATATGGGTTTTGAAATATCTCATTGATATTGATTAGACTGTACTTTTCGCTCTAAAATTCTATACACTTTAGGATTTATTAGTTATTTTCATGACAGCAGCAGTGATGTATTCACGGGGCTAAAGTCTTTATGATGCACGGTTATTGTCTTCTAAGCAAGTAAACTGAGCCTGTCGAAATAACCCTCTCAAAAGCCCCCCATTGCCGGGTCAGGGCTCGCCGATTTAGAGGCAGCTGTTTCAGTAAGAGGACCATAAAATTGAGAAAATGATAGGGTTAAAAATCTTTCTAACCTTGTAGATTATAAACAAATTAGGCAAATCAAGCCGATATTTGTATGTTTGAAAGTTATATTTCAGTTTACCTGTACGCTGTTGTAACTGATTTGACCTGATAGAAAAATTCAAAAAATATCAACATAATACATATAATTTAGCCAAAAGCAATTTGCCTTCATGCCGTTCCATTGGAGCTGGCCCCATTCGATCAGCTATGTCGTGCCATTACTTGTTTGTCTTATACAGAGCAGAAGTATAGAAAATACTGTTGTTAAATTAGGTCCTACTTGGGACTTCAAATAGATGTCAGCTCAGAAATCCATCCCCTTCCATCGGTCAGACGCTCAAATATGATGCCGATTGTCAATGTTGACAGAGGCGGGGATCATGCCAAACACTTACATTGCTGCAACTTTCTTGGTTTGTCCCACTGCCTTGCATTGACTTTCTTTCGTTCACCTTACAGTCGATATCATGATTGGGAGGAAAGTTGAATTTCAAATACATTGAATGTCGAGTGAACTGAATCACAGAGCAGAGTTAGATATCAAATTTCAAACGATATATCACAAGAGAATCGACAGAAAATACTGAAAATCGCTATTTGCTACATGATTAAGGTAATCCCAGCACGAAAGACTTTCGTGGGAAAAATGAAAAGTTTTGTAAGGTGGAATGAAATTTGCCCGTACTCGTTCAATAAAGACGATGATGTAGACAGTTCTTGAGCCAGTGCCACCTTGTAGGAACTGGAACAGAAATCCCGTTTGTAAGCAGCTGTTCTCCGGTAGCACAATCTTAAAATTTTTGTTTTTCATTATTTGCATCTACCAACGCTCTACAAAGGGCCTATCGCGCAAACCCAGCTGTGAATACTAACAGAGGGCCTCCAACATTCAGCACTGACAATTTTATAAACAAATCTATGCCCTCAAACCTCGAATTTCCATCTTGTCTTAGCCCCCCACCATTGATTTAACAAGCCTCTACCCTCAAATATGCCCTCAACATGACAATTTTTTATAACACACGATTTTTTTCTATGATACGCATAATCGAAAGAAATAAAAAAATCTCAAATAACCGAAGCATTTTCAAAATATTCTAAAGTCCTGTTGTTTTTCCAAATGCTTCATTGCTCTAAGTGATACAAAAAGAGCCACCCTAGAATTAGCCACTACCCTCGAATTAGTTACCGCTCTCGAACGATCCCTCAATCTCGAGTCAACCCCCAACCAAAGATTTCCCAGATGCTGAATTGAGGATTTACGTTAGGTTAAAGCGACTTAGGATATTTGTTCTTCGAATCAGAGCTTTGGTCGAGCAATATCGTGAAAAGTTATTAATGTATCTAATATTAAGTGGGCATAATATATAACATTTTAAAAGGCTGTTTTATTTCCTTTTATAATTAGAAAAGAGAAAAATCACAAGCAAGTAACCAAAGTTTTCATTATTTCAATATATTGTTCCGTTCCAGTCTCTTGTTTGCTGGCAGATTGTTCGCGTGATTGGGAGTAAGATCACTGCCTTCCACCAAGGCGAGGTAAAGTGTTCCTGCGTAGGCTTGGTCGCAGCGCACGTTAAGGTTGAAGTAGAGGTCGGCCTTTGTTTAAATTACCCCCTTTTCTCCAAGATATTAAATTACCATCTTTCCATCGGCAACAAAATTGTCTTGGTGTTCTGATAGCGTCGGCGCTTAATGAATTTGTAATTATTACTTGGTAAAGTTAATATTTAAGATAAAACATTGAACGGCTGGCATTATCGGGCCAAAGTTACTGTCAACTGTAGACAGGTGTGCTGGATTTTTAAAGCCTACTTCTACGGTGTTTTGACTGATATATAGAGGTTTGGGAAAATGAATTTGTTTGTTGTTTGTAAGTGCAGGGCCAACGCCACGAATTTCAATGTGGAAGGTTCTATACGTCAAACTTGAATCTAGTGCTTCAAACAGGGCCTCTTTGGAAATATTTTCGCTTACAAAAAAGTGGAGGGGGCATGGTTGTTATTTGGAGGTCTTAGCTTCTGGGATGTGTCCGTTATTGGCAAGTGTTCGTTATTAGCAAGATTTACTACACAAGATACGAAATCTGAACCAGATGTATGTAACGAACTGTCGAAAACCTGAGATTCAACAATGGCGACTGGCTCCAGAACTAAGTGAGGCTGTTCCAAGCAGTTTCGGCCAAGTGAAATTGATCATGTAACACCAGTAGAGATTATATGTATGCATCTCGTTTTCTTCATTCGCGATGAATACATGGCCATATCAAGATAGGATGGATTTTCTATCTATTTGTGGAATTTTCAGATATTTATAGCTAAGTGTCAGCAGTTTTCCCATTTGAATGCCAAGTAAATCGATACTATGTTTGGGCAGCGTGTATCCAATTCATTTGCCTAGATCGATTAATAATTTTGGTTCCCTGGTTTAATCCGTTCCGCTTCGCTTGTACAGTTATGTTACATTGGACATTCAATTAGAACCAAGAACATTACTCAAAGCAGCGGGTAACAATGGAGTTTAAGGACAATCACAAGTCGATCTTTTTACGCTTCGAGTCCAGTAGACACCCTGTTTTGACGCTATGCCAAACACCCTCGCTCACTTTTCCTAGTGTCCACCGAGATAATCCTCATTTCAGTTTCTGGAAAAAGCTTTGACCTAAAGCTAAGCTCAAATTTGAACAGCTTTAACTGAAATTTGAGAATTTTAGTCCTCGCAAAAAATTCGAGATCTGTATCTCTACGTATGGAACCAGTGTTGCCAGTGGTGTACTCTGACTTTTCTGGAAGAGAGAATTTATAAGGTTGTGTTTTGATACTAGTTAGCCCCCCTTTTTAGCAGCCAACCTAGCTCGGCTTCCCCAATTGTCGAGCACTTCGTGGATTTTTAGTAAATCTAGTCTTATTATTTTGTCAGGTAGACGGGAAAGCATTTAAACAACCAAAAATCTCAAGGCATCAGTTTTATATTTGGTAGACATGCTAGGAGACATCCTTCTGGTATCGTGATTTCTATCTTTCCATCGGCAGATTGCCGCTGGCTCGTACTTTGCCAGCAGCTGGGCAGAATGTTGACATCGGTACCTTAAAGTGCCACACACTACAGAGAAATGATTCGACCCTAAGAGAATCCCAAAAAATCAGTAGATTTTATCATCTTAAATTTCTAATTTAGATCTTTAGATCTAATTTGATTTTTGATTTCTAATTTCTAATTAATGTTGCATTTGTGCTCAGATAAAATAAAGTCCTTAACTGTTTGAACGTTTCCTAAACCTTCTAAGGAGAGCATTTCAGTTAGATTTTCTAAGTTGCAAAGAGGGTGGTAAATCAACACAGGAGAGGTGCAAAGAGGATGTACAGTTGTTGCAAATTTGTGGTTTTCTATCATATTGCATTGCATCATACGTATAAAAGAGTAGAATGTCTTCCGTTTGTCCTGAGAATTATGAATGTGAAAAACATTTATCCGGAGAATAAAGTGGTGGTTAATTCTTTATGAATTGCTTGGTCAAAGAGGGCTGTTTGTTCTCAATTACTTTCTAATTTCGTGCGAGATGAGGTTACTTGATTCAATACAAAGTACTTTGAAATTTTACATGCCACGATAAATCTGTCGCACAAATCACTTCGAGCGCTATCTTATGAACCTCAAAATTCTTTTTTAAACATCAGTTAATTACAATTTCTAATTGCTATCAAATACCACGAGGAAAAACTTCAAAGCTGGCGATAGCACGGAAACAACTCTAAGAAGCTGTCGGGCAATTTGTCCTTTTGGGTATTTGTGAAACATCGCCGTATCATGTCAAATTGAGGACTACTGTAATTTCCTTTCATGTCCCAAATTGTAATCTCAATTTGAAAACGATGCATCTACAGTATTTTGGAGAATTTCTATAATTATCGGGATCTCTATCCTGTGATCTGGCCAGTCAGTTGTAGGTGGAGTGAGACCCTTGTGGCATCTTTCAGTTAAAAAACTTTTTCGAAGTAGGAAGAAAGAGCTTCACCCAAAATGCGATCATCAGAAGATTGTAGAAGCCATTCAAAACAGCCAAATAACGCCATTTGTTGAAATGATTGTTAAGAAAACTTTTATAGAATATTATGTTTATTTCCCTCTTTTGAAGAAATAATGACACTGTTTCAAGAACTCAATACTGTTGCTTGTGGTAGACAGTGGCGTCGCCACGGGTTGGACTGGGGTGGACCTGTCCTGCTGATCAGATCGATTTCGATTTTTGCTCTTTCAAAAAAGTCCCATTTGCGAAAAATGTTGCTTGAGAAAGTTGCTTTTCCAAAAATTTCGAAAAGGATAAAAAATTATTAAAAAGGCTTTTCCAACGTTTTCCGTGAGTCTGAAAGGCGTGGTCGAGAAAATGTCTTTGTGTCAAACCAGGTTTTTCGAACTGGCGACGCCACTTTCGGTATAGCCATGCTTTGACTGATTTTTTAGTTGGTGATGCTAGTGTTGCCCAAAAGCCCATAACGGAGCCCTAACAAGGGAAAGAGGGAGTGTTTAGGAAGGGAGGAAGGAAATATCAAGCTTGTTGATTTTTAGTTTTGAAATGTAAAAAGGGTCTGAAAAGTAGGAATAAGGAATAAGTGTGTTTCAAGATCTGGGGAGGAAGGATGAGTTGTGGGACAGAGTTAGGAAATTTCTGTTGTATTATGAAGGCAACGAAGAATGACTGTTGTTGTTTTTAAATCTTCTTATAAATTGCATCTTGAAAGCTTTATCAAAAGATTATGATAATTTGTTTTATTTTTGGAAAGGCTTTAGTTAATGCTTATTACCTACCACCTTTTTGTGGAAAAACTTAACTCTTTTCATCGAATAAGGTTGTGGCAGCTGAAATATGAACCCAGTGTGATTTTTCCTTGGTTTCTTGCCTAATCAGGAGTAAGCAGTGAGATATACGGTTAAATCTTTGGCGTCTAAGTTAATCAACTTGAGTTAATAAGATTTATCAATCTTGACCTGGTTTGAGGGACCTTGGAAGCCAAAAATATGTTCAACCTTGCAAGGTGGATTCAAGACAGATATTCTGTTTTAAAGAAACACTTGATATCAAAGAAATTTTTGGAGGGTAGGCACTAAGGAACAAAAAGTTCAAATAAGTACAATATGCATACTTTGCAACAGAAATTAGCTTGTTACTGTTTACATTGCATAAGACATTCTCTGGCTTTAAGATGTGACATAAAGCAATCTCATGTTTTAGAAAATTGGAGGTTATCCTCTCTAATGATTGTAACAATCATTCTCAAAATGAATGATAACTTGCATCCAATAATATTACATAATATTTTGTATTGTCTTATCAAGGAAGATATTCAGTTCAATTACCATTAACAGTAGAGAAGATTTTTTATTGTCTTTTTAAGGAAGATACCCAGTTCAATTGTCTTAGATCAGACTATTTTGTCTAACAGGAAGCATCTTTAAAATATTAGTATGAAAATGTTGCATATGCCTCAGTTGTTTTTTGAAGCATAAAGGTTCTCAAGCAAATTTTATTTGGTAGCTGAAAGTACATAGAAATGTTTTTGCTAGATTTCTATAACCAATATCTCCTGGATGCAAGTTTTTGTTATTTTGTTGATGTGTGGCAGCCAAAGATCTAAGTGGATGTGTTACCTGTTTACTTCTGACAAAGTATCAAGCTCTTCTAGGATAATTTATTCTCCCCAGTTGGTCCAAATCTCATTGGCTTAGCAAAGACAATCATATGTTGCTAACATTAAGCAAAATCTTGTTACAGAAAATTTGATGACCCACGACATTGCATGTATAACATATATCTGCTTAAAATATTTTAGCTTTCATAATTTGCAAAACAAATTGGTGATAATTGACACATATCCAAGTCAATATTGGTGGTCGTTTGGAAGTAACAAGAAAAATGTTTAAAAGTTATAATTGCCTTTCTCAGAGGTAATAGCTCAAATATTGATGGTCAAAAGTTACCAAGTATGAAAGGTAAACAAGGATTTAAAAAGAGAGAAAGGTTTTAAAGGGCCTGGCCATACTGGATTTCAGGGGTGTGTGCTAAATGGAGACAGGGGTCTTTCTCCTTTAGGTTTTGAGTAAGGCATATTTACACTTCGCCACTCCACTTTGTACCCTGAGTACCAGGCTTACTCTATTGAGTCTTGTACCCAGGGTATCCACTTTGTAGTTCAAGGCATGAGCTCTGAAGTTTCTGGCAATGTATAACACTATGGGTGGTCATCAATAAATAGTTTACGAAACTTTCCTCAAAATGAAACTCTACTCTTTGTCGCTGTTTTTCTTTCTTATTTTGCTGCAAACTTTTTTCGCTTTAAATTTTATCCAAAAAGAATCTTAACATTTTGCAAACACGTTATAATTGATCGAGGTGACTCATTTGATTTGGTTAGCGATGTCTGAATACCTAAAATTCCCAATGTTTTTCCCAATAACATCTTGTTTACTTGCTTTTACAACGGCTCCACAGCCTGATTTATCATCCTTAAAATAGTTGATCGATAAAGCTCACGAGATGATAAATGAATTGCCCTTTCAGGACCTGTAACAGAATCTTATTCTTCTGTTTTCGTAGCTGGACAAATAAAAGTTGTTTTGGCCTCGTAAATACCCTTCGGGATTAGATGAGCTATCGGGACAAAATGGCTTCAAAATAGTGAATGTTGAAAATGATGCGTCACAGTATCTGTTTTCTTTGTTTTGAAACTCAAAAAGCTTTGTACCATTTATATATATATATCATAAAATGCATTTAAATAAGCAAGTTTAGTTCAACCCGGGCTTGATTCAAACAAGAAGGAATTATCTAGAAACGATTTTTGTATTTGTTGTAATGCGTAAATGGAAAAGGGTCCATTTGAGCCACGAGAAGCGACAGAAGGAGATAAATCATTTAGCGAAAGAGTTCTTTGTATTGATGCTTCAAATTCACACTAGAATTTAGAAGATTATGAGAACAATCGATTACGTTTTTGGATTAAGGAATAGTGAAAGGATTCGATAGATTTGCGGTATTAAATTAAGTAGGTATGGCTGGAAACCGCCAGGAAGCAAGACTGGTCACGGATCTAAGAAAATATGGAGCCTTGCGTTTATGGGATCTAGATTTGTTATCTTTAAAGCTTTTTTTGCAGACTATTTTCAAGGTCTGTTTTCAAGTTCTGGTCTGTTTTCAAGGTCTGTTTTTAAAGTCTGTTTTCAAAATCTGTTTTCAAAGTCCGTTTTCAAGCTCTCCTTTTAAGGTCGTTCTGGTCTGTTTTCAAGGTCTGTTTCCAAGTTCTGGTCTATTTTCAAGGTCTGTTTCCAAGTTCTGGTCTATTTTCAAGGTCTGTTTCCAAGTTCTGGTCTGTTTTCAAGGTCTGTTTTCAAGATCTCCTTTCAAGGTCGTTCTGGTCTGTTTTCAAGGTCTTTTTACAAGTTTTGTCGTTTTTCAAAGTCTATTTTCATGGTCTGTTTTCAAGGTCTGTTCTCTACCCCAAAAGAAATATGTCAGGCTGATACACGTATGTTTTATCTTGATTTGCCTCTGGAAACTCCGTCGAGCCTTTTCATAGTAGCAAAATTTTGGCCGTGTTGTTATCAATGTCTGTGATAATGAAAGTTGTTACAAAATACAATGTTACGTTTCTTATTGCAATGTTAGGATACAATTTACCACCCTGCATAAGAGCAACTTAAACTTTTTCAATCGATCAATTATCATTTCTTTCTGCAAAAAAGTACAAGTTTATGTTCTGCCTAGTCCTAAATAATTGTCTAGAAAGCTCTTTCTAACCACTCCTTTCTCTTTCAGATTCTGCGTCAGATCTTGCCACTTCTAACCCCGAAGAGTTTGAAGTGTTCCTAAAGAGCCTTAGCAAAAGCAAGAACAGAGAATGCGAATCAAGAACACTAAAAAATGTACTGAAGGCTCTTTCAACTGCCCAACCGCGCTCATACGTCTTCATATTTACAAATGGCCCGGCCAAAGACTATTATTTGGTGTCCAAAGTACTCGAAAAGCTTGCCGAAAAGAAGAGCCAGGTTGTCTTTGTTCTCGGAGAATTATGTGCTGCTCCAAGTCACGTTGGGTACCAAGTGTACGAGCGCATCGCCCGCCAATCACTTGGTCAGGTACTCCATTTAAGCAGGAAAGATGTCGATCTTGCACTGAGGTTTGTGGAAACTGTAATTCACGTTGATAAAGTCCAGCTTTTGGCGCTTAATTCAAAGGAATCTGGTGTAAGAACATTCAATTTCCTTGTTGATCGTCATTTGAAAAATATTGTTATTTCAACTATTGGCAAGAAGCATGTCCAAGTTAAAATCAAACCTCCAAAAAATGCAAAAGCAAGCAATGTCGAGAAGGTAATAAAGACTTCGAGCATGGTTGTCTCGAAAATTGAAAATCCCCAAGAAGGGCTGTGGAACGTAGTCGTCAAGAGCACCGGAAATTACTCTATTCGTGTGACAAGCAAAAGTCAGTTTTTCGTCAGTTACGGGTTTTCTACGACGAAATACACTCAAAAGGACGAGAGCTTTAAACTTAAAAATCAGCCTATTCTTGGTAAGTATTTTTGTCGTTATTCGATCGTTCTCTGGAAGAAATAATGATTATAAGACAGCTTAATGATGATCATGAAACAACAGCGTTTTGCTGCTGTATCTAAGGTAGAGTTTCGATGAAAGGGGGGTATTTATTTCATAGTTATTTGTTCTAAGGGAAAATCTATCAACATATCCACTTTTTACTGATGAATGACTGATGAATGATTTCTCGTGCAAGCTAGTCTTGAAAAAGAAGCAGTTTTACCAAAAGATGTATTGAAAAGGCAATAACCTGTTGCGAAGGAATATTTGGTCGTTGAGAGTTTGATTTGAGAGTCTTTGTGAAGTTGAAGGATAAGAAGCATAGCACACGGACAGCCAAACCAGAACTGGAAAATCTTAACTTTGACTAGGTTGTTCTTTCTTGTATTTGATTGTATTGTTCCACCTTTTATTGACCAAACAGGTAACAGCCTTGAATTGAAGGAGGAATGTGTCCACGACTTTGAAGATCTTTCTAATAACATTGATTTGTTACCTACCATCTTACACTTTGGTTAAATGTCAATGTAGCTGCTAATTCGTCTAACCAGTGTTGTTTCCTCCCGACCAGCACCTTTCTTGTTCGGTTTCAAATTGGCTGTCAATGTAATGTAATGTGTGGTTTGGCTATGCTTCAGAGGATTGGATTTTCTTGTGATTTTGTAATATAAGGACCAAACAAAGCTGCTTTTCACAAGGCAGGCAATACAATGTCTTTTTTTTTATTTACTTCTGACACAGTTCTAATTGTATCTAGCACGCTATATTTCCTGTTTATAACGTAGAAGTTTTTAAGTACCTACGTCATAGCTGATTAACGCGGTGCTATCTCTGGCAAATCAGCTCTCAATTACACTTTTCTTTCGCTGCTTTCACCGTTCTGGGCATCTGCGGCTGGAGGCCAAGAGTTAGATTCCAATATGGATTCTATTAAGATATACAAAATTCAACATTCATCATAATCACGTTTGTTTTCAACTCTCTGGGTACGCAATCAAATATTTTGGCTTTAGAATTCTCAACACTTTCACCACATAATTCTACCATTTCTTTTTCGAAAGTCACTGCAGTTTTTCTCTGTCTCTCGTATTTCTTTGTCTTTCAATACTGACAGCGCACTTTTATGCATTTCTCTCTAAAATCTTTAAAATAGAGTTTGAGATTCTTTCTATTACTCCAAATTGACATTAAGACCTCGAACAGCACTTCCAATTGCAAAAGACCGTATTATTTTTTGCTGATGCTCTGTTTGGCGGAGATATTAAACAAAGGAAACATTCAAATGTTTGTTTGATGTTTGTTTAATGTTAGTTTGATGTTTTTTGTGACACTAATGTTTAGAACCATTTCCCAATCAAACAATTATTATATTTCTTGAATATACCCAGTTAAATGTTTGCTTCAGCAAAGTTTAAAAAAACTAAATTTATTGTGCGAGAACAGAATAATATTTTTGTGCATTGAAATATTTTTAAAATCATCGGATAAGGACTTAAAGATGAACTCGATTTAAAAGCCAGATGCAGTCAAGTATTACTCCATTAGGAAAAACGGCACGTTTCATTGGTATCTGCTTTTACCAGAGCATTTTGCTCCATTTCAGCATTAAGATTGATCTCTTTTTTCTAACACAGTTTTTTCTCTTCCTAACATTTTTGATTCCTTGCCTAGAAAGAAGTCTAAATTTTCAATGGTCACCGGTGAAAATTACAGGGCCTTAGCTGCATCTCATTCCTCTTTTGTTGTTCCTTCTTTTTATGTTAGATTACGTTGTTTGGTTATGATTACCAGGCACCGCAGAGCAAGGGGGGCTGGGGTGGGCAAAAAGTGCAATATATTAGGAAGTGAACCACCAGTAAAGCCTTTTTTAATCCGGTTTCAGCCCCCGAACTTTTCTAGACCCCCCCTCACTTTCCGCAACGCTTCGCGGTGCCTGCCTACGACATTCTGTGAGAACAAGTACCCAAGAGTTTTCGCTATCAAGTTAATGAATGTTTTCGTATGTAGCCAGGAAGTAATTTTATCCCTTTTGATGCGTATTTGCTTTTTGTTTTAATCTCACGATAAACAAGCTAATTCGGCACTTAACCCGTTCATCTATTTCCGTAAATTTACTTTCTTCAAGTATTAAATTGCGAGTTAATAGTCAAATAACGATCTAGCGGTAAAAGGGTGTATTTGTATAAGAGTTGAAATAAGTCCCGAAGATCAACATGTTTTTCGCCTTTCCAGTGAGACAGTGTCAACTGGGATTTAGTAACCCCGCACACAACCGTTTCATTGTTGAAATCGATACTCCTCAATGCATACAATGCCCCATTGAAGCCAGCTGTGTTTTTCCTAGTCATTCTCGTCTTTTCCCAGACTAATTCTTTAAGCAATATGGTCATTCATTCAACCAATTTGGTAGGTTATTTTAGATTATTCACTCTTTAATACTCTAGAATCTATTGTGTAAATGGCCAGGTAAAAGCCGAATTCACTTAGGCCAGGCAATTTCTCTCGTATTCCGGACCTTTGGTTACTCGTCTTATCCCAATTTTCAAATGGTCTTCAACTCCTATACGACTGCATCGACGCATTAGAAGCTATGATAGGCGCTATTACGAATAAAATGCGAATCTGATCTTTCTTCGTAGATGCGACTAACTACCTTTATGTCTCCTTCAAATCCAAGAAAAAGAGGGTTCATTTGGGAATACTGAGCCAGGTAGACCTGCTTACGCTAAACGGAAAGGTCATCAGGACGCTGCCCGTGTCATTAGATTCCTTGCTCGAAGACAGTTTTGTTGTTAAGTTCATTCCACCAAGAGATCCTTTTCTTCTGCGGTTCGTTGGTGTAGACGATGAAGGAGATTTTGCACGCGTATCGCCAAATGTTGTAGACCCAAGTCTACCAGGTAATTATGTTTCGCCACTTCTTAGGCTTTGTCCGTCTTTGACAGTCAGTGTCTATAACCAAACAAACTTGTCAAATATGAAATAAAGCCCACATAAGGCTCCTTCTACGATGCCAAATTTTCTCATGAACTCTTTTTCTATCGATATTGAGTCTGATCAAATTCATACCGATGAATAATCGGACTGCCTTCTATCTTTTTGTCTTGATATTCAATATTGTCATAATATCTCAAGTATTTTACCAATTAATGAAATGGTCCAAGAAATTCAATACTAAAACTCAAACGTTTTTGTCAAAAGTATCATGTAGCGATTTTCCTAACTAAACAAACTTTCCATTTATTGAATCTTCACATTAATTAAATTGTAAATCTTTCTGTTTCTTGCTTGGTGCTTTCATAAAGCCTTTTTGCAATGATTGTTAAGAGGTTTGTTATTTTAAAACCGACGTTTTTTGCTAGCTTTAACGTAGTAGGTTAGTTTTGTCACTGCAAGTCTTCCTTATGATGTTTTGAGTTTTTTGTACGCAATACAAAATAAGATGATTATAATAGATAGATAGATCGATATAGTGTGGAAATTAACGTGGAAATTGCTAGAGTTGAAATGGATAGAAAGCAAAACATAATTTCGAGGGAAGATATATTTTTCAGTAATTTCGTTTTAACTGCTCCGATTTGACAAGTGAACACATAAATCGTGGCTCAACAAGCCTGTTTTGAATCTTTTACTTTCAAACCAAATAGAACAGCCTCGTTTCCACAAAGCCTTCTTTATTTCTAAGACATATCTTGTGTGACATGTCATATAGATTTGCTTGACATCAAGAAGGATCATTTTTGTGTGATCCATCAATACTGTTAGGCTTTTGAAATTTCTTTTGTAAGTATTATTACAGTCGGATGAAACTGCAATCCACTTCTATGTAAATATATCCGATTTATTTCAAAGTGTCCGGTTGTCTTGCGGTTGTAAATCAATCTTACCAAGTCGTGTTGTTGCTGCAAAAGTATGTTAAAGGATTCCAAAAGCATAGTAGCCCAAAAGGAGCTGGACAAAACATACTGAAACCTTTTTCGGACAGGAAAATAGAAAATCTACAGTAGAAACAATGGTTGCATCTAAGCAAATCAGTTTAAAAAAATCAGCTATACTGCCTCTAGATTTTGTACTTATAACTTCTCAATTTGTAGCTGTCACTTGTAACTGTATTGTTTGAATCAGTTCTGTCTCACATTTAAGCTCTCTGTTTATGATATTTTTATAGATAGGCCACGTATTACAATGAAGAAGCAATATCGAGGATTCATGGGGCAGGATTTAGCTTTATATTGCTACGTCGAAAGCTCGGTTCCGTTCACTGTGACATGGAGTCATGGTAATACTCCACTGTCAAATCCAACAAACTACGTAAAGAATGTAAATTCAAGTCTTTGGGTAAATTCTGGCGCTGGCAGCGAATTTACATGCACAGCTAGAAATATTGCTGGTGTGAGCAGCCAGACAACTACTGTTAGTTTCAACAGTAAGTGCATTCCTCTGCTCTTTATTGCTTTGAAATTTATTCCAACTTCGAAACTGACGTTAAGTTTAACGAGCAAAAGTTTTGAAAATTGCTTTTTACAGGTTTAGAATGCTCAATGCCCTATAAGGAGAACTGTACATGCTTTGGTGTATAATGTAGAACCGTTCTTAGTTTGAAATATGTGAGGCAACTGTAGGGTACAAAGAATAAGGTAGAAAGTCCTAGTTATCAGTGAAAACACATTGTTGACAAGACTGAAGTTAATAGTTAACGGGCCTGCTCGGTGATCATCTGAGCCAGCAAAAGAT
Source organism: Rhopilema esculentum (assembly GCF_057945365.1). Taxonomy (NCBI): domain Eukaryota; kingdom Metazoa; phylum Cnidaria; class Scyphozoa; order Rhizostomeae; family Rhizostomatidae; genus Rhopilema; species Rhopilema esculentum. The sequence continues at coordinate 8,539,597 of NC_142825.1, forward strand.
GTTTGAACCACCGTATTGTAAAGCTATAACTTAACTAAACTAAAATTTATAACTTTTAATAATTGGTTCTATTAGTTTGTCTTTAATTTTAGGAAAATCTGTTTCCATTTCAGCTCATACAGTTCAGTACATATCATTTAGATTCTTATTTAGAATCATTTAGATTATTCATTGAAATTTTGATATTTTCATCAAAAATGTTTCCAGTCCATTTTTTTCTTGATTTTACACGACCTCGTGGCTAAAAGAGAGTATTGGCAAAAGCCGAAATTGTTCTAACGAAAGCCGTGATATACTCCAGCTTGATATATGGAATTGAATTTTAGGTATCACGCTTTGAAGGCTTTGCAACAGGACTACGATATGATAATAAGAATCATAAATGTTGCAGCACTAGATAAAATATGAGCAAAATACCGAAGGGTATAAACGAAGAAGGAATATTCTTGCTATTGTCAGTATCGATTACATGTAATCTTTGCACTCTCAATTGCGAAGACTTGAGGCTCACTTTCTTTATTTAATCGTCTTTTAGTTCCTCCCCCTATCATTGAGGAGAATGGTAACAGAACGGCTCTGTTAGGAGAGAATGTGTTTCTTCAATGCCTTGCGTTCAGCACTGTCCCAATCAAAATCAAATGGTACAGAGGCAACAAAGAAATTCTAACTGACCGTAGATTTGTCGTCACAACCGACTTACAAGTGGCGATATCCAACGTCAGAGTAGAGGATAGTGGATGGTACTCCTGTGTAGCAAGCAATGGAGGCGGGCAATCAATCAACTCATTTTATTTGAAGGTTTATGGTAAGTATGCGAGACATGAGTAGTTTTTACAGCAAGCAATTGCTGTTTGTTTCATTGCTTGCCAATGAATGTTGAAGACATAATCGATGACAACATTTTTTTTCATTTGTATGCAACTTTTTTAAACTCGAGATAATTGATTTGTAATGTCTTTGTACTTCTGGGTGAGTTTGGTTCCACTAAATGGTAGGCACAAAAACGGGAGGCACAAAAACGGGAATCCTATTTTAACCCGAATAAGAAGGTTCTTTATTACTTGTTATGCATTCTTTAAAAAGAATTTATAACGAGTAGATGAATCAAAATTTAAGCTTGTTTATATGTTTGAGCTGTGGAAGCATAAAATGGAATCATAAAATGGAATCATATATTGGAATTTACATGCCAGTGTGATTCTGAATACGTAGGACGCACAACTCAAAGATTAGGGGGGGGGGGGTAGGATAAAACGACATGTTCCTTAAACTTAAGAAACAAAACTGCCCCACAAAGAGAACAACCTCCTCGATCTTGTAGGCTTAGAAACACTGTTAAAACAAGTGATTCTGCCATCGGTCAACATCTTTTAGATAACCCAGATTGTGCCAAACTCTATAATGACGACATGTTTCGGATAATTGGCACAGCCCGGTCGTCCTTCCATCTAGCAGTTTTGAAATCGATCTACATACAAACGAAAAAGCCACCACTTTGTTGACAGAAGGAGTTCGTTTTCTCTCTTGGACTCCAGTGGTGATTTTTCTTTAGGCTCGCGGCACTGATTGGCCAACTATACCGGTGTTGTGCTTGCGTTTTTCCGATTGGCCCTTTTCGATCCACAACCGGGTATATATTTTTCATCGTGTTTTTACGGACCCTTATTCTGAAGTTTTATGCTCTGAAGAGTGTCAGACGAAAAGCTTTTAGCCAATATGTTGTAAAATGTTTGCTTTATTCAAAGCCATTTTCAACTTCTGTACCGCCAAGAAAATTTTCACAGCTTTGGAATTGATTAAAAATTCGTTTCGATTGAAATATCTAAGGCATAGAAAGGCGGAAGCATTGAACTTATGTCAAACACCAAGAAAGTGGTATAGAGGCAAATTGCTATCATCATTTAATATCGAAAACCATATTTATTTATTATTGTTTTACTATTTTCTTTTGTAGAGGACCCTATAATCTCTGTGTTTCCACAAATACAAGTCTTCAAAGTAGGAGAATCCTTTGCCTTTGCTTGTGATGTTGTTGGCCAAGTACCACCCTACATCACTTGGTTGAAGGACGATAAAAATCTTCCGAAAATTCCTCGTATTCAACAAGATCCCCCTACTCAGCTTTACATTTCGGATGCAAAAGTGACGGATGAAGGGAAATACGCTTGTGTGGCGAATTACTCACACATTCGCAATGGTGTTGTTCTTAGGTCTTACTCATTTGCTGAGTATAGAAGTAAGTGACGTAAACCAAATTCTATTACTTTTATTAATTGAACTTGCTATCTTCATACTGTTGTCTTCAAACTAGCAGTTGGTTTTCCGAATGCGAGGATGGCTCAGTTGTTAGAGGCGCTGACTACAGACCCAAGGGCCTGTTGTTCGAGTCCCTGGCACGACCAAACTTTCACCCAGAGTGGGGAGAGTCGCCAGCTCTCTGTAATTCCAGGCGTAGGAATCATGAGGTGTGGTCACATTGAGAGGAATGACCAGGACACTGCTCGATAAGCATAGCTTCTCAGTGTCCTAAAAACTACCTTCGGGTGCTAGGTGGCAACAAAAACAAATACAAAATACAAATACTAATGATAGTGTTAAGTTACTGCATGAGTCTTATGCCTATTCTATAAACAATTAACTCCGTGTTATTATTTTCTATTGCAATTCTCGTCAACCCAGATATTCCTTGTAGCACTTCATAGAGAGAACATGACTGTCCAAACCTTTTTCCTCTTTCCTGGATCTGATTATCTAATTATAAAGTTTGCATTTTGGATCTGATAGATTTAATCAATGATGGCCCAAATTACAGTGTCAAAGTTCTTGTTTCTGTGGACTTACAGGTCGTTGTGTGTACATGATTTTTCGTTCCTGTTTCATATTTTTATTTTCTAAAGTTAAATTGTAGCATTAATTTTCATTGCATTTTTTTCTACAATGCTCAGTTGACAGCGAGGTAACATTTTCTTGTTGATAGATATTCCCGCTCAGATTCCGGTGGTTTGAGGCCAGGCGGGGTTGATACAAAAAACCTTTATGTGAAAAAATAGTTCAACTATTTTGATAGTTCAAGGAATAGTTCAACAGGGCCTATTTTGATAGTTTGTTTTCCTGATTGGCAGCGCATGGTAATCCAAAGGCTGTTTAGCTGTTTTAGTTGTTAGCCTGCATCTAGTGGCTACTTATGTCAGATCACTTGCTTAAGCAAATACTAGACTCGTTTTGTGAGAGCAGATTAGTAATTACGGTTTACATTCAAAGAATGGCCGCTCAAAACCCATCTGTAATCTTGCCAACATTCATCCAGCTTCGTAAAACCATACATATAATGCTATCATAATTTACTGTCATCTCTAATTGGAATCTGTTGCCTTCTCTTATTAGCCCTTATACAGGAGCCGACGAATTTCCATTCAAATCGTATTAGAAAATAATTCTAGACTATTTCATTGTCCTAGTGTAGGACATCAGTAATGTTCACAAATACCAAAGGCTTTAGCATTAAACCACTCTCTTTGGATTCTTAAATAACTGGATGTTTATAACTGTGTGTCTCTCCAAGGAATGGATTGATTCATATCATTTACAGGGGAAATTTATGGAGGGCAGCTAGAGTTTAAACGCTTCGAAGGACTATTTCCTAAATATTTAGTGACTGGCTACTTCTGGAACCCTAGAAATGACTTTTAATGTTTGTTACAAAGTGCCCAAATATAAATAATTGCAATTTTCAAACGCAAAGCATGTCTGCTCTCCCATCCATTTGCTATTGGTACACCTATCAGCGGGTATCTTGCAAGAGAGCTGAATAACTCATTGATATCTTAACCACATATGAAAGTCTTCTGCTGCGTTTAAAATTGCCTCTGTTTAGCTAAGATAGAAAAACCTATATTTTAGTTAATGATGTTTTTTTTGTAGGATCTTATCGAGTCATATTTCACTGGGATCTCACGACTCTAGTTTTGGACGCACATAATTAGTCTTGTGATTTCAGCAAAATTTGTACCGTTTTTTCAGGCCCTTGACATGCAATTTGAAATGGTAGCCAGTTTGAGTGACCTGAATAATTCCGTACAGTCATCCTGCTGGAGGCTGTGTGTAAGCTGCCTGAACCACAAAGCTAGTGTCGGTAACAGATTGAAATGATACAAAAATATATCCTTAACCACAATATGGTTCAAAAATATCCCTGCAAAATGAACTGTTAACATTCATGAGATGTTATTGGTTTTTAATAACACTCATTGCCTAACGCACGGTCCTATCACTAGCCTTGACTAATCTAGAGCAGCACCTAGTCAAGGCTATACAGTGCGCCCTCTATAACTGTTTGTTTAAGTTAAATATATGTTTGGATTAATATGATTGGTAATATCTGATCAATCAGCAAAACATCTCAATTGTTTAAGTACGTAACATAATTTAGTCCCTGTAGGTAAACAGCGTCATTTAGGTTTTGTAAAGGTTTTGTGATATGGTGAATGCTGCTATTTGCAGAACAAAATTAGGCACGAGCAGCATAACTGAATACCTTGCTAATTGAAAGCTAGTTTTTAATTGATGACATGATCGTCCATGTTTTGTGTTCCTGATCACCTTGATATATGTATGTAATCCCATTTATTGTTTTAAATTTACCTTTAACAAGCTTCATACAACGTTAAAATAGTTATATCACGCGGTAGTCAAGCTGCGCCTTTTCTGGGATTAATTCAACTTATTATAAATCTCAAAGCCCTGTAATCTTTCCATAAGTTTCAACTTTATTTTGAATTAGTTTACTTTTGTTCTTTAGAGGTCTCCCTTCTTGCACTGTCATATTTTCTGCTTAAAACTAAAACCAGATTAGGCTTTTATTGATTCTCTGCTTATTTATATCCGCAATTTAGTGTAAAAGTCACCTTTGATCATCGTTCAATACATTATTTGGACGAAAACAGCTCTAGAAACAATAATCTAGATAGACAGAAACATATTCCCGCTTTCTTTGCCTCTTTTAGATATTTTTTGATTATTTCAAATATTGATGTTTGATGGTTTTCTTTCTCTTACAGCTCCACCAAAAGCGAAGATACGAATCCAAGACATATCTGCTCTCACTGGTAGTCCTGTCACATTAAAATGCTCTGCGAAGGGCAAGCCTGAACCGTCAATTAACTGGCACAAGAATGGAGAGCCAATAAAACCAAATAAAAGAATCGTCACATCTGAAAGGTCCCTGTTTATTCTGGAGTCTAAAGTTGAAGACACGGGAAGCTATTCTTGCGTGGCACAAAATTCTGAAGGGCTTGATTTTGCAAGCACCCATATTTTAATAGGAAGTATGCATCAGTCTGTTTTTGTCAAATCTTAAACAGCGTGCTTACAAACTTAGATCATTTCAGCAAAGTAATCAATTAATACTAGAAAAAAATTGCAGTGGAAAAATTGAATCTATTAGCGAAGTAATTGAATCATTTGTGAACTTTCTATATATCAAGTATGAGTCTTGATTGGCAAAAGAGGACGACCGGAGAAATGATTTTTCATTGCAACTGTTTACTATTTTTTCTTTAATCTTTGCTTGGCCAAGTTTAATAGCAAATTCGTAATTAACTATTATTTGTCTAATTTTTTGCTTGGCTTATTTTGTTTGTTTATCAAGATTATGGAAACATCAAAAAGAAATAAGAGATCATCGTTTTAATTTTTTTGGATATAAAAACTCGACTGAAATTATGGTTGATCGCTTTTTTTTCAGCCAAGCCAACTATAAAAGAGGAGAGAGTTAGACGGGTGGAAGTTAAAAGAAATACAAACGTTACATTAGAATGCACAGCGATAGGAATTCCTAAACCTTATGTTTATTGGATTGACAGCAATGGAAAAGAGATAGAGAAGAACAGTGGTGTGGTCAGGCTTTCTTCTGGAAAACTGCTGATCACATCGATGAAGAAAAAGTACACAGGAAAGTACTTGTGCAAAGCAGAGAACCAATTTGGCTCAGAGATGGCCCAAATTGATGTGGAAATCTTAGGCTTAGGTAGGCAGATTGCAGTATCTTTAGTTCTGTACTCATGATGCCTAGAAGTCTATTAAAAGTTTTGACACATCATTCTAAATTCCTTGTTTATTCATGCGTAACGAAATGTGAAAACAATTGGAGATACATCTTACTTAAATAAGAGAAAAAGATTTTACCCATACATGCTGCAGTAAGGGCTCTCTAATTTGCCCCTTTATTAAGTTTCCTTTATCACGGTTCCGTATCAAATGTCTTTAGAAACATGCCCTCAGTGCCTATCAATTTCTATGAAAAAAACGTCATGTACGACAACGTGCGATACTTATCAATCGATTACTTTGTTAACTTTGAAAAAACAAAGTTTACGTTAGATGTGTTTATATGAATTAAATTCCTTTTCTTTTGCATTGCTGCCAAAAGATATTATTTGATTTTTGTGTTTATATTTCTACTGGTGTTTAGCGCCGGATTTCAAAATAAATCTGTTTTGTTGCAATAAACATGACAAAAATTTTTGAAATTCTCATGAGAATATAATAGAACTTTTCTACGCGAGTTGAAGTATTTAATTATTATCCTTATGGTTTGAAACATTTTGCTTAAGGAACTCTTTATCCAGCAAGCCTAGAGATAATCCCCATTTAATCCTTAATTTCACCAGAAAATCCAAACATTCTGTTAACGCATTTCTTTGGAATGCAGACTTTTTGTCGAACCATTTTCTGGTCGCTACTTTTTGGAGCCAGTCTGGCTGAAAAGATATTTAAGAATGTATGGAATGCAAACCAGTTTTCTTTCTGTCATATCACTTTTGTTGTACCAATATTTACTGGCAAATATTTGCAAATTTGTAGCTAAAAAGAAAGGTTTTTTGGTTATTTTTATGTTTGGTATTACCGTGTGATTCCAGTTATTTGATTAGGTATTGGTAGAAGCATTTGATTAAGTTACTGTTGTATTCTGCTTGGGCTTTATCGTGGGTTGTCTGCTGTCGATCTAAGTCGATCTGAGTGATTGTGTTTGCTCTGAAAGGGTTCCCGTTTCTCCATCCTGCTTGGTAACGAGGACTTAATGTGATCCTAATCATTCCGTTGTTTAAAGTACCTATTATTAGGCATAACTAATTATGTCTATGATTCAGTTCTACCTGTATTGATTTGATTTACTATGAGTATTTACTAGCAGTGGAGTTGATTTACTATGAGTATCTACGAAATTTAGCTCCATCTATCAGCCTCTCTTGTTGATGGCAAAATTTGTCTCCCTTGACCGCTTTCATCTTCTCTTTTCAATTTAAACTTCGGTATCTTCAATATCGCAATAATTACATTACATAATCCTCTATTGTCATCGATTTGTATTTCATTATTTATATGTTGTGTGTTATTCTGCCTAGAAAAGCCCAAAATCAGAAGCCTGAAGGAACCTTTGATTTATGCCAAAATTAACAGCGACATTATCCTGCCATGTGAAGTGACTGGCAAAACACAGCCAAAATTCAAATGGGTTCGACGTGGTGGAAATTTCGATTTAACCAATGATCGTTTTCAGGTAATTCAATTATACAGAGCAATCGTTTATTTTCCAAAATCATTCTGAAAATCTCCATTGAATGATGGATATAGGAATGCTGTTTGAAATTTCGGCAATTTACTGTCTCTCCCTTTCTTCAGTTGGTGTTTGTTGGTTAAACAAGTGTTGTCGGTATCGGCTAACACCTCAAAGGGTGAAAAATTCCTGTATCGAGCCAGGTTTAGAGGCTAAACCGAAATTTAATCAGCCCAGCATAAATTAGTTTAGTTACAAATTATGGGATTATTTGTTGTGATTTCATGGACAATCTTGGCCAAAGATTTTGGATGATAGTATTTAAAAAGGATTTTATTACTAACGTTATTGTAGTTGTTTCCGAGAAAGAGATCTTTATCAGGAAACACTGTACTATTCATGTTTTGTTTAATTCTTTTTGTTTAAAACGAATACTTTAAAGAATATTCAATTTTTGTCTTCTTCATATCCTGATCTTTACTAATTTTTGTTTTGTATAAATTTATCAATTTATCATTAATAGCTATTTTCGCAAACAATACCCTTTATGCAATATTTTTCCTTACCAGGTATGATTTTGGTACCCTCCGAATTGTTAGAGCTGTACGATAATCCAACTATACCCAGAAAGTAGTTTCTAGTCTGCATTTAGGTCTCTTTTGGTATATTAGCTTACAAGGTTGGCTTTTCCTTATTAAGCTTGAAATGGCTCATGTCTTTATTCTGTGGTAGAAGGTATCTAGAAAATAATACTGTGAAACTGCTCTTATTGAACGTAAAGTAAGTTACCAGACTTCTTGGACAAGGCGCGAATTGTAATAACAGCTTTTCAACTACATCTTCCATCAATGCTAAAATCTCATTAATGAAATCTGTGGTTGATACTTTACCGCGACAGCTAAATTTTTTTTATTTTCTTGGCGGTAGTATTTTGCCATCTTTTGGTCGTGCTGATTGCCTCCTCTTAATTTAGATTGCAACCACCAGAATTTCCATTGCCACTAGATTTGCATAAATTCAGGAAAAATAGTATTACAAGTTGGATTGTAATATTATCATCAGTAATGTCATCGTAATAACATCAGTCATATTATCAATGATATCAAGAGTAATATCATTTATAATATCATCACAATATCGCCTAGATTCTTGCGAACGGAAGTCTGTTGATAAAGAATGTAACTGCTGAAGACTCAGCAACGTACGTCTGCAAGGCCTCCAATGACGTAGGGAGCACAAGAGCAGATAGAAAACTCATCGTTACAAGTAAGTATCCTATTCTTCTTAACTGTAAAGCTTTGCAAATATGTAGCGCTTTGTACTGTTGTACTTTAAAATAGACTGCCTTCGGTCTGCAGCCACGTACAATGCTTGCCAAAATTGCTTCGGGCACCCAGCAATTTGCATTGTATTATTCTCTTTTCATTTCATTCCGGTATTCTACTACTTCCAGGCCTTTTCTCCAAAAACAATGTTGATAGTCTAGATAATTATTATTCTCATAACGAATAAGGAGGTTCTCTAAAATCTCCTCAATTTTTATAGTAAACTAACATTGTTCCCTAAGGAGAAGGGGTTGGCTGAAATTGCTTTTGAAAACTGACGTTAGTGTTTCAAGACTTTTGCTAGGGACTATAGCCAAATATTGAGACTTGTAATCATAAAGATACAATTTTTGTATAGATTATTAAGCCAATCGCAATTGGTCAGTTTGAACCGTTGCAGCTTTCACTTATTTGTACAGACAGTATTCTTTCCTTAGATATATTTTCTATATAACTTGCTTAATTCAATTTGTTATCACATAGAGTGCAATCCTCCCTTACATTAAAGTGCCACCCTTATTAAAGATTCAATTTTCAAATTACACAAGCATCAATGAAATCAGTTATGTCTTTAGTTAGTTCATATAATCTTCTAGCACTTCCTCATTTCGTCGCTCGTAATGTAGGGTACGAAATTCCAATCGACAAAGTCGAATATTTAACAAAATCTAAAGATGATGACAAGTTATGGTCGTTTATTTCTGGTTTTCGTAATCCCTTGTCGTAGTTATTTGTCCAGATTTATAATGTGACTCTTTGTGATGTTTGCCAAGGTTTTATGATGATAATTACAGTGTTTTGATGTTTTCATACTTAGCTATACTACCTCCCAGGTTCCTTATTGATACTAAAGACGCAGAAGTGAATACAATTAAGCTATTTCAAGCGGCACCCGTAGAATAAGCTAGCATTCCATTGCAATTTGGGATTGCTCGCAGATTATTTTGCCACGTTTTGCTCAAGAGATTATATGTAATGCGTGTAGAATGCAAGTTAAGGATCGATGTTTTTTAAAATGTGCCTATATAAAAGAAAAAATTATTGGAGGAGGGGAGGGGCTTTTTTGGATTTAGGAGGATTTAGTTGGCAATGGAGCTGGTCGATGGAGTACGGGATGTGGTGGAGTTAACTCGGTGTTTTCATTATACAAGCTCAACTGAAAGGCTCCTACAGGCTGATTTTAACCTCCCATAGGGTTCGTTGTAAAATCGGCAACTTCATAGAATCGGATACGAAGTTCATTTCCCAGTTCTGTTTTGACAAACTTATCATGTCTCTTAAACCACAATGGGATGCACCAGAAGAAAGTAGATTTTCTATTTTTAAGATGAATAAAATTTAAAGTTTGCTTGAAACAATGGAAGTATTTTTTTCGAATATTTTGTAAGTCTGTGCCAAAACTGTTGCACTATGAATACCTAATTCATCAAAGCTTTCTGCTAAGGTTCGTAATCATACGACCAAAGAAGGACTAGCATAATCCATTAGTTGGCGGTCCGCAGCAAATGTATGGCTGTTCCTTTGATGATTGCGATTGCAGACTTCTTTCCTTCAATTGCCTTTTTGTAACCGTTGGTTTTTGTGTTGCCGAGGTTCTGATCATAAAAGGTGAACCCTTTTTTGTTAGATGCGAAACAAAGTTGAACCGTGCAAATGCTAAAAATCTTTAAGATTCCAATTCAGCTCCATTTTGGATTGTAAAGCTCTTGTATTATACCTCGTTAGGCGCAGTCTTTTTATCCTGTTATTCTTATAAAACTAGAGTCAAGATAAAACTTTATTAGTACATTTGCCGTGCAATTCACATCGGTGTTTTCCCAAGCTTATTCCTCCATTTCGTGTATTTTCTTCCTTTCGTATTTTTGTATTATTCTTTTTTCTGGTGACAAATTCTTCATACCTCTATGAGTTGTTCTTCTATTACAGTTTGTACTGAGATTTATGGCAGCTGTTAAACCTTTGTTACCCTTAGTAAAACGTTGACCAGAAGTTTTTGCAACACCCCGAAGCCCTTTTTATGTTCTGTATGTCAGCGTGCTGTTGATGAAATCAATATTGAGGCGCTGAAAAACGTTCTTAATCAGTTTATATGTGGGTGCATGTGTGTGCGTGTGTGTGTTTGGGAGTGGAGAGATTTTATTCCATTATTCCCGCTGTTTGTCGAACATTCCCTGCTATAGCCAATATGATAAAGTAGAAACAAGTTCATGTGAAGAAAATTTGCGGTTTGCTCAACTTAATTGTTATAAACTCTGATTATTTGGCATAAATCTTCCCACAGACAAGATTGTAAAATTATTGCAGAAAAAAGTGCCGTGAGGGTGATTTGTTAAAATGTGACAAATTTCAAAGCAAAACTTCAGTACCATTTTTCCTTTCACAGTCCCGCCGACGTGGACGTTGAAGCCAGGTGAACAGTACGAATTGTTTGAAGGCGAAGAGCTACGACTAGAGTGTTTTGCATCCGGTATTCCAAGGCCTCGCATTTCTTGGAAACATAACGGGAAGTTACTAGATTTGAAAGAAGATATCTTGGTGATCAAGGAAGTTAACAAAACGAGTAATGGAACCTACAAATGTATTGTGAGAAACGAAGGTGGCAAAATCACTGCTGAAACGACTGTTCTTGTCAAAGGTTTTTCTTTCTATATATACATCACTTCAATCAACAAATCATTCAGTCACTATTTTCACTTCTTGCTTCTCCATAGAGTCAAACTCTGACCATAGGATTTCCTGATAATTCGATCTTTTCTTGATTTTAGAAAAAATAGATTCTTTCGTAGTTACCCTTGATGACCCAAGTTGAGATGATTTAACTGTCAATAATTTTATAGAATTTCACAGTTTGTTGTTCGTTCTTCCTTCCTACCGTCCTTCCGTCCTTCCGTCCTTCCGTCCTTCCGTCCTTCCGTCCTTCCGTCCTTCCGTCCTTCCGTCCTTCCGTCCTTCCGTCCTTCCGTCCTTCCGTCCTTCCGTCCTTCCGTCCTTCCGTCCTTCCGTCCTTCCGTCCTTCCGTCCTTCTGTTTAATTTTAGTTTGATATTGCTGCATTCTGATGAAGTTTGACATTATGCTTAAATTTGTGATAAATTATGGTATCCTTTTCTAGCTTCTTACAACACCACTGCTTTGTTTTCCATTCTTAGATTTCAACGTCGTCGGTGTAAGCTCGTATGAGTTAGCAGGGACACTTCCCTTGAACAGGCCGTTGCAGACAAGAGAAATCGGTAGGTGCTGTTCTAAACAAATTTGGTTCCCATAAATAGTTTTTGCTTGTAGCTTTTTATGTATCAAAATTGTGGCCTTTTCAAGTCAAATTAAAACTACCCATATTGATGTAATTTTGTATCAGAAAAACTATCCCACTGATTATTATAACTATTTACATCGGTCTTTTATTTGAAACCAGCCTAGCTTTATGTTAATTTACATCTCAGTTGATGACTCTTCAATCTGCAAATGCCCCATCAGAAAATCGAAGAAGGTAGCCATGAACTTGATCCATGAAGATGCTCGAATAGCCTTTTCTTGATTTCTACTTTTGTTTCATTACATAGACTTGGCTTCCTAATGTAAGCAATCTGATCAGAATTTCTCTCTGCTGATGTAGCACGATCCAAGGCTGGATTTTTTTGTTTGGCAATTGGTGCCGATAATTTTTTCGAAGATTTTTAAACCTGCCAAAGTCTGCTATTTGTGGTATTAAAGATAAAGTCTATATAATTCCTCCTTTTTTGGTTTAACGTAAACCAATGCCTTTATAGATATCCTGCGATTCGTGGTTCTACCGGAGGACACAAGAATCAAAGCAGGAGTTTCACAATTATTCAGCTGCATTGCCAGTGGCAACCCTACACCAGTGGTAACCTGGCAAAGAAGCGGAGTAGCAATGGACACACCTCTGTATATTTTGCCTAATAACAGCTTGGTAATCAACAATGCACGCCTTGAGGACGGTGGCTTCTACGCCTGCGTTGCCGAGAACGAAAGGGGGAAAATCATGAAAGATTTCATTGTTACCGTCGTTGGTTAGTTATTTAGATAATATTTTGACATTTGGTAAAGACAACTGTGCTCACCTAATGTGAAACTACAGACAACGCCGAGTTAGATCTTACTTGAGAGTTTACGGCGTATATTTTATTATTTTAAATGGAGTATAATCTGCTTATGAAAAATAATGATAGTCTCAGCCAAAACTATCAAGCCTTAATAGAATAGCTTCATCCCAAAGCCAGGCTGTGACATCGATTTTCATGCTTTGAATAATACATAAAAGTCTCGAGAAAGCCGGCGCAGTAGTACAACTACAAAAAGCTGAAAATATTTCCATTTTCGTTCAGCATCATGCTATCTAAAATCTTTTGGAACTTGATGATGCGAGTCTTAGCTACAGAAAAATTGGTTTCTCGTCAAAGGTTTCTGGTTTCGTAGTCAGTAGATTCTAAACTCATGCCATCTACTACAAATCCTTCAAACCTCGCGTCAGAAAAGTCAGTCTGTCCTTTTTCACGAAATCAGGGCATATGACGTGAAAATATCATGCTAGCTTAACGGCTGTTGATTTAATATTTTTTTAGAGGTTCAGTGACTTTTTCATTTCCTCTTTATTAAGTCCAGGTCCGTTATGCAAATATTTCCATAATACTAATTAGACTAGATATCTTGTACAAAGTAGAAAGGAACCTGATCCAGTCAGATATCAACCACATTTAAATTAGAAGGCCTAACTCAGGCAACACGGTCTTTTCTAACGTGACAATACTTTTTCCTTGTATTCAAATTTGCCTGCCTGTGTTTGCCAAGTAATAGATATTTACTCCAGCTAAGCCTGCCAGGACTCCAATGCATTGTCTCTCCTGTCCACAAAATTGCTTTAATTCAAAGATAAGTTTGGTGTTTCAGTCGAGTCCCCGCGGCTGTTAGAAAATAGGCAATTTACGTCGACGTTGTTTCTAAATCCGTATCATTAAATTCCTAAATTTACATCAGTCAAATAATGCAGAATTTGCCACAAACCTTGAATATATGATTAACAGGCATTTATTTAGTTTTTATACGAATTTTTGAAGCTGGCAGATCTAAATATTTGTAAGAGAGTTTAAAGGCATCCTTGTTCTTAGAATTTGAAACGTTTTCTTTTTTGCAGTGAATGGAGGATTCAGCCAATGGTCTGACTGGGGACCATGCAGTAAGAGTTGTGGGGAAGGCAAACAGTTGAGGAACCGGTATTGCAACAACCCTTCACCACAGAACGGTGGTGATAAATGTGAGGGATATTATGTGCAACAAAGAGCATGCAATCAGAATCCATGTGGTAATTTCTCTTATTTATGCCTTCTATATAAATTCCCTTTATCTCTCGTTTATGTTGTGAAATAACAAAAGCAAGTGAAAAAGGTATGCGCGGTCGCATTTTGTTTGTTAAATGTTGTGCCTAAAGATGCTTTTTCCTTTGGAAATCATAACTCACTCAGATTTTTCATATATGATATAATTCATTTTTATTTGAAAATTTGTTATGTTATTTTAAGCATTTATTTAGTGCTTTAGTAAGAAATTTTCGATTCAGTAGAGTTTTAACGTTTTTTGGCGTAATCGTTGAATCTCGTGTTGTTAGAACCTCAATGCTTGGTAGGAGAACTCAAAATGGAATGCGGTAAAGTAACAATTTATCAAATCTAGAATTGATTACTTTTTCATAGCTACGCACTGATTATAAATCATATATACGTATCATATATAGATATCATTAAACTTTTATTTTTTTTGTTATCTACAAGTGAAGTCAACGCTTGCTTCTTGGTCTTCCTGGGGCAGATGCTCTCAGTCCTGCGAAGGTGGAAGGCAGTCGCGAATAAGACCATGCTCAGCAGGAACCAGGGATTGTCCACATGGAATGCAGTTTGAACATCGACTTTGTAACAGATTCAGATGTGGAGGTATTGCTTCAAAGCCTTTCACTCAATTTATTCACAATCCTTTGAAGATTATCTCAGTAATGTTAGCATTATCTAGCATTAGTGTGCAGTGCATTTTTAAAGTAAATTACTTGCTACAGGGCCAGGGATTGATAAATCAAACTTTAATCTAGTTCTTTTAAATACAGATTTTTAGATTCCAAATAGACTGTCCTATTTGTATACTGGCACGCGCAGTATCCTTTGCTGCATCGAATGTAGCCTGTTTCTTCATTGAGCCAATTTCCTCGTTGAGCTAGTACTCTTGGCATTATAAGTTGGGGTATTTTGACTAAGTATCGAAAGTATCACAAGTTAAAAAAGATAGAATAAACAAATTGTAAGGCATAGATTATGACAAAGTTGAAAATAACAGCAGGTAGTTTGAAAGTTCAGCAGCCAAATTCGATTAAGTGCGTGGCTTACTGTAATTATTTTGATAATATCAAAACGTAGTATGAATTATAATAGAATAGTAAGAACCTTAATGTAATAAATTCTGTACTATAGGTTACGCAAAATGAGTTGCTGTTTTTTTGTTAGATTCGGTTTGGTTAAGTTCTTTTAAAACTAAAAATCACTCCTAAAGTAAGTTACAGCTTATCAACAGACACAAGTACTTTTAAAGCTATTTAGTCTCAGTATTCAATAGGTTGCCTCTAAATCTGTTTTTGTTTTTTGGACAGAAATTTTACGTTGTTAATGCTTTTTATCGTACGGCAAAATGAGTAAATTTTTCATTCAAAAAAGGCACAATTTTCTCAGCTAAGTGCGTTTCAATCGCTTTTGAAAACACGTTTCAATGAAGCTTCCCATTGAAGATAACTTTCTTGGATTTTAGGCATTTGAAAGTACGCATTCCCTGCTTGCTTTTTGTTGCAACTTCGTGTTTATTTTTTGTTGCAACTACGTTCCTATGCGTATATTTAAGGTCAACGAAAACGTATGCTTGACAGGCAGTTCTCTGGTTGTGACAAGCCTCACGAGACACACGTCTTGAATCTGAAAGATCAATCCACTCTCTCTAGTCAGGGCATTGATTCCAGCCGCGGTTGCTTGGGTCAGAGACCTCCAGACAGGGACAGTAAATTTATAGATAAGACTATTCCAGGCTCTTCGGTGTTGGTTGAATGTTAATTATTGGTAGACCCTTTAGGAACATCCCAAGGGTGCTATTGTTGGTATAAAGTATTTGCGTTTTGTATATCTCTTTTTCATAAGGTAGTGAAGATATTGACATGTAGGTTGTGTTTAAAGACTCTGTTTGGTTAATACGGTAGGCACATTATTAACCAATCAGATATCACAACGCTACAAACACATTTTACAACAGGTAACTTTCATTCGTTTTTAGTACAACCCAATAGAATATCTGGTGTAAGATCTGCCACAATGCATTTGAAAGCCTTAAGCTGAACACAAGACCTTAAATATTTTTCAAAACAAGGGCGGGACTGCTGTTTATGCAAATGCTATTTATGCAAATACAAGTTACGAAAATCATGCCTGTTGTGTATTGGTATTAATTGCTGGGGACAGTTGAAATTCCTAGTGACATGGCTTGCCATCTGTTATATCATTTCATTAGATTTATAAGCAACGTGTTATCGTTTCAGGTATTCTCGGGATAACCGAAGTTATAGGCAGTGTGTCTGGTACGGTGAACAGGCAAGATATTGGTTCAATAGCTTTGATGGCTGATATAAGCTATGTCAATCAGTTTGTGAAAATCAGTCTCGATGTCAAGGGCATTCCGAAGCCGTTGCTTTACATCATGAGATCAGTAGTCTCGTTTATGGTACCAGTTTACTGGTCTGTCGTGAATCAAGGCAGAGATGGCTTCAATGGAATATCGATTGCAGCCGGGAAGTTCACGTACACTGGAAAGGTATCACATCTGACTTCTCTTTTAGCTACCTCGCTTTTAAGTCTAGCCAGGCAATGCGATTTATATTAGGCCTAAATTTAGATCTACAAGCGTTTTGAACCTACGAGATCTTATGAGCAACTGCCTTACATTGTAGACTGGCATACGTTAAAAAGTTTTTTAACACTTTGTTGTTTATTGCAGCTTAGAAAGAAAGAAGCGCCAAAAATTAGCCACTCTTTGTAGCCCAAAATTGCGTGTGCTACAACGACATTGCTAGTACTTTGTTAAGCGGTGCCAAATTCACTGCTATGATTCATTCATTCATTCATTCATTCATTCATTCATTCATTCATTCATTCATTCATTCATTCATTCATTCATTCATTCATTCATTCATTCATTCATTCATTCATTCATTCATTCATTCATTCATTCATTCATTCATTCATTCATTCATTCATTCATTCATTCATTCACTTATTCATTCATTCATTCAAATGAAGGATTTATAAGTTTTGTTGATTGTATTTGGTGTGGCATTGAATTTTAACCAGTGATCAAGTAGCAAAACTGGCAAAGGTTAGAGTTTGTCGAACTATAAAACAGTGTCAGCTGAAATTGATTTTACGAAGCGAGCCAATGCGTTGGTTGTCCTTGTATATTTCAGAAATGATCTATGCCACTTTTTTATGCTGTCTTGGTTAATGATACCCATTCTTGTTAATTTCCAGCATAAGCTCAAACTATAGTACCAAGGCTCAAACTATATCACCAAGTATACTATGTTCAAATAAGACGGATCGCTCACCAATGACTTAAAAAAGCCAGGAATATCCGAACATGCTATTTGATTTCTTATAGGTCAATGTTATATAGGTTTTGGCCGAATTACCCTGAAGATTCCAGGGAAGCCATCGACCTTTGATCTAGGGCCAATAGCGAAAATTCACACCCAGTATAATTAACTAGCAGTTGTTTTATGGGAGACTTAGCAGTCCTCTAACTTTCCAAGAATGTGGCTGTTAAAAACTTTTATGCGGTAAAAACCAGGCACAGACAGGAAGTTACTGTCTCTTTGGTTAGCGAGGTATGCCGCAGAAATTATTTTAATTGGAAGAGACATCATCGAAAAACCTTGTTTAAATTCTCACTGGATTGTGGAGGCGTGAAAGGAAGTAGTTACCAGAGATCCACACCAAGAGAGATTTAAACTTCCCAGGGTTTTTCGTATATTTGCCTTTGAACATTGTCAAAACTTTATCTAGTCAATAATTACTTTTCCCATTCTTCTTTCTGGCGTACTAAGGTGATTATAAGGACTTACTTCTCCATGAATCGAATAATTCATTCTTTATTAACCCTGCTTCTTAACCTACATGTTCTGACATCATAACCTTGGCAATTAAATCGTCTTACCATGTCTCATTTTATTGACTGGACCACTTCTTAATGAAAAGGATATCACGATTATAGCTAGGATATGTTGACCATGACACAGAAATATGCCGACATTTTAATGTCAATAGTGTTTTACAGTTAAGCATGATTTTTTAGTATTAAACGTTAGCCTAGCTAGCACGTTTGTAGAGATTATGAAATCAAAATCAGATTCCAGAACCTTTTTGTGTTATATTTCAAAGTCAATTCCAAAGATATGAGCCAGCAAGTTGAAAATAATGTTTTAGCAGGTTCTGTTTTGCTATAATTGGTTTTATGCTATAACACAGCCTTTCATTTAAATCTCAATATCAAAGATCTTTGAAGTTCTGAAATGTACAGACGATTAGAAAATGTTAAGATATTGAAGAAATAAGCTCTTCAGCGCAATATAAGACAGAAAGTCTCATTTTTCTAACTATTCTCAGATGATTTAAAAACAGGATATATCTTTTCATCATATCCTCTTCTTCTTCTTCTTCTTCTTCTTCGAGTACCATAGCATTTCATGCCTTAGGCGTTTATGAATTATCTTTCAGACGTCTTGCTTGTAGACATTTCATGAATATACTAGGCAGGCTACTAGAGGTGGGTTGCCATTACCTTCCTCCACGCAGTGACAGCTAACTTGTTTTGTGAGCACCTAACCGTTGTCCGAATATGGATCATCCGCCTAGCTGCCGCAACCTTCAAGCCGTTGATCTACAAGAGACTCTTCCGCCATTCTGGTTATCGAAGGCCCTGCTGCCGACGTTTTCACGATTACCCTAGTATGGGTGCTTGACAGGTGCTACACCCGGCCCAAGGGTGACCTGTAAGCTATCGGACGGAAGGGGCGCCTTAAACCTCCTTTTGTCACTTGTCACATTGACACCGACACCGGAATTTTATCATATATTCAGTTATATACACATTTCCTTATAACTACCACGTCATCTTTTATACCCAAAATTGTTCAATGTATAGGCGTTATTGCCTACTGTTTGGCATTTGCTAAAAAAACTGCTTTCAATTCTGCGTGGGCACACATTGCAGCCATTGGATCGGTAGATAAAAATATTACGTAAACCAAATTATTAATGCGCCATTCCCTTATGAACTAAACAAAATGCGACTTTGCGTTATGAACACGATCCTATGATTGTGGTTATTTCGTTTTTATGTTTGAAAGTCATTCATATGAGACATTGTTGGAGCAAATTTAGTTTGCCAGACTATATAATACCAAATGGTCGTTAATCAACTGACATGAACATCTCAGTCAACAGCGTCATTTCATTTCTACGTAGAAGCAGCCTAAGCTCAGCTAGTTTTGATTCTGGATAAGAAATTGGATTGATAACGTACCCAATAGATTCTATTACTCAAAATCGCAATCCCATATGTCAGTCAGACAAGTCATTAAGTCTTAATTCAGACGTCAAATGTAGGGATTTTCTATATTAATAGGTTAAAATTACTATTTGTCATTTGTTTTCAAGCAAAATCTCATTTGCTTAGTATAAATCCTAAACAGCTAATTTTTCTTACGTACTGACGCCCATAAATGTCTACCATGAGTCCTTTTCTGATTTAACAGAAAGACAAGGCTCATTGACTTCTCTCCGTTGATTCTTTTGACCTATACAGTCATTTTGAATGTTATACTGTTATCCTTAAGAAACACGTCAATTTTGTGAACTGTTATTCCATTTTCGATGTCTTTATAACCCTGCAATTCTTACTTTTTTTGTTTAAGAGTTTTGTTTAATGAAAACAAGTACATTATTATGTCGTGCTCTTTGAGTAAATTTTTTTCGTCCACCAGGGAAGTTTGTCAAATAGTGTGAAAAACTCGCTTTGCTAGAAACTTTGAGCCGATTTAAGAATATTTTTGTTGAGAAAGTAATCTTCTGCGATTATCCTGTAATTTTAGAGAGCGAATCACAGATTTCTGAGTCAAAGAATTGTAGATATTTTCAAAAACTGTTGTGTTGTAAGAAATCGAGTGAAGTGTCAGCACAAAGACCAAACTCGCAGAAAACAAAATCAAACAGACTTTTTCTCTATCAATGATGAAAAGATAAATTGGACACGCTCCAACAAACTAGTGCAAATAATCTCTACGCCGAGTTTTCTTCTTACCAATGCTGTTGTTAGTAATGAGGTGTACATCTAAAGATAACTGACCATTGTTTAGTCTAGCCTTCAAGTTGAGTGTGTTGTTTTAACGTAGTGCTTTTTTTCACACAGATTAAGTATAACGATGTGCAAATCTTGGTGACAACATGCTTGGTTTCGGCGATCCCAGGGAGCAAATCATTGATGATGGAGACTAGCTTATCTGGGGATGTACAACACTTTCCACGTAAGGGTTTCTCACCGCAGAATTACAACGAAGTGTGAGTGTTTCTTGTACCTCATAATATTGGCTTTTTACTCTCGAAACTTTGTTTATTGATTTCAGTGCCAATTGTAGTAGTGTGTGTCCACCTATAAAATACCTCAACAATTTAAGTGTTCAGATATCCTGAGCAAGTTTGTCATCAAAGTACACTTTTTCAATAAGAACCTGATGTAAATGAACTCAACCCTGCTGTTACCACTTTTAGCTTTGTAACAAGACCAGAGAACATTCTGATTCTTGGAACAATAGATTCAACCCCCAATTAACAGTTTCATGTTAATTTGCTTTGTTAAACTAATTCATTAATGCTCTGTTTCAACAGATCACAGGCTAATCAATTGATTTTATTGTGATTTAATTAGTACCAATTCTTATTCCACTTCTTGTCAAAATTGTTCACTTGCTTGTCAGTGACCCTTACAAGTCATAATTTCTGTCTTTTGTGTAACCAGTATCCAGCGTTTTTTGATCCCCCGGCAGATCAAGTGTTTATATCCACAATGAGTTGCTTCACCATTTCGATTAGGGGATGTGTGTTTGCCATCGCTCCGTATTTTAATGATGTCATGGCATACAAAAATTCCCTATACTTTTTCTTGCAGCGGGGAATTATATAACACCTTAGAAAAATCCATAGTTTATCTTTAAATATATGCCTTTTTCTTCTAAAAATATTTTCTCTGGTTTAATTGGCCACCTAATATTCTAAAATATAACTTGTTGCCTTGTTTAATAAGTAAAAATTAATTGATGGTTTTACAATACGACTCCTAGTAATGCGATTGCCTGTTCTTATAGATTTTTGCAAACATCTCCAAATTCAATTTACGGCTACTCTGAGCGATACATTCTCATTGGGGAATCTTCAACGAAATACAGCCTAGAACATACAATAACATACGCATCTGATTATACTTTAAATTTCCCTGCCCAGACGTACAACGTGCGTCCGGATAAACTGGTTCTCAATGAAGATGAAATGTCTTTACGCCACGAGGTCACTGCGTCCTACCTCGAAGGTATGCTTTTTAACCTGAACTGTTATCATGTTTTTGCTTTATTCTAAAATAGCTTTTTGGTACTGCAAAATGTGAAGATGGCATGAAATAGCAGAAACATACCATATATAAGTAATTTTTGTCCGACACACTTCAGAGTATAAACGTCGTATAATGACCGAAAGTAAGCTGAAAATTTATATCTAGATGTGGATACTTTCGATATACTCTGAAGAGTGTCGGACGAAAGGTATTTAAGTTTGCTATATTTCCGCTATTTCGTGCAATCTTCAAGCTTTATTTTCAAAAGGTCATTGTTGTGAAAATTATCAATATTTTTTACAATATTCAATACTGAAAGTTATTTTTTAAAGAAATGATTTTTGTGCCGGTACAGGGACAGATAAATGCCCAGACGGATTTTTGAAAGACGACAGGTTCTGCGCGGGTATGTCGATATTTGCTATTTCTTCCTTTTTAAACTATTTTTGTAAGAGCGATGACATATTTAAGATTCATTAACAATTTGCAGTCATAGTACTATGGGTGCCAAAATTGCTAGAGAGCACCTCTTGAGAAGTCTTGAGTAAAAATCTTTCTTTGTGCCATTAGCCAAATAAAGGGAAGCGGTGCCTCGTTGGTCTCTGTGTGTGTATTTACCAAAGTTGTTTAACTCGATACCTATTGCATAATAATTGAAAGTCGTTGGGACTTTCAGAGCTCTATGATATCATTTCATTGTGCCTTGCAATCATACAGAAGCTCTATCTGAAAAGTTTTGAAATTTCTAGTAGAGAAAGTCTAGTTCATTATGAGAAATATATGTTTTCGTTTCAATTTGGGTTTGAGAATTTGATTGATCATCATATCATATGTTGATCATCATCATTCCCCTTTCTATCTGCATCAATTGCTGCTAATATGATTAAACTATTTTTCCTAGATCTTTACTACGAATTTATTTAATATTTCCCTTCCAACTGCAGACGTGAATGAGTGCTTAGTGTCCACACAATGCGAACAACTTTGCATTAACACAAATGGAAGTTATCACTGTAGTTGCAACAAGGGATTCTTCCTTTCCAGAGATGGTGTTAGTTGTCAAGGTTAGGCCGCATTGACTTATAAACATTTCAGAATTTTCTCCTTTTTCACCTGCTGTGTATTGAGAACAAGGTTATGTAGATAGGATTGAATACAATATTCTTAAACTTTTATAAAGTTACTTTTAATTCGTTCTCTCTAGTCTTACAAATGATTTTTTCGCTTGATAACCTTTCAAACTATCAATTGTTGAATGATATTGTAAAAGTATGCTTTTTTCAAAAACTTGTGCAAAAAATTCTAAGTATAAGATTTTAAAAAGATCTAAGGAAATAGAATGGTTAGAGATATTTGCAAAATTTTAGTCTCACAGAACGATTGTCAATTCTTTATCATATTTTCAATTTGCAATAAGCTGGTATCTCTATAGTTTAATATAAAATTTTTATATCATCCGAGTCCGACGTTTCATCAGCAAAGGATTACTTTAAGATTATAATGAGAAACAATTATATTGTGATCTACGCCAGTATGATGTAGCCTTCCCTTTTCGTGTCATCTTTGAAATTTGCAGCACGTAAATGTTGTTTGGTAATGTTCTGAATTTTTCCGACATTGTTATTTAAACTTTACCAATCAACGCCACTGTTTTTCCCTATTAACAAGCTAGTTTTATTGCAGATATAAATGAGTGTCGTCAGAGCTTTCATAACTGTAAAAACCACGAGCTATGCATCAATACCAGGGGTGGCTATGTTTGTAAAGAGAAACAATGCTCTCGGGGTTTTGCAAGAGACGAAAAGACTCGAGAATGTGAAGGTTGGTCTTTGTAAAAATTGAGTACATACTTTTTCTTGGGTCGTGTATATTAAAGTATTTATGTAGTATTTGTCTTCTCTAGAATACAAATAAAATTGAATTGAATTGAAAATTGAATTTAAAATTGATTTGAATTGAAAATTGATTTTAATTGGAAACTAGTTAAATTGAAAATTGAATTGATTGGAAAATTGAATTGACTTGTAATAGATTGAGTTTTAATCAATTGAACGGGCTCAATTCTTTAATAAACATACTCAATAGAAACGATTATGCAAATAGAGGTAGTGCAAACTTAATATGTATCCAAAAGAAACTTTGTGTTACGACAAAGTAGTTTGAGAGTATCAAGTCTAGACGTTGTATGTAGCTATATACTATGATATAAATATCTTGATATTTCAAACAGACATCGATGAATGCGAGAAGGATGGCATTTGCCCGGTCTTGCAGACCTGTGTGAACACAATTGGCTCATATGAATGTATGTGGGTCCCTTGCTCTGATGCTGGATTCGTGCGAGCAAACAATGGGACATGCATAGGTGGGACCCTTCTATTATTTCTTGATTGGGTCAGGAAAAAATGTTCAAATGTTTTATATTTGAATATTATTCGTATGCAAGAAATCCTTTGCAAAAACCAAGCCAACCTTTAATTGACAAGAATAGACTGGCAGATAGTTACGCTGCGTCGTATTTGTATCTTCAATCCTTCTTGGTTTTGAAATGCGAATGGATGATATTTTATGCATCTGCGATAATTGAAATAATTAATTAGTTGACTTAATTGAAAAGACAGCCGTTTAACTCTGTAATTGGAATAATGTCTGAAGGCAAACTAACACTGGTCATTCTAGTAAAAATCATTAATTGTTGATATTTTTGATGACGATTTAGCGTTAAATGCTATCAGGGAATAATTATTTATAAATGATGATAACAATTATATTTTTGCTATTTCTCTAAAAACAGTTTAATGAATTGATTTCCGAAGTAAAACCGTTTTTCAACTTCCTTTGTTTTTAATGATGTATGGGTTATGAATGACAGTTTAAGTAACTTGTAAATAAAATACCTATCTTTGACGAAACGACGTGTCTGATTGATATATGTAGATTTTTTCATTCAAAGCATCTTTTCTAGGCTATAAGTCTAAGAGTTACTTAACGTTATAGAAAGATGTTTCCATGCTAGCTTATCCTGACAGATTAAACATTACGTAGACTTGATGTTTGTTTGAACTTTTACAGACCTTGATGAATGTTCCGATAACCCAGGAGTATGTGCTCCAGACGAGGACTGTAAAAACACATATGGTAGCTATCAATGTGTGAAACACACAAAATGTGACCCAGGATTCAGACGAGACCCAATGACTATGGCCTGTGAAGGTCTGTCTGTTTACCATATGAAATATTTTTTTATTACCATGCATCGACAAGTATAGATATTCTCATGACACAAAATGGACGGTTTGAATTTGTTACAATGTCTATAATAGGTGCAATCATGGGAATTTACATTATAAAAAAGCCCACTGGAGCTATAAGCTTTGAAAAGTTGTACCTCTATCTTTGCCTGTCTTTTCGGTGACTTACGCTTAGCATGGTGCCTAAAAATTTCTTGATCCCTACTTTCGAATGCTCCTTATAAAGCCGTCCTCCAGCTTTGCTTCTATATTTTGTCATCATTTTTCTTTTGATACCTTTTCATTAACCATGTATAAGCCATGTTTTTGTACCTGCTGATGAATTATACCGTTCGGTACAGGAGATTTTATTTATTTAGGAAAGTTTAAAAACCTTAGCTGCCTGGTTGAGGATACGTGTGCACATCCTATATAACCCTCGAATGATATCCACCGCTATTAAAGATACTTTTTATTCTGTTTAACTTTGCCCTTTTTGATCTGTTTAGCGATATTTTTGTAAGATTAAGAAAAAGGCCTTTAAGACTGTTCAAAATAGCGACCTTTTCTTAAGCACCTTTGTTCACAAGTATATTGATATGCGTGTTTTGCATTGCAGATATCAACGAGTGCTTGCTGGATGTTTGCAAGCCAAACGAGATTTGCTTGAACAAGAAGGGCTCTTATGCCTGTTTCACTCAAACGTGTGAGCCGGGTTTCGAAAACGTAGATGGAAGATGCGTTGGTGAGTCTTAAATAGCAAAGCAATATCGAATTATACAAAATTGTTTTGTACGTTGGAACTTGTGGAATTTTTAAAACACTTACTAAAAAAATTCAATATCGAATAGGTATATAATCTGGTTGTTCATGAATTGTTTTGTATAACATAGATCATAGTGCCTGATTGCGTTATTTTGTTGCAGATATCGATGAATGTAAAAGTAATGATGCCTGCTTACCAGGTCAACGATGCTTTAATAACGAAGGCAGCTATTTTTGTTTTACTCTCCCATGCCAAGCCGGATACAAGCGAGTCAATGGAACATGCCAAGGTCCAGTTACTTATTTTCATTTATTTTTACCATGTCCCCTTATTTGTGTACCATTTTCTCTTAATCTTGGCACTTTACAGTTAGCAAGTCATTTACCGTACCACTCGTATGCAATAACAGTCTCACGCCATCATGCCAATTATCATTTAACAAATTACCTTTCTATAGAAATAACTTTCGCTTCCATACTTTCTTATACGTTTTTCTTCTTTGAAAATCTTCTATCAACTTAGAAAATCTTCTAGTAACTTCAAGTTATTGAACTTTGTAATCTTCTTTCATTAACTTTTTTTTCGCCAGAAATCCTTGCTATTATGCATCTACTAAAACAAAGAAAAAACAGAATCAAATAGCTAGCACCAAATCAGGCAGCTTGATAAATTTCAGGTTATCTTTCTCGTTAATCAAGTATTAGGAAAGAGTCCTTAATTTTGATAGGGAAAGTGCCGACTAAAATCACTCAAAATCTATATTTTGCTGATTCAAAATCGTTGAAAAAGCACGAAATGCTTTTTCAGATCATTTGTTTATGCTTTTCGTTTGATAACATTTCTTTACTTTTAAATATCTATTTTTATCTTCCCTCCTTGTTGTGGCTCCAGAAACCTTAACCGAAGTTTGTTACCAGGGGACTCACCTCTCTCCAACATTTCATGGCAAAATTTTGCTTGCTTTAACGTGTTGTCTTTCCAAGTACATTCTTATACACATATTTCTTTGTGAAGTACGTTTCCTCTTAACCATTCGTGACCTTTTTGATTAATTCAATGAAAAATTCCTAATGTTCTTTTAAACTTAGCTCATTCTAATAATAAATTATATGTAAGCAATACATTTAAATTATTCAAAAAAGGCTCCTTCTAATGCAGCTACTGTTTACAGAAACATAAAAGTGTAATATTTTATGGATTACGATTCATGAAAGCAAGGAGAACATTTCTAGCTACGTTGGCTTTAAATTGTGATAAACTCATATTCTATTTACAGATATTGATGAATGTCAAAACGTACCAAGCCCTTGTCCTGATGGCTCTTACTGTGCCAATCTGATTCCTTCATTTGTCTGTGTTGTCGCACCTTGTAAAAAGGGTTATAGATTTGACAGCAAGAAGGACAAATGCTACGGTGCGTATTGCAGTGACTATGATCGGATGGGCCACGATAAAGCATCCTGGACTTAAACCCACTCAATAAAAATCACAATAAAAAAGCTTCATTAATTCTCTCTGAGAGCGATATAAAACCAACATTTTACATTTCACCCGACTTGCGATTCACACCACATTTATACCTATCTGATTTGTTTCGTTTCTTTTCTGATGAATAATTTTCTTGTCGAGTCATGTAAGCGTTTTTACAATCTTGCCTTACTGGTAATTTCTTATGCAGCCTTGCTACTTTTTTAAATCATCCAGCTTTCAAAACAAAGTATGACTTTGTAGCCGATAACGCACTTAATTACATTTTTATAATTCAACAAATCAGTGACCGCTCTTACGAAGCAGCCTGAACACGGCTATCTCCTGCTGGCGGATTTGCTAAAAATATAACCGAATATAACCGGCTGGCTGATGAAAATTTAACCTTGCTATGCCAAGCACCAATTCATAAGTAGATTCGTGCAGCATCTTTCAAAGTTGATTTGCTCAAAAATCTGATTAACTCTCTGAGAATTCAAAGATAGCATAAAATAGTGGAATCATTGCATGTGCTAACGATATATGATTATAAGACCTCAGAGTTTTCGCTGTTCCATGCCAGTTAACTGTGTCTCCACTCGCCTTTCTGTTTACATTGAAACTCAAGAACCGAAACTATTTTGCTTAAGAATCCCAAACTGTTTTGACTCAGAACTAGGAAAAATGTAAACGCCTATCTGAAACAATTTTGATGATCTCGAGTATCACAAATTTGAGTCTTGTTGTGGGAACATGCTGTCTTATTTTGTCAACAAGCCTTCGGCGCCAGCTTTTGGGGATGGAGTATACTCAAGTTTTATGTGTTTGTCACCACTATTTGTCTGTGAAATTTTATGACATAGCTGTACCGAATGCCTCTTAACTTTAAACATCAAGCGTAAAGTTATACCATGTCTGATAGAGCAGAGCTGAATAATTGAATACACTTAGGAATGAATAAATGAATGAACGAATGAATGAATGAACGAGTGAATGAATGAACAAATAAATGAATGAATGAATGAATGAATAAATAAATAAATAAATAAATGATTGAAAGAATAAATTAATGAATTAATAAATAAATGAATTAATTAATGAATGAATGAATAAATGAATGAATGAGTGAATCGAACGAAAAGTGAATGAAATTTTTACGGAAAGGACTGTGCATATAAGCTAGGAAATCATTAAATTTTTTGAAAGATAATATTTGTTTCATTTATACCCACCAAAGCTGGAAACCCAATTTTCCGTTTGTTTCAACGTCATCTACTAACCCTGAGCCTAAGATGTTACTTGGTAATCTTCTAAATTTAATGATATTTTCACCTAATTAGTAGCATTGGCCAGCTAGCGTAGGCACATGCATAACTAGCGTACTTAGTTGATAACCAAAAACTTGATATCTTGACGAAGGGTTGCTTTATCGTGGTTCCACTGATTTGCATATATTGTATAGTCACTATATCCTTTGATTTTAATGCTAAAAGGTATCTTTTTTTAATTATTGTAGATTTATCCTTGAAATTGAATTAGTTCGAATACAACTCCAGCAAGATAAATACTCAAACTTGTTTGTTTTATTTTAAAGCAGGATTGAATAATTATTGTAGTCGTGATATTAAATCTGAAACGGACGCAACTAGACGCACTAAAAGGTGAACAAGCCACTTTACCGACACAAGAACGTGTGAGCAAATAAATATGCTCATTGAGATTAAGTAGCTCATAAATGATATAAATTCGAACAAAAAGAAAATAATAAAATCCCAAACAGTAGAATGTTAAGTGAGATACCTAAATTCATAGTTGTTTAGTCATATAATCTGGTAAATAACAAATTAAACTGAAAGTTCTTCAAATACATCAGCTCTTGGCTCATGATACTTGGTTTTCAGCCCACTATTTCAAGATGAGGCGGGTGAACCTCGGGTGAAAACCTTAATCTTCACTATTTCTGGACCATACTGAGTTTTCAATCCAATAACTTAACCTACCTTGGTCACAGGAGGCTATGATTAGCGTAGCCAAGTTGTGATGGTTGATATAAGTTGAAGCCAATACTGAGGAACAAAATCCAAAATACTTTGAATAGAAAAAATGTTGTAAGGCTGGAGCAATTCACTGGCTGTGTGTAAAGTAATTTTGAAGAAATTATCGCACCTTTCAGAGCCCCAACCTTACGCCCAACCTTTATGACCCATTTTTGCCTATGTTTATGGTACTTCTTATTTGTATTGTTTTAACAGATTCAAAAGTGCTGTTCCAGTCACTGAGAAAAACACATCCTCTTCACCTATTTAAGATATTACTTGTAATCAAGAATGGTACAAGGCCTTGTTGGTGCCTACAAATACAGGTTATCGACGATGTCCCATCTGTAAATTAACTGCTGTGATATGATAATCTTGCATAGTACTATATAGGATAATCGATCAAAATGGATACTAGTTTATGGGACCGGTTTATGGAAGTGAACTCTTATACCCTGTATTTAATAAGGATTTATATCCTTTCAATCAACCTGCGATCTGAAATTCTAATTTTGATTGCCATTCTCATTTATGCGTATGGTTTACGTTATAATAAGAAGTGAAGTCAAACTATGTTACATAGTCACTGCATGTAATGTACTCTATGCGATTCCTTACCCAACCAACCTACATCAGGGGTTAATATCTAATGTGGCAATAATTTTTTGTTTTGCAGATATCGA
Source organism: Rhopilema esculentum (assembly GCF_057945365.1). NCBI lineage: Eukaryota > Metazoa > Cnidaria > Scyphozoa > Rhizostomeae > Rhizostomatidae > Rhopilema > Rhopilema esculentum. The sequence continues at coordinate 8,569,354 of NC_142825.1, forward strand.
CGAGTGTGCAGGAAATAAAAACAAATGCAACACTGTCTTCGAAAATTGCGTGAATACGTTAGGGGATTATTTTTGCGAACGAAAGTTGTGCCGAATCGGTTACCAGATGAGTGACAAGGGGATATGTGAAGGTCAGTGCAATATTCTGTTTATTCTAAAGATATTTTCTGTAAGTGACAGTTGAAGGGTTTGTACGTTACTTGATTACGGAAAGCTCGAAATCACTACTAGATTTTGTCTTACATCCAAAACGTGTCTGCAAGAGAAAACTCGCCCAATTGTTGTCAAGAATGGTAGATAGTAATTCAAGATGGTTTAAGAAATTAGTTCGCAAATTATTCAAAAGGAACACACGGAAGAGTCTTCCCGTGTCCTTTCTATTCTTGCTAGAGCAGCAGTCCTTCTATTCTTGCTTCTTTTTATGGTCTCATCTAAGCTTTAATACGGTCGGAGTGTGTTTGCAAACTTCTTTTCATCATACAATCCATGTATCGTAACTCAATCTCTAGCTTCTAGAAATGCCTTTGATGTGGATGTTCTCCGCAACTAACTATGTATCTCCTTTGCCATTATTCAACAGTAAACCTGTCTTGGATTTTATGAAATTGAATTCACATAAAACACAATTTCTGACCAAGCACTTAAAAACCAATGTTTTCACATGGTCAGCATACACACCAGGCTTTTTAACACAGCAATGCAATGTACCAAAGCTGGAGGAAAACCTGTCGTTCTGTTTGCTGTTATTAACAGCAGCTCTGAATAAGCCTTTGCTCTGAAAATAGTTGAATGATAAACCACCTTGCTAAAGCAAACTTTATATAAAATGGGTAAAAACCTATATGAAGATAAAGTTTAGGAACAAAGCAAAACGGCGACGTGAATCCAATGTAATAAGATAATTTTTTTAACAAAAATTAAAAAGTGCGTACTTATATTCGATTCTCGTCGCTGTTTTGCTTTGTTGCTGAACTTTATCCTCATATTCATATTCATTGCTAGATTCATAGAATCTGGCAGACAGCCTATCCTGCGGTTCTTCCTTCCCACACATCACAAACCTATTATCTGAATTGATGTTTGCTTTGTTGGTAAATGTTGCCTTTTTGCTACTCAATCTGACATTATGAATCAATCTTGGTACACCTTTCTTCTCTAGATATTAACGAGTGCTCCAATGCTTCGTCACCCTGTAAACCAGACCAGGATTGTGTCAATCTTGAAGGTTCATACAAGTGTGAAGAGCTTGCTATTATCACCAAAGCACTAACAACAGCGACACCTATCAAGCCAACTACTCATATGCCAAATTTGAAAACAGATAATTCATTGCCAAAAACTGCGCATGTTTCAAAGATTACAACCAAAATCTCTCAGGTAAATGCTGATTTGGTGGTCTCGACATCTCCTCCTGAATCGCAGAAGACGGACAAGGTTGTCAATGATAGAACAGCCATAATACGTACAGATGCAATGAAGCAAGTCGCAACCACTACTGCAAGAACAACTTCGATCAATAATGAAATTTACGAGAATGGAAAGTCGACAACAACTAAAGAGACGGCATATTTGGCGAAAACGGAAGTGCCATTTGAGCCTCAGACTGAAGAGCCAAATACATTTGAAGGAATTTTCAACGTCAATACGGTAGCCTCAACTGTGGAAAATACAAACCAACCAATAGTTAAAACTGCGAATAGAGTAGAAATACCATCTTCTTCAAGCGTGAAAGATTTTAAAGGGCCAACTTTTGAACCACATTTGACAACTAAAGAGTCTTCAAATATTATTTTCTCTACATCGAAGCATTCCACTAATGCTAAAATCTCGTCAACGCATAATCCATCGACTACCAAAAGAGCATCCTCAACAACTGAGTTTCCAACTGCTGTTCCACTAGTTACTGATGAATACGAATATGAAACTTCGTGGTGGATATTTGATAGATTTAAAACTCCAAATATACCCTCAACAACTGCCAAATCTAGTTCCAGTAATTTGCGGTTAACAAAGCCCTCTTCACCAACAACCAGAAATAAGAACCTTCTTACTAAAGAAAATGCACATGTAAAAAAAGATACTTCAGGTGAAAACTCACCAGCTCCAACGCGGCAAACATTACTAACAGATGCTAAAGCTTTACTTAGTAAAACACCGTCAACTGAACCTAAAGCAGTCACAGAGAAACCAGTCAAAACAAATCCTCCTGCTACACAAAGCACTGCATCGCCCAAAGAACCCGCGGAAGTGACAGAGAAACCAGTAAAAACAGATGCTCCTGCTGCCCCAAGCACTGCATCGCCCAAAGAACCCGAAGTAGTCACAGCGGAACCAGTCGAAACAGATGCTCCTGCTCCACCAAGCACTGCATTGATTACTGAACCGGCAGTGGCCACAGAGAAACCAGTCAAAACAGATGCTCCTGCTCCACCGAGCACTGCATCGCCCAAAGAACCCGAAGTAGTTACAGAGGCACGAGTCAAAACAGATGCTCCTGCTCCACCAAGCACTGCATTGATTACTGAACCGACAGTGGCCACAAAAAAACCAGCCAAAACAGATGCACCCGCTGAACCAAGCACTGCATCGCCCAAAGAACCCGAAGTAGTCACAGAGGAGCCAGTAAAAACAGATGCTCCCGCTGAACCAAGCACTGTATCGCCAACTGAACCCAAAGAAGTCACAGAGGAACCAGTAAAAACAGATGCTCCCGCTGCACCAAGCACTGCATCGCCCAAAGAACCCGCGGTAGTGACAGAGGAACCAGTAAAAACAGATGCTCCTGCTGCACCAAGCACAGTATCGCCCAAAGAACCCGCGGTAGTGACAGAGGAACCAGTAAAAACAGATGCTCCTGCTGAACCAAGCACTGCATCGCCCAAAGAACCCAAAGTAGTCACAGCGGAACCAGTCGAAACAGATGCTCCTGCTCCACCAAGCACTGCATTGATTACTGAACCGGCAGCGGCCACAGAGAAACCAGTCAAAACAGATGCTCCCGCTGAACCAAGCACTGCATCACCCAAAGAACCCGAAATAGTTACAAAGGCACCAATAAAAACAGATGCTCCTGCTCCACCAAGCACTGCATTGATTACTGAACCGGCAGCGGCCACAGAGAAACCAGTCAAAACAGATGCTCCTGCTCCACCAAGCACTGCATCGCCCAAAGAACCTGAAGTAGTTTCAGAGGCACCAGTCAAAACAGATGCTCCTGCTCCACCAAGCACTGCATTGATTACTGAACCAGCAGTGGCTACAGAAAAACCAGCCAAAACAGATGCTCCTGCTCCACCAAGCACTGCATCGCCCGAAGAACCCGAAGTAGTCACAGAGGCACCAGTCAAAACAGATGCTCCTGCTCCACCAAGCACTGCATTGATTACTGAACCGGCAGTGGCTACAGAAAAACCAGCCAAAACAGATGCTCCTGCTCCACCAAGCACTGCATCGCCCAAAGAACCCGAAGTAGTCACAGCGGAACCAGTCGAAACAGATGCTCCCGCTGAACCAAGCACTGCATCACCCAAAGAACCCGAAGTAGTCACAGAGGCACCAGTCAAAACAGATGCTCCTGCTCCACCAAGCACTGCATTGATTACTGAACCGGAAGTAGTCAAAAAAGAACCTGTAAAAACAGATGCTCCAGCTCCACCAAGCACTGCATCGCCCAAAGAACCCGAAGTAGTCACAAAGGAGCCAGTAAAAACAGATGCTCCTGTTCCTCAAAGCACCGCAGCAGCAACCGAACCTGCTGTAGTCACAAATGCGCCAGTTAAAACAAATGCGCCTGGTCCTTCAAGCACTGCACCACCGACTAAAGCTCCAGTGATCACAAAGACCCCCAGCAATACAGATGCGCCTAATCCATCATCGGTGCAAAGCTCGTCAGCACCAACCAAACCGTCAGTGGATACAGATGCGCCTGTGAAAACAGACACTTTTGTAGCACCCACTGTAGCAACAACCAAACCTCCAACGGTTGTCACTGGGGAAGAAACTGAAGTAGTTTGCCCCTTTGGATATAAAGCAAAATTGAAAGGGGTGTGCGAAGGTAGGCATCATTGTTGGACCGATGTTGTGTTTACAATTTTATCTCTTGAAATGTTCACATTTATTTCTTAGTGACAAAGAATGTAATTCTTTTGAAGAACGTGATAAGTAAAATCCAAGTGACAGTTAACAGAAGTTTTTTTGGTCCTTTTATTGTTTGGCTGACACTTTTCAGCATAAAACAGGCAAGTGGTAATCCTAGATTTTCCCCCTTAAAACTGCTTTTCATATTCCCAGTATATCTTAAATCTAGATTTGAAGGCCGACAACCTTTTTTGCATTTTTTGCGTATTCGTTTGTTTTTCAACATGGTCCTTCATGAGATCAAATAACTGCCCCAGACTAATAAGGTAGTTTTCAAAGAACTTTGGTTAATTGCCACCAGACCACCAGAGGTGTGCAATTTTGTTTCAATTATCAAATTCACCTTTAAATAGAATTGTGCTAAAGTTGACAATATAGTTTATCGGCTGGTCGTTTTGATGGATATAATTACATGTATCAAGTTCACTGTCTGTAGTATTGTCTGCAAAACTCTTTGTATTGGATGCGAGTTATGTATAATAGTTAGTTATGTATAACATATGAGGGACCTGTCTCATTGAGCCTAAACATGCGAGACAGATCGTTCTATCGAACGACATTCAATCGCATTCAGCCGAATTTGATTGCGATAATTCGCCTAGATCATTTGCTGAGATAGGTGCAATCCTTGTAAAAAGGGTAGGAAAAACTAACACCAATTTTAGAAATGTAACGAAGTTGAAAATTGCCTAAGTTGAAAATTTGCGACGCTCTCTACCATTGAAACAACATCGCCAAATTTTTTAACAATTGCCAGAGCAAACTTGACTGGCATCGGTTTTATAAAGGGAGACGAGATTTTAGCGATAGCGTTGATAACTTGGAGTGCTGGTCAGAACCTGGCGTCGTAAGTTGATTGCATCACCTCCAACTAGTCAAAGCTTTACTTTATCTCATTATCTTAGCGTTACAGCCAAGATTTATAGGAAGTTTTCATTGTTACCGATACACAGTGTGTTACTATTATCCAATGATCATTTTCTTGTAGATATTGATGAATGTAATGAACGGAGCCACTCATGTCATGAAGACCAAATTTGTGTCAATATCAGAGGAGGACATCGTTGTGCTTGTCGTCGAGGCTTTAGGATGAGAGACGGCGATAGAAAATGTGTTGGTAAGAAAGAAAACTCGTTCAATGTTTTGCCTATGTTACTTATTAGTTCAAAGTTAAAAAATGCCATGCTTGTAGTATTTTACTGTATATGGGACTCTTGCAAATTTCCTTATTTTGTTTTCAACCTCCAATGCTCGGTTGGTAACTGAGCTTTAGAAAAAAAAGTAAATTCAGTCGGTAATATTGTTGCTCTCAACTGAAATTGACTTTTTTCACTGGATTATCCTTGATGCTGATTTCTAGAAGGCAAGATGATAGATAAACAGATTTATTTGTATCTCTATTCAACTGATACTTTCACTATTATGAGACATCTTGTATATCAAATGATGCTTGTATATGAAATTTAAACATAGAAAATTCAACTTTCAGATGTCGATGAATGTCGAATGAGTCTTCAACTTTGTCAGCAAGATTGTGTCAATACTGTTGGGTCATACAATTGTAAATGCAGAGCAGGCTATGTCCTAAGGAAGGACCAGAGAACATGCATTGGTATTTAATTTCATTATCATCTTTTTCTTCTTCTTCCTCTTCTTCTGCTTCTTCCTTAGTTCCAGCTGGGGTCGGCCATTCTTGCACGTCGCCGCCAATAAGATCTATCTAGAGCTATCCGAATGTTTTTCTTTCTCATATCGTCTTCAACCAGATCTCTCTACCTCAATCTTTGTTTCCTGGTGTTATTTTGAATTAACATTTTTCTGTTGAATGGAATTCGGTATAATTTCTGCGTTCAAATATTTGTGCTAAAACAGCCTTGGTTTTTTTGATAGGGGAATTTTAAACCCTGCCAGGTGGAGTAAAGACTGTACAAAGAAATGTTTTGATACGTCTGAAGGTTTGGAAAAAATTTAGCAAAATATTGATGTGTCGGACGGAATAGATAGCATTATAACTGTTGGCAAAAATCACGGTGATAATTTTTTTACTAAAATGCTTGACTTAAAAGCTTCGACTAATAAGATAATCAAATCATAAGATACATGCAACGTTTTTAACGTTTTTTGAAAACGGGAAGTTTTGAATGCTTAACTATAATCAAACCTGAAGTTCTTAGATTTTATCTGTTGAACTGAACTGCTGGACGGACAAAATGCAAATTTTCAAACAATACCCTTAAAATTGTTAGTTACTTCTTCATGGTAAAGCTAGTGGAAAACTTCAATACGTTTTCGAGACAAACTAAATAGCAAGCGTACGTAGCATTGATTCATTTGAGTTGAAGAAAAGGATAAAATTCAACATTTCTTAATCGAACGCCTAGTAAAGTAGAAGAAAAGATCCATTTGTTCATAAATAGACCCCACGTAGTAATTGGCATAATTCTAAATATAAAAGAGAATTCCGTCCAACAGAAACGTCAAATGCAACGTTTCTGAATCGATTGTCTATACAAAATAGAGAAAAAGGTCCAACTGTTTGACGGAATGACCATTTTTGAAATAAAGGTAAAAGGCCTATCGTTAGCAGCACACAATTTCAAGCACACCTTTTTCATGCTAGGTATTGTTATTGATAACTGAGCAACAATTTTTTTCGTAATGGTTGATTATTACTGTTCGAAAGTCTGTTGGATGGAAAGCCAACAAATTGTTCATGAAGTCAGTAGATGGCTCCTACTTTATAATACCAAAATACTCGAACTTTGTACAGAAGACATTAGCTTTGGCTAATAAATATACAGGACCCTTGAAAATATCATTCAACGTTCTGAGATTGTGACCTTTCTAAAATTATGCCGTTTCCGTCCAACAGACTTTTTAAAAAAATACTTGGTATTTTAAAATCTGAAAATACACAGAAAGATAATTTTCATGCTGTGGCACTGGCATTTTTATAAAGTTTCATCTTTGTGCCTTTCAAATTTTGCCAATTTTTTATTGATGAATTAATTTTCTTCTGAGGCTTAAATGTTACCCTAATTCAAAACAACACCTACAGATCTTCGACCTTCCACCGGTAGTTCTCATGCTTCCTACACTGGTTGATCCTCATCTCTTCTCATCATATGACCTAACCATCTCAACCTTGATTCCATAACCTTCTCCACAGTACTAGCCACTTTAGCTTCAGTTATGATATTCTCATTTCATGAAGTTCTGATATTCTCATTATTAAATTTCATGAAATAATACAATTTGCTATGAAAACATCTAATCGATCTTTTATCGAACGTACTAATAAATAGGTTCAATGGTTAAGAAAATATTTCTGTTTTGTTTCAGCTGATAAACAGACATCACAGTCAAATATGATTGGTCGTAGAGCTAAAGTGCTATATGCCAAACCAATCAGATGCTTTAACTTCATGGGCTCTACAATGTGCTTTTGTCCGCAGACATTTAAATGGAACAGATATGGTATGAGGTGTGAAAAAACTATTGTCCTCCATAATTCTGTAAAAGAGCGTTTCTTACTACCCAATCCAAACAGGTGTTTTATGTTCCACAACACAAAGTTCTGTCGTTGCCCAAGTGACTACAAGTGGGACATGGCTAGAAGGCATTGCCGATGGTCACGTAAGTTGGTTCTTTTCTTATATGACTTTGTAGCCATGGGTCATTCACATGAAACGATGTCTCACTTGTGAATATTTTTTATAAGAAATTTGTAAGTCATTCAGGAAAATTTCCTTTCGTTTAACTGCGTTTGTAAACAGATTTAATTTGACATCATACTCTTTAGATTTAAGTTTTCTTTAAAAAATGTTTTAAATCATTTTGAATCTTTTTCTGGTTACCGATTTTTGAACGATCTCGATCTTCCGATCCTGTTTCTATTTTCAAAGGAAACTTGATTAATATTGCCATTGTACCTACAATCTGTGGTAGAGCTGACAGCACCTTAACACATGTTTGGTGTCATTAATATAGTCTATCCCCTCCCCCCTCCCAGCGTATGTACTCTAATAGCAGAGATATTAACATTCTAATAGGAAGAGGGAAAGAAGAATTTCAACACATTCTTTCCGAGACCTTAGATATGATCGTTATATTCTGTTTAAGAATATATTTGTCGATTAGATACTATAATTTTATTTAGATCGCGTCAATGAAGTACTAACTTTTTAGGGTGAATTGCCTTTGGTTGTTATTGCAGCTTACATGAATGCTGACAATGAAGTTGGCCTGCAACAAGGTGGTATCAATGTGAAGGAGTCTGACGTCATTCAAGCTGTCAAATCATCACAGATAACAGCAGCCGTACCAACCACTGTTGCTGTGACAACCAAACAACTCGTGGTAAGAACAACTGAAGAGCCGTGCCCTGAATTCTTCGCAAGGGCATGTACACATAAATGTATGACTATGAACAAAATGTATTTATGTTCATGTCCTGCTGGCTATCAAAAAAAATATCATGGGCATTGTAGTGGTAAGTCATTTCAGTTTAATATTAAAGTATCCATATGTTCTCGAAAAGTTTTTATGACGTCGTTAAATAGAAAAGTGTCTCTAGAAGATAACAAAATTTATTCACTTTGTAATGGTTCAATGGTCATCTTATTCGATATGTATGAAGAGTGAATATAAACTTAAAGTCATTCAGCCTGTAATTTTGGTAGTAATTTCGCTACCAAATCCAGTGGTGTGGTGCTATCAAATAACAGTGGGGGGCTCTTGTACAATAGATTGCGTAAAACAATAGAAAATGTAGAAATTCTCCAATTTTTGTCATCAACAAGGGGGCTGAGCCCCCCTTAAGCCTCCCTTGAGCCCCCTTGAGCCCCCCTTCAGCCTCCCTTCAGCCTCCCTTCAGCCTCCCTTGAGCCCCCTAGCTTTACACCCATGACCAAACCCAATTGTATGTTCAAAAGCTGTTGCCAGCTCTAATTCTTCCCTGTGAGATGTCTCATTCGCTTTGAATTTAAAAAACAACGAAGCAAAAATTGCAAACAATATCTAATAAGAAGAAAGATAGTTAAGTCGATGGTTTTGATCAACTACGTGCCTTTTTCGACATTAGAGGCAAGGATATAAAAGTTTATAATTGATTGCATAACAGGATTAATGAATGTATACTTACATATTATGATTCTGTAATTATCGACTGCGCACAAGGGAACAATTGGAATTTGATTCATATTAATTTCATGTTCAGTAGTCACGAATGTTGTCGCATCATACCATGGTAAGATTAGTTTCTATGTACCCGTCTGTCTACATACTTAAGCAAAAGTATTTCAGACATGGAAAGTGATATGGAAGTAAAAAGAATTTAAGTTAAAACTCAAGACAAGGGAACAAGAATGAAAATGTTTCAGTTCTTAAGCACGGAAACGTTTCTGTGTAAAATTTGCATTTAGGTGTGAGGATGGCTCAGTGGTTAGGGTCGCTGGCTACAGATCTAAGGGTCTGTGGTTCGAGCCCCTGAAATGATGAAACTTTCACAGTGAGAAGAGTGAGGCGAATCGCCAGCTCTCTGTAATTCCAGGTGTAGGAATCACGAGGTGTAATCACATTGAGTGGAAGAGCCAGGACATTGCTCGATAAAAATAGTTTCTCATTGGCCTAAAACTACCTTCGGAAGCTAGACAGCAAAGTACATTCCTTTCAATGTTTCTCATCGCCATAATAATTGTTATGATTATTCTCGGTCTAAGCAGATCGATGTTTTGGAATTAGCAATATTAAGATATTTAGATTTTTAGTGGAAAGTGGTCTTAAATAGAGTTAGATCTTAGCACGTTTAACCAAGAGGCGCAATGGAGTAAATTTATCAAGGATTCAAAGGTAAAGCCCTCAACCAAATGACTTTTAGAAAGAAAACTTGTTGCCTATTGTTCATATGTTAATGTGACCTTGTTCCTTTATTGCTATAGATATAAACGAGTGCACTGCCGGTCAGAATGGATGCACCAAGCAGCAATACTGCTTCAATACACTAGGATCTTACCGATGCGTTGACCTGAGCTGCCCAGAAGGCTTCCTACATTATGGCAAAAGGTTCGTTGTCGTCACTTTGGTCTTGTTTGCTTTGTTCGTATAAAATGGAACAACCTAGAAAAATACTGCAGGCTTAAATCCGTTTGAAACAAATTCCCTTATACTTTTTTGCTTAATTTCATAGCCTTTTTATGCAAGGAGACTCAAAAACAACTAAATGAAAGGACAGCCTTGCCTGTCCAATGATGTTGGAATGATACATCACCATGCATTTTGCCACACTCTGGATTTGTGAGCAAATGCTGACCAATTACCGAATCAAATATTATTTGGGTTTTTGTAAATTCGCCGCGGCAGTTCTCTTTTGGAATTCTTTTTGCCTGATGCTCGTAGGAGTACGCTGTAATAGCCATTTTCATTTCCTCATGTACTGCACAACTCAAGCTGATGTTGACCATTCAAGATCACTTCAAGTCAACAGCTATTTTCCAGCTCTTGGAGAGCTCCCCTAGAAAACATTGGCCTGGTTTTTTAACATACCCTTTTTCTCTCACCTTGGACCAGTTGGCCAGTTCATCGAAGCTTGATTTGATATGTTGCTTGACTGCTTCAATGCTGTAGCTAGTTTAATCAGACGTAATTTGTCAAAAAGAAAATTTTGTAATTTCTGAACCAAGAAATGTTTTAGCTGCCATTTTTATTTTAGAGTATACGAGTCCATGTGATCGTTTTTCACGTTTTCATAGTTCGGTGACGAAAATTTTTGAGAAAATATATGAGGTAACAAGGCTGTATCTTTTGACACAATGATGTTACCGTTTCTTTGTAAAATTCCGCTGTGAATATTTATGTCAATATTCACGTATCAGTTCTTCTCTTTTGTATCTTAGAATGTGCAGAAAACCCTGCACTAAGCGACCAACAGGACCTCGGGACATTTGCACGGACAGATTCATTAACTTCCGACAGTTTGCTGTTCCAAAAGGGACAAAACAAGGAAGTCGACTAGCAACATTGAGATCGTCGCATTATTATAGCTTCTTTGGTAAATCACAGTTTTACTTCAGAGATGGCCAGTCTTACTTCACCCTTCGTAATTTTGGCGCTGCATGCTCCCTTAACACCAAGAGGGATCTTATTTATCCAGGAGACTACAGTGTCGAGATAGTTGGTGATGTAATAAACAACAAAGGACAACTGCTATGTAGAACAACATTTAAGATTCTTGTCAATGTCGGAAACTATGCGTTTTAGATGAATTTGAATGTGAGTAGGCGCCGTAACCACGGCACTGAAGGCCTAGGAAAGAACACGTAAAATGAGATTGAATTTCTTGGTGACAGGTTTTAAATGCTGAAATTTGAAGAGCAAGTAGTTGTCTGTAGCTTAAGAATATTGTCGCGCCTGTCCGTTGAATAGGCGTGTGGCACAGATGGAATCTAGTGTACACGCCCATGATATCCGATGACCATGTTATGAAACAGCTATCGTTTCCATTTCTTCTGCTTTAAAGTTTTCTCTAATACCAACTTATATGTAACTACAACAAAAATATATCAGCTGTCGAATTATTCAAAGCAGTGATACCCTTTTCAGCTTTTTGATAATTCTTGGTTTCATCTCAGATTCTCAGTCCATCGTCGATTCCACAGTTTCTAGATTTTAGAACCGATTAGATTTGGTCAAGGGTACCCGCCTGAGATAAACCTTATACTCAATAAAAGAAGGTTTTCATTTTTATAGAATTATAAACTCACATTCCAAAGTTTTCTAACGCAAGATGAATCGATGATTTTTCAAAGAAGTAGTTTTCCGTTTGTTCAATCTTTTCAAGCCTGGGCATTCGAAGCAAGTTGAGGTTGAGGTAGAAACAGAAGTGTTCTCTACAGTCTGTGCCCTGAACAAAGTGTAGCTTTTTCAGTATATATGACGGAGTATTAGTCCCTAATGCAAAAAGTAGGGTCAAACGGTTAAACTGTATTATAGAGCAATTAGAAATTTTTTAATACACCAGGAACAATTTTGCATTTTATGCTGGTTTTCTAACCTTAGATTCATTTTAATTTCATGTAAATTAAAACTGCTAATGTAGCTCAGTCTATATAACGTGTCAGGAGGTTCGAATTGTAACGAAGATATTTTATACCTAATACTCTACCTATATATAGATATATAAATATATGAATATAGAAATATAGTTAATCCTTAGTCACAACGATTGAACGTTCTCTCTTTCTTTATTTATTTGGGTATCTTAATTAGAAAATTTTCTTGATTTATCTAGAATTTTTACTGATAACTTTGTAATAGACAAGGGTAACAATTGGAAAATAAAAACTTCATCGCCCTCGCTGTTTTTCTATGATTCATTTGATTTGGTTTTCAAAACTTATCCATTTGAGACAAGTCTTCCAGCAGAAAACCATTTTTTGTTCTTCTCTGTTCAAAGTACTTGATCTTTAACTTTAATATTTCATTGATCCTTGCAAATTCTAAACATGTCAATTATGCTAGAAACTTCACGTAGACAATCTAATTGAGCTATTCGTTGACGAGTCTAGTGTTTGTTCACGTGTTCCACCCTTTTCGATCATCAGTTTATTGTTCGTTTGCGAGTATTAAACGAGAAACAGTATCAACCATTGTTCTAGACGCCATATTTCGAGTCTTGAAAAGCTTTTATTCCGTTTTCTCAAAGGGTGAATAATTAATTTCGCTGATTGGATATATTTTCTATTATTGATAGGCTACTATGAAATGAATTTGTTGGTCCTGTGACAGACAGAGTCAAATTATTATTGCTAATTAAAAGTTCTGGCTTTTTGAGGTACTCCTATGTAACAACTTTCGTATCGAAAAATGCCTCCTGGTGAAAGAGAGGCCAAGTAAAAAGGCGGGAATTCGGCATGGTAACTAATGGCGTGTGCATTTTCAAAACTTTTTTGACTCAGTAATGACTTGAAAATTCTTTCAATCGTTAATCAAAGTGTTACTTTGGTAAATAAACTTATAGTTTAAAAAAGCTTCTAAACCTCTATTTTTGGAGAGTTTTGAAGATCAGACTATCGAAGATCACTCACGGTTAACAGTTGTCAAACAGAAAAGCCACGCGAATAAACAGGTAAGAGAAATTTAAGACTCTGGTTAGGTATCATATTTTGCTAGAATGTCATTTTCTGTTTCGCCGAAATTCAATTTTCTGTTCGTCTTTACTCTAATACTTTATCTAGATTGGTAGATGCTCTTACAACCAAAAAATTACTCGAAACGCAATGTTTCAGATATATCCTCCTAATGTAAAACTAGCTATGTACAAGCAAAACTTCCTATGATGTTTACACTTTATCAGCGTTAGGCAGTGTGTTGACCCTTAAGTGAAGTCAATAAGCAAACGTAAACAATTTATTTGTTCTTGATAAGATTATAATTTAGACATGGCCATGTGGATGGCTGCAAGAGATTTTGATTTTTGAAAGTGCGAGCCCAGAGGCTCAATTTTAAAAAAGCTTCTTATTTGAGAGATGCGGTTGAGTAAGGATTAGAAACACTTTCAGTTAGAAACACTTTTAGAAACACTTTTAGAAACACTTCTAAATTTTTACACTTCCTAGGGAAGACTGTCAAAAATGAGTGTGGTAAATTTCAAATGACTTTGAGTTGTATTCAAAGTCGACTTATAGATTGTAATGCAGGGGTGGACAATTAACTTTTACAAGGGGCCACCATAGTAGAAACTTGAACTATGATGGAGGACCGAACCAGAGAAAACTTAATTATGTGCAATGATTATATATGTGTAAAATAAATGAAATTTTAGCGTTTGTCAAGTGGGAAAATATTTTCGCAAAATTTCATTTATTGATTGTCGACACCACGACACCCTCGTGCGGGCTGGACAGTAACATTGGGGCATGTGGGCCGTAAGATGCTCACCCAGGTTTGTTTTTATGATTGCAATACTATTATATACTGCGCATGAGAATATTTTTGTGAATTTCCACTGTATTGAATTGAATCGTGCAGCGTCATCAAAAAGGAACCAAAAGATTCACAGATTCATTCATTCATTAAACTATGCAAATTACGCATATACTTCTAAATTTGCAAATTTAGTTGAAAATGTTACAAGTCAATCGAGATTTGCCACATGGCAAAGGACTCATCAAACCACAGTGAATTGGCCTTGGTTCTCACACTTACCATGAAGGGGGGGGGGGGGGGTGGGGTTGCTGTAGCCACAACCAATACCACACCCATTGCTGTAGCTACACCTCCTATGTACCTGCGTTTGTTTAAAAGTTTCACTTTTGCGTGTATAACATCATTCAAACTTTTCACTGAATCTAACATAGATGATAGGATGGCTCAGTTGTTAGAGGCGCTGACTACAGACCCAAGGGTCCGTAGTTTGAGTCCCTGGCATGACCAAACTTTCACCCAGAGTGGAGAGAGTCGCCAGCTCTCTGTAATTCCAGGCATAGGAATCACTAGGTGTGGTCACATCGAGAGGAAGGACCAGGACACTGCTCGATAAGCATAAGCTTTTCAGTGTCTTAAAAACTACTTTCAGATGCTAGGTAGAAACAAATACAAATAGGCTTATAGAAATTGCGCATTAATAAAATGGGAACTCAAATAGTATAATAAAAGCTAAATTCACATCACATACTAAGGTATTCACCCAATCAAACCAATGCTGGCTTGTTAAGGGAGGGGGGTTAAATCTCCTGAAAATGTCTTTTAAGAAAGGGGGTTGAGCTCCCTTGAGTCCCCTCCGTGACACCACTGTATAGGGTCAAAATTCTAAAACTTTGAAAACAGAATTTTTGATGACGTCACGTTGCTACTCTATGATGATACTGAGTGTGCTATCAAGTTATTGCAGGTCAAGATAATCCTTTGGACTTGTCATTAAGTGAAGCAAGCCAATGATTTTGCTGTTCTAGAAAATTCGAGAAAAGTGCTCCGTACAGAGAAAACATCTTTTAAAAACAACTTTGTTTGAAAGGAAACTGTTGGAAGGGAGCAACAATATATGGCTAGCCATGCATAATGCAATATAAACTTGACGCAAATAAAATATACTTAAACAAAGATAGAGATATAGAACAGTTTTTGTACGATTAGACCTTTTTATACAAACAGTGTTAACACAGCGGCTGATGAAAGTGTTTTCATTGTGTACTTGTTTAGCCCACGAGGATGTGGGACAGCTAGTGAAAGAGCATGCGAACAAAAGACTTTCAGCGAAATATGGCCAAATTACGTACGAGATGAAATAATTGAGTCAAATTAATCGACGATATCTCAATAAAATTTGTTCCATGTCACGTGTTAAAGGGTGGCCGCTTCTGTTAAATAATGTTATCTGAGATCGTCTCATGAAAAAGAATAGATACCCCGATTTCAAATATGACTTAATTTAGAAAGAAAGATATCTCTGATAGTAGACAGAAAGAGTTATCTGTGATTCAAATCGAAAGGTGTGTTCAGGTTAGATGCATGGAAAATTCGTCATCAAAAAGTTTTTCGAAAAATGACAAAATACATTAAACTATAAACAAAAAGGGACATTGCTTCTAAAAAGCTCGAGATAATATCTGTGTAAACTTCATTTCACAGGTAGGCCAACCATTTCTTAAAGTGGAATAAATAACACAAAAAGCCTTCCAAAGACAGCCTGTTTGTGTAGCCTGACGTGAGACCTTGTGACAATTTGAGACATCTTTGAAGCTCTTGGTGATGAGAAAATGTCTTTTAAGTGATCTTTAATATTTCAATGAAATCACATTTTTACCAAAGGCTTACGTAGCTTGATTTTTTTTACAATGTCACGAGTTGTAGCAAGTTCATAAGTTATAAGTGGGTCTGATATAGCCATTGAAACGAATATAAAATATACTGGCCCATGCAAAAGATATTACGAACGTTCTTTCTCTATGTCTTTGAAAACGCTAGCCTTGCTTTTGGTTCAAAATTAACAAGAAATTCAAATTATATCTGTTAGATGATGTAACAGACTGTTTTATTAGTCAGCAAATATATTCCACAGCGTGGTTTGGAATTAGTGCCCGAATTTCTATTTATCCCGCAAGCTAAACACTGAAAAAGTTTCGTCAAATGAACTAACAAAAGTTCTTTCATTTTGACTCCTAATTATTCTTTCTTGCGTCATCCAAGCCATCAATCTTTTTTGATCTTCTTAAAATTTCATGCATAAATTAAGAATCTCCTTATATGGCATTCAATTACTTAGTTTTGTATCAGACGTCCTAATTCCGATGATGAAAGTAATTTGCAAATCGATAGTCCAATAACATTTTGCAAGGTCTTTGATACAGAGCGTCACGTCGATACGCATGTTGGTGTCGCTACTTCACACGTTCGTTCAAAGAAAAACCGAGATACCATAACTACTTCACTATTTTTGAAATTCTTGTCCAAGTTGCTCGAGAGATGAATCAGACCCGCTTTCCAGACATGCACTAGCCCCCACTTCAGGGTCATTGCACATGCGCATTATCACTTGAAGCCCTGGCAGGAAGTTCAAGAGTTGTGTGGTCACAGCATAGAGATGGGTCACAGGCAGAGCCGTTATGCGAATACTGTTATCAATGCGCATGTGCAATGACCTTGCAACACTGATTGGTTTAAGAAAGTATTGTTTCGAAACAAAGGACTAAATTTTTCGTCTCCCAAACAATAGATCGAGAAGCTTCTACAACTTTCCTAAACTTTTATCATGTTTCCTTTTTTTACAATTTTTTGTGGTAACTGCAAATTTCAGATAAGGAAAATTAGAAACAGAACGTAGTTAAGAAGACTTATATTTTATCAAATATTCATAATTTACATGTCCACTAATGATAAGCTAACAAACAAACAAACTTCGTATCCTTTCGAATAAAAATAACACTTAAATCAATCAAAGTTACAAAACTACGACGAAAAAGCAAAGTTAAGAACAAAATTAAAATCTACAAAACTCAATACGGATAACGGACATAAAATTAAGATTCTTATCTTAAATGGGGACAAAACGAGCAAGTGTTTTTCGAAAGAGGACTTCTTTTTAAACGGCGTTATCATGAATTGTACTTATTTGATATATCAAAGCTTGGAGGAATAACGAGGCAAGGGTCTAGCTTATTCCCCTTGAAGTATTATATGTCTCTGCACCTTTCATAGCAGATTCAGCATCTTTTTTCTACCAAAGCTGATTGGTGAATGCTTATGTAACGAGAGAATGCTTTCATAATGACTCATTTTAACAAAATGATGCCAATAAACACATGCTTCATTTCGTATCTAGAGCTTACGTATTATAAATACAGTAGACATATGTCTTTAGAAATATTTTGATCCGCTATTAAAGTTATATCATAGCTCTATAAACGATAAAATTATCTTATATAGACATTGTATATTACAAAAGCTAATTATCTGTTCATACTGTACGCGTCGTAGTTGTGAGATGCAAGTAACTTGTTATGACCATCTATATTGAGACAAAAGATTCTCTCTCGCCACGAAATGGATGTAAAACGAGACAGAACGATGCTTTACTTCGAGACGATCATTAAAAGACTTTACCATAGTCCTTAAATGCACACTGTATGGCAGAATTTGTTCATCAAACAAGGCTTCGGGAATCAATTACAGACATTCGACTCAAGAGTCTTACACAATTCTGTGCATTAAAATTTTCTATGGTTTCTTTTTTACTTCAGTACTTTACAAATTAGCGGAACTTTTTATGAAAGAAAACAAGTTATTGCTTCAGGGATGCATTTGCTACTAAAATATGAAACATTTTTCCAGAGTCCAGATAAACCATCAACCTTCCTCGATAAACTATGCATACAAGGGCTAGCATGCATGTTTTGAATGACGTCACTCGTGGTTGCTGGCGGTGTGATTTTTCTAGACTCTGCATCATCCACATTTTTTTATGTAGATGAGGTGTTAGCTATTTCTTAGAGCTACACATTAACGTTGTTGTAATCGAATAAATATTTATTCAATTAGCATCGACTAATTTTGATATGGTTATGGCTATAAGGAGAGATCTCATTTTACTATTTACTTGAATAGATGAACATTTTTGACGTTATTTTAAAAATGTAATGTTCACAGCTGTTTAATGACAAGATTTTTAAGAGAACGTCAAACCACAGGGATATTAGTTGAAATCCTTTCGAGAATAGTTTGGAATGCATATTGTAGCATATGTTGAATGATAATGTATATGACAGCACGAGCTACGACGGCCTACACTCATTGCTCACTTCAGGAATAGCACTTGGCAGTGTCTCGACGCCACATTTTCGACACTTACAGCATTAGTTTCTTAAATTCTTTCATAAAAATATTATCATCGTAGTATCAGCAATTTAAACACAATTAATGTTAATGATCCAAACATCCGTAAGTCTAATGTTCGCAGTACTCCCGCAGAACTTCCTCTTCTTGTTGAATAGTCGTTTGATTTTTTCAGAATATCAACAACCACAACTGTTTTTGTTTCATTTTTTGCTATTGTTTTTGGAACATCCGGTATTTCATTTCCCAGAGTGCTTTGCAGGAGATCTCTGAAATATGCTGTTGTTGCTTCATTCGCTGATGTTGTTGGATTTTTTGTTGATGTTGCTGGATTTGTTGTCGTAGGTAATGTTGTGGTTGGACTATTGGTTTTATTTTGGGTTGTGCTTGCGGGAAAGGATATTGTTTTAGACTGTTTGCTTGTGTTGTAAACGTCTTTTGTATATGAATGGTCAATCGTTTTTGGCGTACCCTGTGTGGTGGGCAACACTGTTGTGCTTGTGTTTTTTTGTGTTTTTGGAGAGCGATTTAAAATTCGGCATTCCTTGTTCACTCCACATTCCTGTTTGCAGCTTTCAGCATCACATGACATTTGACAGGTGCTCCCTAATGCGCAAACCTGCAAGCAAGTCTTAGCGTTCTTGCCGCACTTCATATGACAAACACTGTTTTGAAGGCAGGCTTGTTCGCAATGCTTTGAATCACATTGCATGACTTTGCATTTTCCGCTCGCACATATCTGAGTGCAGTTAGTTGCCGAAGCTCCAAAGCAGTGGACTTTATCGCAATGAGAGCAAAACTGCTTGGATATTTTCAACGTCGAGACAAGGCGCTTGCAAACACCACTAACACAGTTCTGCAAAGCGGCATAAGATGTCATCTGCTCTCTTTCTCCACCAGACACAGCTCGACCTCGCCGGTGACCGTCTTTGCGCTTCCCGTTTTTCCTTTTCTGATTTTTCGACCGCCTATTAAGTTTCGGTCCTTTAGCTCTCATGACGTCACAGGTACCTCCTTGGCAATCTTGTGTTACTAGCGATGCCCGTGCAAACATGTTAAGGACATGTGGCCTAACTATACCGTTAAGATGAACCTGCGAATTAAAGGGATGGTTAATCAAATATGATACTGAGATGAACATGTTTATAGTGAATTGCATTTTAAGATACTCTGCAAAATAGAAAAAGCCGTAAATTTAATGAGAGAAATCTTGTCATGAGTAATAATGTTCATTCGAATTAGCTTCTTTTTTGGTCTTATCGAACCTACTTCATCCATTTTGAAGACAGTGGCATTCTCAGTCATTGCAAATTACGCATACAAAAATTATAATAATAAATCGACAGGATTGTAACTTGACGATTATTACCTTCTGTTTGCATATTTTTGGTGACAAGCATCTCATGTCCTTGCAAGTCTTTCCGTCGCAATACTGATGGCAGTCTTGTCGCTCAACGCAAGTACAGTTCTGTGCGCATGCCCATTGCTCACACAAACCGAATTCTTTGAGAACGCCAGGATTGCAAGATGTCGAAACTGACGCCAGGACGATGTCGATGGCGGACATTAAGATCATTACCAAAAAGCGATTCTGATTTTTGCTGGTTTTCATCTGGTCGATCTGGAAAAAGAATAATTTTTTGTAGAAAATCCTTGCAATTTGTAACGTAAGGTCTACATTTTTAAGGTGTACTTTTTTAAGGTCTACAGCGTCATTTATAAGTTCAAAAGGATGTCGAGGAGATTACTCTTGTAATCCTGCATTGGAAGATGAATAATTTAGATAGATGGAGATATCTTCAGTAGATGAAAATACATCATTGAATGTTAAAGAAACACCTGAAGAAAAAACAGGAAAAATCAACATCCACAAAGAAAGAAATATTTTAAACATAATCTGCTTGATAAAAATACATTTTACTAACAGACAGAAAGATTCAAAATTGCTCAAAACACATCTTTGTCGTCAAAATATACTTTGATAAATAAAGTATATCATTTGAATTGTTGAAAGAAGATGAATAACAGCACATAAAAGTAGTGCAGTTGATGGATCAGAGGCTGGAAAATTCGTACTTTTTTAACAATGGGTTGAAAATGTCATAAGCCAATGTTCGGCTGGCCAGCTAGCAAGTCACAAGTAAATATGACACTGATCAAATGATCAAGAAATATGTTAGATCAAACAAGAATCGGTTCATCATTCAAAAAGCAATTTTGGTAATAGCGAACTCAAAAGACATGGTATGGCACCCTAACATAGCTAAAACATAATAAACGGCTTGCCAATAAGCTGCAGAAAACGTTGTGTAAACGAT
Source organism: Rhopilema esculentum (assembly GCF_057945365.1). Lineage (NCBI taxonomy): Eukaryota > Metazoa > Cnidaria > Scyphozoa > Rhizostomeae > Rhizostomatidae > Rhopilema > Rhopilema esculentum. The sequence continues at coordinate 8,590,134 of NC_142825.1, forward strand.
GTTCTATGTTAAGGGCCTGTAGATACGAATAAATAGAAGAAAAGCTTACGATGAATTTAAAAAATCAGTGGACGAGCACCACAATCTTCCCAAGAAACCATCTTGAACAAACATGTTGACAATATGCAACTTTCCAATTGAATCTGTTTATGAATACTAGCATCAACAACACAAGACAATTTCTTCGTAAAGGCCTGTTTATGTTTCCAATGACAAAAGAGTTGAGGAATGCGCGGGTCTTCTTGATAGCATACGCTCAACAATTGGTTTTGCTAAATAGCTACTCTGCCAGCTTTGCGATTTACACTCCACTCAAATACCCAGTAATACAGAAAACTTTCCTGGAAAGTTTAAAGGCTCCAGCTTTTGTATTGACTGCAAAACGACTAGCAAACGATGTATAAACATATCATAACAGCTAAGCCCTGCTTTTATTTCGAGATTTTGCCTACCTGTGGTTACTTTTGAAAGAAGTTTATTATTCACAACAAAAAGCTCTCTTTGCCTAAAGACATTTACGCGAAGCCGGCATATTCAATGAAAGTGAACTAAAGGATGATCTCGTAAGACACTCTTGAACAAACTGAGTCAATTTAAAAACAAAAATTTCCAGTCTTGTATTTACACAGATTTCTCGTGCCATGGAACAATTGTTTTCAATAAGACGTAGCAATATCAAAAGATTATTTGTATCTATTTTCAATTTGTTGTTCTATATTTCTCTGCTTGAATTGTTTGTGGTCGTTATAACTCTACCAATTATTATCTGACACGCGAGATCGTTTCAAAACCTGCTGTTGGAAGTTGAAAAACATGCTGCTGAAAGACCATGTATTGTTCAAGTTAAGTAAATATGGTAAAATGAAGGCAAATGACGTAGAAGGAATCTAAGTCTGTTTTCACGGAGCAACCACGCAAAAATAAAGCATAGGCTTTGGCAAAAAGCCAGTTCAGATGACGACGCTACTCAAATACTGTGAGTTAATTGCTGATGCAGTCATAAAGCCAAGCCACCATCGTATTGCCACGGCAAATGATCTTAAAATGGCACATTTCGAGACCGTCTGCATCGAGGATTCCTTTTTTAGAAAACCTACTTGGTAGGTAAATCTAACGAAGACGGAGATATTATAAAATACATTCTGTTATATGTTTTACGTTTTGTGTATTTGTTTTGTAAACAACACTGTCCGGGTTTAAAAGCAACAATTCAAAAAGGTACTACCCTGCTGTACAAGCTACACTTAACGTGCCATCAGCCTAAAAAATCAACCATTAAGGCAAATAATTCATAAACACAGAAAAATTCATGATGACCAATGAAAAAAACCTAAAGGAGAATCATAACAATACTTGTGTTTACCTTCATTAGCTATATAGCTGCCTTTATCGAAAGAATGCACAACCGTAGATGCAAGCACTGCAAGTCTATGTAGCAACTTGAATGACTTGGTGGAAGAGCCGATTTCACAATATTAAGTCGCTATCATCTTAATATAAACATGTTTACCCGAACACAAACTGATCATATTAAAACAGCTTTGTAACTTCGACTAGATTAATGTTGGAGAGTAATGAAATTGCACTTTGATAATGCCTCCATTTCTACTATTATATTGATTGACGCTGTAACTCTTTCAATTATTTCCGGTTCAAGTAACAAAAAGCCATCAGTTGAGGCCGAAACATAAACAAATGCCAATATCTAGTCTAAACAAAACCATACCATTGTTATTGGTATCTTTGAGTAGAAATTAGGGATAACCCTATTACAACTAGAGTCATGTGCTTCCCTTAGATGAATGCTCCCTGGGTCAACCCTTCGTTCTTACCTTTGATATCTACTTTGCTACGATTTCTCCTTTGCCAACTCAAGTAGTTTGGCTGAACACTTTATGTTCAGTGCTATACGTGATGTTCTTCACGAGAGATTTACTCCAAACTGGGAGGAAATTATTAAGATATCAGTTCATAACATGGATTAATAACAGTCACTTTTTTAGCTAATCTCATCATATAAACAAATTACAGACGGGAATCCAGATTTAGTAATAGGTAACACTAGCAAGCAGGAAGTTCTTATGCGGCCGCCCTTGGCTTATGGGATATCTGGATGAGGAGCAAAACAGGATGCTTTAATGACTACTTGAGCTGGTAACAATATGCAACTTGTTGTTCTATAAATAATTATCTTTGAGGAGTTCACACGCAAGCATCTGCATCGACGTGATCATTAGGTGCATTCTTCTTTCAAGATGAGTTTTCAATTAGTTCTAGATTGCCGGTAGAGAACCACCAACTAACCAAAACTTTGAAAAAAATTATAAAACCACAACAAAATAGCTAAGCATCTACATAGAACCTACATCTATTGATGGCATCAATTTAAATCCAGGTGTGGATCGAAAGTAGCTTGAGAGAAAGAAGACGTGCTTGATTAATTCTTATCGTGTGGAGAAAAATGCATGTATACCGTTGATAAATGTATGCCTTCGCGTGGTCTCATTCTCAGATCTTAATTAAGCTGCCACCACCAGATCTTGGAACAGATACGGCAATATATAAGGATTTCTATGCTTCGTTTTCTTGCCGCAATTAAAGTAAGGAATATAAAGTGCTAGGTTTTCTGCAATGCTTATTACAATGAACCCCATCGGCTGTCCAAAATCTAAAAATATGTCATGAACTTCTTCAATTGGAACTATACAAGACAAATGCCCCGTAGTGTTGTAAATATGCTTGGGCTGTGGCAAAACATGTAAAGCGAGGAGAGAATCTTTTTGGTAAATAATGAAAAGTTACTTTGCATGGAAGGCTAGTTTTGTCGTCAGATACTCAATATGATGAAAAGTAATTTTATTTTCTATACAGGGTGTATCCGCGAAATTGTTTGCGGCTTGCTTTATTATTTCTTCTTGGTTTCGTGAAGTTAGTTACAAAATATTTGGTGTTATCCAATCATCTGTAATTCAACTATTAACAGACGTACTTGCTATGCCCATAGAGCGCAACTCAATGGTGCATTCACATTAGCTTCCTCAAAACAAGTCTACCTCTTCCTTATTACTCCATGTTTTGACTAACATATTTATGTGGCTACAACATACAATACGATTTTTTCATCCCGACATGTTTTTCTGAAAAATTTCTTAACAGCCCGGTCATTCAATTTCTCAATCTTTCTCCCAGATAATTCATTTTTTAAGATCTTCTTTTCCGATTCTCCACCATCATTGTTTATTCCACCTATCTTATATTTTCATTTGAACATTTGGTTAAGGTCCTTCATATTTGTTTGGTCGCTTCCTTAACTTATCAAAAAATTTATCTGCCAGCACAGAATATGGCCAATTTAAACCCAGAACGTTATCTATCCAAACACCTTGCCAGTGCCGCTAAATAGGTTTTCGCAAACTCGTTCTCAAAGCTTCCTCGTAACCTCGTTATCAATACTTTCGCAAGGGATTTGGGAGCTTTGGCCGTGTGCCACTAATATTGTTTAAATTAACTTTTCTCTTTTTGTTGTTTGAATCTTTATATTATCTGTTCTTTTGTTAGTGAGATAATTTTTTCCGTAATACAATAAATTACTAAAATCACTTGTCAGATCTTTGCCAAACAGAAAATTTCTCTCACACATCCTTTCTTTATTAATCCATTTTCTAACATCAGCTAAAATGGAAATGATGGCCTCTGGTTATTTTACCGTTAAATGTACTATTACATACAATAATTTTTACTTAGATTCTGATAATAGCGATTACACTAATTACTAAAGAATAACACTAAGAATAAGAATGTCAATGCAGCAGAATGAGAATAAATATTTATTTGCAAAAAACCACGTTTTGATAGAAAATTTTCAATTTTTGATACTTTGAGCTGTTTTTCTGTTAGGGTCAAAGAAATTCAAAATTTTGGCCTCTTGGAGCAATAAAATCGAAGCAAAGTCTCCGCTCCTAATCCCAGAGTCGTTGTCCCTGTATTTAAAGGAATGTTTGTACAATCATCAACGCCTTCTGCGTATGAATCTTGAGTCTATCAACGCATCTAATGAATCTCAAAAACTGAATTCATAAAGGCAGACACGTTAGAATATGATAGTACTAAAGACTGATAAATTCGAGTTGTGTTGTGATGAGCAGTCATGTAAGTACCCATTTAGAGTGAATCGCCGCTCCGTCCGCCCCTACGAAAACATATTGGCTTTTCCTCGTATGAAAACACGCTTTCACTGAGGTAATAGAGTTGCGTTTGCGTGGGTGAATTCAGTGGTTAATCACGTCCTGGATGGACGTCAGCGCAGCTGGGGTATTTGCTTGAACACAACAAAGCATGTACTTTCCTTAAAAAGGGCCACGTTTGACGAAATGTTTGGCTTTGGATCATAAGTGTAGCTGCGATTAATTAGAGTCTGAGATGCAAGCTGCGAATACATTTTTGCCTATGCAAGCTGCGTTTAACTCTTGAATATTACTTTGGGTGTGGGTGAGCACGATTTGAGCCGAGAGTTTTGAACTTATCGGATCCATACTTATTGGTTGTTCGAGGAGCAATATGGGAAAATTTTCGATTATCTTTAAGCCAAGTTTGAAATAATTTGAAGTGATGGGATTGTCAGTGCGAAACTGTAACGATAGGGGTGGGAATTCTCGGCGAATCAGCATCTATAGGAAAGGATGCTACTGTAGAAGCCTTTGGTATGTCCATAATATATTGTTATTGAAGATGTAAAAGCAAAGCAAATTTAGCCTTTGCAAGAAATGAAGTTAAATAAGAGTTAACAATAATTGAAGGTAAGATTTGACATGCTTCCAACATTTATTACATTTTCAAGCTTCAGCTTACCTCCACAGACGCAAAACTTCCGTCTTTCTTCCCTCTTTACTTTGACTGAGTGATTCTCAATACCAGACTATGTCTGTTTTGATTTTTCAAATTCGAATAATCGAGTACGTCCGATATACGCCGCCATTTATCATAAAAACATAATCAAAAATTTTGTGGTTGACTTTATGCCCATTAACTTAATGTAGGCAATATACTAGAGAAGAATAGAAGATTTTAGGGGCAGTTTAACATAATTGAAACCTGTCAATGATAACAAGACAATGAATGTATATCATAATCACTTTGTCAATACATTTCTGTCTGCTAATGACGCGTGGAATGTTTCTTAAAATGGAGGGAATGGGGCTTTCCTAAAAATTAGCAGCAATGAAAGCGGCGCCTTGTTCTCCAAGATGGTGATCTAAACGATATTGCTCAAACATTCTTGGACAGACCTGGTTTAAATTCAAACTTTAATTTGACTTCGATGTGTTTGAAGAGAACATATTTTTTGTTTTCTCAGCAACCAACATAAATTTTTGTCTCGATGTTCGCAGCAACCAACATTGACTGCAGCTGATATTAGCCCCATTTTATAACATGGGAAACTTTACCGTAATAATAAATAAAAATTCCTTAGAGGTGACATTATTCGTTTTGCAGAATGTTTACCGTGACAGGACGCTTTCCTCGACCTTAGTTTTGAATAAATCATCCAAATGAGCTTGTTTGTTTTAGTTTACCCACTCTTTAATTGAATAAGCATTGTGAATGTCAAACAAAAGTACTATTTCTAAACCATTATTGTTTGCATCCGGTAGTTGATCACAATAAAGGGAGATGGGAGTAGCCATGTGGCTGGCCAGTCCAGCTAGGCGGTGACGAAAAAGTCTGATCAAGCAAACTCCATCCCCTCAATGCCTGCTCGTTTGAAGCCATTTTTAAGGCAAAGTGCAATTCAAGCAATAATTAGGTTGATTTTATACGTTGTTCAAAAGTATGGCCATTTAAAATATGCGCAACGAATGCAGCTGCAGGGTATCCTTGCATATATCCGTGAATTATACATTAAACATATACGTATACATATCATAAAGTCAAAACCGATCGGCAGTTGGTGCTAAGGCCAATTGGTTTTAGAATTATAAAAAACAAACATCGCTTTTATCGAATGGCAGGATCGATGCATCGTATATGATCGATGGCTCAATTTTCATGCGAGTTCTTTATATCATTGCAATGTCGCACTTATTATTGCTTTTCTTCACAATTCATTAGATAATTCATTTATTCACTTACTATTGACACAAAATCGTGCGGGTCTCCAACCTATCTAATTTGGCGCTGATTCATTCATTGCTCTAACATAAGGAGCAAAATAAAAGATCAGCAAGTCGACAGCAGAGCGACTGGAGCATTGAAAATCTTTAAAGAGTTGGGAAATTTTCGGCCACTGAATGAGAATGACCTAGACTGCATTCGGTATAAGATTACATTGGGTCGCCCTTGTTTTAATCAAATTTAGCATTTTACTCTGAACTGATTTGAATAACTAACACAGCAAACAATTGGCTGTATGTATCGGAAAATCTCATGTAATAACTAGAAAATAATAACTCCATAGGTCGCCTTTGCCTGTTCCAGGACTGGATAGGATAAGACCTTTTAAGGAAAATTAATAACTTCACAAATAATGATAAACAGATTAGAAAAAAGTTTAATCGCTTGTTAGTTCAATGTCTTCTTACTGCGATTGGTTATTCAATTTGAAAAACATTTCTTATACTAAATTTGATCATCGTCTAAGAACCCAAAAACTTTGTAATGGGATTTTTCATGTATTGAAACTTTGAAGTCGAGTGATATCCGTTATAATCTAGAGCCCCCGATCACATAGAATTATCACATGGCGCCTTGCCTTTAAAGATGATATTTCAAGGTTCATAAGATGCAATTGTTAGAATTTACAATCATATTTCCTTTCAATTTTGACAATTAATTATTTAACCAGTGGTAAGGATACTAGTTCTAGTAAACTGTTTGACTTGCTGCCAGTAGATACATGAAAGTCAACTCCCAGATCTTTCGATTGAGGCTTCACGTGAGTTTGCGTGGCATCAAAACCGCTTTATGAATTCTTAAATACAAGGTATCAGATAGTTTCTATTTCTGATCTGCCTGAATTTTCTAGAACCCTTCGTACAACCAGCAAGACCATGAAAAATTGATGCAAATTTCTCGCAGTAATATCATTTTAAAAATATCTGCAATATTGCTAAATCGTTTTTGAAAAGACAAACAGTTTGTACAATGGAGTACGTTTTTCTCCGTGTATTTACCTGTCTTCTCCTACTTTCAACAGACTAGACAAGGCCTATTGTTTTTAGACAATTGGCCAAAAGCTGCTAATGATCTCAAAGATGAAGTCAAGTCAACTGTTGTCTGTCTAGTCGAATGGAGGATGCTTTAAACACCAATAGGGTTGTTGTTGCTTGATAAAAACAACTCGGCTTACATGATCTGAAAATCGACGTCAATAGAGATATTCGGACCCAGACTCTTTCTCCGAGTCTTTCTGTCTAAAAATTGACTGTATTTAGCAATCTTGTGATGATATTGTAAAGTACGATGTTAATATTTTGTCGAAATATTGCTTTAAAAGCAGGCACGTTTAATATGCTTCTACAATATGCTTCATAAACACTTTTTTTGTGGTAGAAAAGTTAAATATGACTTTGAAAAATGAAAACATTTTGGAATATACTAAAAATTTTCGTCCGACACTCTTCAGAGCATGAAACGACAGAATTCAAATCGAAAACTTTAAGCTAGGGAATATATACACCCGGTTGTGGATTGAAATCCATTCAAAAGTTCTTATCACCCACAAAAGCTCCGTTATTTATGAGTTTACTTGACAGAGGGATTTTGGCTACGCAGAACGCGCAGACAAAAGATTGGGAGATAGAAAAATACAGCCGGTTTTTTCCAGCATTAGAAACCAAAGAGAACAGCATCCGACCGGGCTCTACCACTAATCCTAAACATGTCGTTGTTAGTTCTTGTTTTTGATGGGCAAGATTGAGGATCTATCTACATACAAAGAAAATTTACAATTGGGTAGACAGAAGGAGTTCGGTTTTACCCTGGGAATCCACTGGTAGTATTTTTAATAGACATGCGGCACTGCGTAGGCAACCTTTACAGTGCAAGCTCGAGTTTCTGATTGGCCTATTTCGATCCACAACCGGGTATATATATTTCCTAGTTTAGAGTTTTCGATGCATTTTCTGGTGTTTTATACTCTGAAGATTGTCAGACGAAAGGCTTTAGCATATTTCAGAATGTTTGCTTTCTTCACAGCCACTTTAAATTTGTTGATCCTTTTACTATTGTGATAAAATCCTTGACAAATTCTGATGCATTTGAGTTCTGTTGCTCTCCGCACATTACAATAACTCCTTTCATAAATGACAGCTCATATCATGATAACTTTTTGATTTAACCAAAGATTTATATGGTGGTCTAGACGCATTATGAGCAATATTTGGCTATTTCAACCCAACTTCTACTGTTTGTGCTATTAATCTTATTTGGCACGATAATGAACAAACATACTAGCTTGACAAATGCAAATGACTGTTCCTGACACAAAACTGATGAACCCGTGGAATGATCTCGCAACCCGCCCAATCGTTTTAAAAGCCACTTGGTTTGGATCTCCTTAATTGAGAAGTTAATTCATTTTACATAAATACATCATTTATGCTTTCTTCGCCATGAATAAGTGCCCTGTTGGTGTGTAGAATGACCAAGATAAGCTCCTTCTGAGCATATTATTGATCGCAAAACGCCTGGAATTTCCAGTTAGGTATTTCCAGTTGGGAAGCTTCACTTCAATGTCCTTTCCGATGTTCAAAGCTGATATCTTTTTGGAATCACAACTTCTCCAACCGGTTTGTCAAAGAACGTCAGGGCAAAAAATGAATTTAGAATGCTAGGCTGGAAGAATCTTTCTTGCTTTACTTAACTTCTCTTGCTTAATCTTTCTTTGCTACTTTACCCACAAAAATGCTGCTGGTTGGTAAAATGTGTAAATTGTTGCGTTTGAATTTATATCAAGACCCATTGGATTTACTACTGTGTTATTCAATATATTGTTTTATTTTGTTACCGATTTGTGTAAGGAATTACTTTGAATTGCTAGGACTTGAAAAAAACTAATTGTAATATTTAATTTGCCGTGTAGTGTTAAATCATTCCGAACTTAGAAATTAAATCACATGTAAGGCTGGAGCAAAAAACACTTTTAAGAAGCCCAGTAAAAAATGGCACAATACCTACATCCACATTCTAACGATATCCCAGTTACAGATGAAAGATTGGTCAACTGGTTGTCAAACAAAAAGGTTGAACAATTCTTATCAGAACACAGTTACGCTTAACAGCTTTCTCTAACCACATTTCTTTTGGACGTAGGGGTGGCGTTTGTGTTTTGTCACCGAAATTCTGAAAAGACCAATCGTCCTAATCAATAGTCAATGTGCATATTCAACTGATAAATCAATTACACAATCTTCTCATCAAATCTGTTTAAATAATTTTTTCATACTTCATATCTATAAGGCGTTGTAGTAAGATGGTATTATGTTGGTAACCCGTGGTAGGCCTATAATATAATTAGCCTATCTCTATAGGCCATCAAACTGTGCAGTCTACTGAAGGTGGGTGGCTCGTGTTTTTATGTCGGTAAAGGCTACTGAGCCAGCCTAAACAGTGGCTGGATAAACCAAACTCAAACCATGCAACAATCACATTAGAATGTTACCCCATCATATCTCTTGAGCTAGGAAAATATTTTGCTTAACCAATATACCTTGAGTTTCGTAATAAAAAACCCATTTGCAACCAAGTACTTCTAAATTCAACAAAATATAAAGCAATATGATAACATTAACCAAAAGTTTAGAAATCTTATGCTCGACCCAATCTTTTACTGGGTCTCTGGTACCCAGGATAAGCATTGCTATGCCATTATTTTACAATGTTGCTTGGTATGTGCAAAGGGCATGTAGTGTGAAAGGTTGTGAGATTATTTGACAAAAAATTAACGTTTCGTGGAAAATCAAAGTCTCTAAGGTTTTTTATTAAGAAAGCGAAACCAATATGAAAAAGATAAATTAGTTGCTAGAATTGGAGCCACGGTAATTTCGAGTCAAAGAGGCGTTGATTAACTTTCATCTCTTATTTGGTCAATGCTGTATCATATATCCATATAATCAATTTGCAAATGCCTGTATCAACTACTGAATTCATTATAATGCTATGGGTGGCGGGGGCCCAGTAGAAGGAGAGGGAAAGTGGAAGGATGGAATGTCCTCAGCTCATTTTCTCTCTACTTTATGACTGACTGTATGAGACTTTGGTACTTGGGTAAGAAGTGTATTAGTATCAGCTTTTGTCATAGAATTGACAACAGTAGTGTCATACCAGTGAGTAAATAGTTATAGCTTACAGTTGACAAGGACATTTATTGGTACATAGCCTTTTCCAGGAGAAATTAGCTGTGGGGGGGACCTTTGTTGATAAAAAAAGAAGGACAGTAGCCTATTGTTTAAAACAATGAAAGTCACTGCAGGGGCGATTGCCCTCCAGTTAGTATGTTAAAAAGGCCCTATATTGGCAAAGGTTTGGAAATATATGTTAAGGATCTTCCTAGATTTGCCCATAATGGTATCAGAGGAATTTTTGGTGAATATCTTGGAATTGAGAGAAGAAATGGAATAAACTAAGAGAGTGGGCTACATATCTATAACAATATTTAAGACTTAACTCGCTTAATATCAGAAGTAATTGTGGTTGAAAGCACACTCCACAACCTACCCTTTTGACTCCCATATGTTGGATATAACCTTTTTTTATAAAAGTATCCAAAGAGAACTACAGATTCTGGAAAACTCTTCACTGGAGCCATTAAGCCAAAATTTCGAAGCCTGTTCGTCTATAAAAGCTTTGCCTGTTTGTTTGCCTGTCGAGTTTCTTATGCACAATTGAGGAAAATTGCAATGCACCCATTAACAGGTCTGAACAAAGTTGTTCAAGTGACTTTAAGACTTGCAGTGTAATTACATGCCATAATGTTGTCAGTGTGAATCAAAAGACAATCTAGAAAGCAATTGACTTTTAGAAAGCTTCATATTTTGTCTAAATGAGATGAAAATGTTCCAGGGCCACTTTTGAAATTACTGTAGTTGCTGCATACATGTGATTAGTTAGAAGCAGGCGATCAACGTGGACAGAATATTGTGAACAATAAACTGAGCCAAGGATTATGTAACTAAAGACAGAAAACATGGGATACAACATTCTGAGTTTGAAGTTTGTTATCTCCATCCAAGTTTGAGATTTCCATTTAGAAACTGAAATACTCGATAAGTCACAAAATAGTGCCCTTGAACCCAACATACCACTAAGTTGGCAGGCCTGTCGCTGCAGATGCTGTATGCAATAATAGCTGCCCTGTCCGTGAGGCCAATGTACTAAGCTGGACCAGCTTGCTTAATGAATCTGCTCTCCAAGTGTTATTAGAGAGCCAAAACAAGAAAATTTGATAATACAACACAGTGTGAGCCCTATACTAAAAAATCAAATATTTTGCTTAAAAATCACCCATTGTAAGTTGTGGAGCAATAATATATAGGCTTCTTCAGCATCTACAACTACATAAGATCATGTGATAGTTCAGAACAGCTCGTATTTCATTCTAATAGGGTTTCTATATTGCGAATTGTTAAATGCCTGGCTTCTTGTTACGTCATACCATGACGCTTTTTACTGAAAAAATATTTCCGTATTCACGCGTCGCTTGAAGTTAAACTTGAACACAGAAATGCCAATATTTAGTCATGACTCTGAGGTTGGCAGCAGAATTATTCTAAACTAACAAATACGGTCCATGAAGATTTGTCTCTTGAACAACGTGTCAACAGTTGAGATTTGCTTGCACCATTGAATGAGAACCATAAAGCCGGGTTATTCGATTTTTGACGTGAAAGACAGCAGCTTGCTTAAATTTCTGAAGACAGACGAATGTATCTGACAAAAGCAATGAGATATTACAAGGTTCCCGAGGAGAAACTCAGTAAGATTGAATGCTGAAACCATCATTTCTACCCATTCTTCCTTAGCGCATATGCATTCAATAACAACACCATAAAGCATGACAGTCCTGTAACTTTAACAAACTACAGTACTGACTTTATTTTTCGCAACTAACTTCTTCTCTAGCATTGATCTAGGGATTGGTGGCGAAGCTTGTTTTGCTGCCAATTTCGATACTAACTAACAACATATTCGAATAATGGCAAAGTATGATTAAATCAAATCATCATCGTTGGCGGTGATGTGAGAATTGAACACCGATCCACATAAAAGCTTCAATGAATGACCAACTTTTGTCCCTAGTTTATCTGTAGCATGCAGGTTCAAGCAAAAGAACCAATCTTTGCTGACTGTGTTATTCAACAGCCGCTAAATTCTCGCGTACAGATCGATAGAAAAACCCTTAAAACAATTCAAACATGGATCTCATTTCTGCTGTGAAACAGAAAAGATAATTCTTGTTGTGTCCTTTTCAGATAAGTTAACACTAATCGAACAGTGTATTTGCAATTGCTATGACAGTTAAACAATTTCACAGCCATAGACCGAGATAATGCACTGTTTCTCCTTAAACTTCCCTTTTATTTTGCAAGTTGAAGAAAAACATATTTTTACCTTGTCCGCGAATTGTTGCGATCCTGTAGCATCTAAGCCCTCGTTAAAACGTTTGTGTCAAACGTGAATAGAAATTGAAACGGAGAGTTGAGCTTGCAGTCTACAGCTCTCATTGTGGTACACGCTTTCAAGTAGCAATGATTTCCTTGAGTAACTTTCTTTGCTCAGTCATTTATACATAACAAAACAGATGGAACTTCATATGCTTTGCACTAGATTCTTCAAATCATTACATTAGCGTTTAATTGGATATTCGGCCTGCAATTATTTCCCCGCGAGTTAAACCGTGAGACGCCATTGGTTTTTCCAGAGGAAATTTACTGGGGATGCCGAAACAAAACTCCCTCAGTGTGTACTACACAAACGCAGATAAGGAGAAACCTGCCGACAGAAACTATGTTTTAAAACAGTTGCTTATCTTAGGTTTGCAGTAAGGCAATTTGTCAGATTGTGGTGAACACGGCCGTAATCGCTAAAGGGACCCGAAATTGTTCATGTATTCTTTGCTATCAGTTTGAATTAATTTTTCTTCCATGATTGTTTTTATTATGTTTTTCTTACTGCTTTTCATAACTTGGCTTATTCCTGTGGTCTTTCAACATAATACAAAAACTAACTAAAAACCGCCCAGCCCACATAACGTAGTCAGCGCCATCGCAGCTGTCTTGACCTCGTTAGAACTCTTACTAAAACAAATTGTGTCTAAAGCAGATTTGCAATAGAAACACAATAGAAAGTTGAAAAAATTCCAAGAGGATGAAAAAGAAGAGCTGCACGTGCCTTAAAGAAACACTGCATAGTTTCTTTTGATAGAGAAATCTTCACATAAACCTGACCAAATCTTGCCTTTATGTTCCTTATCGTGCGAAAGATTCTTCGTGGTCCTTTTCTCGTGTATTATAAGAATTCTCTGTGACATAAAGGCAGTTTTCATTTGACAAAATACAGTCGTGTGCAAAAGTTTAAGACCAGGAATAAAATGAAGAAGAAACGCAATTATTTCAGAAACACTATATATATATATATTGAAATATTCATACTGCATTTTATATAATCATTATATGTATATACTTTAAAGATATCTTTGATACACATCTTACTTTAAAATTCCAGTAAAGTGCATTAGAATGGCTTTTTAAACAAAAAATGTTATTTTGATGTTAACTTAGAAAAATGGAAAGACGTGACACGTGGTCTTAAATTTGTGCACACAACTATAGTGCTTTAAGGCAATATTCATTAAAGGTACCCATTTACCCATTTACAGTGCAATTTTCTTTGGATTTATATAATTCAGTATGATGAGTCTTTATTGTTATTGTTTAGCATTAGCATTTATATATTTTAGTATTATTTGTTGATTTATATGGAAATCTTATGTTTTCATTTCATATAATGATATTTTTGTGGCATGCAGGACAAAGAGAGCCAAATTATTACTCTGCACTGAATGTAACGCTACGCCATTTTTCAAATTGTAACTTTATACTCTATACATCAAATCGATGACTTGAATAGTTAGGTCTTTACAATTTCCACATTAGCAATATGTGTTGCGTTTGGTAGATTTTCTTTAGATTTTTATTGCTGATATTGTATTGATTTGCTTATTTTTAATTAAGTGGATAAGAAGGTCTCTTTTATTCTGGAATTTTTTAGCTTAGGCAATTTGTAGTTATCTGAATCATCGTTTCAACATTTGGTAGAATGAGCGCTGAATAAACTTGAGTTTGGATTTTTGTCTTCTGTAACAACTTTGCTAAATCAGAAAAGCCATGTAACCAACTTGGATGCAAAACCAACAAAAAGTGGGTAATATGTAATATGGATAGTCTAAAATTCGTTTATAATTCAAATTTTTCCCTTTTGTATGGTCATCAAGAAAGGGAACTACTCCCTAATTACACCCTAAAATTCTGCTCTTCTCCTTCTTCTGCAGAATTAATCGCACTTTAAAATTAAAGAAAGTTTTAGCAAGCAAAAGCCTTTTGCATGAACATTTCTTTTTATACTCTGCTATTGATTTTCACTGTTGTTTGAATCTTTCAAACATTCTACCAATATACCTTTATCATTTTTGTTGTCGTATTCACACTGTCAAATCCAATTTCACTTAAATATTGCTTCTAAATTAACTAATGAGACCTCCATTTATGATTATCTTGATTATTCTCTATGATTCATGATTTGACTCATTTAACCAATAAAGAGGTTATGATATTACAACCAAACAATGTATGAATTTCTGTTAGGCCATGACAGCTAAAATAGCTTATATGATCCAGCTCCAAATATGCATTAGACAACTATTTTTCCAAAATGCTCACGATTTTTTAACGTGAAGACTGATGATTCAGATATGCTTCAGCGCTGCTACATTTGGAATAATATTTACAAAGACCTTAACTATTAACAAGACCAGCGCATCATGAATTGGGTACGTTGCAAATTTTTTTGCAAATGAATGGAATAGAGGAATTCTAAGCATTTTCTTAAACAATTTGACGAAATTGACAGTCTTCATTGCCGTACTGTCCTCTTTACTTTTTTTAACAAAACAACATACAAGATTATGAACTTACAATCCACAGGTCACAACAGTTACGTAAAATTGTATATTCAGAAATCAGGCAATTGTCTTTTGTAAATTTGTCCTTCAGTGGACAGATCTGAAGAATTTTTAAGGTTCCAAAAGTAAATGCCAGGACAAAAGAGAACTTATTCCAAATCAAAGCATTCATTAACCAAAATGGATTTCCGTTGACTGCATCCACGTATTACATGATTAATCTTTACGTAGATTAAGCGTCTTCATTACACTTTGGATTCTGTGGCTTATTAAATGTAACTTCATAGCCTGCGCTAATTTATCTAACCAAAACATTTTTTAATATCACTAGTAAAAGATTCTAAAATGTCCAAGCTGCTTGTGAAGCATTTTGAAACATGGCACAAGATCTAAGTGCGATTCGTATGGATTTCATTATATAATCCTTGACAACAAGCAATTTGGGCTTCATTCTTTCCAACAAGTTCTCTATTGCAATCTCTTAAGTCCAATGTACGGCTGCAAAAGTTCCCCTCCCTTAATAGCAGATTTGCTTCTAAGTTAAAAATAGACTTTGATTTGTTCCACTGTTATCGACATTCAGGGACCGTGACGGTGATTACGTAAGTGTTTTTGAAGAATGCAACTCTTTCTTCAGTTGAAAGCCGTAGAGCAGACATGTTATTGAGCTTTTTATAGCAAATCGTTCTGTCTCAATACGGACAGAGTATTCGAATTTAGGATTTCTCTCCATAGCGTTATTTTGCCATGAAGCTTTGTAATTAAATTTACGCTGTGAACTATGTTCCATTTGCCAAAAGAATAGAAATTTCGGAAACGAAAAGTTGTGAATTTATAGTTCTATTAACTTATCAGTAGGCTGGAATATTAATTTTTTGCTACATTGTGCTAAACGTATCAATAAAAAGACTGTCAAATTACTCAAAATGGGAAATGCTATATACGGTTAATTTCAAGGCCGTTGTACTTCAAGAGGAGGCGAGTAGAGTACAAAAGGGGTACATTAAAGATTACCTCTTAACAGGAGCATTTGAATTTGTTGCCTCCTTGCAAAGAGAGACAATATCGAAATATTCCCTTGAAAATAAACAATGCTCCGAATGATTTCCAAGTTGGGGAGGAACAGGGTGGAAGGGACACCATATCCCAAAAAAGAAAGCACTATTTAAGAATAAGATACTTCGCTTGGTGCACCCACGACCCCTTCATCCCTGCTTCTGCATTTCCTTTCCAAAAGTTCGTACTTTTCTTTGATAATGGCATATTTCCGGTCAGACTAATCAGAACCATCGCACCTCTTTGCCGATCAATCGGGGTCATGGATCCTCTTGTTGTTATTATGGCAAATTTGATACTTCCAACTAGGAATTTTTACTATGTTCCTGTTCTACTTTTTGCCTTTTCCCAACTCCTGGAATAGCCTCAGTGACAATGTTCCTCATTTTAGGACAAAAAGGACAACCACGTCAATCAAAAAACTTTCAAGAGCCAATTTGTGTAAGCAGACATAAACTAGACTTCTGTATATAAATGTAGAGCTGTGGTGGAACTACCTTGACATGATTCTTTGGCGATATGAAACGGAAATCTTAACCTCCCTCCAAATTATCTTAGTTGCATAATCATAGAATCTAAATTACAAGTTTTTCGGCTGTTGCTCCAATTGTTTATAAGCAAATACGCAGGGTGTGGAGGCAACTCCAGATAATAATAGTGACAGAAGGACAATTTGAAAGTACATGCTATCCTCCAACAACCTATTTGTAGCCTCTCACGAGCACTAACTAGACACTGCATCAGGAGGCCTTTTACCAAAAAGGTTTATGTTACGCCAAGCGGGTGTTTTTGGTTACTTCTAATCGTTGCCTTAGAAGGAAAAGCTTCCGTGCCTAATGCCGCTATAAGTAGAATGAGCATCACTGAGAACGTAATTTCATCGATTGATAAAGCCATACACAAACCACATTAAAACCGTCTTAAGCACATTTTAGTTTAAGTATCAAATAGACAATAATAAATTGCTTTTTAAGAATTTATAATGAATCCAAGATTTAATTCGCATACGCAAGGAAAAGAGAATACGTTCTGCGGCTTCGCAAAGAGAGCCGTCTATTACATACTACTGAAGTCCCTTAAAATAAATCTTTAGAGTTAAAAGAAGGAAGATAGATTTCATAATGTAGCGGAATTATTGAAGTGACCGCCAGTGGCCTACCATGTGCCTGTGAACATTATTTTTGCCATGAAAGTGCTTTTATCTTGCCACGATATTGAAATCATCCTTCAAGGGTCTTTATGCCAGGAAAATAAGCAAAGCAGCGAAGGATTACAGCCTAAAAAGCACTACTAATATCAATAATATAGATTTAGAGACCTCTATAGACTTGTTTATAAATATGGTATAATTTATTATTTGAGCAGATTTGCCCAAAAATTAATAAGACCACCAAGCCTTATGTAACAATGAAAAGTTTCATAAGGAATTTAAAATTATATTTGAAGTTTTCTCCGCAGCGGAAACAGGGAAACTTTTTCATCTTCGGCGCAATTTTATCAAGTTTCTGCGCTACTTTTATTTGCTAAAGGGCCTTGCTGATTAAATCCTTCTCATTCTCTGTTCATTCAGGATAAGTAAATGAAACCGAACCAGCTCGCCTGTGTTCTTGCGCATGGCTTTATAATGAATTCTTACATTGTACGGCTTTTGATCGACTTTTTTCTAAACGCATTATTATATAATTTATCCATTACTAGTATCCCCGGTGAAGAGACATGGCTACGCGTGACCCAAAAACACTCTTTTATCAAAACCTATAGAGGAACAATCCTGTGTTTTCTTTTTCTCAGTTTTCCTTCCTTGTATTGGTTATGCGACCAAAATCCCCGCGAGTCTAAAAAACAATCCTAAAGAATATAGATTTTCTAGGATTTCTACATAATCTAACCAAACATTTTGTTTCAAATGGTCATACTGTACCATCATCTTCAGAATATTGCGGCGAGGGTTATTACCCCCTGGTTCTTTTTGTTGCTTCATTTTGCCTAGAGAGACTCCAGTTTTTGCTGTTACGTCATGCCTCCTTCGAAATGGCTCTGCGAAACTTTGGCAGGTTTGATATAGCATTGCAAAGAACCTAGAGTAATTTTCAATTATAACCCCGGGCGGCCTGCCGATTGAATTTTCAAAAAAATTTTTGATAGTACAGAATTTAAAAGTTATTTTAAGAAAGGTAACATTTTTAAACATTCTTGTCTGACACTCTGCAGCTGCAGAGTATAAAACGTCTTAACACAGATCAAAATCTCACAGCTAGAAAATATATATAGCCAGTTGTTGATCAAAACAAGCCAATCAGAAACGCGAGCACATGACTGTAAAGGTTACCTAACCATTGCTGCTTGCCTATAGAAACATTAACAGAGAGACAAAAGTCATTTTCTGACAAATGTTTTCATCATTAGAGTATGGAAGCATTAGGTGCGGGTGCTTGCCTAGTGTTTTGAAACTCTTCACCCGAATTTCAAAGAAATTCAAAAACTATAGGACAGTAGAGCCATTCCCCAAAACGCTGCCACCGGTTTTGATTAGTAACTCATTTGTTTGCCGGTAACTGAGAGTGTTTAGAAGGAAAAGGCATACCTGAAGCTGTAGAAAATGAAATAAAGCCCGGAAGAAATATTAACTTCAAGGAATAAGGTAAACAGATGTATGTTTATCAACTAAATGAACAATATTTTGTACAGGCAATAATTGCACTTTTTTAAAGAAGAGCTAAAATAATAATGTGAAGTAACGCATATCATTTGAAGCCGTTTGCAATCTTTGGTCGCTATCCCCAACTTAGTTACGTCTAAAACAATTCATTAATAAGTTTTAGTTAAAATCGACAAATTCTTTTTCAGAAATCGAGGATAAACATCACGGGTTTGGCTTGAAACGTCTCGGAGTTTGCCTCGTGACTACCATAGATGATCGAATAATCAGGATTATGGGTGAGTCTGTTTAGAAGAATTCTTTTTAAGCAGCTAATGTTTTGAAATCCTGCTACTATCATGTACGTTGGTGCAAGTTATTTCTATTTAGAAATCATTAATCTCGTAATTGATCAAACAGATATTCTAGGGAAGAAAGATCCTGTGAATGAAAAGCGACGAGTAGGTCTTGATGTAGAACACTCTTCTATCAAATAGATACTAAACCCGGTTTATGAAGGATTGTACTCTTGAGAAGCCTGGCATGACCATTTCCTACGGCTTAACTCTGCTCAAGTGTACTCTTTTACATTTGACTCACCGAATTTGAGGTTGATCTCGTCTGAGCAAGAAAAAAAGATAATCGTTAACGTAGGTATCAGATCAAAGAATAATTCTTACAAAGTTCCCATACACTCTTAGAGGTCCACAAGTTCAGTCACGCATTAACATATACGGTACAAACGTATTTTACACTCGTACTTTGTTAAGGAATAATTGTTAACGTAAAGAAGCTTTGTGCTGCAGCTTTTGACTGGTTACTGTATAGTTTGATATAATTCTCAATATGCATGATCAGGAATCCGAAATTCTACCCAACTACTCCAGAGTCAGACATAGATTTCCTTCAAAGATTTTGAATTCTCTTGCAAATGAAATAAAATCGTCCAAAAATGCAAGTCAGTTCAAAGCTCTTATAAAAGATTGGTAATTCGAAAATCAATGCGCCTGTAACGCTTGCAGTCAACACCTCCCATAATGCAGTCTCTTAAATTGCTTCAAGTCAGTGTTTATTAGTGTTCATAATACTGTTTTCAAACTAACGGTAAAAAGGGTACTGATTATTATTATTATTATTATTATTATTATTATTATTATTATTATTATTATTATTATTATTATTATTATTATTATTATTATTAACAGGAATTCAAAATGAAAAGTTTCCATTATTATTATTTTAATTATTATTATTATTATTTTTAATTATTTCAATTGAAAATTTAGAGAACGATTAAATGCTCTGAACTGTAATTTGCAAGAACATGCTCTGTTAGCGCATAATACCCGCTGCCACGATGTCTTAGGCTGAGGACAAATGAAAGCTGAAAAATTGTATAACTTTTCATCGTTCCAGCACGTCAACCCTTTAGGAAAATAGAAGCATTTGTTGACCTTCTTTGAAAATGCAGAAAATTTAATATGTGTCAGAATGAATAGGGAAAAGTACAAGCTTAGCGTCAGAAAATTATTTCCAAAGGAGTTCAGCGATTGATATGATTTTGATATTATTTGATTTTGATACTAATGATTTTAGATATGAAAATTCATCCTCACAAAGGTATTCGAAGCGTTTCTTTTCCTATTGTGTGAACATATAAAACAAACTCGATCACCAAATAAGAACTTGTTCGACAATATCTCAGTTCAAAACAGTTTTATTATCAACAATTCAGCCAGCAAAAAAGTATCTGCATGAAATAACTAACAGGCATCACTCAACACTCATAACGAGGCTTCGAGTTCATTTTAGCGATCTGAATGAGCATATGTTCCACCATTATTTTTGCATGCGCGAGTCCCATTTGTAATTGTAAGGAAGGAGTTGAATCCACAACTCATTTTCTCCTGCACTGCCCACTCCATTTAGTTCATAAAAATCACCTGCTTGGTGTAGTATCATATATACTCAATAGTAATGTGACGCAATTGCCTGACGATCATTTCTGCAATTTTTCGGCAGTCCAAAATTCAATAAAATAGCTAATAGAATGATTCTAGATGCTACTGTAAGGTTTTTAGTTAGCACAAAATGAATTTCGTCGTACGATAAATCAAAGTTGTTTTGCCCTTGAATCTCTGTCTATGTTGTTATTTGCATCCGTGTAGTTCTAATTTTGTATAAATTAAGAACTTACTGTGTTGGGTTAGAGGTGACACGATAACGCATGTTTGTTACCTCTAATTCAGCACACACAAATTTATTTTGTGTTAATTGTTAGTTTTTAAATTGTATTTTTATGATGATAAAAAAAAGGAGTTCAGCGAGCCTTTGCGAGGTGGTTCTGGTTCATTCTTAGGAACACTTTGTTCTACATGGACCTCAAATCTTTGCCATTAATTTCCAAAAGCAGCTTACACTAAGTAGCACAGTTTTAAGCTCCTTGTTTCTCATTAAGGTCTTTTCATTAGTACCAAGCGAGTACAGTGGATGAAGCTAGCGGGTAGGAATTACATAGACCAAGTACATTTTGGATACTTTTTTAACAATTGTTACATTTCAATGTTGGTTCAGGCCATAAAGGTGACGTCCAATTAGTAACAGATCTATTTTTCGTTTAAATCTGCAACCACCCACGACGCACATTTTCCACAACTCAGTGAAATGTTGCTTGGATGTTATCTGTTAAAATTACATCCACATAGATCAATCATGATTCCTATCACACAGATTTATGTCATCTTCACGATCCACGTACGTCAGATATCTTAACAATTAATGTTTCCTGTCTACATGTGCATTTTTTCTGAAATTTCTAAAGCTCATAATACATAGAAATGTGTATGAGAAATTTTAAAAAAATGCCACAAATTTCCAGCTCCATAGATATAGGGGGGTCAGAGACCCCCTGAAATTTCTTTCGTAGTTTGAGGCTTAGTCATAATCAAGGTTTACTGTCAAAAATAAGCTTCTATAGATGGAATTCTTTTCGACAAAGAGAGGTCTTAATCATATGTTTATGGTGATAAATTTTATCAAATTTTCAGACATGATGATTTTTGCTTTTGTAATGTGTCAGTGACATATCAGGAGATAAGGAGGACTGGGGTTTGGCTGCTAGAACCGTTAAACGTGGACAGTTTAGTCTGATTCATAGCATGTGACCATTCGACAAAACAGCTACAAAGTTATCAAATATAGTTGTCTTAAACGATTATTAGTATATATCTTCTATAACTAATATTTTCTATAACTTCTATAACAACTTTTCAATTAATGCCAGTTTAAAAGTTCTTTGTTTTACTATTGGAGCTTTAAGTTTGAGCCTGTTGCTGATAAACGGCACTGTTAGGTGAATCAAAACCATTTCTTCAAGTCGACAAATACTCAAAGACGCCATTCGAACAACGAGCTGTCACCCATTCCCTTTCTTTATCGGTTATGCAGCAGAAAATATCAGTTAACCAGACAAAGATTAAAGAAAATATGACAGGGATAACTTACAATCGATTCTAATGAATACTAAGAATAGTAGTGCAGCGATTTTATCTGCAAATTTGGCGGTATAAGAAGTAAAGAAGGAAAGATCATATCAACAATATCTACTGTAAATTTCTTTTATCGATTGTAAAGCTATATCTACTGTATAATCAAGACAGTTGATCTTGACATACTCTGCTGTCAAATTTCTTAAAATCCATGAAAGTGGTGAAGCCAAAAGTGCTGGCTTGAAGATGTCTTGCCCAAGCAATAGAGAATACATGCAAGGCTCTTTTATATATTTGATTGCTTTACGGGGTCACGTGGCCAGCATTCAAGTTCGCTGCCCTTTCGAAATTGTGTACAATTGGGAAAGCTTTCATTGTTATCAAATAAGACATCAAGCACAAGAAGGAAGTAAGCCAAGACATCGACGCTGAAAGATCAGAGCGCTTGCATTACGAGAGGTTTTTAAGCATACCTATAGTCAGCCGAATTAATTGAATTATGTGCTCAATAATCATTCGGGTAGTCTTGGACTTATTGCGGTCTGTTCCACCCATATGCCGCCCTCTTTCCATCCGCATAATAGAGAAAAGCGATCTTGGCCGATACAGTTTTGAAGGAGATAAGATAAGCAAGTCCCGCAATTCTGTATGAGTGATATATATTTTTGTGAGGCATTTCAATGTTTATAAACTATATCTATGCCTATAAACATGGTTTTATGCTATCATACCGTCATACTTCACTTTTTCATCTATCTTTTATCAGAACTGTTGGTAAGTTTAATTGAAATCTCGTTCATTTATCTTCACTGCCCAACTCTCGTCAAAGGTAGCAATAAAGAGACGATAGTCTTTTTCTCAAAAATATCCTAGAATTTTGAAAAGAAAGATTCTTTCTTAGAAAAGAAAGCCTTATTTCACAATCTGCAACGGAACAGAGCGAAATTTCTTAAAGCACCCACCTTAAAGCAAGTGTATATCGCAAAATTAGAATGCTTCGAGGGGATTTAGCTTAGTCTAAAGTTATAAACATAGAAGCAGCTTGGTATATGGCTCTCAAGATACAGATCAACGGTATTCGTGTTAGAGCTTCATCAGCAGTTTCCACTATCGCGCTTGTAACTACAAATCGCTACAAATTGGGTCGGCTGCCTCTATAAATTGCTCAAAATACTTTCATAAAGACGCATCTGTCAACACCACCTGCGTTACTACTCGATTTAGCAGTAATTATTATTGCTTTATTGGAAAGATAGTATGCGAACTTTCGTAACTTGTTATTGCTTCTCTATGACGTTCGAATTTTGGTGATCGATCTAGAAAAGGGTAATGATGTGATCACTTGCAATAATAGGATATATTTTTCATAGCATGGCAATAATGTTAAACTTACGCAATTCTAGTTATAATAATGCAATTGCCCTTTGTTAATTTACATCAAAGATGCACAAACATTTATTTGCATTAACGAAACTGACCTGAAAAATTACCTTTGTTACATATATTACATGACCTCAAAAAAATCTCAGTATATCGGAGTAATAGGCTTCATATCGAATCGACTCTTTCATTATCCTGTTTTTTGCAATATAATGACTTACCTCTAAGAATGATTTTCCCACAGAAGCCACAGAAAACATCGTTCAAAACTATCAAGATAATATTAATTGATGTTTTGAAACAAAAGGAAATTTTTTGAAAATCTTATTTCGGTCATAATTAGATCTTTGAAATTCGATTCCAGCTTATCTACCAGATTTCATCTGGATATGCCTTTTATAGCCATTTTGTAGATACCAAATTAAAATAAAGGAATGAATGAAAAATGCTATATGTAGATGGAATTGTTTTTTATGTTAAATTGCATGTTTTTGGCATTTTTATTTAAAGATTCTTTGTAAAAGAGGAGCACAAGGCACAAAATCTCTCATCAGAGGTTTCAAAGGATTTTTATGAAAGAGTAAAATTAAACTGGAAAAACCTCAATAAAAGAATGATAAGATGATTTTCAAGAACAGAAGTCAAAAGATAGTAAAATGATTTTCATTAAAAGAGACGATGATGAAAAAAATAATGTAATTGAAGTCGTTACAGTGGAAGGACGAAATCTAATGAAATTTATGACAGCCTAGTGCTTGCGTCAATAAGAAAAAAGATGAAATGAAGGACCTTGACTTCTCCGAACTATTGAGAATTGCAGATGTGACAAGGTTACTTGAGAAAATTGGGTATAAAGTTGCTTGAATTGACTGGATAGCACCTGACAATGCATGCCTAAACAAGGTGACGTCATTCAGGCACTGGGGAATCAGTGGTCAGATGAAAACTGCCAACTTATTTCATAAAAGCTACATGTTCTCTCATTTTTATTAATGCTTTGGAATGTGTGGATATTTGATGAGAAATTATGAGACTTCATGAGTTTTAAGTACTGCACAATTGTCTTAGATCATGTTAAGTGGCAGACATATGAGCCAACGAACAAATCTGATGAATTCAGACTTTAAACAGAATATAAATGTGGTTTTTTGTCCAATAATGAAACAAATTGGACGTTATATTCTTCATTGATTTAAGAAATGAAATGGGCATAGCTCTTTTGTATTAGAAATGAGCGACTTAGCAAATAAAAGCTATTAGACAACTTGTGTAATATAGCTTTAGTATATCCCCAGACCTCACTGTGTAGCCGCTTCATGTAGGATCATTATAGCCCGTTTTCTTTAAATAAATATGAATGTTTCTTGTCGCTTATCCTTGAGGAAAGCAAAACAATTAGCTGAGGAACCTTTAGTTTTGTTGCTTGTTAATAGAAACCAAAAGCTTGTTTGTTTGTGACAAAAGTGAAGACATCATTTCGAGGCAAGGCTTTGGCTCTTAAGAAAGTTTTTTCACTATACAAGTAGAAAATTGAGTTGAGGGTAGCCAAGGGCAACTACATAAGCAATCTTTGATGTCAAAACTTTGATGAAAAACAGAAAACGATATAACTTAACAGGAACACAAACATATCAGCGTTTGAATCAAATATGATGCTTCGTACATAAACATAGAACAAAATGCTTGAATCAGCAGTTCACCTCTTATATGTCAAATCACAAGCGAATAAATGGAGCGATTGATTGAGTTTTTACAGCAGCCTATAATACTAAATTCAAAATTAAGTTTCTTTCTGTTAGCACCCTACCAGCTCAGGCGGCTTGATAAACCCTGCTAGAAAATTCCATTAATCTGCTTTCATATATACATACATTACAACTACAATTAGATACATTATTTCTTTTAAAAACTAGTTATTGAAATAACGACAAAAGAAATTATAGTAGTTGAAGCAGTCCTGATGAAACAACCTCGATTCAACTCTCTTTATTACAACTCATGAGCGGTAGTATTGTTACATACGTTTTCAGGCATTCAAATGTATGCCTTAACGTCACAGTAAACAAAACGCTTTCTCCTTCATATTCCAAGGCTTTTTGCAAGCTGACAATGGCGGCAGCTGGTAATGATTACTTGTTACACTGACAGTCCTAAGCTTTCCAGAATTGAATCTACTCTAGATTTATGAGAAAAATCTGCATTGTTCAGAAGCGAAACATTCAAACCATGACGTTACGCGCGATACGATTATTTGTATACAAAGATGTTTCTTCTTCCAATTCAAACATGGATCTGTCACCTCGCTAGATCTATTACACGACACATCATAGCACCACAGTGGCACTTACTGGGTCAAATGCTGTTTTGTATTTTTTCTCACACCACAAAAAATGAAAAGCTTATATTGTTGCTGGCAATTACTACAATATAATATGGTTGAAGTCTTCGTTCACCAATACTTTAGATTTGCAATACAACTGAAACACGCAATTACTTACGGAAGCTTTTGCACTAAGACACGAGAAATCGGATAAAATAATCCTTTAGCAGGGTCACAAGCAACGCACAAGTTGAAAATAAGACTAGAAAATGGACGAGGCTACATGGAAGTATAAAAATGAATTATCAGATTTGGAGATAATTACGGAGATGATACATCGATTGCCGTCTCATCCTATTAATGGAACAAAGTCAAATTAGTTCTGAACAAAGTGAGATCTGATTACTCTGAAGATATACATTTAGCTCATAAACGGGCTTACATATAGCAAGAGTGGCTTACCTTTCTTTGGCTGAAAAAGATCTTCACTAATCTTGGCTGCTTTCAATAAATTAAGACAGTGTTCTGACTCCTGAGATGAAATCAGTTGGCTGCGATGTGCTCCGATTGTGCCACTGTGCTGCTTCTTTTATCCAGAGATAAATCTAATGTTAGCCCAACCTGATCCAATTTATGGTGTGAGGCAAAGCTAACGAGCCTTTGAGTAAAAGCCACAAGGTATTCTTAATTCCTTTATTATTTTCCTTCGACCGCTGTTTTTCGTCAGTCAATCCAACATCCAGCCACGACAATCCAACCAGAGAAATGAGATTAAGAAAGCATACAAAAGTCAGGGGAATGCTCCCCTTCTTAGAAAAAAATGCGCAACAACAAAACAAAACAAGTTTTGTTCAAGTCGTTTGAGCCAATAAACTTATTACAAGCTTGTTATGGCTGCAATTGAATGTTGCAAAATCAAACGTTTTCAATAGGTACCTTGTTTACTGTTTCAACTGGTTACCCTACCTAGACAAAACTCTGTCATAGCCATTTTCATGCGTTATCTAAAGTTGATCGCCAGAAGATATCTATGATAAATATAAGACGATCATAGAAACAAGATTAGGAAAAATAAAGTCTAGCAACAATGTTTCATCCTTGTGCTCTTCAATTCTTACTAGAAAGAGTCTCAAAGCTTTGAGTTAATGAAAACATGATCACAACTCCTGACAAAGAGTAGGGTGAGGTGACCTGGCTGTTGGGTGTCAACTTACTGTCACAAATGTCACGAAACGTAGTTAAAAAACGGATAGAAAAATGAGACGGATGCTTTTATGTTATATATGACAATATGAGTACAAATTGGACGCCGCTGCGGTACAACTCATGACAGCAAGGAACGGAAAGGCAATTGGTTTGAAAATACATAGAGTTATTCGCTCTGTACAAACTGCTTGTGTAGTCTGTGCCAAAACAAAGATATCCCACAAAAATAGGAAGCTGTTAACAAAGACCACTACAACGACAAACGCATAAATATCGTTTATTTCGGGCAAACACGAGCTGTTTTGCAAAGCAAGCAAGAGAGGCTATGCTGTACTGTTTTCAAACATGCGCATTATGTTTTTCCGCGCATCAAATTTAATGCTAAGATGGCCTGGTAAGATTCCGCATAAAAAATTGAATTAGTGCATTGTGGGTACAGGAAGTTGCCAGATCAACGAAAAGTCAGTTTCGAAAATGTTTTCTGCCACCTTCCATTTGTCACCAATTGCTAACTGCACATCTTTGCACGACAATGAATCTGCTATCTTTCTTGTTAATGCTGGTAGAGGACTTATTTTCCAATCGACATGAAAATTTTACTCTTAAATGCCTTGCTTTCTTCTTCTATTGACATTCGAGATTAGAAATTAACAATTACAATTATCTGACATCGTTGCAGCTTTCTCTGGCTTTTTTAGTAGCTTTCTTTATCACATTCACGATACTAACGAATTTCATCAAAAATTTTCAGCAACATCCAGGAAAAACTGGATGGCAGACGTTTTTCATTAACTGGCTGCTCTTCTTAACCAAAGTTTCTTTACAATTCTAAGTATTGTAATAAAGTTTTGATGCCAAAGTTTTACAGTAAGGTACGTTCCAAGCAGAAATCTCCATAGATCTCTTAATGTTGCTACGAGTCTGAATGGAGACGGTCTATGAAACCCAACGCCGATCTACTCATATTGAAAGCAAGAAAAGAAAAAATTTGCATTCGCCTTAACTGGGCAAACCCTAGCAATTATTTCTAATGTCTGGAAATAAAGCCAAGCTATAACTAAAAGCCATCCTCTTTAAACTTTAAAGCCTTATTAAACGTTAGAAATCTTTCCTGGAAATTAATTCTTTAAAGGTAATATCATTAACTCGTTAGTTTTGATCTTTAAAACAGAACTTCCATAACAATGAATTAAAAGTGAGTTTTTCCTGTGGTAGAGGTGATAATCTATAAAATGTTTTAACATACCTTTGTCGCAGAAACTATAGATGGACCAGCCCAGCATAAATCTATTTTATTTACAGTTAAAGTTCAATTGCAAGATTAGTCTTTGTGATATTTAGATAATGTTAACCTGACCAGTCAATAGAAATAACGTTTAATTAAAAAGTGAAATTTTTGTTTAGAATGTAAGGCTATGATATAAAACCGTTTTCTACTTCTCAAAAACTCAAATTTTCTATTATCCTTTATCTTTTTTGATGATTTACCGTGAGTAGATTACTTTATATTTTTGTCAAAAAAAATAAATATAAAAACAGATCATTCTCGACCAGCCGATAAACAATGCCTGTTGATGACGACTGTGTCTGAAGAAAAAAGTTCTCAATGGCCACCCTCATGAGAACGAAAGTGCCAGAGTCTTCTGAGATGGCAACACAGAGAGGTGCCTGCATTCAAGTTAGAGTTAAATGGCTTATCCAACCCATCAAAATCAAGAGAAGAAATCAAATCTGCCCCGTGTTACGGTCGTCCCTGTTACGACGTGGCATCATTAAACCTCTATGACTGCAACCGTCTTCTAGCTTTTGGAATCTGGCACAACAAATCTTAGCTGCTGACTCTAATGATGATCAAGAGAAAAGATAAAAAGAATTATAGGGAGAGGCCGAGGACCTAGCTTAAATTTTGTTTATTTCTGGCAAGCATGACGACCTAGCAACAAACAGTTTGTATGCAGCTCTATGCCCAGAACCACAGCACACCGCATTGCAAAGTTTTTCTTAGAATGCAATTGGTCCATTTCGATGTTTCCAACCCTTAAGCAAAAAGCCTAGATGATATCTTAGTATAGAACATGCACTTCACGCACTTCTGATTGTCATGAAGCACCAGCAGCCAATCAAATAAGGGTGACCATCATTTCCACCCTAAAAAAGCCATTTACGTTATTCTGAATCGGGTCCAGAGAATAATAGCGACAGAGCAAACACGTTAGTGTGTCGACACTTTATCGTAAACAATACGCAATGGACTCTATGTTAAAATGTTCACTAAAGAAAAGGCTTTGTGGTTGAAACGAAAAAAATACCAAAAGATTAATATTTTCTTTGAATTGATAATGCACTGCCTCATAATGTGTCAGTTCTTCCCCTTTGGTTGTTGTAATGTTTTAAAAGAATTCAAATGATTCATATTTTTATCAAATTCAAGCCAAATTTAAAACCTTAAGCTATTTTGGGCGTGTCTTTGTATAGAAATAGTGGTCAATGCTATTTCTATTTTTATTAACTTCATTCTTTTAATAAAACCAAAAGTTAGATGCAGAGCTATTATCGACAGGTCTGTCGAATACATTTTGAATAATCTAAAACTGAACATGAAATGACAGGTGATATCTTGTTATTATAAAGTACAACAAAGTTTGTCAGCTAGGAAGTGGATTGTAGCTTTTTGACTCTTACCAAACCTAAAAAGCGAGGTTCATTATAGCTAGATAAAATAAGTAACTATTTTTATCTAAATTAGTTCCTTATTTTATCTTGATTATAGCGATAGTCTTGACTGACCTATTCTTTCTATTATGGTTAAAAAATTACACAGAATGCGGAAGCTCCCACACTGCAAGCACTATGTCATTGGTTATCTCTCGGTTTTTAGCTTTCTTGGGTTGCACTGTCAAATATTACTGTTTCTGGCTATAATCTGCTCATACCGTCGAAAATTGAACGGAAATCGGTATACAGAGGCAAATTATAAATTACTGGAAAAAAAACAGGGCGAAGTAGACCTGAACCACTGCACCGGGCCATTAGACTTACTCCATGAGCCGTAAAGTGAGGCAGTAGCGAAATAGAGGCTCATGGAGTAAGACTACTGAGCCATTAAAGCAGTACCTTTTCACGAGTTAAAGGGAGAAAGAAAATTCTTCTTCTTTCTAGATAGATTTTATTTAATGTTTTTATATAGAGGTATTGGAAAAAAATACCATGATAAAATTTCGGAATGATTGAAGATTTTATAACCTGAAAATGGCTTTGAAAAAAGCAAACGTTTCACAACATACTTCTGGAAGCTTTTTTGTCTGACACTCCTCAGTATAAAACGTCAGAATATGGGTCCGGAAGAACACGATGAAAAATATATACCAAGTAAACATAATAGAAATATTGGCATGTTAGTAAGGAAACGTTTTGGTGGCATGTTGAGTGATACCAAAAAGCATACTGTCAAATTCTCTCTGATACTGAAAAATTTGTCTTAGGTTATAGTCTTGATTTTTGTTTCCCACCCCAAACAATCAACAGAGAGGAATTGCTTGCCGAATTCAAAATTTTACACGCTCAACTTGCCAAACATGAGATTTCGAACCCCTTTGGAACTTAACAGTTTACGAACTCGACTTAACGATTTGTCATATGCGTATAGGGGCTCTTCCATCGACCACTCTGGTTTTCTTTTGCATAAAGAACATTTCGTAGTACTAAAATCTCTACGGTTTAACAACGACCAAAAAGTTCTGTACTGCCAAAAAAAATTGTTTATAACCCTATAATGTGATGTGTGATGTGATGGGAAGGATTGTGTGATGAAGATGAGTGAAAGAGCAAAGTGAACAAGACTTCATTTGGAGATGATTGCAAAAGGCACTGAAATATCATTAATAGAAACTGGTATCACGATACAAACAGGGATATCAATGAAAGCAGATTGTGTGATGAGAATGTATGAAAATGTCAAAATGAAGAAAACTTTGTTGGGAGGTGATTGCAATGTCGGAAAAATGTCAAGAAATGAATTGGTCTCAAGATGGAAACAGATAAAACAAGAAAGAAGATTGGAAGGATTGTGTGATGAAGATTTGAGAAAGTAGCAAGGAAAAAAGACTTTGATTGAAGATGATTGCAAAAAGCACAGATTGTCTTGTGGAGAATTGGTACGAGGATGCAAACAGAGAGAGCAAAGAATAGGAGGTTATCATGGTAAAAATTGCGCGACGTAGATAGATGGAGATGGCGAAAAGAAGAAGAATCCGTTTGAAGTAGATTGCAAAAGGCACAGAATCAATATTAAGAGGATTGGTGTAATGATGCGAACAGAAAGAGGAAAGGCTAGAAAGTTGTCGTGGTAAAAGATCTAGATCAAAACGAAGTTAGCTCTATCACAATGCAAATAGGAATACAAAAGAATAGAAAAGACTGGAGCAGGCAACTTCTTCATAATGAAGTGTTAAGAAGACGTTGTATTAATGGAATGTCAAAAGTGTTTGAGTTTTTGCAAAAGAGACAGGGGATAAAAGATTTCCACAAGATGTGACAAAGACAGAGGAAAGGGGGAAACCGTGCTTACCCTGCATTAAATGAGAGCAGAGCCTTAAAATAGTGCTGTTAAAGATGTTAGTCTGCAGCTTGATGTCTTGGTGTTTCATCTCCCTCTTTAAAGAAACTATATTACAATTTCTTGTTGATTTATACAGATCTGAATCCTTATGGCATGTTTTAATGTGGTTATGATTATATTACTTTAAGTGTTACCAACGCAATAAATTTTGATGATCTTTGCTTGTATGATTAGTGTTTTCAAATATAGTGTAAGCCACCGTTGACTTTTAAACCCCAAAAACAGTTTAACTATTCTAGCATTAATAAGATTATAAAGGAGGGTCTTTTGGCTCTTATATGAAGTTTTAAGCTGTATTGTTAAATGATGTATTGTAATTATGTCAAAGAATATTTTATTGTTACAAGTCCTACTTTGTTTAGGTATCATTATAATTCTGGATACAAAAATATAGGGAAGCAATGTTATAAATACAATATTCCAATAATGTGCAGCTTTGGTTATCGATATGCTGGATTTCCTTTCTGTATTTTTGTGAACTTAGGTACATGCGAATCTTCTTTCAAAAAGGTAACCTGGGAAGTTGAATTTACTCATTAACCTTTAGCTTTACAGTTACCTTTTTTCAAACCCGTTTCAAAACTAAGCCTGCCATAACTGCAATTCCCTCAGTAGCCCTCACAATCATTAAATGTTGCCTCACTTTGAGTTACCAATCATACAACCCATATTTGAGTGTTGAGTATGAGAAATTGTTTTGGATCGTGAAACTGACCGATATCTTCCTCCATTAGTTCACTGAAGAATTCTTACAAAATCTAACGGATGATTACAGATGAATTTTCATAACAGAATAAACCCTGTTATAACAAGTAATTATTACCGCACCTTCAATCTAAGATCTTCGTATAAAGTAACTTTAGAATGGTATCTTTTTAAAAATTTTCCAACGAGAGGTGTAATTGGTCGATGTTTGAACAGAGCAGAGATTGCCAGACAAAAAAGCAGATTTAAGTACGAATTTGTCGGCTGATATCATGATTTGATTGTGGATGTACTTAATTACCACCAACTTTAAGATAGTATGAAAAGTAAGTTTTGTCACAATATGATATGTAATAATCTACAATTTTACGTATGTAAGAATCGTATCCCACTTCGCTCCAGTCATTGAAGAATAAGTCTTCATAGGAAAGCCAAGCACACTTTCTTGCTCCCCTAGGCCTTGTCATATACCATTTATTCACTAAAACAAGGGTCGCAGGGGGACGCAATGGTTCAAAATGGCGCTTCTTATTTTGTAATTTTCAAAATTTACTTCAAAGTTTCGACAATCTGCAGCAATGTGCAAGAGTTTGGAAGCAGAGCGATCTACTTTTTCTTTCAGTGGCGTCAGGGGCATCGAGACGGAGGGTTAGGGGGGGCAAAAGGTCAAGGGCCTGTGCTCCGATGGGGCCCGTAATAATGTAATAAGATCTATTCACAATGCAAAAAAGCTACTATTTCAGCTACATTTGTGGAATCAACGCCTATAAGTTTATCACAGAGAAAAACTATGTCCACATGTCCTTGATTCATGAAAATTGTTTTTGCACATTCTTTTAAAAAACCTTAAAAACTTTTACGACAATTGTAACTACAAAGGGCGTTTCCCTAGTTCTCCGGGAGACTCAAGGGCGTGAAGTTTTCTTAAAGGGGTCCAGTTTTGTGAATCACCCCTGGGCCCGAGCTGGCTCTCCACGGCCCTGAGTGGCATACCAATAGATCTTCAAATGAGGGGAGTGGAATGTGGCAAAATCAATTACCGACAGGTTTTGATAGAGGATTTTCAAATAGTGTATGTATTTCATTGTAAAATTTAACTCTAGTTCTAAGTATCGTTTGTAGCGGCTTTATCATCAAACCGAACAACAATGATAATCAAGGACGTGACAATTTAGGAAGGCTGGGAATAGAGAGGGGGCTATAACATTGTTCTGGAGTTTAGTAAAGACCACGACTAAGGTTGGTTGCAAATAAGACGTTCTAGAGATGGCCGGAAATGCATCTTAATATATACAACATCGCTCTAGACCCAAGAAAAATCCTGGGCAATATTCATAAGTTTTCATTGAAATTTGTCCCACAGCTTTATCTGGTTTGATCAGAGCAGCTGACCCTAGGAGAATTTGGAGTTAGAAGCTGGACAGCAACAATAGCAAACAACGTCAATAAAAGGTTCCATTAGGATCCGTTAGTGTAAACTTTCCAACTTTGTGCTAGAGTAAACTAGCTAAAAAATGTTTAACCTATAATTGCAAAAATTTGAGGGGGGCTTAAGTCCCTGCTGGCTGCGCGGTGCCTGAAATGATGCCTGATTTCTTTGCGGAAGTTTCATACCTATCCTTTTGAGGCAACCTCTTTTTAAAAAACGATAGCGTCCACGTTTCTATGGAGACAGAAGAAGCACAGAATGCAGGATCACGTTGCCTGGCCAGTGGCCACAATCAATTATTAACCTGAAAGTGGGCACGTTGTTTTGATTTTTTATTTAGCCGTGGCTGGGTGTTCACATGGTTTATCACGAAAACAAAGACGACCCTGCTCGATGCAGCTCAAGACCAGGAACAAGGCTAAGCAGTCATGACTGCACCGCATTAGTAAAAGCCAAGGATCGCCACGATGCAGCAACTCAAGTATCGCAAAAGATCAAAGTTTCCTCTGTTATGCGAAGACCAAAAGCCGAAGAGAGGATTCCTTCTGATATTCATGCCTTGCCAGACCAGCGATTTGTTGCAGATATTCATTCAAAGGATACATTGAGGCCGAAATCCGCAAACGTTGTGCTTCAATATGCCGATATCCCTATACAAATTACCGAACACCATTTGGGTCGGCCAACAAGAGCAACTGTTTTGAGAAATCTGCGAAGAAGCCAATCAGCCTCTTCAATTTGTTCAGATTTTTCTTGGATACAAGACAACAGGAGGCTTTGTAACATTCGTGATTATTACCGGCTTTTTAAGTTAGACAATGCTACTCATGGCCCCGCTAGCGAGGAATCAGAGCATGCCTACTTAACAGGCGCCAGGTTTAACAGTGCACATTGGCTAGATTCACATACACTAAAGCGCAGAGGTTTGTACATCAACAAAGGTAATCTTAAGAATGTCTTCCTTGTTCGTAAGTCTTACACTGAGTCAATAGCGTCTAAAAAGGAAATGTTTGGCAGAAAAGAAGCGACAAAAAACAGTCAAAGATTACTGGAAGTGAGAGGTAAAGGGCTCATGAAAGACATCAGTGTAAACACAGAGCATCATTATCTCAGTATAGATAACTGGCATGGTGCTGACTGGCAGAGGAACTTACCAGAAATGTATCAACCAATAGAGGAAAAATACAACCCAAATACAAGTGTAGTAATAAGGGCAAAAAGAGTAAAATCAGAATACAGAGATCCTGTTCAAATGGCTGGGTTGAAAGCTAGAAGAAGTAAAAGTGCTAACTAAATATTTTGAGTAGTTTTAGTTTTGAATGGCAGATGGCAACAAACTTGGTTTAATGTTTTGCAGATAATAATTGTGGCAAATATCAGAACTACTATACGGGGTATTAGAACTACTATATTGATTTCAACAGATGAATAGTAAGAGTATTATAATGCAACATTAAGTATTAGTGCAATAGGTTCTTCCAATAATGGTTGTAAGAATAAACTTGCAAAACAAGTAACCTTGTGCCAATTGCCTTTACAGGCTTCCATGTTGAACTATAATTTTTATCAAATTTGAGACAATGCATGGGTTTTAATATGTAAATCCATTGAACAGAAATCCTACTTTTAGTCCATTCTTTGAGCAAACAAGCCAATTCTAAACCCTGCATGTTAGTGATAAATATTTCATTGAGTAAAATGATGTCTTTGTATCTAAGCCATTCATTTTTATTCTAAGGCCAGGAAGGTGCGCAAAAGAAGTTAAACCAACAAGAGGCTTTTATCTTCAATCAATCAATCTTCTATCAACAGAAACTATTAATAATAAATACAAGCTTATAAAATACTGAATTTACAGAAAATTGTTAAGAAAGGATTCTTCAAAGTGCAGCTTACACAGCCAAGAATAAGATCATTGCATCAGCTAATGTAATCACAAGTATCAAAAGATTCACAGACCACTTTGAACTTTTCAAAATAGGATTATGAAACACTCAAATTTGCGTGCATGTGTGTGTGTGTGTGTGTGTTTGCTTTATGGTGAAAATTTTCCATTCACTTTGGACTTTCACTTTGGCAATTATCTATTAAAAGCCTAACCAAATAATACAAAGCGTCATTGAAAAAATGGCCTTTTCATTAGTTGTTACAGCCCATGTAGGGATGAGACAAGGTGCAAATGTCTGCTTCCCCTAGCCAATATAAGGAATGTTGACAACAACTCTCATTGAGACTTATTAGAAAGAAAATAAACAGTTAGCTCAAGTGTTTTTACACAAGTTTTAAATTCAGATTGCTTTGTATATTTTCAATGAAAAATGGGTTTAAAAATTAGTAATGTTAATATTCTGATCACTGTATTATGAAGGGCTATTATTATAATATATATCTATAAGCAATGTAATCTCAAAAGCCACTTATTACTGCATCATAAACCTTCTAGCCTTGTCCTAAGAATGACTCCACTGACCTACATTTTCCCAGAGTCTTTTCATGTTACAAACATTGGAAGCGTTTTACTGCAAGGGAGAATTCAAATTGCAAAGAGGAATTGTTACTGCAAATTTGCAATTCAGGTTCTCCCTGTACAGTGCATATATTTTCAATAAGAAATTTTACATTAAAATAGATTCTAAGAAAGTCTACCACTGATCTATACCATCATACACATTTAAACCTTAGTTGTAGGTTTCTTGACATGTGCTTTTTGTGAAGGCTTCCCAGCAGACCCTCTACTTTTGCCAGTTTTTGTCTTTGAATTTCTTGCTGCACTCTGAAATGCATTAACAGTTGCTGATGCATGACCAAAGCTGCTGTATGCAAAGTTCACTTGGTCCTGTTTTTTATTAAATTCATAGTTTATTTCTCCACGAAGTCTTTCATACCTTTTGCTCCTAAGAATACAAAAAATAATTATATGCTGACTGAGGATAAGGGTTCTAGTACATGTACTTATCTGATAGCATTAATTTCATTTAATAAGTCACCAATCAAATTTTGAAATAAAATAAAATACAAGTTTTCTACAATATCTGCTAGTATACAATGCAAAAATGATAATCCAGTTGTATCATGACAAAAATCTGAGATTATGTTATAAACTTCTATAAATCGACAAAATGAGAAAAACTGATGTTTGGTCAGGTTGCAAGTTTCCTCCCACCTTAAATACATTTGATTAAAAAGGTCCTTACAGTTTTTTTTCAAATAACATGAACAAATGTTGCTCATCAGTTTCTGTGGAAATTTGGAAAAATAGCAGTTTTTCAGTAATCAACAAGTTTGACTATGGGCATTTGCTTTTAATCATCCTTTGCTCGTAACCACCCTTGACTGTTTGCTTTAAACAATGCTTATTTTTTTCCTGACTCTCCATTCCCATATGCCAAGGGCACTTCTAGTTTGAAGCCAGAAGGATAGGACTCCTGTTTTTTTTGACATACCAGGTGAACAGAGGTATTTTGGAAAAAAGTGTGCCTTGTGTTAGATGTGCCACCAGTGGAAAAACTATCTTCCTGTTAAATGAATGCAGCTGAATTGTCAAATTACATTGAAATGTAACTTGTGGCTTGGTGATCATTTTACCGATCATACAGGAACATAACCCCTCTCCTCCCCCATTGCCAATAATATTTCCTATGAAAGTGTAGTTATTTGAGTTGAGAAACCAGACCAAAGCCAAGGAAAAGATAGAAAATCAATTTTGCCATGTATAAGCCACACCCTCAAAGAAAGCTAAGAATGGTTTGAAAAAGGTTGCATGCCCAATTGAAAAATAATGACTGCCCAATTGTATTGTAAATTTGTATTGACTAGTTATTATGTGCAAAACTATGACTGATGATGAGTTCAAGGACTTTACATTAAGCTTCTATCAAAACAAATTTAAGTATTCTAAGCCTTACTTGCTTGCTTATAACTTTAACCCAGCACAAATTAAGGATTCACTTACCCTTGCAAACATGTTAAGAAGAAGTATAACAGCACAAGAATAATCATAGTCAAAGAAGTTAACATTGTTTTCCAGCTAAAACACAGGATAAGTGGAGTAAACATCAACCTGTAATGATAAACAATGATTACAAGGGTCTCATCTGCAGGAAATATCACGATAAGGGGGATTAATTGTCCCAACACAATCATGTTCAATGTTCCAACGCATTTAAATTACTTCATTGCTTGTTTATGCACACATCAATATTATGTTATGTATTCTGTTACGGAATTATTAAATATAGCTGGATCATAGCTATAAAAGTACTATAATTTCATAGGAAAGTGCACATAACACATCATGATGGACCATGCTGATGTCTTAGATGATGAAAGTCATAACTTCAGACTTTGAAAGTCTCAAGCAAAGACCTGTTAACCTAAAAGTTTTCAAATCCTGGAGATTTTTGGCTCTTTCTTAAGAAAAACAGAGAGGTTTTGCCAAACACAGGGAGAGCACTAAAATTTGTGAGCATCTATAACTATAGCTGTAAACCATTGCTCTAGGAAGAAGTTTAAAGTAAAAAATTGTCATGAGATAGCTCTTCTTAACAATATTATTTTTTTGTAAATCCATATTATGCACTTAATATTTTTTTAAAAATCATTCTTATCATAACCATACATCTGCATACTTCTAAAAAACACTCCCATCACGAAAGTATCTGGACAGTTTGGTAGTCAATTGCCATTTCCTTAATTTAAAGAGAATACCTTTCAAAATAAACCATGATCAGCTTAGCAATCTAATGATAGCTTTGCCACCATAGTGTTTAAACATTATTTCTAGATGAATAAACAATGATGAATGCCAAAGAAGCTTAAAGAAGAAAATTTAGGAAATAGAGACAAATGTTTTCATTAAACCTGCTTCAAAATTTTAAAAAACAAATTTTTTTTAACAACAAATTCACAACTTAATTCAAACTGTCTGGATGCTTTTTTGAGGGGAGAGCACAAGTGAGACATAAAACATGAATTTGAAACATAAGATCTTCTTTGGTGTCTTTGAAGCAAAAGAAAGAAAACATGATGCATAGAACTCTGTTGCATTATAGAACTGGATCACCCATCTAATTAATTCATCACATATGATACATAATACAAACATGAACTGATTGACTAGTATAATTAAATATTGGTATGCTCAAATTCATGTGACATCAAGACCTTAGAATGCCTAAACGAAGACCTTGGGTATGTTTGACAAAAAATTGCTCAAATTCATGTGACATCAATCCTTAAAAAATGCCAATTTGGTGCAGGATGTTCTGAAAGTCCATCAAATCCAAATAAACTGGGATACTTCCAGAAAACAATGGTGATTAACTGTGCAAAATCAATTTTAGATGTCAGAAAACAAAGAGCTGCCAGAGATCTTTTAATTTTTGGTAAACCCTTCTGAAACAGGGAGGAAATATCAAATAACCAGGTGACCTTAAATAAGCAAGAAAGTCTCGAGCCTCCTAGCAAAACTGGAAGAGTTAAAGTTCTGCATGCATTTTATGTTAGTCAGAGGTTTTCAACACAGGAGAAACAGAGAAACAACATAGAGTACTTTAGAAACAATATAATTAATTAGGTATGATGTTCAGGATTGGTATCATGCAGCAAGAAACATAAATTTGTTAGGTATGCAAACAAAACAAAAGTTGAAATTGATAACATACCCTAGGTAGACCAGCCCTTTAACCCAGAATGGGAAATTTCGTTCCATTGCACCACATAATTTATTGCCTGGATGAATTACGAGAAGGCAACATGGGCATTCTATGACCATTATGATGATACCAATGACACTAGAATGGAAAATGATTGAATGTGGTCACTTAGTTATTAAAAAGGTAGTATGCATATCCAAGTAGTCTGATCAGTATATATTATTCAATACTACAAGACATGACAAAACATTTATCAGCGACTGAACTGCAAAGCAAAGTGTCACACTGTTCTTTTCGATACCAAAACAAAGTAGAAATTCCTCATTCAGTAAGTTTTCAATTTGTATAAAAGTCTCTTACCTGCAGGTAGTCTCCTACCTGCTAATGGTAAATTATGCTAATTTATTATGCTTCACTAATTGAGAGACATGCTTCATTTCACTAACGCACAAAGTTTCAAATCATAGGACGTCGATGTGCAAAATGTGATAAATATAATTTTAAAGAAACATGAATACTTCCCATAGCATGGAAAAGTGAGACATGGCACACTAGTATATGATGCACTGTTTGTTGCATAGAATTGGCAAACAGGGGCCCTTTTAGACTTTCATACACCTGGCATTCTTAAACTTGCATGACAACTAATATGAATGAAGTCTGTCATGATAAAAACTAACAACTAGCTAAAACCAAGCACACAAAATGTTAAAAAAACAAAATCATACACATGGAAAAATAACATTTATTTATCATACATACACCATATAAATTCCTACTATCTTGCAATCTTTTGTAGTGGCATTGGCTACCAGACTTCCCCCGGATGATATATAAGCTGAAAAGATAAAACTCCATTATCATAACATTGTTATAAATTTGTATGTAGAGGCACATATCTGAAAAGGATTAGTTTTACAAAAAAGAACCAAAAATACTTAATTATGAAATTTGCTTCATATTGTAATACATGGAAAATGATCTAATATGGATACAAAAGTTCATTCAGACATAAACATCCATGCCTAACACAAGCAACAGTTTCTTTTATCTCAAGGCTGCTGAAAGTAGCTTTTTACTTCTTCAATTTTCTCGAAACAATCATAAATTTTCC
Organism: Rhopilema esculentum; assembly: GCF_057945365.1. Classification (NCBI taxonomy): domain Eukaryota; kingdom Metazoa; phylum Cnidaria; class Scyphozoa; order Rhizostomeae; family Rhizostomatidae; genus Rhopilema; species Rhopilema esculentum. The sequence goes on from NC_142825.1 coordinate 8,630,917, forward strand.
AAAAAAATACATTGGAATTTTCTTAGCTATGAGAAATATACTAAAACTAATGCCATAAGGGTTCCAATCGATCTCTTTCTGAAAATAACATTAAGTTGACTTGAGTTTGGAAATGTTTTTGATTTCAGTATCTCTAAGTGAAATTTCAGGCCCAACATTTTTAACACTCCTAAGGAAGCACATAATATGGTGCTAGCAAAAGCTAGTTTCTAAGTTAAAATTAAGTTGTTGACATTGGTAAAAAGCATCAAAGAGGTGATGTTTCTGCTGATTTGGAGGGCATGGCCTCGAAATGTTCTTGGCCTTTTGTTTTTAATTTTGTGAAGAAAGAAACAGATGTATTTTGCTGATAGGGCAATGTCTTCTCTCCTGCTTCTACAAAGCAATGTAGGCTGTTATGCCTTCAGACAATCATAAAGCTGGGTTTAAGGACAGCTTTCTATATTTTAAACTATTCCTCTTTAGTATATTTGTTATTTATTGTTTGTCCACTTTTAGACTGGGTGAAAATATAAACTCAATGTTTCAAAGGTAAAAAGCTTTTATGATCAGGATAAACCTATCCCTTTTCTGAATAAACACAGAAATATTTGAGCTGCTGGTCTTTCAGGTGTTTAAATGAAATACTTTTACATCAGTAGCCCCATTTCATTTTTGACACTATAGTTTTTGCATTCTAACGAATGAAATTTTTCTCACAGGTTAATGTGCATGTTTCTAGTTTTTTTTCTGCCTATTTCTGGAGTATTTTCTGCTTGACTTTAAGCATATAGGAGTTTTTATACATTCTTGTTTACGTACATACTTGGATTTTCGACTTAAGGTTCCTACTTTTAGCAGCTATGTAAATTAAAATTTTAGAAGTAAAAGAAAAGGAAAAATAATGTTCTTGAAGATGCAACAAAATTGTGCTCTCTACTCTGGATTTATTGAAAGTAGTGATAACAATAAACATGAAGGTTTTTGAAGGTTTTATCATGCTTCTCTAGAGTAGAATTTCACAAAAATTGCTTTCTGGTCCTTTCATTGGTTCCAGATATAAAAATTGTTTGATTAGGAATAGTTTATCACTGAATAACAAGCAAAATATAGGGAAGCTCCCAGGGCCATCAACATAGGGAATGCTCACCATCTGCTTGCAGTCTTTGTCAGAAAATTACAACTTTTTTTGCGGTACAGAATTTGAAAATGGCTTTGAAAAAAGCAAACATTTTACGACATACTAAAAGCTTTTTCGTCTGACACTCCTCAGAGCAAAAACGTCAGAATAAGGTTCCGAAAGAACACGATGGAAAATATATACCCAGTTGTGGATGTTTGTGGACGTAAAATGTTTGCTTTTTTCAAAGCCATTTGCAACTTTTTTATTGAAAACAATTACAGACTGTAAAGGTCCCAATTCCAAACATTTTTCTGGATTATTTTGAAGCACGCCCCTGCAGAAACTCAACCATGTTTCATTGCTCAACCATGGCTAGCATGGCAACCATGGGTTATATCAGGCAGCAATGGTACTTGGATGCCCTTTGACTATGGTCTTAACTATGGTAGAGCAATGATCACAATTATCATCAATCTTTGAAACTTTTGACTGCTTATAAGGCTTTAATTTCAAAACTCTTAAGGCATTCTGTCATTGTTGTGCTGCTTCAGGATGATAAGAAATAGATTTATTCAACTTTTCTGTCTCATACTTGAAAACAATGGTACAAACATGGTTGACTATAGTTGAAAAACATAGTCTGGCCATAACACAACCATTGTTAAACATGGCTCTGATATGGTCTTTTCTCAAGGGAATGATCTCATCCAGATTAAGGGCCATAAGGAGGAACATGTTTGTATTTTCTACTACCTAGTTTCTGTAGGTAGTTTTTTGAACACTGAGAAGCCTAGCTGCTTATCGTTAAGTGCCCTGGTCTTTTCTCTGTAATGTAAACATGTACTTTATGACTCCTATGCCCCAGAGTGAAAAGTATTTTCTGTGCATGGGGAATTATTTCTGCAAATTAAGCTTGTAAAGTAACAAATCATGTTGCAAAATAGCAGGATAAAGCTGCAGGATTTTAATTCCAAAAATAATTTGTTTGCAGGATTAACTCCTAAGTATGTGCTGCAACTGCGCGGATTAATCTAAATTTGCAAAAATGCTCAGCTGGGATTTGAGGAAAATAACAACATCAGTTTTAGTGGCGGTTTAAGGAACTGCATGGCCAGGGGCCAAAAACAGCTGCGGGGCACTTGTTCTTTACAATTTCCATAAAACCACCACTGCTCACTCTTAGTGGAAGTTTTGCCATATCAGAGACTCGAAGCAGACTTACAACCTCAACCACTGAGCCATTCTCACACATAAATAGTATGGATTCAATACCTTTTGAAAATTTTCTAAAATCATAGTTAAGTCTAAGACCCACTGGTTAGAATTTTTGGAGCCCCCGCCATTAAAATAAACAGCCTTCAGGCACCGTGGAGCAGGGGGACTTTTTGCAAAAAGTGCCAAATATTAAGTATCAAACTACCAGAAAAGCCTCTTTTTATACGGTTTTAGCCCCCCCCCCCACTTTTTTTAGACCCCCCACTTTTCTCAACGCTCCGCGGTGCCTGGCCTTATTTGTGATATCACTATGCCTCAGACACATGCACTTGCTCTCAGAGCAGCGTTACCCATAGGTGTATCAACACAATAAACTATCAGGTGTATAGTTTATGGTCAAACAGACGTACAATCATTTTAAAGAGCATGGGCATAACAGCCTTTTTATTATGATAATATTTCGTCACCACTTACAGATCGCAACAACCATTCCCCATATCCTGGCAATCATACGGGGGAAACTCATACGATCTTCATCACGAAATAACTGCTTGCCCTCCAATTTCACATTGTCTCTCTTTTTTGATTGGGACATAGTCACGTTTTACTGATTTCCAACATTAGGAATAAAACTGTCTTCAGAAAATGTCAGTTAACATGTCAAAAAGCACAAGGTCACTGACGTGACGCATCGACTACCAAGCGACCAAGCGGACAACTTAATGACATGTTTTGTTTTCCGTTAGACGAACATAGACGGGGGCTCAATGGTTGATGAATGCTATTATCGGATATCCATTCCTCTATCAACCCCTAACTTGAGTGAAAATAAAACTATATGTGCACTTTTCAAATTCAATTAGGATCATTTTTGATAATTTTTCTACAAATATAGGTTTATTCCTGTGTAATTTTAAGAGAGAGTGAGTTTACTGTGCAAAGTAAGAATACGTGCTTACCTCCAGATCACGGTCATTTTGGCTGTTGTTGTTGTCTTCATTCAATTCATGGAAAACTGATTAAAATGGCGGAAATGATGGAGAATGATAGCGTTGAAACTACAAGTGCGAAAGATTTTCTTTCAATCGAAGACGACATAAGCAATGGCATTCTTCAGCTCTTGAAGCCAGCTGTGGAAGAAGTTGATAACAGAGTACTCGATGTCAGGTAAGTGATAATCTTTCCGGTTGGCCTAACTTCTTGTTTGTGAAATAGCCTAATAATAACGACTACACTCCCCAAAATAAAAAGTTTGGTCTAATAATTATTATCGTTCATTCCGCCCGCGCATTATTAAGAATCTGCCCTAAATTCCGCGCACAATATTTGTTTATCTGGTCATGGTCCCCGCGAATATTCCACCAATTAAACCTCTGACTTCTGATAATAAAGCCTTTGCTTTAAATTCCGCGCACGATTTCGCGGGAAACGTTCGTTATCCGCAAATTTCAAAATTATTATTCTGGCGTTCTCCGTGCAGAAAAAATACTTAATAGTCTGGTACACTCTCCTCAGCCTCACGAATGTATCCGGGCGTCTCGAAGATCGAATTGCGCTTTCCTAAAGTTTCAGACATAAAAAATTAGGCTGCTGCTGGCGATAACGTGTCGTCATTGAAAAACTTGTTTCATGAAAAACTTGAGAAACAAATAATTTCAAATAAGATAAACACAACGTGTTTACTCTTAGTTGGGAAAAATATTTGCATGGAGATGCCACCGATCATTTATAAAACATGCCTAACATTTGGTAACATTCTAGCAAATCAGGTAACAAAACTTTCGTGCAAAGCAGATATATCATTCAGTGCAGGGCCATAAAGCCAAACTATTTCTTTACCACTGCAAGTCTTTACCACTGAAATCAATCACTACAAAGGTCATTTACAATTCCCTGTGGTTTTCCTTGCAATACTTAGCGACAGCTATGGAAAGTTCAATTTTTTTAATAATTAATGCAATAATTCATAATGAGGCAAACCAGTTTTGATGCAAACTGTTTAGGGTGGAATGTTCTGCCATTGGTGTCGGGAGAGCCCTTGCTTTTTTGATCGTAACAAATTGTTTATGCTTCTTGTTTTTTAAAATTTTTTTGTAAGCAGTAGTCGTTTTGCATCCAATGATTTCCAGCATCATGATGAAACGTTATTTCAAGACACTGTTCATAAGTCAGTTTTTTTGTTTTGGTTGCTACCATCACGGGGAAAAACCCTCACAATGTTTTGCTTTCATATCGACAGGATGAATTTTTTTCAACGAGTCAATAGATCAATGGCCGAAAAATTTTGAAGAAAAATTTGGGTAAATTGATGAAAACGTTTTCATGAAACAGCCTTTGTAAAAAAATATATCCAACAACAGATTTGCAGCAAAATTCAAAACTTTCTGGATGCTTTGTAAGAGGACTGTACGATTATGTTCTGACCTTCTTAATCAGGACTAATACGAGCATAGGATTAGATCAAAGGTCGACAGAATTTGGGTATTAATACCCGAACAGCCCCTGATTTTGTTTGTCAGCATCATAGATTATGGTTATCACTTACTAGGCACCAGACTGTAAAATTTAAAACTTAGTTTTGTTCTTGGAAAACAATCCACAAACCACCTAAACCTAATAGGAACGTACTCAAGGCTGTCACATTAAATGATTTTGCAAATCCCATTACAGATAGTGAACCTACCTTTAGATGCCTGATGCTACTTGATTCAATATACTTTAGTTCTTCTTACTTGAAAATATTGAATTTATATATGTTTGAAATTAATGAAGGAACAAACTACGATAATTTTAAACACAATTTTATGCAACCAAATGACACTGCCACCATAGGTTGCAAATCTTGATTTGTTACCAACCCTTCATATAATTTAGGAACCAGTCAGTCGTGTGTGCATACATTTTTATAAGAATACCTAATTTTTTGCTGAGCCACAGTATTCATAATTTTTTTTATTTTGAGCTTAAGGTTATTTCTAAATCATTCTTAACCTTCATAAGACTGTAGTTTACAACTAAATGTTCTTGGAAGTTTTCCTTCCAGAAGTTGCCTAATTCTAACAAAAGCATTTTTTGGTTTTTTGTCATGTTTCTGTCCTTAAATTTTATTGCCGTTTTATTTTCTTACTGGTTTTACCCACCAGGTCGTGCTTTTCACTATATATTTTCATGTTGATCTCTTTATCTCCAGATATGACCATGTGTCCGTATGCCCATATTCCAATTTTTTGAGCCCAGGTGTTTTGCTTGAAAATACCCTTTGAAAGTGTTGTCTGGATTTTTTGGTCAAACCGGCTAAACGTGATTAATCAGTTTGCTCTCTTTAAATTTCATTGCTAAAAAGGCAGCCTTATTACAGCCTAAAAAGCATTCCCCTTTTGCCCAGACTAATTTACTGAATGTGCAAATAATTTACCCGAAAATTTTTATTTCAAAGAAGGAATGGCAATGGTTCTTTCTAATGATTAGGTACTTGTTTTAAAATTCTATAACTAAGGGCAATCCAAGAATTAACACAATCTGAAAGTGAGTGTGATTTATAATTCCCAAAGATACACACAATGACAGTCTTTGTAATACAAAGCTAGGCCACATGCAGCCTTTCGCACACTTGATTGCTTTTCGCCTGCGATGGTGTGCAACGCGAACAACTTTTTTATCCCCTTTTGTCATTCCTGTTACCAAGATATAAAGGGACTTCTTTAAAACTGTGCTATAAACTGAAGAGAAACCATGGAAATTAATGGAGAAACTGTTCCTAAAGATGCTAAATTTAATTTGTTTTTAAATTTCAAGGAAGTTATCATAGAATTGTTTTGCAATCATTTGAAAATATCTAGAGTGAATAGTTTGATTCTTTATAAACCCTACAGTCCTTTGAAATATTGTTGTGCGACATCACTGATTTAGGCTGCGTTTACACTATGCCTGATATTTCTGATACAGATGAGGCTAAATTTTAGCACCAAGCTTTGCTTTTCATAACAGTTCTCACTTTGCTTGATAGCACATTACAATCTATTGTTGATAAGAGAACTTCAAAGATCCAGCACATCAGCAGAATTCTTAAGAAAGCATCTGGGAAAAAAAGTGTGTAAATTTTGGTCTGGCAGAGCAAGCACTTGCTAGGATAATTGATCAATGATATTGGAGTGCCAGAAGAATGGATTTAAAACTTGCAAATGTGCAAGGAGAGTTTCATCAACCTTTGTCTTCAACTGAAGCTGTTTGTTGAGAAAAATCTGGTGTATCCGTATTTGTGTAAATAAGAAGTCCATCTGCATTGTAAGTTGTACAGTACCAAGTTAATGTGATCAATCCTTATAGGTTTTTATCCGGTTCAACAGTTATCCAGCATTGTGTAAGCGCAGCCTTAACTATGATCACTAAGGTGGTGGATATCATAGAGGATATTCATAAAAAGCCTCACTTTAAGAGAAATTTCCGTAGATCGGGGTTTTTTCCTAAACGAAAGACTATTCAGTACCTCTATCGACTGAAAATCCCTCAATTGTGTGGCAAACCTACATTTTTCCTTCGATTTGGAGAAAAACCCTCGATCCTCATATTTAGGAAGGGGTGCCTTGCTGTTTGATCAGGCTACTTTTCACCATAATTGCAACAGCTGTAGCAGGCTGCTGATAAATCTCATGTGGGGATACTTTGACACCTTGGAAACCAATAGAACTGCCTTTAAATTTGGCAACTTTGCCTTCCTGCTGCTTTAGAAATCTTCAAAATATATTTTCAAACTTCAAGATTTTCCTTGCAAATTCCTCGTTTTGCACATGTGGAGGCATTCACATGTCTCATATTACAAAGACTGAATTCTGAAATTATGCACCCAGGAAAAGTAACATTTTTAAAAATAAAACAAGGCCAAATTAAAAACTTGTAGCAAAAGATTTTGTAAAAAATATATTTTGTTTTGCAAAAAAATGGGACACATGGCCCTCCGGCCCCCCTGTTTTTGGGTCCTGGATAGGAATGTTAATTGTATGCATGAAATGTATTATGCACCTGATTTTCCACACGTTACAATATCTTTTTGACAAAGACTAGAGAGTCTGGTTTAATTTTTCCATAAAGCAGCAGCTCTTGCTCTGTGTTGGTAAATTTCAGCTGTTTCAACAAACATTTGAGACAAGTAAGGTGGTGCGATAATATTGTTGACTTTGTAAAGAAAAAGTTAATGTTATAATCAATTCGTGGGTGCAATGGTAGACACTCAAGTTAGGTGAATAATGGCTTGCTATGAGTTCTTCAGTCCAAACCAAAAATTATGCTCAAAGTTTGCTTCTGTAACTTCAGCAGAGTGTCCGTCTGTCTGCAGTAGAGGTGTATAAAACTGGCAAGCAACAATCCACATGAACAAAGAATTTGGGTTCATGGGGAACATATTCTTGTGAAAAAAGTTTCTTCTTTTTTTCGGCCGGCACATTATTAACAATCTGCCTTAAAGTTAGGGCAAAATATTTGTTTATTATGTCATGTTTCCTGCAAGAAAAAGCAAGCTACACATTACATGCAAAATTTCTCACAAAATGCTTGTTTTAGGTAAATTTGAATTTTATTGTTCAGGTGTTCCCCCGGCAGAAAATATACTTTACAGTCTGGCAGGCTAGACCCAAAAAATTGATAATTTCTGCATTTTTAGAATTTTGCAAAAAGCTACAAACTAACTAGCCTGTGACAAGGCTATCGAAGGCCATTGGTTGGGGGAGGTGTAGCCCCTTCTATAAATGCCAAACTGTACTGGTGAACTTTCTAGTGGCTGTAGCCAAGTTGAAAAAATTTTCTTTTTGATAATATTCATGTAACACATATAATCAATTATATAAATTTCTGTCAAAAATTTCACATTTTTTAAAGGTTTGCTAGAGAAGGGTTTTGTAGAGAAAGCTTGGGCCCTGGGGTGAAACTTATTATAGAAACTTAGATGCTTTGCACAGATGCCATCTTTGTATTCAGGTAGATGGAATTTGAATATGCAAGTTTAAATCAATCTGACTCTCCATCTTACTTTTGTATTACCTCTTCCTTGCAGACAAAGTCAGCTGAGTTTAAGAGAAAAAATTGAAACCCTCACATCAGGTTTGCGTTTTCGTAAATAATTATTTTGACACCTTAATGCAAAATGGAAATATTTCTTTCCAATCTACGTTTCATTTCATAGCATGTTTGAAGTTGTAGATAAGCTGTCATTGCAGGCAAAATGGCCAACTAGAAAATTGGTTTGAGAACTGAATGACATGAACCCACTGTCGTAATTAATGTGATTGTTTTAAAACTACAATTCTTGACAGAAATAGTTGAGGTTTTAAATTTCAAAAATTAAAGTTTGTGTCAACAACTTTATTTGAATTTGTATTCTAATTGGTAGGGTCACACTTGTTCCCGGAAATTATATGAAGTGGTTGTTAAAGTTAAAAATGTCAGTTTTTCACAAGCAAGTTTTTCAAATTGACAATTTTTAATTTAACAAGTATGTCAGTTTTGAACAAGTATTCTTGTCAAGTAAAAATTAGCAATTTTCCCAATTTGCCCCAATCTACAAGAGTAAAAAAACTTATCAAGAAAAAATTGTACCTGCGTTTTGGGCTTTATCATGTTTGTGATAAGGCACTGAAATGCATCAGCAAAACACCAAGGAAATTTAAAGATTCTACAGTGCCTCTCAAAAGCCTTTGGCATACATATTGTGTCAGGATATATATGCTAAAATACACAATAGCAAGCAAGTATAAAATCACAGTGTCATCAATGTTTTCTTTAATTTGCTTATATGTAGTTTATTCTTAGAATTGTAGACTTTTTGCCACAGAGGCATTTTCATTTCTAATAGGAAAAACTTTGCAGAGCGTTATATTGTTACTTCAACTGTATTCTTACAAGTGGTATTTGTCTGAACAACGTCAAAAGTGCAAGGAAAATAAAAAATATTCTTATCCTCTTCTTTCTTTCAAGTTATTTATCTTCGGCTCTCATAATATCACGAGCCAAATGCCTTTGTAACATTTTTCTAGCAGATTTGGAAAGAACGTTTTAAAAATTTAGTTTGTATAGATCTGATTAAAAGATAGAACTGTTAAGGCCATTTAGTTTGTGAAAATTTTCATGGCCCTTTGCAAAAGAATAAGACTCAACTACGGAGAATTAAACCATTTTTGCATATGCATTGCGACTTTTATCTAAAAGACAAGCCAGATTCCTAGATGTTTGATGTCAGAAGCGACAAGATTTTGCATATTCATATCAAATCCCATTCAACTTTAACCGATCATGTGGCTTTTTGCAGATCTTCAGAAGCTTGTTGAACAGCAGAAACCTCCAATTGATCTTGAAATCTACGTCAAGAAGCTGCTAAATTGCCGGCGAAGGGTCATCGTTGTCAACAGTGTTTTGAATAACACCCACGTACGTGTCGTTTTTCGTAAAAATTTTCTTAAAGAAAAACTGTTAGTACGACAGGTCTTTGCTTAAAATTCAAGCATTAGCTAACAGTTTTTATTTCTTTTGAAAATATATTTATATCGTCTTCTTAGTAGGCACTTTTTTATTCATTATTTTTCAAGATATAAAAGTGATTTTTGAATTAAATCCTAGTGAGTGCTTTTCAGGGCAGTGTTTTTCGGGCTTTTATTATGAAGGTCTTCCTCAGTTATGTCAAGTTTATAGTTGAATAAATGTACTTAAATGTACTAACTTTTTTCATTTATTTATGGGAAACTTTGTATGAAAACTTTGTAAAGCTCTATATCAGGGAGATTGAACAGTGAAATATGAATTTGAAATTAGCAAAGTTGTAACGTATTCTGTCATACCATTGTTTGGCACGCTCAATCGCATCAACACAGCCTATAATAGCAAAATCTAATGCAGGCCATCCAGCAAGGAAAGAATTATTTGTTGTAACCCTCGCACAAGCCTCGATTCTGATTGATCTATACAAACAGGACCAACACCCCTCCCCCCCCCCCCACTTCTTGCTCCCTACTTTTGCTAGCCTTGCCCCCTCCCGCTTTCAAATTCGTGGTGTAGGCCCTGACAAAGCTAGGTCCGTCTGTATCTACTGAATGCATAAAAGGAAGTTCAAGAATCCAGCTCAATAAACCTGCTACTGGTGATATTCCATACCTCTGTCGATGGTATACGACGATGCCATTCTCTGGCCTAGACTCTTTTTACCCAATTAGAGCACTGTAGGCTGTTGTATCGAGTCAGCAGTTTAACAAATTAATTGGGTGCACTAAACCTCTTAGATTTTACTAAGCAGACACTGTAATGGTTTTCAAATATGCGAGATTTGTATTTGTTATTGAGTTTTCTGTATAGAATTCCTTAACTGGTTGTGTAGCCACTAGTTCTAATCCATGTCTTTGCTGTTTTACAAATGTGGGTCTAGATAATTGAACAATGATAAAGTAGGATTAGGCCCGGTTTTAGAATATTAACCCACGCACAAAGCGCTTTGGCTAAGCAAAAACTGTCCTGTATGAATGAAATTTAACTGATTTAAATTGAAATTCGAACAACTGAAATAAGAGGCTGAAAATGCTTCAGATATTATGGGGGTGTAAACGTGATTTTCGCTTTCCGTTATTTGCATTTAATCGATGACGTCATGAAAATGGTTTAGGTGTTTTCAATATTTATAAATCCTTTTTCCTTTAAAACAAATTTCACAAAAAGCTAGCGGCAAACTTAGATAAAGATGTCTTTCATACAGAAAAACATTTTTAAATGGGATGAAACAGCTGGAACATAGCACGTGTAACTAAATAATATTTTTTTCTGACGATCCATGAACAAATTTCCTTCTTCCTATACAAAAATAAAGATTTTTTGTCCTAACTTAGAAAGATTCCAACAATTTTGAAATGGTCGTCATTACTTGTTTTTGCACTCTAGTCTCTCAAAAATGGTCGCCAATGTCTGAATCTCATTCTAGATGCGAAAAGAGTTCTTAATCTTATTCTAGAGCTGTTGAACTCTTCTAAGGGGTTATAGATCACTGATTGGTCAAAAACAAGGAACCAATCAAACGCATTGAGCATTGTTAATTTTTTATTAAGTAATCGAACTACATCGCGTATTTCCAGCTGTGTGACTTTGTATAACTTTTCAGGAAAGACTGAACAAGCTGCAGCAAAATATCATCAGGGAAACAAACAAGAAAAAGTCGGCATTGGATGCTTCTCTTTATCCTTCTTGAAGTTGGGAATGCTGCTCATTAAATGCTACATTTATTCATGTGACAACATTTCATGTAATTAAATTTACTTAAATTTCTGATATGGAAAACTGAAAATGTTGTTTTGATTCCTTCCGCACTTGTTATATTTTTCTCTATTTTATTTCCTTCCACATCTGTCTAAATCTAGTTGGCCCCAGGTTCTGTTTGAATTCCTTTCTCAAGTCATTGCCCAATAGCTTTTCAATATATTGAGGCTCAGATAAAGTTAATAATTTTTTTGTTGGACATAATCTGCATATATTTTCCCCAAAGAATTTGATGATGATGATCATATATATATACATCCTTTCGTATACCCATTTTATCACTGATTGGTTGGTTAATTAATTTTTTAGAGTTGCATTGGAAAAACGTTTTAAATGGCATAAATAATTAGATATCCATATATTTTTATGAGAATTGAAATTACTGGTCTGTCATGAAGTTTTTTATGCCATAAAGGCAAAGCTGTACAGGACAGTTGCCTGATGCAACATAATTCAGTGCTGATGATTACCTGTCTGAAACTAAATGTTGAAACTTAAAACCATCCTGTTCTATACACCAAAGCCTTCATATGTTTATTTATCAGTTAATATTGCCAATATTCAGCTAATTGTAAACATGTATTGTAAAACTGGTTAAAAGTAAAACATTCAGCAGTAAGACCCAAATACAGTTTTGATAAGTAATATCATGTAGTCAGTGATTTTATGATCTTGAAGAAATTCCTCTAAAGATCCATATTACCTTTTTTCTCAAATATTGGTATCAATGTAAGTTTAATTGCATTAAATGCTGTATGATAATCACAGATGTAGTCACTTACAACCATTATGTTAAATCATCATATTCTGAGGAACTACACACCAACTTATGACAGATTCAATGGGTGTTTGAACGAGAAAATATTTCCCACAATATCTGCTCCTTCCAGTCTTCTTCTCACTTAAAGTTTTTAGGAATGGGATAAAAAACAACACTGAGCTTTGACAGATTTCCATTAGCTCAACCCCCCATCCTCATGTCACATGTTTATTCATACTACACCTGCTCCAGCCCTAGCACTCCTGGAAGTCACCTTGTTCATTGCAGTTATTTTACATAATTAACTCCCACAAGAAAAAAAAGAATCAGAGTTCCTCTTAATTTCATTCCTCTTGGTTTTATTGTATGTTCATGTATATTCATGCTTCCAGAAAAAAGCTTTGAAGATGGGCAAACTTGGGCAGTTGATTAAATATGTCAAATTCTTGGTTAATTCTTCTGGTGCTTCTGGTGTCTATTTTGAGACACATTTAGGCCTCTTTACCTTGTGTTATGTCTGTTTCCTTGTAATTTTTTTAATTGAAAGTGAAAACTGCAAGAACACAGTAACAATGTGTCTTATTTGCCTGTGGATTGTACAGTTCATTGCAAGTACTTGGTTTTTTAGTTTCAAACTTTTGGTAAATAAAAAGAGAAAGAAAAATTCAAGAAAAGCATGCAAATTAACAGCTATCTTTTTTGTTGATAATATGAAATGGAAATGTAGTTAAGAACAAAAGGTATCAGATACAAAGCCATCTGCAATCACAAATCCAAATCTTACAATGTTTTACATTGATACCATTACCTTATTTAAATTATTAACCAAATCTTTTTAAGGTACAAGTAAAGAACAACATTTTGTCCAAGTGGGAGTTAACACCAGTGGCAGCGAGTATAAGTAAGTGGAAACAAGTTTGGCTTTGAACTTTTGCAAAGAGCATTCAAAACTAAATTATAAATGAATCAACATTTTAAACAGTAAGTCAGAAAATCTCACGTTGCAAGATATAGTTGAACACTTAAAAGTTAAGAGAAAAGTACCATAAATATATATTTCTTGGTGATTGTTTAGTTCTAAAGGTTCTAGAGATCTGTGTATCAGAGAAAAGGACAGAATACACTACATTTTGCAAATATTTCTGTAAATTTCCAGAGATCACCTAAAACTCTGTTGATCCTTTGCCAATTCTCCTGCCATTTATTTTTTGAAAAATTTTGAAGCATTAAGGTGTTTTGTTATATTTACACCATGACAAATGTTTGAAGATGGACTGGTTATTCAAGAAACACCTACTGCTTTGTTCAAGTCTCAAAGGCTGCCAGAGAAATGAAAAATGAAACAGATCAAAAGTTTATATTAGAAAGTGATGTTTTATTTCCACTGCCTTTTTTAGAGTGACATAGAGTGGGGGTACAGTGGTAAAACAAGGATTCTTTGAATGGGAGTGCAAAGCATTATTGACCTTTCATTCTATGGTATTCTATGAGTTAAATCACAACATTGAAAATAGGAATTATGTGTAGAGGAATCATAACAATCTGTCTCTAAGTTTGCTGGGGGCTTGATAGAGAGGAGGGATTTACTTCATATTTTTGCTTCAAATTTCTGCTTTAAGAAAGAACTTTGACAGAGCTTTTACAGTAAAGTGTGAACACTTTCTTTTAGATTTTTTGCAAATGTAAACTAAAATGGATGATGTGAATTACACTTGAGATCTGGTTCAATCAGCTAAAACTATCAATTTAACCTGAATAAACTTCAACTAACCAGCCAAACGATGGACAAAGCCAGGCTATTGATCATTTCTTATAAATTCCTCCAATTTTTTAAAAAATAACAGCTAAAACTGTTTCAAATGTTTTGTTTTCTTGTTATTTTGTACCATTTGAAAAACTGTAAATCAAGCAAACTGAGTTTTTTCATATTCATACCAGCCTGGTAATCCAAATGGTTTATCAAAAAAGAAACACTGTCTAACTTTTTAAAATAAAATGTAGCAGTGGTAAGGTAATTATAAATTGGGAATGTTAAAAACATAACCAAATAGACAAAACTATTCTTCATGAACTCAAACATATAAAGATAATTTTATGTTGATGAAATTATTACCTAATAAGAAAAATCTTCTCTACTAAAATTATCCAAACAGAAATAAGAACTTTACAAATTATGATACTTTCTTGAGTTTACTTTGTCTCTTGTTATATATAAACTTGTGACATTCTTATCCTCAAACAAGGTTAACCTTGTGCGATTTCACTCTTTCCTTATATAAACTGTTTGGTTTGGTTTTGGTTAGGTTTTGTATTGTTTGGTTGCAAAAATTATCCAAATAGTTGGAAAATCTAACTAGAATACTGGGACTGGCTTACAAAGCAACTTTTAGTAAAGATAAAAGAAAGGCTATATGGACATGAATCACTTTTCAAAAAGACGATTTCCACAACAATTTTTCAGACAGATGTGCTCTATTTAGGATTGGTTGGAATGAGAACAAAAATTGATATTTAGAAACCAAAAAACAAACTTTTGTGCAGACTTAATGATAAGGGTCCTAAAAATGGGGGTTTGAATGTCATAGGTAATTTTTAAGGCAATTCTCCCCTCTTAGCATTATGAAAGTTGGATAATTAACATGATTCAGGCAACAAAAAATTATTTGGCATAATTTTAAGTCATCTTGCTGTAGCCAAATTAGACTGAGTTAATCTCTAATAGAATTTTACTGGATCAGTTAATCTATATGTTACAAAATAGAAAAATGTAGGTAAGCCAGTTAAAATCAACAACAAAGAATCTCTGAGAGGATTTTCAAATTGAGTTATTGATATAATCCCATATGCATTTGCCAGAGTGTATGTTGCCAATGTTGCCACAGATTCTGGATTTCTAAAGAACTCCTTCCATAATTCATCTGACTTGGAAAGGTAAACTGCATTGCCAACTGATGATGCAACCAGTATTAAGTATGGAAATGAGTAATAAACTACCCCTGAAAAAATTGCATGTGTTACCAACATAATTGGCAGTAAGTACATTGACGCATATGTTGACTTCCTTCCAGAAATGTCTTTCAAGAACCATAAGACTATTTGTCTTAAAGTCACTGATAAAAGCAAGCAAATTGCATAATAGAAAAAAACTATAGTGTACAATGGGTAGACAGCTTCTTGTGTACAGCGTATCTCATTTACGTAGTCTGGCTTTGGGTTGAAAAAAACCGTGTACCAGTCTCTTATAGATTCAACTTTACATGATTGTAGAGTTAAGGAGCCAACTGGTTCCACAACCAGAAGTGCAATTATTGCGGCAAAAAATGCTTCCATAGCTGTTGTCAAGTAAAGAAATCCAACTGACCGTCGCTTTGGTTCAAAAAAACTTATAAAATCTGAATTAAGAACTGGGATAAGCAACACCATAAAACCAAGATACAACCAGTCATATAATGTGAGACTTGATGCACATTTATGACAGATAAATCCATCGGATCTGTAACCTCTAGGACACTTTCCACAATCTGTTAAGTTTCTAGGTGAGTTGGTATCTACAGTCCGTCCACAATATGCACCAGGGCATCTAACCAGCTTTGAAGAGGCACATGGCTCAATGTATATGAGTAGCAACATAAAAGCTGAAGTTCTATATCCTGCATTTCTCAGGGCTTTCTTCAATACCATGGTCTCCTTTTCAAGGAAGATGTGTCTAGGGTTGCTTCTGGGGGGGGGCCTCCTTATTGTTTGGTTTCGTGGTGCTGTTAACTTCAGGGCAGTTAACTAGCAGAGAGGTGGCAATTAAACAGTGTCAGTGTTTCTCCATACCTCCTTCTTGTTGTTAGATTTTGATCTTGATGACAACTTCGACTACGGTCAATTCATCGTTCAGCAGTTAGAACATTTGGCTTTAGAAATCTTAGTCAAGCAAAGTGCGTGGAAAGTAAACAATACTGGCAAACAAACTGGCAAACAAGCCACAAATACCCAATGCTTTAACTGAGAAGCTTCTTCCTCTGATTGACAACGGCAGTTCTCAGGCCTAGGCCAGGTGTACGAACTAAAGTATTCCTTGATTCTCACACCTTTTATTGCATATTACAGCTTAAATTTAGGCTCCAATAATAACCAGATATTTGTGTTAAAGAGCTCCTTTAGTAGCGTAGGATGAAGTCAACAAGTGACTAAAAGACCAATGGCTAATTCCGGTTATTTTCTGTGGAGAATCTCGTTCCTTCACTGTCATTGGGGTGAATGATGCATCGCAGAGGTCCTTTATTTCTTTTCTGACATCACAAAGTCTCTTTTTACAGCTGGGAGGTTGAAATGGGGGATTTTAGCGGACGTTGGCTCTTACCCATGGGCTATGAAGGCATGTCTACATTTTACGTGAAGCCAGTGGTGCAGAAGCACCGTTTGCAAGGAGGTTGCCAAGCTAGGTGGGAGATTTGTTGTAATAAAATGTTTCCAGGAAGAAACGTCAGCCAGGGACGCCTGCACAAGATTAGGGCAGGAATGGCAGTGTTGGTGCCGAAGGCAAATCATTGAATTTTTCTATTAACATAATCGAGCATTCCTATGTGGGAGGGGGGCGAGGGGGGTTATATAATAAAATATTAACTTGAATATTTGCCACCCATACAGCTGCGATTTTTACCAACAAAGATTCTAAACATAAAGAAAATGTTGACGAAATTATCCATAAATGAAAATGGTTATTAAATGGCTTTGTCATTCACTATTCACAATATTTGGTTTTATAAAAATCATAGCTGTTATAAATGGGCTGGTTGTAAATTTTTGATTGCCCACTAAGTTTTTATACTGATTTATCCTCCTTAGGTTCCTGGAGTACTTCTGAGGGAACACATCTTTTGTTTATCATTTATTATCTTTGCCGCTCTCCCAATGTGGCCGACCCTGTCACAGACAAACTTTTCATTCTCTACATTTTTGTGCTGGTGTTATCATCTTTCTAGTATTTTCTAATAGATATTAACATAACGAGAGTAGTCAAAGTAGTCATCATATTTTAGGGCACTTCCTGTCCCCTCTGCCCTTCTTCGAAGAGGGGCAGCTGCCCCTCCAGCCCCCCCCCCCTTGTGTAGGCGCCCTTGGCGTCAACTCATCTAAATTTGATTTAAAGATTCAATATCACTGTTTTACTTAATAGAGATTCAGTTTCTTCCTAGCTGTTCGGTCTCTTACTTGATCAGCTTCACTTGCCATACGCAGGGGCATCTAACCTGGAGGGGCTGCAGGGGCAGAGGGGGGCAAGCAATGCCCTTAAATTTTCAATCTAAAGAAAATATTATATAATCTTGTAGATAATTGAAGACTAGTTGAGCCACTCTCAATATGTTAATTTCAATTAGAAATTCAAAAAAATAAAAAAGTTCCCTTTCTGCTGTCAGTCTTTAATAACGGAAAATTATTTTACAGAAGACGACAATAAACGTCAAAAACGAGCGGTATCTTATAAGATAGTTACTATTTTGCCCATCATCAGAACAAGGATGTTACGCTTATTTTAAGCCTTAATATAAAAAACGTGCTAAAGTAAACAATTATTTTATTTACATTTGATTCTTGTGACTATTATGATTCTGCAACCATGGAGAATTGAGGCTAAGCGGACAATCAAAGTCTTACAGCCAGCCCACTTATAATTGCCATGATTTTCGTAAAACCAAACTTTTCTAATAATGACAAGGCCATTTAAAACCCACTTGCACGGAGAATTTTGTCAAAATTTTGCCTTTGTTTAAAACCTTTGATTGAAAAAGAAACCCAGCGGTATAGATGGAACAAATCCATGCCAATATTTCATTTTGCAACCCTCCCCCCTCCCCCACCCTTCACAAACAATCGATTATGGTAGTGAAAAAATTCTACTATTTGCCCTCTCACTAGCACTTTCCCTCCTGCCTTGATCTTGTGCCTTTGGCCACACGTTGTTATGGGGGCCAGTTTATCAATTAAAATTAAGGAACAGTGTGTTTGAGACAGGGTATTTGGAAGCATAATCCATACATAATTCGGTCAAATATCTGCTCCCGTAAGCAATGCTCGTTAATCACAGTGCAGATCCTCTTACCCCCACGTATATCTTGGCATGATTGTGCCATATTTTTAGCATCTTTCTGAGACAGGACAGATAATGCCTTTGGTATAGTTTTTTTGGACAGGCTGAGGGTGCAGAAAGGTTATCCGCAAACCCCAGTCATTTTCCTGGTCAAGCGCCCCAAGAGGCTCCTGTCGACGAAAACTTTAGGATGGTGACCCCGCCCCCCCCCCTTTATGTGGAGTGCTTGAAGAAAGCAACGCGGGCTCTTGTAAAATCGCTTTTTCAAAATGCAATGCCAAGAAGTAGAAAATACAATGCCAAGAAGTAACTTTTTGACAATTACA
Source organism: Rhopilema esculentum (assembly GCF_057945365.1). Taxonomy (NCBI): domain Eukaryota; kingdom Metazoa; phylum Cnidaria; class Scyphozoa; order Rhizostomeae; family Rhizostomatidae; genus Rhopilema; species Rhopilema esculentum. The sequence continues at coordinate 8,649,681 of NC_142825.1, forward strand.
AGGGGACTCAGCCCCCCCTGAGCTCCCCCAGCTCTACACCTCTGAGGTGCACATCAAAGCAAACTGTAGTTACCTATTCCTTCCAGAGGGGGGGGCAGGGGGCTACAGCTCCACCCCCTCCACCCACCTTTGGGAAACATTGGTGACACCACCCCCCCTCCCCTCCCCAGGTGTTCTGAATCTTTTCTTAACTCGGCAGACTAGGCATTTTCGGTGTTAACTCGGCAAACTTGGCGGTTGCATCAATTAAAGAATCAATGATAGTCGATGGTATATTTGATTGTTTTATTTTCATTTCGATTTGATCCTCTTCACTCCTTGGCACGTCAATATTTTAACGTAAATGGCAAACCGAAGCCAGTGAGAACCAAACTCCAAATTACAATGTTTCAGGGTTGGGTGCGCGAATGACGAGAATAGCGTTTCGCCTCAGCCCCGTAGACAGCTAAACTGGGTTCGGGGGGGGCATGGATAGAAACATAGCTTTTTCTATATTTGCCTTACGTAATACTGTCAGATCAAGCTGCGCTTATAAGATCTTCAAACTCCAATTTCGCAAATAATTGAGAGGGCATTGCCCCCCCCCCTGCCCCCAGTGCCTACTGGCCTCATGGTAAAGGTAAAAAATATTGCTCCAATGAGACATTTTCCAGCGAAGTGGAATCATCAAAATTCGAAAAGTTCCTCACCTTTGCGGCAACCATGGTGCCGCCTCAGGTAGTAACTTTCGTGTACTGTTTATTGCGACACAAGCATCTGCAAGCTAGCAAATATCTAACCTACCTAAGTAAAATTGGTCCCTATTCTGTTTAATGATTAAATGATGTCTTTTTCCTTACCCAGAAAAATTTAGAGCCTTGGGAATATTGAAAAATCACGGGAAAAGATCTACAAAGAGCTTTCTTAATATGTCTGTTTTCTTTAAGGGACATTTTGTTAAAAAAGCGAGTCCCCACAAAAAATAATAATCCCGCTCTAAAGATCTGCTCTCTCTTGTTTGTTGAATTCATATCTTGTCGTAATCTCAATGTTTGTGCGTCCTTTACAACTGGGTTTCCATATTTTCACTCCGATTGCTAAGCCCCCCTGTCGGAAGTTCAAGCCCTCCGTCGGAGAATTTCTAGCGCCACCACATGATGGAATGCCATCTAAAATATTATAAAAACTACAATACTGTACGCAGCTGTTGAAGCAAACGTCTAAACTCGTATCTCTGCAACAAAATGGAAGTACAAAAGCTCAGCATTAGCTTTTAAGGATTTAGGCTCACTTTAGTTAAGTTAAGAAAATCGCAGGGGCTGTTGAGAGCTTGTGAAGCGTCATATCCTAATGCTTTGTTCACTATGCCCTGATGCATCATCAAATATTGTTTAGTTTATGGAAACCACTTTCAACAGTATTGACGTGCCAGCTGCATTTTAAATTTTTCAAATTCTGCCCTTACAGAGGACATGTTTATGTAGATAGTGAAGCTGCAAAAGTCTTCGAGGTCATCTTCAGAAGCGGACAGTGGCAAAAATCGAAAAATTTAAATAGGTAAAGAAATTATGCCTATCGAAATGCTTCTTCAGGCTCAAGACTGTTTGCATTCGTATACAACCAAACAGTTTAACTAGCAAAGGTAAAATACAGCTCGATATATGAATCTACTATCAGTTCGACTAGACGTACGCTGATGATCATTGTTTGATCCTAAAGAGCAATTCAAATGCAATTCAAATGCCAAGAAATCGAGCAAAAGAAAGTATTAAAAGCAAGGAGATCTTTCTGGGCAATGTACTACGTAAAGTACGCATGATTCCCAATAATTTTTCAGGCTATTTCAAGGAAAAACATGTTTGAAAGGTTTGTCTCCTTCCTAGCACTACTATTGCATGAAGATCTTACTTAGTGATACAATGTCAATAAACTCTTTGAAAGATAGCCATTTTATGTGACATTTTGTTCAAAATTAGAATCTAACTGCAATTCGAAGTTTTTCTTTTCTTGTACAATGCCTTTTCTCTCCTTTTTGCTACATGGCCTTATCTTTTAACCAATTTTCATGCATAGAAAATGCGGCCAGAGCTATCTTATTTCAGCCTCGCTAATCATCCCTTGTGCCAATCTGCAATGACTTTAAGCTTCGATTTTTTTCAACCCTAACACTCAAAATTGTGCGCGGTGAGGTTTTACACAATAATAACACCCGAATTTATATTTCTTTTCCTCTTCTTCTTCAATTTCCACAAAACACACAAAACGTATTTTCCACAATAACAAACTGCAAAAACGAATCCTATTCCACTAATGATTCTTCTCTCCCTCATTCACAAAAAACCATTTTCCTTAACCGCTCTCTACCGCATTCCTTCCATCTCTCCTCCGCAACACTCTCACAAAATGTTGTTATTGATTCAGTCAATAAACTTCATGACTTTTTCATTTTCATTCAACTGTTTGCCAATATTCCGCAAGCCAGTCCCATTTCACGGTGATCTATTGTTATCTCGTTAGGACAGTATTCCATAAGTTTTAAGTCTTTTCGATATTTTGATGCCTGCTAAAAGTTGCAATACATAACTAGTGAACCTTAATAATGCTCAAAGGCTCAATCACAAATAAATTGAAGTTATTTTTATGTTATTTTCATTTTTGTTAAGATTATTTATATCATTTTAGTTTAGCGGTTTTATATATTATTGGCCAGCTTTTCCATTGCTATCAAATTTAGCTTAATTCAAATAACATACGGATTGATGCACTGAAATATAATTCCCGTTCTTCCCGTTCATTAGAATTACTATGAGGTTAGTGAAGTGACTCTTTTGTCCAAGCCTCGTTTATATTTATTATTATTAAAAACAAACATGGCTGCTCTCCACGTGGTTGAAAAACACTATGATGTTTATCAATTCCAGGTGAAAATGCACGTTTTTTTCTGTACATTATTTAAGATGCATTTCGAAATTTGTTATTTTTCTCGAAAGAAAAACGTGAACTATAGTAGGTTTGAATGCTTTACATTTTTGCGGAAATTCTGGGTTAGGAAGGAGATTTTTTAAACTGCTGTTTAGCCAGACTGCAGCAGAAAACAGCATTCACCTGACCGTTTCTCTAAAATATCCATGCTTACCGGGTATAGAATGTGGCAATTAAAATTTGTGGGCGTTACATTGGTGCTTCCTATTAAAAGCAAGAAATAACGTATTTCATCTGTTAAAGATCATAAATATTAGATCAACAAATATATTCATGCATCGGCTCGAAATCAAAATAACTATCATTAATGTACATTTTCTTTTATTCGTTCATTTTCACCTTTTTATTGACGCCCTTGTGCTACAGCATAGTTCTGACATGTAAGTGGATTCATCGTTTTTTGGAATGCATTAGCTTCGCAGAGGCATGCATGGAGGTAAACAAATATTCCTCTCATTTATCCTTTACATGCATCAAGCCACAATTATTTTCATATGCTCCTGATTACGTAACATGACACGAAATTAATTTCTTCTTATTTTGTATCAGTTTCTCAGAAAGTTTTTTGCATGTAATGCTCAATATCTGTGTACACACTTTGAGCGCACAGTTGTACAAGATTGCACACATGAACATTGGAAGTTTTGCTCTTGTACACTAGAGATCTCGTTGAAAACTACTCTTCAGTTCGGATTTTTGTTGTGCTTTACATTGTTACGTTATTAGACCTAGACACAATGTAGAAACAATTTTTAAAAAGAAGTATTTATTTCATTTAAATATTTCAAAAATATGCTGAACTCACTGCTCTCCGTTTCCCCTAATAAAAATGAGGATTTCTTCATCGAAATTGTTTGTGTGTAAAATGCTAATTTTAAACAAAGGGAAAGGTTATAGCTTAGGTTTCCTAGATTTAGTTTCTAGGCTACAGAGAAGGGTTGATTGTTTGACTTTTAGTTGTATGTACGAAGAAGTGTCTCGAAATTGTTCTTATTCTTAACATTGAACGTTTATTGACTGAGTTTATAGCTTTTCCATTTGTACTTCTATTTTATAGATTATTTTTTGTTTGTAATTATCAAGGCACCAACAGATTTGCATAGGGCACAGCACACTCATTAAGAAAAGCAATATTTAACTAGTTGAAGTGTACATCCTGTATAGAGATTGGTCCTGTGATTTTATTATTAATAGCACATTTTGAGAAATGTCTTTTCTGTTATTACAGGTGTTAGTTTTTCCAAGACTGGGTGCATGCATCTCCAACATAATTTCATCAGCAAAGAAATACTTATCAGTTTTTCAAAGAGAAATCACCCGAGGAAAGCGTTGCATGATTTTGATTGTTTGAACGTGATTTGAATTTATTTCAATTTTGAATGAAAAACGGTTTTTAGTATTGACCAAAGTAACGATCGGCCAAATTTTTGTTTCAGTTGCGTATAACTTCAGAAGCGGTAAATTTTCAGTATTGCATCACCGAAGAACTCGTAATAGCATGTAATATTCTTTCATATTTTAAACCTTCGATTTATTGGATGGTAGAGAACATGTCCTGTTATCCTTTAGTTCGAAGCTTCAAAAAATTTTGCTTTCATTTTTCAGCAGCTGAAGATTCGTGCCCCAGCTCCTCAAAACGTGTGTTTCCTTATTTGTGAGCACAGGCTACTGAAGATATCTGAAAGAACCACGATATCTGCTCCGTAGTCGCTTAAGTAATACTTTCAAAGTAGCAATTTAGGTTTGGACATTGCATCTTAATAAAACATAGCATGTTTTTACAGTGTGTTAGAAATATTCCTGCCTTATGTGTAATATAGGTCTATTTTCCTTGGCCTTTGTTAGGATTTCCAACATTTTTTAGGGAAGAATCTGACTTAAAAGAAGGTGGGCACATTGAAAGAAGGTTAACCACTTTAGTGTGATTAAGAAAGACCATCTTTTCCAGCATTGAAAATTGCTATATCTAGAATCAGATATTCACAAACTCTGGACAAGAGAGGCAGTAAATTTTTTAAAACTATCGCTTTTTAGAAACCTATAGTTAGTTTTTTCAAATATAAGTCCTTTCCCTGAATTCCCTCACGCAAATTCAGAACCCCAATCGCCCTATCGACGTCAGGCCAGTGGTGGCGTGAAGGAGACTGGGAGGCTCAGCCTTACAAGCCAGGATATGGGCACTTTGGGCCAGCCCTTGATCTACAATAGGAGGCTTGTTGTTTATTCTTTTCTCAGTTGAAGGGGGGAGGGGGGGGGTACTCCCTAGATACTCAGGATGGTATGATCTTATTCATTGGAAAGATGTTGGCTGCCCATTCTCTGCCTTTCAACTGTAATTAAATTTTTGTAGAACACGATTAAGTGTCAATGAATTTTTTTGCATTGACGAGAGAGTATGTAAAGGAATTAAAAAGACGATCTTTGTGAGAATTATATATTCACCAATTCGGAATTAAATTGTTATTATGAAGTATCTACGTTATATGTGTGATCAGTGTGATGAGTTTGATTAAAGCAAGTAGCTTAGAATGTCTTTGACTCTTAGAATTATAGCTTACTTTATCTCCTCTAGTCAGAGTAGTCACAACCCTTTTGATGACCTGAGAAAACAACGGACCGTCTGGGGCAGAGCAAGCCCTAGAGCCATCTTTAATCTGCGAATTATGCTTACTTTTGGCTATCCTATCCCACCTCAAACCTAGCCATTCCGCTCCCATCTTTGTTAAAAGTTCTTGTACACAAAGCATAACAGCTGGTTCGACATCTTTGCGATCAAGAGGTGCCTTGTAACCACTTCCCTTGCTGCTCAAGTCTCCACGAGGTTGGTCTGATACCCCTGACAATTTTTCATGTTTTTGCTTTTGCCCTCTTGCCTCAAAGAGTTATTCTCTGTCTTCCGAACCTGCATTATGAAGCCATAGCAATTGCTTCAACATTATAGAATTAGCCATGAATGACCCCTCGAGCTCCGGGCAACCGAAGAATAAATAATTTTCCTTGCAGCTTTGCTTAACGCTATCCTCATAGTCCGGTAGTGCCTGCTTAGTCTGCCAAAGGGTGAATCTCCTCAGTGTGGTCCTTTGAAATCACCTATTGAAATTCTTTTGATTAAAGTGCGAAGCCTTTCAATTATCAATTTTCGAATAAACGTATTTTTGCTGGCTCATCGTTTTAACCGATTAAATCGTGGTTTAGCCAATTAATTACCTGAAATGTGAACTTTATGCTGTATTTTTGATGCATTTTTCCTTCTTTTCTCAGCGATGATTATCGCTATTTTGTTGGGCCCAGCCCCGGCATTTCTCTGTTTAAACAAAGAGAGCCTTTTGTCTCGAATTGAAAAGGCAGTGTTTCAGCTAAAAGTTACAATTTTGGCTAAACTTTAAGGTTTATGGAAATGTCAATCACACCACAGGATGCAGAAAATTATGCTCTTTCTTTTGGTGTTTTCAACGAAAAAATTGCGCCATTTTTGGCGAAGTTATTCGACTTTTTCTCAATTTTTACCGAGGGGGATTCAGGTTTGCACAAAGCAGTTCAGAAAAAACAATAGGCTTGTGATTCCCAGAGTTTCTAAAGATCTCGGTTTTTGGCGATTTACTCCCAAACTATAATAGTTATGAATTCGTGGATACATTCATTCGACGCGCCGTACAATTCTCGATTTTTTGGGCCGTTCCTCGTATTTTTAGGACGAGATTTAGCAAAGTTATTAAGGATTTTGTCTCCAAAATCGCCAAAAAACGGTTTTTTGCACTTTAAAAATCGAAAATAGCCGATAAAAATCTGCTGATACCTTGTAAAAATCGAGCCAAAAATTGCCAAAATTCTCATATATAGCTTGCTCTGTTTGAAATTGGCATTATCGAATAAACTCGGTTTTTCCGAAAAGTGCACTTTTCAAATTTTCTCAAATTTGCATCGCAGCGACCGGGACTGGTCAAAGCTGTCGCTGCGGTGGCCATCAGTAGTTTCTTGTTAAAAACGGTATTTTCTTGGAGTTTAGAAGCGGGGCAAACTTCTAACATGCTAGATAAGCTTTCTAGAATATATTTAAACACACTTCGAGTGATTTTTCTTGATTATAAAAACTTTGGTAAAATTTCATGTGTGTCTCTAGCCGCCCGTCGTCCGATCGGCTTTAAAGATTAGGAACCATGTAAAATCGACCGATTTCTGACTTTCTTTGCAATAAATTGACAAAACGATGCAGAAACAATTTGTGTATATCAAGGAATACCTATTATACTGCCCAGACTGCATTCAAACCAGCATTTGTGAAGTCATCAGTCCTTGTAAATGTATTAATTGAAGCTCAGGGGAAACCCCAAAGTGACCATGGCTCGAGAGGATTTTGCAACCTTATTAATTTGTTTCTGGGGTAAATTGCGTGCAGATCCTTACCAAAATACGTGAGTAGTTTAAAACTATCGTAATTATTAATAAGATTCTGTCTTTCTATTGTAAATTTCAGATATTTGTTATGGAAGTTTCTCAATGTCTATTGCAATTTCTAAGTCACTCATTAGGACTGAATTGCATGGGATATTGCAACTGAGAATATTATTGTATTAACACTGAGAACAATTTCTTTATTTCGATCAATCTTATCGATTTATTGCAAAGAAAGTCAGAAATCGGTCGATTTTACATGGTTCCTAATCTTTAAAGCCGATCGGACGACGGGCGGCTAGAGACACACATGAAATTTTACCAAAGTTTTTATAATCAAGAAAGATCACTCGAAGTGTGTTTAAATATATTCTAGAAAGCTTATCTAGCATGTTAGAAGTTTGCCCCGCTTCTAAACTCCAAGAAAATACCGTTTTTAACAAGAAACTACTGATGGCCACCGCAGCGACAGCTTTGACCAGTCCCGGTCGCTGCGATGCAAATTTGAGAAAATTTGAAAAGTGCACTTTTCGGAAAAACCGAGTTTATTCGATAATGCCAATTTCAAACAGAGCAAGCTATATATGAGAATTTTGGCAATTTTTGGCTCGATTTTTACAAGGTATCAGCAGATTTTTATCGGCTATTTTCGATTTTTAAAGTGCAAAAAACCGTTTTTTGGCGATTTTGGAGACAAAATCCTTAATAACTTTGCTAAATCTCGTCCTAAAAATACGAGGAACGGCCCAAAAAATCGAGAATTGTACGGCGCGTCGAATGAATGTATCCACGAATTCATAACTATCATAGTTTGGGAGTAAATCGCCAAAAACCGAGATCTTTAGAAACTCTGGGAATCACAAGCCTATTGTTTTTTCTGAACTGCTTTGTGCAAACCTGAATCCCCCTCGGTAAAAATTGAGAAAAAGTCGAATAACTTCGCCAAAAATGGCGCAATTTTTTCGTTGAAAACACCAAAAGAAAGAGCATAATTTTCTGCATCCTGTGGTGTGATTGACATTTCCATAAACCTTAAAGTTTAGCCAAAATTGTAACTTTTAGCTGAAACACTGCCTTTTCAATTCGAGACAAAAGGCTCTCTTTGTTTAAACAGAGGAATGCCGGGGCTGGGCCCAACAAAATAGCGATAATCATCGCTGAGAAAAGAAGGAAAAATGCATCAAAAATACAGCATAAAGTTCACATTTCAGGTAATTAATTGGCTAAACCACGATTTAATCGGTTAAAACGATGAGCCAGCAAAAATACGTTTATTCGAAAATTGATAATTGAAAGGCTTCGCACTTTAATCAAAAGAATTTCAATAGGTGATTTCAAAGGACCACACTGAGGAGATTCACCCTTTGGCAGACTAAGCAGGCACTACCGGACTATGAGGATAGCGTTAAGCAAAGCTGCAAGGAAAATTATTTATTCTTCGGTTGCCCGGAGCTCGAGGGGTCATTCATGGCTAATTCTATAATGTTGAAGCAATTGCTATGGCTTCATAATGCAGGTTCGGAAGACAGAGAATAACTCTTTGAGGCAAGAGGGCAAAAGCAAAAACATGAAAAATTGTCAGGGGTATCAGACCAACCTCGTGGAGACTTGAGCAGCAAGGGAAGTGGTTACAAGGCACCTCTTGATCGCAAAGATGTCGAACCAGCTGTTATGCTTTGTGTACAAGAACTTTTAACAAAGATGGGAGCGGAATGGCTAGGTTTGAGGTGGGATAGGATAGCCAAAAGTAAGCATAATTCGCAGATTAAAGATGGCTCTAGGGCTTGCTCTGCCCCAGACGGTCCGTTGTTTTCTCAGGTCATCAAAAGGATTGTGACTACTCTGACTAGAGGAGATAAAGTAAGCTATAATTCTAAGAGTCAAAGACATTCTAAGCTACTTGCTTTTATCAAACTCATCACACTGATCACACATATAACGTAGATACTTCATAATAACAATTTAATTCCGAATTGGTGAATATATAATTCTCACAAAGATCGTCTTTTTAATTCTATTACATACTCTCTCGTCAATGCAAAAAAATTCATTGACATTTAATCGTGTTCTACAAAAATTTAATTACAGTTGAAAGGCAGAGAATGGGCAGCCAACATCTTTCCAATGAATAAGATCATACCATCCTGAGTATCTAGGGAGTACCCCCCCTCCCCCCTTCAACAGAGAAAAGAATAAACAACGAGCCTCCTATTGTAGATCAAGGGCTTGCCCAAAGTGCCCATATCCTGGCTTGTTAAGGCTGAGCCTCCCAGTCTCCTTCACGGCACCACTGGCCTGACGTCGATAAGGCGATTGGGGTTCTGAACTTGCGTGAGGGAATTCAGGGAAAGGACTAATATTTGAAAAAACTAACTATAGGTTTCTAAAAAGCGATAGTTTTAAAAAATTTACTGCCTCTCTTGTACAGAGTTTGTGAATATCTGATTCTAGATATAGCAATTTTCAATGCTGGAAAAGATGGTCTTTTTAATAAAGCTTAAGTGGTTAACCTTCTTTCAATGTGCCCACCTTCTTGTAAGTCAGGTTCTTCCCTAAAAAATGTTGGAAATCCTAATAAAGGCCAAGGAAAATAGACCTATATTACACATGGGGCAGGAATATTTCTAACACACTGTAAAAACATGCTATGTTTTATTAAGATGCAATGTCCAAACCTAAATTCCTACTTTGAAAGCATTACTTAAGCGATTACGGAGAAGATATCGTGGTTCTTTCAGATATCTTCAGTAGCCTGTGCTCACAAATAAGGAAACACACGTTTTGAGGAGCTGGGGCACGAATCTTCAGCTGCTGAAAAATCAAAGCAAAATTTTTTGAAGCTTAGAACTAAGAGGATAGCAGGACATGTTCTCTACCATCCAATGAATCGAAGGTGTAAAATATGAAAGAATATTACATGCTATTACGAGTTCTTCAGTGATGCAATACTGAACAGCCTGAATAAAGATGCAATCTTCAAGTCAAATTTTCAAAATAGTGTCACTTTCACAATTGCATTAATCGACTTTAACCAAAGGGTTCTTTTTTTCTCTCTCAGGAACATCGCTTCACATTAGTATAAAATATTTACGAATGAAACTGTTTACGGAAATATCTATATTGCAAAAACGTTTAGACCTTTTGCAAAGGTTGTCGTTCCGTCTTGCAGTTTTAGAACCCATTTACATATAAAACCGCTTTTATATAGACAGAAAGAGTTCGTCTTCACCCTTGCACCTTATTGGTAGCATTTTCTTTAAGAGAGTGACACCAATTGGGAAGTTCTACAGTCATGTGCTCGCATTTCTGATTGCCCTATTTTGATTTACAACTGGGCATAAATATTACCTAGCTTAGAAATTTTCAAATTATAGTCTGACGTAAAGAGTGTCAAACGAAAAACTATTCATAGAAATTCATCAAAATTAAACAATATCAAGATGTAATATCATCTATCTCTGTATGCATGTAAAGTAAAATACAAAAATTATCCACGCTTATAGCTTACTACCCTAAAAAAAAATTCACTTGAATTTGCTCTGTGTTGCATCTGACGAAGGTATTTTTCCTTTGAATCTTCAAAGCAAAAGTATACTCTTTCTCCTGCAAGGTAGAAAGACATAAATTGTATATTATGGACACAAATTATGTTTAAATTGAAGTAAACTGCAACTGTGATATGCCTTAAATAAACAGCACGTACAGGGTGCAAAGCCAGCTGAAAGTAAGGACAGCTCTTAATCTAACAATCTTAAATAAAAGTAGCTACGTTGATGTCTCAAACTACATCATGCTTGCAATATGCTTTCATAAAAGATCTAAAAAAGAACTTCAAGTTTTCAACGATAGAAGTTTAATAAAAAAAATTGACAACACTTTGGTTTCTCATAAATTTTTTGAGTGGAGGCATAATCAGTTAAATCACAAAAACTAAGAAAACAATTTCCAACAGGAAATTCTCGAACGTATATGCAAGAAAAAGTTACAACTACAAAACTCAAAATTCACGATTAAAAAAAAGACCTCTATGAAAAAAAACGCTTAGAACAAAATATGGAACAAAACATAGAACAAAACTTGGAAAAAACTTAAAACAACAAATGGACAAAACTTTCGAATAGAACTTCAAATTAAACAATGGGATTGCTTGCCATAAAGGAGTCACAAAAAATTAAGGAATCATCGTTTGAAAAATGGGAAACTGTAAAGAAGATTGCAACAGCAGACGTCATTTTAAATGACATTGATTTATTTGATAACGATAAGATTTGGTGGGATTGCTTGGCAAAAAGAAGTAGCAAAAAATTAAGGATCTACCGTTTCAAAAATGGGAAACTGTAAAGAAGATTGCAACAGCAGACGTCATTTTAAATGACATTGATTTATTTGATAACGATAAGATTTGGTGGAATTGCTTCGCAAAAAGAAGTAGCAAAAAATTAAGGATCTATCGTTTCAAAAATGGGAAACTGTAAAGAAGATTGCAACAGCAGACGTCATTTTAAATGACATTGATTTATTTGCTAACGATAAGATTTGGTGGGATTGCTTGGCAAAAAAAAGTAGCAAAAAATTAAGGATCTATCGTTTCAAAAATGGGAAACTGTAAAGAAGATTGCAACAGCAGACGTCATTTTAAATGACATTGATTTATTTGATAACGATAAGATTTGGTGGGATTGCTTGGCAAAAAGAAGTAGCAAAAAATTAAGGATCTATCGTTTGAAAAATGGGAAACTGTAAAGAAGATTGCAACAGCAGACGTCCTTTTAAATGACATTGATTTATTTGCTAACGATAAGATTTGGTGGGATTGCTTGGCAAAAAAAAGTAGCAAAAAATTAAGGATCTATCGTTTCAAAAATGGGAAACTGTAAAGAAGATTGCAACCGCAGACGTCAATTTCAATGACATTGATTTATTTGATAGCGATAAGATTTGGTGGGATTGCTTGGCAAAAAGGAGTCAAAAAAAATTAAGGATCAATCGTTTCAAAAATGGGAAACTGTAAAGAAGATTGCAACAGCAGACGTCATTTTAAATGACATTGATTTATTTGATAACGATAAGATTTGGTGGGATTGCTTGGCAAAAAGAAATAGCAAAAAATTAAGGATCTATCGTTTGAAAAAAAAGGGAACTGTAAAGAAGATTGCAACAGCAGACGTCAATTTCAATGACATTGATTTATTTGATAGCGATAAGATTTGGTGGGATTGCTTGGCAAAAAGAAGTAGCAAAAAATTAGGGATTTATCGCTTGGAAAATGGGAAACTGTAAAGAAGATTGCAACAGCAGACGTCACTTCCAATGACATTGATTTATTTCATAACGATAAGATTTGGTGGTATTGCTTGGCAAAAAGAAGTAGCAAAAAATTAAGGATCTGTCGTTTGAAAAATAGAAAACTGTAAAGAAGATTGCAACAGCAGACGTCATTTTAAATGACATTGATTTATTTGATAACGATAAGATTTGGTGGGATTGTTTGGCCAAAAGGAAGTAGCAAAAAATTAAAGATCTATCGTTTCAAAAATGGGAAACTGTAAAGAAGATTGCAACACCAAACGTCATTTTAAATGACATTGATTTATTTGATAACGATAAGATTTGGTGGGATAGCTTGGCAAAAAAAAGTAGCAAAAAATTAAGGATCTATCGTTTCAAAAATGGAAAACTGTAAAGAAGATTGCAACAGCAGACGTCATTTTAAATGACATTGATTTATTTGATAACGATAAGATTTGGTGGGATTGCTTGGCAAAAAGAAATAGCAAAAAATTACGGATCTATCGTTTGAAAAAAAGGGGAACTCTAAAGAAGATTGCAACAGCAGACGTCACTTTCAAAGACATTGATTTATTTGATAACGATAAGATTTGGTGGTATTGCTTGGCAAAAAGAAGTAGCAAAAAATTAAGGATCTGTCGTTTGAAAAATAGAAAACTGTGAAGAAGATTGCAACAGCAGACGTCACGTCAATGACATTGATTTATGTGATAACGATAAGATTTGGTAGGATTGCTTGGCAAAAAGAAGTAGCAAAAATTTAAGGATCTATCGTTTGAAAAATGGAAAACTGTAAAGAAGATTGCAACAGCAGACGTCCTTTTAAATGACATTGATTTATTTGATAACGATAAGATTTGGTAGGATTGCTTGACAAAATGAAGTCGCAAAAAATTGAGGATCTATCTTTTGAGAAAAAGGGGAACTGTAAAGAAGATTGCAACAGCAGACGTCATTTTAAATGACATTGATTTATTTGATAACGATAAGATTTGTTGGGATTGCTTGGCAAAAAAAAGTAGCAAAAAATTTAGGATCTATCGTTTGAAAAATGGGAAACTGTAAAGAAGATTGCAACAGCAGACGTCCGTTTAAATGACATTGATTTATTTGATAACGATAAGATTTGGTGGGATTGCTTGGCAAAAAGAAGTAGCAAAAAATTAAGGATCTATCGTTTGAAAAATTGAAAACTGTAAAGAAGATTGCAACAGCAGACGTCATTTTAAATGACATTGATTTATGTGATAACGATAAGATTTGATAGGATTGCTTGGCAAAAAGAAATAGCAAAAAATTAAGGATCTATCGTTTGAAAAAAAAGGGAACTGTAAAGAAGATTGCAACAGCAGACGTCAATTTCAATGACATTGATTTATTTGATAGCGATAAGATTTGGTGGGATTGCTTGGCAAAAAGAAGAAGCAAAAAATTAGGGATCTATCTTTTGAAAAATGGGAAACTGTAAAGAAGATTGCAACAGCAGACGTCACTTTCAATGACATTGATTTATTTGATAACGATAAGATTTGGTGGGATTGCTTGGCAAAAAGAAGTAGCAAAAAATAGGGATTTAGCGCTTGGAAAATGGGAAACTGTAAAGAAGTTTGCAACCGCAGACGTCAATTTCAATAACATTGATTTATTTGATAGCGATAAGATTTGGTGGGATTGCTTGGCAAAAAGGAGTCAAAAAAAATTAAGGATCTATCGTTTCAAAAATGGGAAACTGTAAAGAAGATTGCAACAGCAGACGTCATTTTAAATGACATTGATTTATTTGATAACGATAAGATTTGGTGGGATTGCTTGGCAAAAAGAAGTAGCAAAAAATTAAGGATCTATCGTTTCAAAAATGGGAAACTGTAAAGAAGATTGCAACACCAAACGTCATTTTAAATGACATTGATTTATTTGAGAACGATAAGATTTGGTGGGATTGCTTGGCAAAAAAAAGTAGCAAAAAATTAAGGATCTATCGTTTCAAAAATGGGGAACTCTAAAGAAGATTGCAACAGCAGACGTCACTTTCAATGACATTGATTTATTTGATAACGATAAGATTTGGTGGTATTGCTTGGCAAAAAGAAGTAGCAAAAAATTAAGGATCTGTCGTTTGAAAAATAGAAAACTGTAAAGAAGATTGCAACAGCAGACGTCACGTCAATGACATTGATTTATGTGATAACGATAAGATTTGGTAGGATTGCTTGGCAAAAAGAAGTAGCAAAAATTTAAGGATCTATCGTTTGAAAAATGGAAAACTGTAAAGAAGATTGCAACAGCAGACGTCCTTTTAAATGACATTGATTTATTTGATAACGATAAGATTTGGTAGGATTGCTTGACAAAATGGAGTCGCAAAAAATTGAGGATCTATCTTTTGAAAAAAAGGGGAACTGTAAAGAAGATTGCAACAGCAGACGTGATTTTAAATGACATTGATTTATTTGATAACGATAAGATTTGTTGGGATTGCTTGGCAAAAAAAAGTAGCAAAAAATTAAGGATCTATCGTTTGAAAAATGGGAAACTGTAAAGAAGATTGCAACAGCAGACGTCCGTTTAAATGACATTGATTTATTTGATAACGATAAGATTTGGTGGGATTGCTTGGCAAAAAGAAGTAGCAAAAAATTAAGGATCTCTCGTTTGAAAAATTGGAAACTGTAAAGAAGATTGCAACAGTAGACGTCATTTTAAATGACATTGATTTATGTGATAACGATAAGATTTGATAGGATTGCTTGGCAAAAAGAAATAGCAAAAAATTAAGGATCTATCGTTTGAAAAAAGGGGAACTGTAAAGAAGATTGCAACAGCAGACGTCAATTTCAATGACATTGATTTATTTGATAGCGATAAGATTTGGTGGGATTGCTTGGCAAAAAGGAGTAAAAAAAAATTAAGGATCTATCGTTTAAAAATGGGAAACTGTAAAGAAGATTGCAACAGCAGACGTCCTTTTAAATGACATTGATTTATTTGATAACGATAAGATTTGGTGGGATTGCTTGGCAAAAAGAAGTAGCAAAAAATTAAGGATCTATCGTTTCAAAAATGGGAAACTGTAAAGAAGATTGCAACAGCAGACGTCATTTTAAATGACATTGATTTATTTCATAACGATAAGATTTGGTGGGATTGCTTGGCAAAAAGAAGTAGCAAAAAATTAGGGATTTATCGCTTGGAAAATGGGAAACTGTAAAAAAGATTGCAACCGCAGACGTCATTTTAAATGACATTGATTTATTTGATAACGATAAGATTTGGTGGGATTGCTTGGCAAAAAGAAATAGCAAAAAATTAAGGATCTATCGTTTCAAAAATGGGAAACTGTAAAGAAGATTGCAACAGCAGACGTCATTTTAAATGACATTGATTTATTTCATAACGATAAGATTTGGTGGGATTGCTTGGCAAAAAGATATAGCAAAAAATTAAGGATCTATCGTTTGAAAAAAGGGGAACTCTAAAGAAGATTGCAACAGCAGACGTCACTTTCAATGACATTGATTTATTTGATAACGATAAGATTTGGTAGGATTGCTTGACAAAATGGAGTCGCAAAAAATTGAGGATCTATCTTTTGAAAAAAAGGGGAACTGTAAAGAAGATTGCAACAGCAGACGTCATTTTAAATGACATTGATTTATTTGATAACGATAAGATTTGTTGGGATTGCTTGGCAAAAAAAAGTAGCAAAAAAATTAGGATCTATCGTTTGAAAAATGGGAAACTGTAAAGAAGATTGCAACAGCAGACGTCCGTTTAAATGACATTGATTTATTTGATAACGATAAGATTTGGTGGGATTGCTTGGCAAAAAGAAGTAGCAAAAAATTAAGGATCTATCGTTTGAAAAATTGAAAACTGTAAAGAACATTGCAACAGCAGACGTCATTTTAAATGACATTGATTTATGTGATAACGATAAGATTTGATAGGGTTGCTTCGCAAAAAGAAGTAGCAAAAAATTAAGGATCTATCGCTTGCAAAAAAGGGAAACTGTAAAGAAGATTCAACAGCAGACGTCATTTTAAATGACATTGATTTATTTGATAACGATAAGATTTGGTGGGATTGCTTGACAAAAAGAAGTAGCAAAAAATTATGGATCTATCGTTTGAAAAATGGGAAACTGTAAAGAAGATTGCAACAGCAGACGTCACGTCAATGACATTGATTTATGTGATAACGATAAGATTTGGTAGGATTGCTTGGCAAAAAGAAGTAGCAAAAAATTGAGGATCTATCGTTTGAAAAATGGAAAACTGTAAAGAAGATTGCAACAGCAGACGTCCTTTTAAATGACATTGATTTATTTGATAACGATAAGATTTGGTAGGATTGCTTGACAAAATGGAGTCGCAAAAAATTGAGGATCTATCCTTTGAAAAAAAGGGGAACTGTAAAGAAGATTGCAACAGCAGACGTCATTTTAAATGACATTGATTTATTTGATAACGATAAGATTTGTTGGGATTGCTTGGCAAAAAAAAGTAGCAAAAAATTAAGGATCTATCGTTTGAAAAATGGGAAACTGTAAAGAAGATTGCAACCGCAGACGTCCGTTTAAATGACATTGATTTATTTGATAACGATAAGATTTGGTGGGATTGCTTGGCAAAAAGAAGTAGCAAAAAATTAAGGATCTATCGTTTGAAAAATTGGAAACTGTAAAGAAGATTGCAACAGCAGACGTCATTTTAAATGACATTGATTTATGTGATAACGATAAGATTTGATAGGATTGCTTGGCAAAAAGAAATAGCAAAAAATTAAGGATCTATCGTTTGAAAAAAGGGGAACTGTAAAGAAGATTGCAACAGCAGACGTCAATTTCAATGACATTGATTTATTTGATAGCGATAAGATTTGGTGGGATTGCTTGGCAAAAAGAAGTAGCAAAAAATTAAGGATCTATCGTTTGAAAAATGGGAAACTGTAAAGAAGATTGCAACAGCAGATGTCCTTTTAAATGACATTGATTTATTTGATAACGATAAGATTTGGTGGGATTGCTTGGCAAAAAGATGTAGCAAAAAATTAGGGATTTATCGCTTGGAAAATGGGAAACTGTAAAAAAGATTGCAACCGCAGACGTCATTTTAAATGACATTGATTAATTTGATAACGATAAGATTTGTTGGGATTGCTTGGCAAAAAGAAGTAGCAAAAAATTAAGGATCTATCGTTTCAAAAATGGGAAACGGTAAAGAAGATTGCAACAGCAGACGTCATTTTAAATGACATTGATTTATTTGATAACGATAAGATTTGGTGGGATTGCTTGACAAAAAGAAGTAGCAAAAAATTAAGGATCTATCGTTTGAAAATTGGGAAACTGTAAAGAAGATTGCAACACCAGACGTCATTTTAAATGACATTGATTTATTTGATAACGATAAGATTTGGTGGGATTGCTTGGCAAAAAGAAATAGCAAAAAATTAAGGATCTATCGTTTGAAAAAAAGGGGAACTCTAAAGAAGATTGCAACAGCAGACGTCACTTCCAATGACATTGATTTATTTCATAACGATAAGATTTGGTGGTATTGCTTGGCAAAAAGAAGTAGCAAAAAATTAAGGATCTGTCGTTTGAAAAATAGAAAACTGTAAAGAAGATTGCAACAGCAGACGTCACGTCAATGGCATTGATTTATGTGATAACGATAAGATTTGGTAGGATAGCTTGGCAAAAAGAAGTAGCAAAAAATTAAGGATCTATCGTTTCAAAAATGGAAAACTGTAAAGAAGATTGCAACAGCAGACGTCCTTTTAAATGACATTGATTTATTTGATAACGATAAGATTTGGTAGGATTGCTTGACAAAATGGAGTCGCAAAAAATTGAGGATCTATCTTTTGAAAAAAAGGGGAACTGTAAAGAAGATTGCAACAGCAGACGTCATTTTAAATGACATTGATTTATTTGATAACGATAAGATTTGTTGGGATTGCTTGGCAAAAAAAAGTAGCAAAAAATTAAGGATCTATCGTTTGAAAAATGGGAAACTGTAAAGAAGATTGCAACAGCAGACGTCCGTTTAAATGACATTGATTTATTTGATAACGATAAGATTTGGTGGGATTGCTTGGCAAAAAGAAGTAGCAAAAAATTAAGGATCTATCGTTTCAAAAATGGGAAACTGTAAAGAAGATTGCAACACCAGACGTCATTTTAAATGACATTGATTTATTTGATAACGATAAGATTTGGTGGGATTGCTTGGCAAAAAAAAGTAGCAAAAAATTAAGGATCTATTGTTTCAAAAATGGGAAACTGTAAAGAAGATTGCAACAGCAGACGTCATTTTAAATGACATTGATTTATTTGATAACGATAAGATTTGCTGGGATTGCTTGGTAAAAAGAAATGGCAAAAAATTAAGGATCTATCGTTTGAAAAAAAGGGGAACTCTAAAGAAGATTGCAACAGCAGACGTCACTTTCAATGACATTGATTTATTTGATAACGATAAGATTTGGTGATATTGCTTGGCAAAAAGAAGTAGCAAAAGATTAAGGATCTGTCGTTTGAAAAATAGAAAACTGTAAAGAAGATTGCAACAGCAGACGTCACGTCAATGACATTGATTTAAGTGATAACGATAAGATTTGGTAGGATTGCTTGGCAAAAAAAAAGTAGGGAAAAATTAAGGATCTATCGTTTGAAAAATGGAAAACTGTAAAGAAGATTGCAACAGCAGACGTCCTTTTAAATGACATTGATTTATTTGATAACGATAAGATTTGTTGGGATTGCTTGGCAAAAAAAAGTAGCAAAAAAATTAGGATCTATCGTTTGAAAAATGGGAAACTGTAAAGAAGATTGCAACAGCAGACGTCCGTTTAAATGACATTGATTTATTTGATAACGATAAGATTTGGTGGGATTGCTTGGCAAAAAGAAGTAGCAAAAAATTAAGGATCTATCGTTTGAAAAATTGGAAACTGTAAAGAAGATTGCAACAGCAGACGTCATTTTAAATGACATTGATTTATGTGATAACGATAAGATTTGATAGGATTGCTTGGCAAAAAGAAATAGCAAAAAATTAAGGATCTATCGTTTGAAAAAAAGGGGAACTGTAAAGAAGATTGCAAGAGCAGACGTCATTTTAAATGACATTGATTTATTTGATAACGATAAGATTTGGTGGGATTGCTTGGCAAAAAGAAATAGCAAAAAATTAAGGATCTATCGTTTGAAAAAAAGGGGAACTCTAAAGAAGATTGCAACAGCAGACGTCACTTTCAATGACATTGATTTATTTGATAACGATAAGATTTGGTGGGATTGCTTGGCAAAAAGAAGTAGCAAAAAATTAAGGATCTGTCGTTTCAAAAATGGGAGACTGTAAAGAAGATTGCAACAGCAGACGTCCTTTTAAATGACATTGATTTATTTGATAACGATAAGATTTGGTGGGATTGCTTGGCAAAAAGAAGTAGCAAAAAATTAGGGATTTATCGCTTGGAAAAAAGGAAACTGTAAAGAAGATTGCAACCACAGACGTCATTTTAAATGACATTGATTTATTTGATAACGATAAGATTTGGTGGGATTGCTTGGCAAAAAAGTAGCAAAAAATTAAGGATCTATCGTTTTAAAAATGGGAAACTGTAAAGAAGATTGCAACAGCAGACGTCATTTTAAATGACATTGATTTATTTGATAACGATAAGATTTGGTGGGATTGCTTGGCAAAAAGAAGTAGCAAAAAATTAAGGATCTATCTTTTCAAAAATGGGAAACTGTAAAGAAGATTGCAACACCAGACGTCATTTTAAATGACATTGATTTATTTGATAACGATAAGATTTGGTGGGATGCTTGGCAAAAAAAAGTAGCAAAAAATTAAGGATCTATCGTTTCAAAAATGGGAAACTGTAAAGAAGATTGCAACAGCAGACGTCATTTTAAATGACATTGATTTATTTGATAACGATAAGATTGTGTGGGATTGCTTGGCAAAAAGAAATAGCAAAAAATTAAGGATCTATCGTTTGAAAAAAAGGGGAACTCTAAAGAAGATTGCAACAGCAGACGTCACTTTCAATGACATTGATTTATTTGACAACGATAAGATTTGGTGGTATTGCTTGGCAAAAAGAAGTAGCAAAAAATTAAGGATCTGTCGTTTGAAAAATAGAAAACTGTAAAGAAGATTGCAACAGCAGACGTCACGTCAATGACATTGATTTAAGTGATAACGATAAGATTTGGTAGGATTGCTTGGCAAAAAAAAAGTAGGGAAAAATTAAGGATCTATCGTTTGAAAAATGGAAAACTGTAAAGAAGATTGCAACAGCAGACGTCCTTTTAAATGACATTGATTTATTTGATAACGATAAGATTTGGTAGGATTGCTTGACAAAATGGAGTCGCAAAAAATTGAGGATCTATCTTTTGAAAAAAAGGGGAACTGTAAAGAAGATTGCAACAGCAGACGTCATTTTAAATGACATTGATTAATTTGATAACGATAAGATTTGTTGGGATTGCTTGGCAAAAAAAAGTAGCAAAAAATTAAGGATCTATCGTTTGAAAAATGGGAAACTGTAAAGAAGATTGCAACAGCAGACGTCCGTTTAAATGACATTGATTTATTTGATAACGATAAGATTTGGTGGGATTGCTTGGCAAAAAGAAGTAGCAAAAAATTAAGGATCTATCGTTTGAAAAATTGGAAACTATAAAGAAGATTGCAACAGCAGACGTCATTTTAAATGACATTGATTTATGTGATAACGATAAGATTTGATAGGATTGCTTGGCAAAAAGAAATAGCAAAAAATTAAGGATCTATCGTTTGAAAAAAAGGGGAACTGTAAAGAAGATTGCAACAGCAGACGTCATTTTAAATGACATTGATTCATTTGATAACGATAAGATTTGGTGGGATCGCTTCGCAAAAGAAGTAGCAAAAAATTAAGGATCTATGATTTGAAAAAAAGGGGAACTGTAAAGAAGATTGCAACACAAGACGTCAATTTCAATGACATTGATTTATTTGATAGCGATAAGATTTGGTGGGATTGCTTGGCAAAAAGGAGTCAAAAAAAATTAGGGATCTATCTTTTGAAAAATGGGAAACTGTAAAGAAAATTGCAACAGCAGACGTCCGTCTAAATGACATTGATTTATTTGATAACGATAAGATTTGGTGGGATTGCTTGGCAAAAAGAAGTAGCAAAAAATTAAGGATCTATCTTTTGAAAAAAAAGGGAACTGTAAAGAAGATTGCAACAGCAGACGTCATTTTAAATGACATTGATTTATTTGATAACGATAAGATTTGTTGGGATTGCTTGGCAAAAAAAAGTAGCAAAAAATTAAGGATCTATCGTTTGAAAAATGGGAAACTGTAAAGAAGATTGCAACAGCAGACGTCATTTTAAATGACATTGATTTTTGTGATAATGATAAGATTTGGTAGGATTGCTTGGCAAAAAGAAGTAGCAAAAAATTAAGGATCTATCGTTAAAAAAAAGGGGAACTGTAAAGAAGATTGCAACAGCAGACGTCCTTTTAAATGACATTGATTTATTTGATAACGATAAGATTTGGTAGGATTGCTTGGCAAAAAAAAAGTAGGGAAAAATTAAGGATCTATCGTTTGAAAAATGGAAAACTGTAAAGAAGATTGCAACAGCAGACGTCCTTTTAAATGACATTGATTTATTTGATAACGATAAGATTTGGTAGGATTGCTTGACAAAATGGAGTCGCAAAAAATTGAGGATCTATCTTTTGAAAAAAAGGGGAACTGTAAAGAAGATTGCAACAGCAGACGTCATTTTAAATGACATTGATTAATTTGATAACGATAAGATTTGTTGGGATTGCTTGGCAAAAAAAAGTAGCAAAAAATTAAGGATCTATCGTTTGAAAAATGGGAAACTGTAAAGAAGATTGCAACAGCAGACGTCCGTTTAAATGACATTGATTTATTTGATAACGATAAGATTTGGTGGGATTGCTTGGCAAAAAGAAGTAGCAAAAAATTAAGGATCTATCGTTTGAAAAATTGGAAACTATAAAGAAGATTGCAACAGCAGACGTCATTTTAAATGACATTGATTTATGTGATAACGATAAGATTTGATAGGATTGCTTGGCAAAAAGAAATAGCAAAAAATTAAGGATCTATCGTTTGAAAAAAAGGGGAACTGTAAAGAAGATTGCAACAGCAGACGTCATTTTAAATGACATTGATTCATTTGATAACGATAAGATTTGGTGGGATCGCTTCGCAAAAGAAGTAGCAAAAAATTAAGGATCTATGATTTGAAAAAAAGGGGAACTGTAAAGAAGATTGCAACACAAGACGTCAATTTCAATGACATTGATTTATTTGATAGCGATAAGATTTGGTGGGATTGCTTGGCAAAAAGGAGTCAAAAAAAATTAGGGATCTATCTTTTGAAAAATGGGAAACTGTAAAGAAAATTGCAACAGCAGACGTCCGTCTAAATGACATTGATTTATTTGATAACGATAAGATTTGGTGGGATTGCTTGGCAAAAAGAAGTAGCAAAAAATTAAGGATCTATCGTTTGAAAAAAAAGGGAACTGTAAAGAAGATTGCAACAGCAGACGTCATTTTAAATGACATTGATTTATTTGATAACGATAAGATTTGTTGGGATTGCTTGGCAAAAAAAAGTAGCAAAAAATTAAGGATCTATCGTTTGAAAAATGGGAAACTGTAAAGAAGATTGCAACAGCAGACGTCATTTTAAATGACATTGATTTTTGTGATAATGATAAGATTTGGTAGGATTGCTTGGCAAAAAGAAGTAGCAAAAAATTAAGGATCTATCGTTAAAAAAAAGGGGAACTGTAAAGAAGATTGCAACAGCAGACGTCCTTTTAAATGACATTGATTTATTTGATAATGATAAGATTTGTTGGGATTGCTTGGCAAAAAAAAGTAGCAAAAAAATTAGGATCTATCGTTTGAAAAATGGGAAACTGTAAAGAAGATTGCAACAGCAGACGTCCGTTTAAATGACATTGATTTATTTGATAACGATAAGATTTGGTGGGATTGCTTGGCAAAAAGAAGTAGCAAAAAATTAAGGATCTATCGTTTGAAAAATTGGAAACTGTAAAGAAGATTGCAACAGCAGACGTCATTTTAAATGACATTGATTTATGTGATAACGATAAGATTTGATAGGATTGCTTGGCAAAAAGAAATAGCAAAAAATTAAGGATCTATCGTTTGAAAAAAAGGGGAACTGTAAAGAAGATTGCAAGAGCAGACGTCATTTTAAATGACATTGATTTATTTGATAACGATAAGATTTGGTGGGATTGCTTGGCAAAAAGAAATAGCAAAAAATTAAGGATCTATCGTTTGAAAAAAAGGGGAACTCTAAAGAAGATTGCAACAGCAGACGTCACTTTCAATGACATTGATTTATTTGATAACGATAAGATTTGGTGGTATTGCTTGGCAAAAAGAAGTAGCAAAAAATTAAGGATCTGTCGTTTGAAAAATAGAAAACTGTAAAGAAGATTGCAACAGCAGACGTCCTTTTAAATGACATTGATTTATTTGATAACGATAAGATTTGGTGGGATTGCTTGGCAAAAAGAAGTAGCAAAAAATTAGGGATTTATCGCTTGGAAAAAAGGAAACTGTAAAGAAGATTGCAACCACAGACGTCATTTTAAATGACATTGATTTATTTGATAACGATAAGATTTGGTGGGATTGCTTGGCAAAAAAGTAGCAAAAAATTAAGGATCTATCGTTTCAAAAATGGGAAACTGTAAAGAAGATTGCAACACCAGACGTCATTTTAAATGACATTGATTTATTTGATAACGATAAGATTTGGTGGGATTGCTTGGCAAAAAAAAGTAGCAAAAAATTAAGGATCTATCGTTTCAAAAATGGGAAACTGTAAAGAAGATTGCAACAGCAGACGTCATTTTAAATGACATTGATTTATTTGATAACGATAAGATTGTGTGGGATTGCTTGGCAAAAAGAAATAGCAAAAAATTAAGGATCTATCGTTTGAAAAAAAGGGGAACTCTAAAGAAGATTGCAACAGCAGACGTCACTTTCAATGACATTGATTTATTTGATAACGATAAGATTTGGTGGTATTGCTTGGCAAAAAGAAGTAGCAAAAAATTAAGGATCTGTCGTTTGAAAAATAGAAAACTGTAAAGAAGATTGCAACAGCAGACGTCACGTCAATGACATTGATTTAAGTGATAACGATAAGATTTGGTAGGATTGCTTGGCAAAAAAAAAGTAGGGAAAAATTAAGGATCTATCGTTTGAAAAATGGAAAACTGTAAAGAAGATTGCAACAGCAGACGTCCTTTTAAATGACATTGATTTATTTGATAACGATAAGATTTGGTAGGATTGCTTGACAAAATGGAGTCGCAAAAAATTGAGGATCTATCTTTTGAAAAAAAGGGGAACTGTAAAGAAGATTGCAACAGCAGACGTCATTTTAAATGACATTGATTTATTTGATAACGATAAGATTTGTTGGGATTGCTTGGCAAAAAAAAGTAGCAAAAAATTAAGGATCTATCGTTTGAAAAATGGGAAACTGTAAAGAAGATTGCAACAGCAGACGTCCGTTTAAATGACATTGATTTATTTGATAACGATAAGATTTGGTGGGATTGCTTGGCAAAAAGAAGTAGCAAAAAATTAAGGATCTATCGTTTGAAAAATTGGAAACTATAAAGAAGATTGCAACAGCAGACGTCATTTTAAATGACATTGATTTATGTGATAACGATAAGATTTGATAGGATTGCTTTGCAAAAAGAAATAGCAAAAAATTAAGGATCTATCGTTTGAAAAAAAGGGGAACTGTAAAGAAGATTGCAACAGCAGACGTCATTTTAAATGACATTGATTCATTTGATAACGATAAGATTTGGTGGGATTGCTTGGCAAAAAAAAGTAGCAAAAAATTAAGGATCTATCGTTTGAAAAATGGGAAACTGTAAAGAAGATTGCAACAGCAGACGTCATTCTAAATGACATTGATTTTTGTGATAATGATAAGATTTGGTAGGATTGCTTGGCAAAAAGAAGTAGCAAAAAATTAAGGATCTATCGTTTAAAAAAAAGGGGAACTGTAAAGAAGATTGCAACAGCAGAAGTCACTTTCAATGACATTGATTTATTTGATAACGATAAGATTTGGTGGGATTGCTTGGCAAAAAGAAATAGCAAAAAATTAAGGATCTATCGTTTGAAAAAAAGGGGAACTGTAAAGAAGATTGCAACAG
The DNA here is from genome assembly GCF_057945365.1 of Rhopilema esculentum. Classification (NCBI taxonomy): domain Eukaryota; kingdom Metazoa; phylum Cnidaria; class Scyphozoa; order Rhizostomeae; family Rhizostomatidae; genus Rhopilema; species Rhopilema esculentum. Next base: position 8,675,611 of record NC_142825.1, read on the forward strand.
CAGACTTCATTTTAAATGACATTGATTTATGTGATAACGATAAGATTTGATAGGGTTGCTTGGCAAAAAGAAGTAGCAAAAAAATTAAGGATCTATCGTTTGAAAAATGGGAAACTGTAAAGAAGATTGCAACAGCAGACGTCATTTTAAATGACATTGATTTTTGTGATAATGATAAGATTTGGTAGGATTGCTTGGCAAAAAGAAGTAGCAAAAAATTAAGGATCTATCGTTTCAAAAAAAGGGGAACTGTAAAGAAGATTGCAACAGCAGACGTCATTTTAAATGACATTGATTTATGTGATAACGATAAGATTTGATAGGGTTGCTTGGCAAAAAGAACTAGCAAAAAATTAAGGATCTATTGTTTGAAAAATGGGAAACTGTAAAGAAGATTGCAACAGCAGACGTCATTTTAAATGACATTGATTTATGTGATAACGATAAGATTTGATAGGGTTGCTTGGCAAAAAGGAGTAGCAAAAAATTAAGTATCTATATTTTGAAAAAAAGGGGAACTGTAAAGAAGATTGCAACAGCAGACGTCATTTTGAATGACATTGATTTATTTGATAACGATAAGATTTGGTGGGATTGCTTAGCAAAAAAAGTAGCAAAAAATTAAGGATCTATCGCTTGCAAAAAAGGGAAACTGTAAAGAAGATTCAACAGCAGACGTCATTTAAAATGATATTGATTTATTTGATAACGATAAGATTTGGTGGGATTGCTTGACAAAAAGAAGTAGCAAAAAATTATGGATCTATCGTTTGAAAAATGGGAAACTGTAAAGAAGATTGCAACAGCAGACGTCACGTCAATGACATTGATTTATGTGATAACGATAAGGTTTGGTAGGATTGCTTGGCAAAAAGAAGTAGCAAAAAATTAAGGATCTATCGTTTGAAAAATGGAAAACTGTAAAGAAGATTGCAACAGCAGACGTCCTTTTAAATGACATTGATTTATTTGATAACGATAAGATTTGGTAGGATTGCTTGACAAAATGGAGTCGCAAAAAATTGAGGATCTATCTTTTGGAAAAAAGGGGAACTGTAAAGAAGATTGCAACAGCAGACGTCATTTTAAAAGACATTGATTTATTTGATAACGATAAGATTTGGTAGGATTGCTTGGCAAAAAAAAGTAGCAAAAAATTAAGGATCTATCGTTTGAAAAAAGGGGAACTGTAAAGAAGATTGCAACAGCAGACGTCCTTTTAAATGACATTGATTTATTCGATAACGATAAGATTTGGTGGGATTGCTTGGCAAAAAGAAGTAGCAAAAAATTAAGGATCTATCGTTTGAAAAAAGGGGAACTGTAAAGAAGATTGCAACAGCAGACGTCATTTTGAATGACATTGATTTATTTGATAACGATAAGATTTGGTGGGATTGCTTAGCAAAAAAAGTAGCAAAAAATTAAGGATCTATCGCTTGCAAAAAAGGGAAACTGTAAAGAAGATTCAACAGCAGACGTCATTTAAAATGACATTGATTTATTTGATAACGATAAGATTTGGTGGGATTGCTTGACAAAAAGAAGTAGCAAAAAATTATGGATCTATCGTTTGAAAAATGGGAAACTGTAAAGAAGATTGCAACAGCAGATGTCACGTCAATGACATTGATTTATGTGATAACGATAAGATTTGGTAGGATTGCTTGGCAAAAAGAAGTAGCAAAAAATTAAGGATCTATCGTTTGAAAAATGGAAAACTGTAAAGAAGATTGCAACAGCAGACGTCCTTTTAAATGACATTGATTTATTTGATAACGATAAGATTTGGTAGGATTGCTTGACAAAATGGAGTCGCAAAAAATTGAGGATCTATCTTTTGAAAAAAAGGGGAACTGTAAAGAAGATTGCAACAGCAGACGTCATTTTAAAAGACATTGATTTATTTGATAACGATAAGATTTGGTAGGATTGCTTGGCAAAAAAAAGTAGCAAAAAATTAAGGATCTATCGTTTGAAAAAAGGGGAACTGTAAAGAAGATTGCAACAGCAGACGTCCTTTTAAATGACATTGATTTATTCGATAACGATAAGATTTGGTGGGATTGCTTGGCAAAAAGAAGTAGCAAAAAATTAAGGATCTATCGTTTGAAAAAAGGGGAACTGTAAAGAAGATTGCAACAGCAGACGTCCTTTTAAATGACATTGATTTATTCGATAACGATAAGATTTGGTGGGATTGCTTGGCAAAAAGAAGTAGCAAAAACTTAAGGATCTATCGTTTGAAAAAAGGGGAACTGTAAAGAAGATTGCAACAGCAGACGTCCTTTTAAATGACATTGATTTAAGTGATAACGATAAGATTTGGTAGGATTGCTTGGCAAAAAGAAATAGCAAAAAATTAAGGATCTATCGTTTGAAAAAAGGGGAACTGTAAAGAAGATTGCAACAGCAGACGTCATTTTCAATGACATTGATTTATTTGATAACGATAAGATTTGGTGGGATTGCTTAGCAAAAAAAAGTAGCAAAAAACTAAGGATCTATCGTTTGAAAAATGGGAAACTGTAAAGAAGATTGCAACAGCAGACGTCACGTCAATGAAATTGATTTATGTGATAACGATAAGATTTGGTAGGATTGCTTGACAAAATGGAGTCGCAAAAAATTAAGGATTTATCGTTTGAAAATTGGGAAACTGTAAAGAAGATTGCAAAAGCAGACGTCACTTTCAATGACATTGATTTATTTGATAACGATAAGATTTGGTGGGATTGCTTGACAAAAAGAAGTAGCAACAAATTAAGAATCTATCGTTTCAAAAAAGGGAAACTGTGAAGAAGATCGTAACTGCAGACGTTATTTTAATGACATTGATTTATTTGATAACGATAAGATTTGGTGGGATTGCTTGGCAAAAAGAAGTAGCAAAAAATTAAGGATCTATCGTTTGAAAAAAGGGGAACTGTAAAGAAGATTGCAACAGCAGACGTCACGTCAATGACATTGATTTATGTGATAACGATAAGATTTGGTAGGATTGCTTGACAAAATGGCGTCGCAAAAAATTAAGGATCTATCGTTTGAAAATTGGGAAACTGTAAAGAAGATTGCAAAAGCAGACGTCACTTTCAATGACATTGATTTATTTGATAACGATAAGATTTGGTGGGATTGCTTGACAAAAAGAAGTAGCAACAAATTAAGAATCTATCGTTTCAAAAATGGGAAACTGTGAAGAAGATCGTAACTGCAGACGTTATTTTAATGACATTGATTTATTTGATAACGATAAGATTTGGTGGGATTGCTTGGCAAAAAGAAGTAGCAAAAAATTAAGGATCTATCGTTTGAAAAAGGGGGAACTGTAAAGAAGATTGCAACAGCAGACGTCCTTTTAAATGACATTGATTTAAGTGATAACGATAAGATTTGGTAGGATTGCTTGGCAAAAAGAAATAGCAAAAAATTAAGGATCTATCGTTTGAAAAAAAGGGGAACTGTAAAGAAGATTGCAACAGCAGACGTCAATTTCAATAACATTGATTTATTTGATAACGATAAGATTTGATAGGAGTGCTTGGCCAAAAGAAATAGCAAAAAATTAAGAATCTTTCGTTTGAAAAAAAGGGGAACTGTAAAGAAGATTGCAACAGCAGACGTCATTTTAAATGACATTGATTTATTTGATAACGATAAGATTAGGTGGGATTGCTTGACAAAAAGAAGTAGCAAAAAATTAAAGATCTATCATTTGAAAAATGGGAAACTGTAAAGAAGATTGCAAAAGCAGACGTCACTTTCAATGACATTGATTTATTTGATAACGATAAGATTTGGTGGGATTGCTTGGCAAAAAGAAGTAGCAAAAAATTAAGGATCTATCGTTTGAAAAAAGGGGAACTGTAAAGAAGATTGCAACAACAGACGTCCTTTTAAATGACATTGATTTAAGTGATAACGATAAGATTTGGTAGGATTGCTTGGCAAAAAAAAGTAGCAAAAAATTAAGGATTTATCGTTTGAAAAATGGGAAACTGTAAAGAAGATTGCAACAGCAGACGTCACGTCAATGACATTGATTTATTTGATGACGATAAGATTTGGTGGGACTGCTTGGCAAAAAAAATAGCAAAAAAAATTAAGGATCTATCGTTTGAAAAAAAGGGGAACTGTAAAGAAGATTGCAACAGCAGACGTCATTTTAAATGACATTGATTTATTTGATAGCGACAAGACTTGGTGGGATTGCTTGGCAAAAAGAAGTAGCAAAAAATTAGGGATCTATCGTTTGACAAAAAGGAGAACTGTAAAGAAGATTGCAACAGCAGACGTCATTGTAAATTACATTGATTTATTTGATAGCGATAAGATTTGGTGGGATTGCTTGGCAAAAAAAAGTAGCAAAAAATTAAGGATCTATCGTTTGAAAAAAAGGGGAACTGTAAAGAAGATTGCAACAGCAGACGTCATTTTAAATGACATTGATTTATGTGATAACGATAACATTTGGTAGGATTGCTTGGCAAAAAGAAAGAGCAAAAAATTAAGGATCTATCTTTTGAAAAAAAGGGAAACTGTAAAGAAGATTGCAAAAGCAGAAATAACTTTCAATAAAATTGATTTATGTGATAACAATAAGATTTGGTAGGATTGCTTGGCAAAAAGAAATAGCAAAAAATTAAGGATCTATCGGTTGAAAAAAAGGGGAACTGTAAAGAAGATTGCAACAGCAGACGTCAATTTCAATAACATTGATTTATTTGATAACGATAAGATTTGATAGGAGTGCTTGGCAAAAAGAAACAGCAAAAAATTAAGGATCTTTCGTTTGAAAAAAAGGGGAACTGTAAAGAAGATCGTAACTGCAGACGTTATTTTAATGACATTGATTTATTTGATAACGATAAGATTTGGTGGGATTGCTTGGCAAAAAGAAGTAGCAAAAAATTAAGGATCTATCGTTTGAAAAAAGGGGAACTGTAAAGAAGATTGCAACAGCAGACGTCCTTTTAAATGACATTGATTTAAGTGATAACGATAAGATTTGGTAGGATTGCTTGGCAAAAAGAAATAGCAAAAAATTAAGGATCTATCGTTTGAAAAAAAGGGGAACTGTAAAGAAGATTGCAACAGCAGACGTCAATTTCAATAACATTGATTTATTTGATAACGATAAGATTTCATAGGAGTGCTTGGCAAAAAGAAATAGCAAAAAATTAAGGATCTTTCGTTTGAAAAAAAGGGGAACTGTAAAGAAGATTGCAACAGCAGACGTCATTTTAAATGACATTGATTTATTTGATAACGATAAGATTAGGTGGGATTGCTTGACAAAAAGAAGTAGCAAAAAATTAAGGATCTATCATTTGAAAAATGGGAAACTGTAAAGAAGATTGCAAAAGCAGACGTCACTTTCAATGACATTGATTTATTTGATAACGATAAGATTTGGTGGGATTGCTTGGCAAAAAGAAGTAGCAAAAAATTAAGGATCTATCGTTTGAAAAAAGGGGAACTGTAAAGAAGATTGCAACAACAGACGTCCTTTTAAATGACATTGATTTAAGTGATAACGATAAGATTTGGTAGGATTGCTTGGCAAAAAGAAATAGCAAAAAATTAAGGATCTATCGTTTGAAAAAAAGGGGAACTGTAAAGAAGATTGCAACAGCAGACGTCATTTTCAATGACATTGATTTATTTGATAACGATAAGATTTGGTGGGATTGCTTAGCAAAAAAAAGTAGCAAAAAATTAAGGATCTATCGTTTGAAAAATGGGAAACTGTAAAGAAGATTGCAACAGCAGACGTCATTTTAAATGACATTGATTTATGTTATAACGATATAATTTGATAGGGTTGCTCGGCAAAAAGAAGTAGCAAAAAATTAAGGATCTATCGTTTCAAAAAAAGGGGAACTGTAAGGAAGATTGCAACAGCAGACGTCATTTTAAATGACATTGATTTATGTGATAATGATAAGATTTGGTAGGATTGCTTGGCAAAAAGAAATAGCAAAAATTAAGGATCTATCGTTTGAAAAAAAGGGGAACTGTAAAGAAGATTGCAGCAGCAGAGGTCATTCTAAATGACATTGATTTATGTGATAACGATAAGATTTGGTAGGATTGCTTGGCAAAAAGAAATAGCAAAAAATTAAGGATCTATCGTTTGAAAAAAAGGGAAACTGTAAAGAAGATTGCAAAAGCAGAAGTAACTTTCAATGACATTGATTTATTTGATGACGATAAGATTTGGTGGGACTGCTTGGCAAAAAAAAATAGCAAAAAAAATTAAGGATCTATCGTTTGAAAAAAAGGGGAACTGTAAAGAAGATTGCAACAGCAGACGTCATTTTAAATGACATTGATTTATTTGATAGCGACAAGACTTGGTGGGATTGCTTGGCAAAAAGAAGTAGCAAAAAATTAGGGATCTATCGTTTGAAAAAAAGGGGAACTGTAAAGAAGATTGCAACAGCAGACGTCATTTTAAATTACATTGATTTATTTGATAGCGATAAGATTTGGTGGGATTGCTTGGCAAAAAAAAGTAGCAAAAAATTAAGGATCTAACGTTTGAAAAAAAGGGGAACTGTAAAGAAGATTGCAACAGCAGACGTCATTTTAAATGACATTGATTTATGTGATAACGATAACATTTGGTAGGATTGCTTGGCAAAAAGAAATAGCAAAAAATTAAGGATCTATCTTTTGAAAAAAAGGGAAACTGTAAAGAAGATTGCAACAGCATACGTCATTTTAAATGACATTGATTTATGTGATAATGATAAGATTTGGTAGGATTGCTTGGCAAAAAGAAATAGAAAAAAACTAAAGATCTATCGTTTGAAAAAAGGGGAACTGTAAAGAAGATTGCAACAGCAGACGTCATTTTAAATGACATTGATTTATTTGATAACGATAAGATTTGGTGGGATTGCTTGACAAAAAGAAGTAGCAAAAGATTAAGGATCGATCGTTTGAAAAATGGGAAACTGTAAAGAAGATTGCATAAGCAGACGTCATTTTATGTGACATTAATTTATGTGATAACGATAAGATTTGGTGGGATTGCTTGGCAAAAAGAAGTAGCAAAAAATTAAGGATCTATCGTTTGAAAAAAAGGGAACTGTAAAGAAGATTGCAACAGCAGACGTCGTTTTAAATGACATTGATTTTTTTGATAACGATCAGATTTGGTGGGATTGCTTGGAAAAAGAAGTAGCAAAAAATTAAGGATCTATCGTTTGAAAAAAAGGGGAACTGTAAGGAAGATTGCAACAGCAGACGTCATTTTAAATAACATTAATTTATATGATAACGATAAGATTTGGTAGGATTGCCTAGAAAAAAAAGTAGCAAAAAATTAAGGATCGATCGTTTGAATAAGGGTAACTGTAAAGAAGATTGCAACAGCAGACGTCATTTTAAATGACATTGATTTTTTTGATAACGATCAGATTTGGTGGGATTGCTTGGAAAAAGAAGTAGCAAAAAATTAAGGATCTATCGTTTGAAAAAAAGGGGAACTGTAAAGAAGATTGCAACAGCAGACGTCATTTTAAATAACATTAATTTATATGATAACGATAAGATTTGGTAAGATTGCCTAGAAAAAAAAGTAGCAAAAAATTAAGGATCGATCGTTTGAAAAAGGGTAACTGTAAAGAAGATTGCAACAGCAGACGTCATTTTAAATGACATTGATTTATTTGATAACGATAACATTTGGTGGGATTGCTTGGCAAAAAGAAGTAGCAAAAAATTAAGGATCTATCGTTTGAAAAATTGGAAACTGTAAAGAAGATTGCAACAGCAGACGTCATTTTAAATGACATTGATTTATGTGATAACGATAAGATTTGATAGGATTGCTTGGCAAAAAGAAATAGCAAAAAAATAAGGATCTATCGTTTGAAAAAAAGGGGAACTGTAAAGAAGATTGGAACAGCAGACGTCATTTTAAATGACATTGATTTATGTGATAACGATAAGATTTGATAGGGTTGCTCGGCAAAAAGAAATAGCAAAAAATTAAGGATCTATCGTTTGAAAAAAAGGGGAACTGTAAGGAAGATTGCAACAGCAGACGTCATTTTAAATGACATTGATTTATGTGATAATGATAAGATTTGGTAGGATTGCTTGGCAAAAAGAAATAGCAAAAAATTAAGGATCTATCGTTTGAAAAAAAGGGGAACTGTAAAGAAGATTGCAGCAGCAGAGGTCATTCTAAATGACATTGATTTATGTGATAACGATAAGATTTGGTAGGATTGCTTGGCAAAAAGAAATAGCAAAAAATTAAGGATCTATCGTTTGAAAAAAAGGGAAACTGTAAAGAAGATTGCAAAAGCAGAAGTCACTTTCAATGACATTGATTTATTTGATAACGATAAGATTTGGTGGGATTGCTTGGTAAAAAGGAATAGCAAAAAATTAAGGATCTATCGTTTGAAAAAAAGGGGAACTGTAAAGAAGATTGGAACAGCAGACGTCATTTTAAATGACATTGATTTATGTGATAACGATAAGATTTGATAGGGTTGCTCGGCAAAAAGAAGTAGCAAAAAATTAAGGATCTATCGTTTGAAAAAAAGGGGAACTGTAAGGAAGATTGCAACAGCAGACGTCATTTTAAATGACATTGATTTATGTGATAATGATAAGATTTGGTAGGATTGCTTGGCAAAAAGAAATAGCAAAAAATTAAGGATCTATCGTTTGAAAAAAAGGGGAACTGTAAAGAAGATTGCAGCAGCAGAGGTCATTCTAAATGACATTGATTTATGTGATAACGATAAGATTTGGTAGGATTGCTTGGCAAAAAGAAATAGCAAAAAATTAAGGATCTATCGTTTGAAAAAAAGGGAAACTGTAAAGAAGATTGCAAAAGCAGAAGTAACTTTCAATGACATTGATTTATTTGATGACGATAAGATTTGGTGGGACTGCTTGGCAAAAAAAAATAGCAAAAAAAATTAAGGATCTATCGTTTGAAAAAAAGGGGAACTGTAAAGAAGATTGCAACAGCAGACTTCATTTTAAATGACATTGATTTATGTGATAACGATAAGATTTGATAGGGTTGCTTGGCAAAAAGAAGTAGCAAAAAATTAAGGATCGATCGTTTGAAAAATGGGAAACTGTAAAGAAGATTGCAACAGCAGACGTCATTTTAAATGACATTGATTTATGTGATAACGATAAGATTTGATAGGGTTGCTCGGCAAAAAGAAGTAGCAAAAAATTAGGGATCTATCGTTTGAAAAAAAGGGGAACTGTAAAGAAGATTGCAACAGCAGACGTCATTTTAAATTACATTGATTTATGTGATAATGATAAGATTTGGTGGGATTGCTTGGCAAAAAAAAGTAGCAAAAAATTAAGGATCTATCGTTTGAAAAAAAGGGGAACTGTAAAGAAGATTGCAACAGCAGACGTCATTTTAAATGACATTGATTTATGTGATAACGATAACATTTGGTAGGATTGCTTGGCAAAAAGAAATAGCAAAAAATTAAGGATCTATCGTTTGAAAAAAGGGGAACTGTAAAGAAGATTGCAACAGCAGACGTCATTTTAAATGACATTGATTTATGTGATAATGATAAGATTTGGTAGGATTGCTTGGCAAAAAGAAATAGAAAAAAACTAAAGATCTATCGTTTGAAAAAAGGGGAACTGTAAAGAAGATTGCAACAGCAGACGTCATTTTAAATGACATTGATTTATTTGATAACGATAAAATTTGGTGGGATTGCTTGACAAAAAGAAGTAGCAAAAGATTAAGGATCGATCGTTTGAAAAATGGGAAACTGTAAAGAAGATTGCATAAGCAGACGTCATTTTATATGACATTGATTTATGTGATAACGATAAGATTTGGCAGGATTGCTTGGCAAAAAGAAATAGCAAAAAATTAAGGATCTATCTTTTGAAAAAAAGGGAAACTGTAAAGAGGATTGCAAAAGCAGAAGTAACTTTCAATGACATTGATTTATGTGATAACGATAAGATTTGGTAGGATTGCTTGGCAAAAAGAAATAGCAAAAAATTAGGGATCTATCGTTTGAAAAAAAGGGGAACTGTAAAGAAGATTGCAACAGCAGAAGTCACTTTCAATGACATTGATTTATTTGATAACGATAAGATTTGGTGGGATTGCTTGGAAAAAGAAGTAGCAAAAAATTAAGGATAGATCGTTTGAAAAAAAGGGGAACTATAAAGAAGATTGCAACAGCAGACGTCATTTTAAATAACATTAATTTATATGATAACGATAAGATTTGGTAGGATTGCCTAGAAAAAAAAGTAGCAAAAAATTAAGGATCGATCGTTTGAAAAAGGGTAACTGTAAAGAAGATTGCAAAAGCAGAAGTAACTTTCAATGACATTGATTTATTTGATGACGATAAGATTTGGTGGGACTGCTTGGCAAAAAAAAATAGCAAAAAAAATTAAGGATCTATCGTTTGAAAAAAAAGGAAACTGTAAAGAAGATTGCAAAAGCAGACGTCATTTTAAATGACATTGATTTATGTGATAACGATAAGATTTGGCAGGATTGCTTGGCAAAAAGAAATAGCAAAAAATTAAGGATCTATCTTTTGAAAAAAAGGGAAACTGTAAAGAGGATTGCAAAAGCAGAAGTAACTTTCAATGACATTGATTTATGTGATAACGATAAGATTTGGTAGGATTGCTTGGCAAAAAGAAATAGCAAAAAATTAGGGATCTATCGTTTGAAAAAAAGGGAAACTGTGAAGAAGATTGCAAAAGCAGAAGTAACTTTCAATGACATTGATTTATTTGATGACGATAAGATTAGGTGGGACTGCTTGGCAAAAAAAAATAGCAAAAAAAATTAAGGATCTATCGTTTGAAAAAAAGGGGAACTGTAAAGAAGATTGCAACAGCAGACGTCATTTTAAATGACATTGATTTATTTGATAGCGACAAGACTTGGTGGGATTGCTTGGCAAAAAGAAGTAGCAAAAAATTAAGGATCTATCGTTTGAAAAAAAGGGGAACTGTAAAGAAGATTGCAACAGCAGACGTCATTTTAAATGACATTGATTTATGTGATAACGATAAGATTTGGTAGGATTGCTTGGCAAAAAGAAATAGCAAAAAATTAGGGATCTATCGTTTGAAAAAAGGGGAACTGTAAAGAAGATTGCAACAGCAGAAGTCACTTTCAATGACATTGATTTATTTGATAACGATAAGATTTGGTGGGATTGCTTGGAAAAAGAAGTAGCAAAAAATTAAGGATAGATCGTTTGAAAAAAAGGGGAACTATAAAGAAGATTGCAACAGCAGACGTCATTTTAAATAACATTAATTTATATGATAACGATAAGATTTGGTAGGATTGCCTAGAAAAAAAAGTAGCAAAAAATTAAGGATCGATCGTTTGAAAAAGGGTAACTGTAAAGAAGATTGCAAAAGCAGAAGTAACTTTCAATGACATTGATTTATTTGATGACGATAAGATTTGGTGGGACTGCTTGGCAAAAAAAAATAGCAAAAAAAATTAAGGATCTATCGTTTGAAAAAAAGGGAAACTGTAAAGAAGATTGCAAAAGCAGACGTCATTTTAAATGACATTGATTTATGTGATAACGATAAGATTTGGTAGGATTGCTTGGCAAAAAGAAATAGCAAAAAATTAAGGATCTATCTTTTGAAAAAAAGGGAAACTGTAAAGAGGATTGCAAAAGCAGAAGTAACTTTCAATGACATTGATTTATGTGATAACGATAAGATTTGGTAGGATTGCTTGGCAAAAAGAAATAGCAAAAAATTAGGGATCTATCGTTTGAAAAAAAGGGGAACTGTAAAGAAGATTGCAACAGCAGAAGTCACTTTCAATGACATTGATTTATTTGATAACGATAAGATTTGGTGGGATTGCTTGGAAAAAGAAGTAGCAAAAAATTAAGGATCTATCGTTTGAAAAAAAGGGGAACTGTAAAGAAGATTGCAACAGCAGACGTCATTTTAAATAACATTAATTTATATGATAACGATAAGATTTTGTAGGATTGCCTAGAAAAAAAAGTAGCAAAAAATTAAGGATCGATCGTTTGAAAAAGGGTAACTGTAAAGAAGATTGCAACAGCAGACGTCATTTTAAATGACATTGATTTATTTGATAGCGATAAGATTTGGTAGGATTGCTTGGCAAAAAGAAATAGCAAAAAATTAAGGATCTATCGTTTGAAAAAAAGGGAAACTGTAAAGAAGATTGCAACAGCAGACGTCATTTTAAATGACATTGATTTATTTGATAACGATAAGATTTGGTGGGATTGCTTGACAAAAAGAAGTAGCAAAAGATTAAGGATCCATCGTTTGAAAAATGGGAAACTGTAAAGAAGATTGCATAAGCAGACGTCATTTTATATGACATTGATTTATGTGATAACGATAAGATTTGGTGGGATTGCTTGGCAAAAAGAAGTAGCAAAAAATTAATGATCTATCGTTTGAAAAAAAGGGGAACTGTAAAGAAGATTGCAACAGCAGACGTCATTTTAAATAACATTAATTTATATGATAACGATAAGATTTGGTAGGATTGACTAGAAAAAAAAGTAGCAAAAAATTAAGGATCGATCGTTTGAAAAAGGGTAACTGTAAAGAAGATTGCAAAAGCAGAAGTAACTTTCAATGACATTGATTTATTTGATGACGATAAGATTTGGTGGGACTGCTTGGCAAAAAAAAATAGCAAAAAATGAAGGATCTTTCGTTTGAAAAAAAGGGGAACTGTAAAGAAGATTGCAACAGCAGACGTCATTTTAAATGACATTGATTTATGTGATAACGATAAGATTTGGTAGGATTGCTTGGAAAAAAAAAAAGCAAAAAATTAAGGATCTATTTTTTGAAAAAAAGGGAAACTGTAAAGAAGATTGCAAAAGCAGAAGTAACTTTCAATGACAATGATTTATGTGATAACGATAAGATTTGGTAGGATTGCTTGGCAAAAAGAAATAGCAAAAAATTAGGGATCTATCGTTTGAAAAAAAGGGGAACTGTAAAGAAGATTGCAACAGCAGAAGTCACTTTCAATGACATTTATTTATGTGATAACGATAAGATTTGGTAGGATTGCTTGGCAAAAAGAAATAGCAAAAAATTAAGGATCTATCTTTTGAAAAAAAGGGAAACTGTAAAGAAGATTGCAAAAGCAGAAGTAACTTTCAATGACATTGATTTATGTGATAACGATAAGATTTGGTAGGATTGCTTGGCAAAAAGAAATAGCAAAAAATTAAGGATCTATCGTTTGAAAAAAAGGGAAACTGTAAAGAAGATTGCAACAGCAGACGTCATTTTAAATGACATTGATTTATTTGATAACGATAAGATTTGGTGGGATTGCTTGACAAAAAAAAATAGCAAAAAAAATTAAGGATCTATCTTTTCAAAAAAGGGGAACTGTAAAGAAGATTGCAACAGCAGACGTCATTTTAAATGACATTGATTCATTTGATAACGATAAGATTTGGTGGGATTGCTTGGCAAAAGAAGTAGCAAAAAATGAAGGATCTTTCGTTTGAAAAAAAGGGGAACTGTAAAGAAGATTGCAACAGCAGACGTCATTTTAAATGACATTGATTTATGTGATAACGATAAGATTTGGTAGGATTGCTTGGCAAAAAAAAAAAGCAAAAAATTAAGGATCTATCTTTTGAAAAAAAGGGAAACTGTAAAGAAGATTGCAAAAGCAGAAGTAACTTTCAATGACATTGATTTATGTGATAACGATAAGATTTGGTAGGATTGCTTGGCAAAAAGAAATAGCAAAAAATTAGGGATCTATCGTTTGAAAAAAGGGGAACTGTAAAGAAGATTGCAACAGCAGAAGTCACTTTCAATGACATTGATTTATTTGATAACGATAAGATTTGGTGGGATTGCTTGGAAAAAGAAGTAGCAAAAAATTAAGGATAGATCGTTTGAAAAAAAGGGGAACTATAAAGAAGATTGCAACAGCAGACGTCATTTTAAATAACATTAATTTATATGATAACGATAAGATTTGGTAGGATTGCCTAGAAAAAAAAGTAGCAAAAAATTAAGGATCGATCGTTTGAAAAAGGGTAACTGTAAAGAAGATTGCAAAAGCAGAAGTAACTTTCAATGACATTGATTTATTTGATGACGATAAGATTTGGTGGGACTGCTTGGCAAAAAAAAATAGCAAAAAAAATTAAGGATCTATCGTTTGAAAAAAAGGGAAACTGTAAAGAAGATTGCAAAAGCAGACGTCATTTTAAATGACATTGATTTATGTGATAACGATAAGATTTGGTAGGATTGCTTGGCAAAAAGAAATAGCAAAAAATTAAGGATCTATCTTTTGAAAAAAAGGGAAACTGTAAAGAGGATTGCAAAAGCAGAAGTAACTTTCAATGACATTGATTTATGTGATAACGATAAGATTTGGTAGGATTGCTTGGCAAAAAGAAATAGCAAAAAATTAGGGATCTATCGTTTGAAAAAAAGGGGAACTGTAAAGAAGATTGCAACAGCAGAAGTCACTTTCAATGACATTGATTTATTTGATAACGATAAGATTTGGTGGGATTGCTTGGAAAAAGAAGTAGCAAAAAATTAAGGATCTATCGTTTGAAAAAAAGGGGAACTGTAAAGAAGATTGCAACAGCAGACGTCATTTTAAATAACATTAATTTATATGATAACGATAAGATTTTGTAGGATTGCCTAGAAAAAAAAGTAGCAAAAAATTAAGGATCGATCGTTTGAAAAAGGGTAACTGTAAAGAAGATTGCAAAAGCAGAAGTAACTTTCAATGACATTGATTTATGTGATAACGATAAGATTTGGTAGGATTGCTTGGCAAAAAGAAATAGCAAAAAATTAGGGATCTATCGTTTGAAAAAAAGGGGAACTGTAAAGAAGATTGCAACAGCAGACGTCATTTTAAATTACATTGATTTATTTGATAGCGATAAGATTTGGTGGGATTGCTTGGCAAAAAGAAATAGCAAAAAATTAAGGATCTATCGTTTGAAAAAAGGGGAACTGTAAAGAAGATTGCAACAGCAGACGTCATTTTAAATGACATTGATTTATTTGATAACGATAAGATTTGGTAGGATTGCTTGGCAAAAAGAAATAGCAAAAAATTAAGGATCTATCGTTTGAAAAAAAGGGAAACTGTAAAGAAGATTGCAACAGCAGACGTCATTTTAAATGACATTGATTTATTTGATAACGATAAGATTTGGTGGGATTGCTTGACAAAAAGAAGTAGCAAAAGATTAAGGATCCATCGTTTGAAAAATGGGGAACTGTAAAGAAGATTGCAACAGCAGAAGTCACTTTCAATGACATTGATTTATTTGATAACGATAAGATTTGGTGGGATTGCTTGGCAAAAAGAAGTAGCAAAAAATTAAGGATCTATCGTTTGAAAAAAAGGGGAACTGTAAAGAAGATTGCAACAGCAGACGTCATTTTAAATAACATTAATTTATATGATAACGATAAGATTTTGTAGGATTGCCTAGAAAAAAAAGTAGCAAAAAATTAAGGATCGATCGTTTGAAAAAGGGTAACTGTAAAGAAGATTGCAAAAGCAGAAGTAACTTTCAATGACATTGATTTATGTGATAACGATAAGATTTGGTAGGATTGCTTGGCAAAAAGAAATAGCAAAAAATTAGGGATCTATCGTTTGAAAAAAAGGGGAACTGTAAAGAAGATTGCAACAGCAGACGTCATTTTAAATTACATTGATTTATTTGATAGCGATAAGATTTGGTGG
Source organism: Rhopilema esculentum (assembly GCF_057945365.1). NCBI lineage: Eukaryota > Metazoa > Cnidaria > Scyphozoa > Rhizostomeae > Rhizostomatidae > Rhopilema > Rhopilema esculentum. The sequence continues at coordinate 8,691,386 of NC_142825.1, forward strand.
GATTGCTTGGCAAAAAGAAATAGCAAAAAATTAAGGATCTATCGTTTGAAAAAAGGGGAACTGTAAAGAAGATTGCAACAGCAGACGTCATTTTAAATGACATTGATTTATTTGATAACGATAAGATTTGGTAGGATTGCTTGGCAAAAAGAAATAGCAAAAAATTAAGGATCTATCGTTTGAAAAAAAGGGAAACTGTAAAGAAGATTGCAACAGCAGACGTCATTTTAAATGACATTGATTTATTTGATAACGATAAGATTTGGTGGGATTGCTTGACAAAAAGAAGTAGCAAAAGATTAAGGATCCATCGTTTGAAAAATGGGAAACTGTAAAGAAGATTGCATAAGCAGACGTCATTTTATATGACATTGATTTATGTGATAACGATAAGATTTGGTGGGATTGCTTGGCAAAAAGAAGTAGCAAAAAATTAAGGATCTATCGTTTGAAAAAAAGGGGAACTGTAAAGAAGATTGCAACAGCAGACGTCATTTTAAATAACATTAATTTATATGATAACGATAAGATTTGGTAGGATTGACTAGAAAAAAAAGTAGCAAAAAATTAAGGATCGATCGTTTGAAAAAGGGTAACTGTAAAGAAGATTGCAAAAGCAGAAGTAACTTTCAATGACATTGATTTATTTGATGACGATAAGATTTGGTGGGACTGCTTGGCAAAAAAAAATAGCAAAAAAAATTAAGGATCGATCGTTTGAAAAAAAGGGGAACTGTAAAGAAGATTGCAACAGCATACGTCATTTTAAATGACATTGATTTATTTGATAGCGACAAGACTTGGTGGGATTGCTTGGCAAAAAGAAGTAGCAAAAAATTAGGGATCTATCGTTTGAAAAAAAGGGAACTGTAAAGAAGATTGCAACAGCAGACGTCATTTTAAATTACATTGATTTATTTGATAGCGATAAGAGTTGGTGGGATTGCTTGGCAAAAAGAAGTAGCAAAAAATAAAGGATCTATCGTTTGAAAAAAAGGGGAACTGTAAAGAAGATTGCAACAGCAGACGTCATTTTAAATGACATTGATTCATTTGATAACGATAAGATTTGGTGGGATTGCTTGGCAAAAGAAGTAGCAAAAAATGAAGGATCTTTCGTTTGAAAAAAAGGGGAACTGTAAAGAAGATTGCAACAGCAGACGTCATTTTAAATGACATTGATTTATGTGATACCGATAAGATTTGGTAGGATTGCTTGGAAAAAAAAAAAAGCAAAAAATTAAGGATCTATTTTTTGAAAAAAAGGGAAACTGTAAAGAAGATTGCAAAAGCAGAAGTAACTTTCAATGACATTGATTTATTTGATAACGATAAGATTTGGTGGGATTGCTTGGAAAAAGAAGTAGCAAAAAATTAAGGATAGATCGTTTGAAAAAAAGGGGAACTATAAAGAAGATTGCAACAGCAGACGTCATTTTAAATAACATTAATTTATATGATAACGATAAGATTTGGTAGGATTGCCTAGAAAAAAAAGTAGCAAAAAATTAAGAATCGATCGTTTGAAAAAGGGTAACTGTAAAGAAGATTGCAAAAGCAGAAGTAACTTTCAATGACATTGATTTATTTGATGACGATAAGATTTGGTGGGACTGCTTGGCAAAAAAAAATAGCAAAAAAAATTAAGGATCTATCGTTTGAAAAAAAGGGAAACTGTAAAGAAGATTGCAAAAGCAGACGTCATTTTAAATGACATTGATTTATGTGATAACGATAAGATTTGGCAGGATTGCTTGGCAAAAAGAAATAGCAAAAAATTAAGGATCTATCTTTTGAAAAAAAGGGAAACTGTAAAGAGGATTGCAAAAGCAGAAGTAACTTTCAATGACATTGATTTATGTGATAACGATAAGATTTGGTAGGATTGCTTGGCAAAAAGAAATAGCAAAAAATTAGGGATCTATCGTTTGAAAAAAAGGGGAACTGTAAAGAAGATTGCAACAGCAGAAGTCACTTTCAATGACATTGATTTATTTGATAACGATAAGATTTGGTGGGATTGCTTGGAAAAAGAAGTAGCAAAAAATTAAGGATCTATCGTTTGAAAAAAAGGGGAACTGTAAAGAAGATTGCAACAGCAGACGTCATTTTAAATAACATTAATTTATATGATAACGATAAGATTTTGTAGGATTGCCTAGAAAAAAAAGTAGCAAAAAATTAAGGATCGATCGTTTGAAAAAGGGTAACTGTAAAGAAGATTGCAAAAGCAGAAGTAACTTTCAATGACATTGATTTATGTGATAACGATAAGATTTGGTAGGATTGCTTGGCAAAAAGAAATAGCAAAAAATTAGGGATCTATCGTTTGAAAAAAAGGGGAACTGTAAAGAAGATTGCAACAGCAGACGTCATTTTAAATTACATTGATTTATTTGATAGCGATAAGATTTGGTGGGATTGCTTGGCAAAAAGAAATAGCAAAAAATTAAGGATCTATCGTTTGAAAAAAGGGGAACTGTAAAGAAGATTGCAACAGCAGACGTCATTTTAAATGACATTGATTTATTTGATAACGATAAGATTTGGTAGGATTGCTTGGCAAAATGAAATAGCAAAAAATTAAGGATCTATCGTTTGAAAAAAAGGGAAACTGTAAAGAAGATTGCAACAGCAGACGTCATTTTAAATGACATTGATTTATTTGATAACGATAAGATTTGGTGGGATTGCTTGACAAAAAGAAGTAGCAAAAGATTAAGGATCCATCGTTTGAAAAATGAGAAACTGTAAAGAAGATTGCATAAGCAGACGTCATTTTATATGACATTGATTTATGTGATAACGATAAGATTTGGTGGGATTGCTTGGCAAAAAGAAGTAGCAAAAAATTAAGGATCTATCGTTTGAAAAAAAGGGGAACTGTAAAGAAGATTGCAACAGCAGAAGTCACTTTCAATGACATTGATTTATTTGATAACGATAAGATTTGGTGGGATTGCTTGGAAAAAGAAGTAGCAAAAAATTAAGGATCTATCGTTTGAAAAAAAGGGGAACTGTAAAGAAGATTGCAACAGCAAACGTCATTTTAAATAACATTAATTTATATGATAACGATAAGATTTTGTAGGATTGCCTAGAAAAAAAAGTAGCAAAAAATTAAGGATCGATCGTTTGAAAAAGGGTAACTGTAAAGAAGATTGCAAAAGCAGAAGTAACTTTCAATGACATTGATTTATTTGATGACGATAAGATTTGGTGGGACTGCTTGGCAAAAAAAAATAGCAAAAAAAATTAAGGATCTATCGTTTGAAAAAAAGGGGAACTGTAAAGAAGATTGCAACAGCAGACGTCATTTTAAATGACATTGATTTATTTGATAGCTACAAGACTTGGTGGGATTGCTTGGCAAAAAGAAGTAGCAAAAAATTAGGGATCTATCGTTTGAAAAAAAGGGGAACTGTAAAGAAGATTGCAACAGCAGACGTCATTTTAAATTACATTGATTTATTTGATAACGATAAGATTTGGTGGGATTGCTTGGCAAAAAGAAGTAGCAAAAAATTAAGGATCTTTCGTTTGAAAAAAAGGGGAACTGTGAAGAAGATTGCAACAGCAGACGTCATTTTAAATGACATTGATTTATGTTATAACGATAAGATTTGGTAGGATTGCTTGGCAAAAAGAAATAGCAAAAAATTAAGGATCTATCTTTTGAAAAAAAGGGAAACTGTAAAGAAGATTGCAAAAGCAGAAGTAACTTTCAATGACATTGATTTATGTGATAACGATAAGATTTGGTAGGATTGCTTGGCAAAAAGAAATAGCAAAAAATTAGGGATCTATCGTTTGAAAAAAAGGAGAACTGTAAAGAAGATTGCAACAGCAGACGTCATTTTAAATGACATTGATTTATTTGATAGCTACAAGACTTGGTGGGATTGCTTGGCAAAAAGAAGTAGCAAAAAATGAAGGATCTTTCGTTTGAAAAAAAGGGGAACTGTAAAGAAGATTGCAACAGCAGACGTCATTTTAAATAACATTAATTTATATGATAACGATAAGATTTTGTAGGATTGCCTAGAAAAAAAAGTAGCAAAAAATTAAGGATCGATCGTTTGAAAAAGGGTAACTGTAAAGAAGATTGCAAAAGCAGAAGTAACTTTCAATGACATTGATTTATTTGATGACGATAAGATTTGGTGGGACTGCTTGGCAAAAAAAAATAGCAAAAAAAATTAAGGATCTATCGTTTGAAAAAAAGGGGAACTGTAAAGAAGATTGCAACAGCAGACGTCATTTTAAATGACATTGATTTATTTGATAGCTACAAGACTTGGTGGGATTGCTTGGCAAAAAGAAGTAGCAAAAAATTAGGGATCTATCGTTTGAAAAAAAGGGGAACTGTAAAGAAGATTGCAACAGCAGACGTCATTTTAAATTACATTGATTTATTTGATAGCGATAAGATTTGGTGGGATTGCTTGGCAAAAAGAAGTAGCAAAAAATTAAGGATCTTTCGTTTGAAAAAAAGGGGAACTGTGAAGAAGATTGCAACAGCAGACGTCATTTTAAATGACATTGATTTATGTTATAACGATAAGATTTGGTAGGATTGCTTGGCAAAAAGAAATAGCAAAAAATTAAGGATCTATCTTTTGAAAAAAAGGGAAACTGTAAAGAAGATTGCAAAAGCAGAAGTAACTTTCAATGACATTGATTTATGTGATAACGATAAGATTTGGTAGGATTGCTTGGCAAAAAGAAATAGCAAAAAATTAGGGATCTATCGTTTGAAAAAAAGGAGAACTGTAAAGAAGATTGCAACAGCAGACGTCATTTTAAATGACATTGATTTATTTGATAGCTACAAGACTTGGTGGGATTGCTTGGCAAAAAGAAGTAGCAAAAAATGAAGGATCTTTCGTTTGAAAAAAAGAGGAACTGTAAAGAAGATTGCAACAGCAGACGTCATTTTAAATGACATTGATTTATGTGATAACGATAAGATTTGGTAGGATTGCTTGGCAAAAAGAAATAGCAAAAAATTAGGGATCTATCGTTTGAAAAAAAGGGGAACTGTAAAGAAGATTGCAACAGCAGAAGTCACTTTCAATGACATTGATTTATTTGATAACGATAAGATTTGGTGGGATTGCTTGGAAAAAGAAGTAGCAAAAAATTAAGGATCGATCGTTTGAAAAAGGGTAACTGTAAAGAAGATTGCAAAAGCAGAAGTAACTTTCAATGACATTGATTTATTTGATGACGATAAGATTTGGTGGGACTGCTTGGCAAAAAAAAATAGCAAAAAAAATTAAGGATCTATCGTTTGAAAAAAAGGGGAACTGTAAAGAAGATTGCAACAGCAGACGTCATTTTAAATGACATTGATTTATTTGATAGCTACAAGACTTGGTGGGATTGCTTGGCAAAAAGAAGTAGCAAAAAATTAGGGATCTATCGTTTGAAAAAAAGGGGAACTGTAAAGAAGATTGCAACAGCAGACGTCATTTTAAATTACATTGATTTATTTGATAGCGATAAGATTTGGTGGGATTGCTTGGCAAAAAGAAGTAGCAAAAAATTAAGGATCTTTCGTTTGAAAAAAAGGGGAACTGTGAAGAAGATTGCAACAGCAGACGTCATTTTAAATGACATTGATTTATGTTATAACGATAAGATTTGGTAGGATTGCTTGGCAAAAAGAAATAGCAAAAAATTAAGGATCTATCTTTTGAAAAAAAGGGAAACTGTAAAGAAGATTGCAAAAGCAGAAGTAACTTTCAATGACATTGATTTATGTGATAACGATAAGATTTGGTAGGATTGCTTGGCAAAAAGAAATAGCAAAAAATTAGGGATCTATCGTTTGAAAAAAAGGAGAACTGTAAAGAAGATTGCAACAGCAGACGTCATTTTAAATGACATTGATTTATTTGATAGCTACAAGACTTGGTGGGATTGCTTGGCAAAAAGAAGTAGCAAAAAATTAGGGATCTATCGTTTGAAAAAAAGGGGAACTGTAAAGAAGATTGCAACAGCAGACGTCATTTTAAATTACATTGATTTATTTGATAGCGATAAGATTTGGTGGGATTGCTTGGCAAAAAGAAGTAGCAAAAAATTAAGGATCTTTCGTTTGAAAAAAAGGGGAACTGTGAAGAAGATTGCAACAGCAGACGTCATTTTAAATGACATTGATTTATGTTATAACGATAAGATTTGGTAGGATTGCTTGGCAAAAAGAAATAGCAAAAAATTAAGGATCTATCTTTTGAAAAAAAGGGAAACTGTAAAGAAGATTGCAAAAGCAGAAGTAACTTTCAATGACATTGATTTATGTGATAACGATAAGATTTGGTAGGATTGCTTGGCAAAAAGAAATAGCAAAAAATTAGGGATCTATCGTTTGAAAAAAAGGAGAACTGTAAAGAAGATTGCAACAGCAGACGTCATTTTAAATGACATTGGTTTATGTGATAACGATAAGATTTGATAGGATTGCTTGGCAAAAAGAAATAGCAAAAAATTAAGGATGTATCGTTTGAAAAAAGGGGAACTGTAAAGAAGATTGCAACAGCAGACGTCATTTTAAATGACATTGATTTATGTGATAATGATAAGATTTGGTAGGATTGCTTGGCAAAAAGAAATAGCAAAAGATTAAGGATCTATCGTTTGAAAAAAGGGGAACTGTAAAGAAGATTGCAACAGCAGACGTCATTTTAAATGACATTGATTTATGTGATAATGATAAGATTTGGTAGGATTGCTTGGCAAAAAGAAATAGCAAAAAATTAAGGATCTATCGTTTGAAAAATGGGAAACTGTAAAGAAGATTGCAACAGCAGACGTCATTTTAAATGACATTGATTTATGTGATAATGATAAGATTTGGTAGGATTGCTTGGCAAAAAGAAATAGAAAAAAATTAAGGATCTATCGTTTGAAAAATGGGAAACTGTAAAGAAGATTGCAACAGCAGACGTCATTTTAAATGACATTGATTTATGTGATAATGATAAGATTTGGTAGGATTGCTTGGCAAAAAGAAATAGAAAAAAATTAAGGATCTATCGTTTGAAAAAAGGGGAACTGTAAAGAAGATTGCAACAGCAGACGTCATTTTAAATGACATTGATTTATTTGATAACGATAAGATTTGGTAGGATTGCTTGGCAAAAAGAAATAGCAAAATATTAAGGATGGATCGTTTGAAAAAAGGGGAACTGTAAAGAAGATTGCAACAGCAGACGTCATTTTAAATGACATTGATTCATTTGATAACGATAAGATTTGGTGGGATTGCTTGGCAAAAAAAGTAGCAAAAAATGAAGGATCTATCGTTTGAAAAAAAGGGAAACTGTAAAGAAGATTGCAACAGCAGACGTCACTTTCAATGACATTGATTTATTTGATAACGATAAGATTTGGTAGGATTGCTTGGCAAAAAGAAGTAGCAAAAAATTAAGGATCGATCGTTTGAAAAAAAGGGGAACTGTAAAGAAGATTGCAACAGCAGACGTCATTTTAAATGACATTGATTCATTTGATAACGATAAGATTTGGTGGGATCGCTTGGCAAAAGAAGTAGCAAAAAATTAAGGATCTATGGTTTGAAAAAAAGGGGAACTGTAAAGAAGATTGCAACAGCAGACGTTATTTTAATGAGATTGATTTATGTGATAACGATAAGTATTGGTAGGATTGCTTGACAAAAAGGAGTCACAACAAATTAAGGATTTATTGTTTGAAAATAAAGGAAAACTGTAAAGAAGATTTCAACAACAACAAAATATGAATAGTAAAGAGATATTGCAAAACTGCAAGGAGAGGCAGCATTTCAAATGGTCAAATTACTTGATTTGATAAGGAAATTATTTGTCAGAAGCGCTTGACTGAGAAAGTCTAAGGGAAAGCAGCCATTATAGAGCTGAGTGATGAGTGACACGTTTGACATTGAAAGCAGAAAAGCCGTCATTTTAAATGAAAATAAAATAGACATAAAGGAAGATTATTGGTATAAAATCAAAAATATTCTTGGTATAAAAAATAGCCGAAACATTTAGACAAATTAGTCATAAAGTATCTTACAATAAGGGATCTCCAAGCTGCACCAGCTTTAAGAAGTTCAGAATTGCCTCCACAAAATACAAGAAAGAGCAAATTGGGAGACTCATTTTTTAGATAGGATAAGTTACTCATTCTTTAGAGAAGACTGAGGCACTATTTCTTCGTGGAGTTTCAAATGATCTTGAAATTCCAAAGTGCTTTAAAGGGGAACTGAAGTGAAAAACGATTTTTTTACCACTGATAAAGGTTCCCGTGCTGATTCCAAAACCGTTTGAATTTTTTTAATACGTTATGTAGTTTTTAAGTTATTAAGTTTTTAAAGTCGAAATTTGCCCTCATCGATGGCGGAGCGAGAACGCGGTCGGACCACTGTGTCACGTGACCTTGTGACGTAAAGTGGTGGACACGAAGAGATGTTTTGATGTAATGTAGTAGTGAGTTTGATAAGGTTCATGACAGATAACAATCGTGAAAATTGTGATGAAAGCACGAAACTTGGTGAAAATATAGAATTCGGTATGCGCAACAAGATAGAATATAGAATCATTTTGGGAAAAAAACCCTTGTGCTATTTTTAGCCTGGGGTACTTGTGCCCAGTACTCAGAATACGTTAGTATGGTAAATCTATTTCTGTTAACTATACAACCATGAAACTTGGCAAACCGACACAATTTGACTTGCTGAAAATGATAGGAATGGTCTCCATCCTCAGAAATACCCCTTGTGCTATTTTTAGACTGGGGTACTTGTGCCCAGTACTCAAAATACGTTAGTATGGTCAATCTATTTCTGTTAACTATACAACCATGAAACTTGGCAAACTGACACAATTTGACTTGCTGAAAATGATAAGAATGGTCCCCATCCTCAGAAATACCCCTTGTGCTATTTTTAGACTGGGGTACTTGTGCCCAGTACTCAAAATACGTTAGTATGGTCAATCTATTTCTGTTAACTATACAGCCATGAAACTTGGCAAACCGACACAATTTGACTTGCTGAAAATGATAAGAATGGTCCCCATCCTCAGAAATACCCCTTGTGCTATTTTTAGACTGGGGTACTTGTGCCCAGTACTCAAAATACGTTAGTATGGTCAATCTATTTCTGTTAACTAAACAACCATGAAACTTGGCAAACCGACACAATTTGACTTGCTGAAAATGATAAGAATGGTCCCCAACCTCAGAAATACCCCTTTAAACATGATTTCTCATGCTTTGTCTATAGAACATGATATCAAAGCATTTTCTGGTATAACTCCAGGCACAAAAAACATTCATACCAGGATGTACATAAAGGAGAAGGATTTAAAGCACAACCATTAAATGATGTATATGTTTCCAAGTTTATTAAAAGACCTGATCTTAACAAAATATATGTCAGGGTTTCTATCTCATAACTGTTCTATGAAAAATGTTGAGTTGAAGCAAATTTCAGAAAAATATAACCATTGGGCACCAAAAAACTTCATTCTCAAAATTTGAAAACAGTGTATCTAAACAACAGGCAGTGACAGAATACATTAAAAGAACATTGTACTGTGAAGGTAAAACATTTTCTTCTGATTATTTATAAAAAATGTTACCAAGCAGGTGGTACAGGACCATTATTGTAAGAGAAAAACTTTATCAAATCCAAACTATTCTACACATTTTGATGTGAGTAAAATATCTTGAAAAATATACCTTAGGAATCTTGAAAATATCAAGCCTTGCTCAATCTCCACTAGTTTTAACAAATTTCTAACTTATAACATGACCCCACTGGTTCTAAATTTCTCTTCTTGCTATTATGAACTGAAAGTCTGGTCCCTTTGAATAACCCCTGTATATAACCCTGTACTCCACTGTATATGTAGTAGGTAGCTGAGTTTTGCATTTTCATTGTCTCTCTGCAGAATTTTGAAACCCTTGTCTTCTTTGACTAAAGTTCTTTTCTTTACATTTTGTGATAAATTCATACTTAAAGTTGTCCAGTTTTTCCAGCACAAATACCCAAAAACCAGCAAACCATCCATTGATCGGCCACTGTTTGTAGATACCTAGCAAAATGGATATAATTTTAGGTATTAATCTATTTTAGGCATATTTATGCAATTCTATTAAATATTTGACATTTTCGAATTATCAGTCCAAAAATCTTAATTGCAGTAAGATTAATAATACTTGTCAATGTACAAAAAACAAGCCAGTTTTAAAACCAAAGTGGATTAGGTCGACCTGTTCCGTGCTACACATCAAACTATGTATAAACGTTTTATATCAAAGGAAATATTTTTATTAAATTGTAACATGTAATAATCCTTATTATTTCAGATTTTAGAAATGGAAAGATTATAATATGTAGCCTACATTCTCAGTTGTATCTTACTTTTTATAAGGAAATAAGGAAATTGTGTTTGAGTTGTTCTTGCCTTCATTGTCAGAAAAGAAACAAAGATCGACGTACCATTGATTTACTTCCTCATTTCTACCGACAAAACGAGCACGTCGCGGGAGATAATTCATCCTCAGCCTCTGGGATCTCATCGGGCCTAGGCTAATCTTCATCGCCACTTTCGCAGTTCCCGTTCGCTCTTGGTAGGGCAAGTACTTCACCACCACATGCTCCAAATTCATCGTCGCTCGATCTTAAGTCTGTTGTCATTCCTGAAGAGCTGTCGTGAAAATTGCGAACTGAAATTCTAACCACTAACCAAATTCCCTCCCTCCGATTCACTCTACTACCTACTACAATGTTGTTTTCGTTGCGATCGGGGCACGTGTCCACGACTTTACGTCAGCGCCTGAAACTTGTCTCCAGACCTCTCCGCCACCGAAATGGAGAAATTTCACACTTCGCGTGGTGAATGCAGGAAAACGAAAAGAAAAACACTAATTTCGTGTCGATATTCGAAATCAGCACGATGAAAACTACTAAATAATTGATTTTCATTTTTCACTTCAGTTCCCCTTTAAATGATCCAAACATAAAGGACTGTTATGAAAGCATTATTATAAATTGTTTACATGAAACAGAAGCGGCAAGACAAATTGATTAGAGATACATTTTGTGTCTCTGTAATCAACGATGAAAATTGTTGAATATCGCTAGATTTAGTTTATTGAACAATGTCATAAATAGAATCGAATTGGTTTTGAACTAACCTTTTTATTTTCAATGAATTTATACGACATCTGAGTTTAATGCCGATATAGGTCTTGATTTTTCAGTAATGATACACAATCTTCCGAACAGTATGATCATTCAAATCTAAAACAAAAGAGGAATCTTGAAAGAAATAAGACTTCTTCCCGAAGTTCTTTCAGTCACCCATCTGAAAAACATTTTATGGAAAAAGTTTACAAAAAAAGTTTCACTTGAGGAAGAATTAACTCAATGAATTTCTAGTCAGACATGTGACCATTAGACAAGAACAAAAACGAGGACGGAGGCTGTTATTTCCGGAAACATTTACACCTTGCATCTTTATAAAGAATTTTATTGACTTCCCAGAAAAAAACAAAATATTTACGATTTTTGTCGTAGCAAGGCGGGAAAGAGAAATTCAAGGCAAAAACAGCGTCTTTGGAGAAAGTAAGCAAATCAGTATTAAACGCCACTGAAAAAAGGACAAATTACTATACACACGAAGAATGCTAAAATGTTAATTGTAATACATGTCACAAGGCAAAAAAATCTGCAAAGCCCTAAATTCAAGTGGCAATGATAGCCTTGAAAGATCGAGAGACCTTGCTCTCTTAACAATTTCCCTTGAAGTGTGCGGTTAGAAAGGAAAATAGTATAAACTGTTTTTTATAGTAAACATTACGGCTGGATAGATAAAAGACAGATGAGAAAGTGAAGCAGATAAGATAATATCTTCATTAAAATTAAAAAAATATCAATGGATTCCTCCAACGTGCAGATATTCAATGAAAATATAAGCATCAAAATTGAAATGAGTAATTAAAGACGCGATTCCAAAAGAGCATTTCCAATAAAAAAATTAATCACCAAATCCTCCTCATGCAAGAAAAAATCACAAAAAGGGTACAGATTCTTTTAAATAGGATGAAATGAGTGTTGGGAGAAATTTGAAAACGGTTAAGTCTAAATGATATAAAAAACGTCTACGTGGTATATTTTGAATTATATTTTTTCATAATATAATTTAGTTAATCATAAGAGGCATTATTCACTTTTGCTGATAAATAACTTTACAACTTGCATCAAAAAATAAGTCAAGATAATTACCTTTAAGAAAATTTAAAGATCACAAAGGTGTAAACATAAAGCTTTCCACCAAAGCATTGCTCAGAAGAGACAGAAGAGACAGAAGAGACCAGAAGAGACCAGAGGAGACCAGAAGAGACCAGAAGAGACCAGAAGAGACCTGAAGAGACCAGAAAAGACAGAAAAGACCAGAAGAGACCAAAAGAGACAGATAAGACAGAAGAGACCAAAAGAGACAGAAGAGACAGAAGAGACAGAAGAGACAGAAGAGACCAAAAGAGACAGAAGAGACAGAAGGGACCAGAAAAGACAGAAAAGACCAGAAGAGACCAAAAGAGACAGAAATAACCAGAAGAAACCAAAAGAGACAGAAGAGACAGATAAGACAGAAGAGACCAAAAGAGACAGAAGAGACAGAAGAGACCAAAAGAGACAGAAGAGACAGAAGAGACCAAAAGAGACAGAAGAGACCAGAAAAGACAGAAAAGACAGAAAAGACCAGAAGAGACCAAAAGAGACAGAAAAGACCAGAAGAGACCAAAAGAGACAGAAAAGACTAAAAGTCTAAATAATTCAAAAAAAAGGTATAATATAAAAGGTAAAAAAAGGAGATAAATGGAGAAAAGAGAGAAAGGAAAGACGTGAAAAGATATGGAGAAAAGAGAGGAATGGAAGAAAAAAAGAAAGGAGAAGAAAATCAAAGAAAAAATAACAAAAAAGAGAAGAAAAGAAAAGGAAAGAAAAGATACTTAGGAGAACGGAGAGCGTCTAAAATTTACAACAGTTCAGCTAAAAAGTTTACAATCAATTTTTAACAAGTGAGAAATTTTTAAATGGGGTCTCTGTAAGAAAGTGGTGGTAGTCATCAGAAAAAATTTTAAGAGCAGTCAGTACTCAAAGCAAAAAAAATAAGAAACAATTAAATTTTTAAAAATGTTTAAAGAGAGCAATTGAAACTCGTGAAAGTTTATCAATATAAAACATTGGTTAGCATGACATTAAACTTGAGACTTTTGGTAAAACATTGCCACAAGCATTTTTTAAACAATTGAAATATTGACAGTGACAAGTTTCACTGCTTGCAGCTTCAAAAACCCTTGATAACCTAAAAAGGTTCTGCTGAAAAATTTTATGCTGAAGATATTAAAAAGTATTAAAAACTTGTGATGTTGTAAATGGAAAACTAGCTGCTGGGTTGACTACTTAGATAAAATTGAACTGCTTTGATATGTGTTATTGCTTAACCGTTTGAATGGAGTAGCCATAAGGGGACTTTCAGCTGGTGCTTCAAAGTTGTTTACGACAGTTTTTCAGAGGTTTAAAGTTGAGTGTTTTGAAAAGCAGACACATTGTTTTTATGTCTCGTTTGATTAGACCCATGTTTAGGAAAACAAAACAATTTGGTGCAGTCGACATCAGGATAAGCAGAAAGCTTGCTTTGGATAAAATATTCGTGATGACTTGATTTGGTGACGAGATAATCGAGTTAGAACAAGAGATAAACCATTTGATGTGATGAAGATGGTTGTGGTGTGAGGTGTGATGAACATGTTTAGGTAAGCAAGATAGATGAAAATTGAGCTCTCAAACTTTATGAAAAGGCTTGCTAGAGATTCCTGAAATTTTCTTAACTTTTCTCCCGTCCAAAGACCAAATTTTCTATCAAGAATTTCTTATAATAACACCAAATTTCTGTAATAATACCTTGATTTAAGGATTTGTTTGCAGTCGAAATCGGTTTATCCACGTGGTCGCCAGCAGGCTGCTGCCATTTTTATTCGCCAACTTAGCAACAAGGTAACGGAAACGAGGTTTTCAACAAGAATTGCGCGGCAAAGTTGGCGAATTACCTGCAATGATTGATTACCTGACACAGCAGGAATTGTCTAGTTTCCATACTGCTCTGCTCGTCCTGATAGTCATATGATTAATAGTCATAGATTTTTTCAATATTAATTATTTCAAGTACAGGGTTAGAGTTAGGTAGGGTTAGGGTTAGCGATTCTCTGCTGATTCTTGAATATTCTTATAAACAATATTCTTATAATAATGCATTATAAAAAAACACAGCAAAGCCGGAAAATACACAATCAAACACCTGTCTGATGCAAAACACACTTTAAGCGAGTTTTGTCTGTACAATTGAATGAGACTGGCGATTCATATCTCTACAATTTGCAGTTATAAAAATATTCAAAATTGAAAAGTTTCTAAGAGATTTTGTCTTTAACAGAATAAGTTCATTAACCTATTCGTTCCTCGACATGTAAATCCCTTATAAAGTCGCTCCTTATAAATAAAAGATGTTATCCATCCAAATATAGTGTCATTAAAAGTACTAATGATTATCTATAAATAGCTTCTAAAGAGCTGAAAATGTCCCAGCAAGCAAAAAGTATCGATTACTGTTTTAAGTCGTTTGCCCCTCAACACCTATCATAAATCGCTTGGTGGTGCCATGACCCACTACAGACTTCATATTCTTTTGCTCTATTGAACTCCCCTCCCAAATAATTGAAATGACAGATTAACGGTCTTAAAAGTTTGTATTTACGAAGAGCGCAATCCTCTTTTTAAAGCTGATATATCCCCCCTCCCCCTGGAATTGTTGCGAATTGTAACAAATTTTTTCGCGCAGTAAATTTTTGGACAGGTCCATATTTTGGAAAAATTATTTTCGCACAAATTTTCATAACAATGGGTGGTACGGACAAAAAGTGGCAGTGGTTGCGAGGTAAAAAGTCAAATGAAAATTTAAAACGAGGTCGTATGGCAAGTTGAAGGTGGAGGAAGTGCGAAGTGCGCATGTCAATAAAGTGGCTGATTTCGGAAAATGGAAGAACAGCAAGAAACGGGAGACGAAAAGGATGGATCCAATCGAGAAGTTCTGGCTGGACTTTTGGCTGCGTCAGGTGGTTATTTGTTGTTTCTGATGCAAATAAATTTAATGAGCGAAATTTGATATCTAATCTTCCTGCATTCTTATTCGAAGAGTGTTTCATTACTCAAGGTGGCTATGGAATTGCATTATTTATTTCACCAAAGAAGAATAACTGTTACAGTTGATTCTTTGCTCACATGAAGCTCAGAGCAGTCTAACTCTACAAATAAAGTACGTCGGTAGCACATCCGTCATCGATCGTACTACATATCACTGGCCAGACTTGCAGGTATGGCAAGTGCACACACTCAAGATATTTTTCCTAAAATGTCCCTGCACACCTGGTAAAGGGTCTGGCATTTTGAAATATAGGCGAGGCTTGGGTGTGTCCTACTGCTTAGGGCAAATGAGGAATTTAAGTTTTTTCTAGATCGAAATAATCTTGCATTAGTTTGATAACAAAATAACTCTCATTCATGTACATTTTCTTTATTCACTCATATATTCCCTTCTCAATCAATTTTCTTGGGATCTAACATATTGGTGTGTACTGTTGTGTACAATTGAAGTGTACACTTTACTAAAGTGCATGACATGACTGTGTCCTATTGCTTAGGGCAAATAAGATTAGCATTTTTCCTCAAGATCATAATCTTGCATTGGTTTGGTAGATACAAAACAACTATCAATTTTCTATTTTCTTATCTTTGTCGATGTTGTGCGTACTACACTTATGTGACAAAATATTAGGATGATGAAAGAAAAAATGGCGTCTCCATAGATAGCATTCCAACACTGCTGTTAAAAGTTTGGCTTTTTTGGCAGGATTATTGAAATGGTGTGCGCAAAAATACTAGTTCTAGCAACACCAATGTGTTTTCTACTTTTTTTCATATATATATTTAATAAAACTCATAAGGAATTTGAAATTATCATTATTTTTATTACAATGACGAAAACAAGAGAGTATTTCAAAAGTCAACTTGAGGCAGGTAAATTATTACGTGAAGCCAGTCATTCGTTTACTGAAATCTCAAAAGAAGTAGGTTGCAGTAAGTCAACAGCATGTTATATTTATAGGAAATACAAAATAACTGGCTCAACCAAAGCTCAAACAAGAACAGGCCATCCAAGGAAAATTTCTAATAGGGGGAAAGAATCATATGCAAAGAGTCAAGGAAGCAAAGATTCACAGGTTGGGTCAGCTTAAGGCTAACTTAGGTAACTTGTTTGTGAAAGAAAGTGTTTCCCAACGTCTTGTTGCAAGAATACTTAAAAAATATGGGATCAAAAGCTGCATAAGAAAAATAAAACAGTATGTGTAACCAAAAAATAAAAGTTACTGTCTCTGTTGGTCCAAGGCAATGCTGGAATGACCCCTCCGTTATTTGGACAATGTATTTTTTGCAGGTTTTTTAAGGGTTTGGTGAACAACAAAAGAGGCCAATAATCCCATGTTTAACAACCCACATTTACCAACTCTGTTTCAATCATGGTGTGGGGTTGTATTGGGCCTAATGGCGTTGGTAAGCTGGCTTTGTGCCAGAGGTCCCTCAAAGTTGAATATTACATCCAAATATTGGAAGAAACCTTCAAGCTAGTGCAGAAAGAAATTTATGGTGATTCCAAAAGACCATTTATCTTTCAGCAGGACAATGCTTCTTGCCATTTTGCCATTGCAACAAAAAAATTACTTTCATAGTAACAGTATCATGGTCTTGCCAAACAAAGTCCAAACCTTAACATCATTGAAAACATCTGGTTATTTATGAAAAATTCTATAAATCACAATCCTCTGGCAACAAAAAAAAGCTCATGGAAAAAGTTATTTAATATTGGTCACATATTCCAAGGAGTTACATTGCAAAGTTGTATCAACCCATCCCACAAAGAATGGCGGCTGTTTTGAAATCAAGAGGTTACCCAACAAAATATTGAAAAAAATGTGTTCTAGTAGACAGAAACAGTTGATATTGTTTTAATTTGATTAATTTATGTTTGTTTTTACTATTGGATCAAATCCCAATCAGAAATGTTACCTGTCAATCTTGTTATGGTTCACTGATTTTCTTTGTTGTTTTTTTTCAGGCATCAGGTGTCCAACTATTTGTTACTAGGCCATTGCCCTTAAACTTTTGTCACCTAAGTGTATATACACAATAATTGAAGTGCACTCTTATACCAAAGTGCACACTTTACATTTTGCTCTTGCACACCCCAGATCTTGTTGTGCTGTACTCTGCAGTCCAGCCCACTTGCCTTGGCCAGTTTGACATTTCCACAAGCGCACTTGGGTTATACAATAATTTTGGTTTAGGTTATGGGGTAACCCAAGTCTTATTAGATAGACCAGAGCTGGTATTGCTATGGTTTTAGTCTAATTTTTGTAAAACCTATTTTTCATTCAGCTTAGCTCTTATACCATATTCATTCCATTTCAATATATTCATGTGAACTATGTAGCACACTTTCTGCCTGCACCTGAAAGTCTCTAGTCCACAAGATTTTGCCAAAGTGCCACATTTTCCAGTCTACAACTTACCTAAAACAAACCTGGAAATCATCTCAACCAAAATCCCACGCATGCCCAGTCATTTTAGGCATTTTATTCTGCAGCATTTTCCTTATCACATGGCATGGAGCTCTTCACTGAAACCTTGTGCAGACATCTAACATACCCTGCAGACTAACTGCCTAGTAGATTTTCATCTAAAGACATAATTTTCATACCTTCCGAAAAAAGATTTTGATGTACAGTTCTTCCTATCGCATTCCTTGCTACTTTCCTAGCTTACTTGGATGGAAAATTATAACTGCAATGGGCATTGATATGTTGCTGCAAGGATTTCTTATGCAGGGGCAGACAGTTGGTAAAATATTGGGGGGAAGCAAGCCTATTGTTTTGATAAGATGACATCACATTTCTCCATTTTTCAGAACAAAAGACCATGATTGTCCTCCAAAATATTTGGGGGGTGACTACCCCCCTCCCCGACCCCCCAGGTGTCTGCCACTGTTCTTATGCTTGCACCTGGCATATTTTACACCACTAAGCCTACACCCTGGATATTTTGGTTACTATGTTACTATGATATTTTTGTTACATGACCGATGATGTCAAACAGTGTGTGAGCATTGTAGCTTGGAGTTCAATTGTCTTTGCTCTCAGGTCAAAGCTGATAGCTGCTCTCAGCTTGACTGCCAAAATTATATATTACTGTATTTTGCCATGTATAATATCCATTCTTTAATAAATCTATGATCTATGAAGAAGGAAAATAACTTTGCTGAAGATCTTTGAGCCTCATTGCACACTCTTCAATAACATGTTTATTTAATGGTGTTGTGTTTATTCCATTATTATTTTTTATTTTCATAACCAAGAGACCTTTCCTTGTTAAATATGAAATTATACTTTGTGACTTCTTTATTGTCTTCGCTTTTTAATGCATTATGATCTATTATCTATTTTTTTGGCTGAAAATGATTTATGGGAAGTTTGAAAACTCTTGGGGGATTTAAAGTAGGGGAAATATGAAAAGTATATAAGACAATGACTGCTTTGCAAAGTAGAATGAACTTTAAACTTTGTCTTTTAATAAATGAGTACCTAGCCAATGAGTACATGTCATTGCTGGGTGAACAGAGGTACAGAGCAGTTGACACATTTATAAGCAGTTGAAACATTAGTGAGCAATTGAAACAATGTTCTCTCTGTTTCTCTTAGTTTCATGCAATCAAAATCTGTCAAACTCTAAACTGAGAATAAACGCTGAATATTTGATGGAAAAGAAATCCTCACCAGCTGAAATTAGGCTCTTGCAACTGCAGTTGTTGTTTTATAAAGAGCCACCCCTATGTAATTGTTTATTGATACTATGCATTTTCGATTTAAAAAATAGGCAGCATCTGCTTGCTTGTAAATGTGTGCTGGTATTGTTAAATTCTAGATTGGCATTTAAAGAAAATGGGCGCAATTGGTTTTCTCTTCTTAGTTTTGACTCGCTTTTGAATTGCTGTTTAAAACCCAGATGCCTCTGTGAATTTATATGCTAAACATGAAACGTGTTGAAGCTTGGTACGGGGAAAAGTTGGGGAAACCACACAGTCAAAATAAGCATTTGCGAGATTAACTATATTGTAGTGTGATTTTGTCTTCGAGGAAATTTGACTCAGTAAAAGGACGCCCATGTACCTTTTTGCATTTTGACATTATTGGCAAACGATATTTATGAAAAAATTGTCATTTATTAGTCAATGCAGCATGATTTAGGGATTTTCTATCAGGTTTCAAGTCGTTACTGTGAAACTAAAAAATTTCTACAAAATATTTGTCATCCTTATTATTTTCGAAATATTTGTCATCCTAATTATTTTCAATCTTACCTCAAACAGGACGGGCACAGTCATTTGACTCACTAGATTCGTTGGATGTTGACTACACTTCAAAAAATGAAAGAGGCTCCTTCAAGTTTGACGGTACTGTAGATTCTAACGAATTTGACCTTCCTGAAATCGACGAAGATAATCTTCCTAGCCTTGAAGATATCCTTAAGGAACCTGATGATGCGTTCTCGGTCGATAGCCTTCTTTTGTCACCAGTTAGCACCTTTGCAGGTCTTCCCAATCTCGCCAAACACAAAGGGCTGATTGCCAATGGTTCTGTGCTGCGCCACGTCATACTGAAGAAGATTTCTGGGCAGCTGGTGGATGCATGTGCGAGGCGAGATGCTGGTTTACCAACAGCAATGGCTGTCTCAATGTTGATTGCCATTGGCACTTCACATGGTCTTGTTCTAGTTTTCGAGCCTCGCGACCAGGCATTGAAACTGATATTAGGTAACACTTCAGATGGGGCAAACTATGGTGCTGTCACAGCGTTAGGTATCAACAGAGAGTGCTCAAGGCTTCTGTGCGGGTATGCAAAGGGGCAAATAACAATGTGGGATTTAAGTAATGGCAACTGTTTGCGTGTAATCACGGATGCACACCCTCCAGGCTATGCTGTACTTCATTTGCAGTTTACCGATGATTCCACCATTGCAATGTGTAGCGATAGCAGTGGCTCTGTTTACAGCCTTAGCTTTAGGAGGCTGATTACCAGAAGCTGTGAATCCACATGCTTTTTTTCGGGCAGTAAAGGAGAAGTGTGTATCATGGCCCCTTTACACCTGCACATTGGTATGCGGGACAGTCAGCTTCACGATTCTTCAATACTTGCAATGGCGTCTCTCACCAAGGTCATTGTTGTCAACCTTAAGCCGTTTCCTAAAGCAATATTTACCAAGAAGCTTCCTGGTGGCCGTAATACATTGCCTTTACTAGGCTGGCAATTCGCTGTTATTCAAAAAGAGGAGAATTCAAAGTATCTCTGTCCAGTTCTGGCATTTGCAAGGGATAAAGTTATCCACTTTTACCAGATTTGGAAATATGGTGAAGAGTTTAAGTTTGTACCATTCCAAACAATAGAGACAGAATACAGTCTTGTTTCGCTACACTGGATGAACCCAAAGATAATTGTGATTATTGATTCCCTTGAAAGAATTAGGACAATAGACGTAAAAACTAAAGAAGAACTTGAGTGCCTGGATCTCAGCATCGTGCAACTTGTGTATGGCAGCAGTTATTTTAAGTCACTAGCAACTGGCGGTAACGTAAGCAAGGCGCTGAATGCTGCTAGTGAGTATGCCTGTTATCACTCAGTCCAAGTTTTCAATGGTCAGCTTCTCCTTCTTGGCACAAAATCGATCCATTGTCTGACAATAAGGTCATGGAGAGACAGAATCGACTATTTTGTTAAACAGAATCTCTTTCTAGAAGCATTGCAATTGGCGCTTTCCTTTTATGAGGAACGTGCCAAAGCTGTGGTCAATCTTGCTGGTAGTCGACAAAAGAGAAAGATCTTTATTGCACAAGAAATAGCTGAAGTCTTACAATCTTATGTAGAAATTTCTTTCACTGTTAACTGCCCAAAAACTCACAAGGAAGAAATGTTGGCAGAGTACTTTAGCAGCCTAGTGCCTACATGTGTTGAGTACTGTGTTGCCACCGGAAATCTGGATTTACTTTTTGGTGAGATTTATGACCGTTTCTCTGAGGAACCCATTTCAAAAAAGGTGTTTCTCGAGGGCCTTGAGCCATACATTCTTGATGATAGGATTGCAACTTTAACACCAGTTGTCATGCAAGATTTTGTAAAACACTTTGAGGCAACTAGACAACTACGAAAACTTGAAGCATGTCTTGTGCACCTCGATGTCACTGCAGTTGATCTTCATCACATGGTGAAGATGTGCTGGACGCATTCCCTATATGACCTTGCAATTTATGTGTACAACAAGGGAATGAATGACTTTCTTTCACCAATGGAAGAAATGCTAAATATCCTAAGAAGTCTTTTGAAAAGTAAGCGAGAGTTAACTTATGAAGAATCTGCTGTTGGTTATAAGCTTCTTGTTTATATAAGTTGCTGCTTAACTGGGAGGCAATACCCACGAGGTCTCATCGATGAGGACAAAGTGTCCCGTGTTAAATGCGAGGTCTATGAGTTTTTAGTGGCAAAACGAAGCAAAGACATTGGACTTGATGATCAGTCCTACCCAAGTCTTCATGTGCTCTTGGAATTTGATACAAGAGAGTTCCTCAATGTCATGTCTATTGCTTTCGAGGAGCCAGAATTCGATGTAGATCATTCTTCTTTTGGGCAGGTTTCAAAGCGACAGAAAGTAGTAGATATTTTGCTTCAGTTAATGGTGACCAATACCTTATTCACTCCAACACAAGTTGGATGGCTTTTTACTTTCATCGCTAGACAAATGGCAAAGTTTGAAGGGAGTATACGAGTAAACAAACTGTTGTTTGAGCAAGTATTAGAGTATCTCACTAACCCAGATGATGACAGTCGACACGAGGAAAGACAGCAAGCTTTGTTAGAGCTTCTTTCAGCAGGAGGATTGCACCAGTTTGATGATAGCCGCATAATCAAGCTAGCAGAAGCAGCAAAGTTCTTTCAAGTTTGTGAATTATTGTATGAGAAGAATCATCAATATGCACAGGTGTTGTCTTGCTACTTGCGAGACCCGGCCAGAAAGCATCAGAGTTTTTCTTACATCGTTGAGATGATGTCGGCAGACTCTTTTACTGATTTAGAGAGAGGTGTGATGCAGAATGCTGTTTTGGCGGCGCTTGATCAGCTCGTTGAAATTGATAGCCAGAAGATGGCTTTGTTGATAATTGAATACTTCTCTGACTGCTTGAGTCATGTTGTCGGGAAGTTGGAGTATAACTCTGAGGCCCAATATGAATTTCTAAAAGGAGTATTTATGAAGAGAGAGTCCAGCAAACAAAGGTCCCGTGGAGATTTATTCAACCCAGATGCTTCAACTCACGAGCAGTTTATACAGTTGATGTGCCGATATGATCCCCAAAATGTCTACCCATATCTGAGAGAAACGGACAATTACCGACTAGAGCAAACCCTAGCTATTGTGCGAAAAATGAAGGTCGTAGATGCAACTGCGTATTTGTTAGAAAGGACTGGGGACGTGAAAGGTGCCTTTAATTTGCTTTTAGACAACCTGAAAGACAAAGTGCAAGATTTTAGTGAATCTTTTGCGGTAGACGATGATCCATTATCAAGCAAGGAAGGGAGAGAGAAGCGAAGGTCATTAAAAAATGCCCTGATGCTTGTTATCCACGTATGCCAGCGAAATTCCTCTAGACTTGACGCTGAAGAGAGAGAAGCATTGTGGTTTCCACTTCTGGAGACAATAATGGCTCCGCAAAGGAGAGTCAAAGATGTTACTTCAATTCATTTTGTAGCATTTAAGGAACTAACAAAGCAAGTTTTGAGCAGTATGATGGGGCATATTGCATTACCTGCTGTTTTAAAAAAGATCATGCAAGATTCTGCATATAATTCTGGAAAATTTGGAGAAATAAAAGAATTGATCCTTGGAATGTTAGACACGTACAACTACGAGCTTACTCTTTTGCAAACAACAAAATCACTACTGGGCAAGGATCTGCACCACCAATATTGTACACAAAAGAATTTTCTATCCCGTGGTTATTCTCATGAATATTTGACATGCAACGTCTGTTATGAAACGTTTGGAAAGCGCACAACGCCGGATAGTGTGAGTGACGTCATTGTGTTTAGATGCAATCATGCCTTTCACAAGCAATGCCTTGAAGGGTCGGTTGGTTATGGGAATGACATGAAGTGCATTCTTTGCAATAAGACCACCTCAATCGGATCTGTGTATAGTGGGAGTAGCGCAGAATCTTCTTCAAGTGCGGGTAAGACTGACGAAAACCCAACAAAGCCTAAGCATAAAAAGGGCGAGAAAAAGACATTGTTCACTCCCCAGCAAGAGCTAGCATTGCAAAATCTTGCTAAACACAACAATGAGTCGCCAAGGCTTCGTGTATTAAGTGACTTGCGACCTACTGATGATATGTGGGTTAATAGTCAGCGCTTGATTTTTGCAAGGCCAGGTTCGGTCATTGGAGCTTCTGAAGATATCACATTGGGCGGAAAAGAATTCAAACTTAGACTTGCTCCCGGCAGAATGTAGTTTCTACCAATTCTGTCAAATCCTATGTTCTGTACAATCGACTTTTCTTCTATGTTGATGTGATTAATGAATGCTTAAATTGTCGTGTAATTAAAATCATTTTTTGGCAATTATTTTGTTTTGTACATCGATATTCTTCCAATCTTAGAAATGCCATTCAACTTACGTTTGACTGCAGGCTGATCTGTGGATTCGTTGCTATCTTTTTATTAAGAGTAGCCAGAAAAAGTTAAATTTTCGGGGTAGTTGATATCCTATCAAGATGTGTATTTCGTATAGCAATTCAAACAAGTTTATATTGTTCCCTGCTACTCCCTGCTTTATTTGCCATATAAGTTTATATGTTTCAAAGTTCAAGGATAGTTAAACGTAGTGATTTGGCACTGTCCCTGTCTGACTGCTACACTTGTAGAAATAGTTTTTAACACCGCTATAGTAGTATCCACATTTTCTATCCGTTTAGAAATATGAGCCCCTTTTCTTTGGGAACCCGTAATTAACCTTGTTGACGAATGCAAGTCTTCTAATTGCAATAATGTTGTCTTACCCAACTATAGAATTTGCTAAATATGTCTTCAGTTATAGTAGACCATGATTTTTAGTTTTGGTAGTTATTCGATTGTCATAGATAAAAATTACTGCGATATTTACTTTTCGTAGTCGTTTTTGCGTACCTGATTATGTAGCAAATCGAAATTATCGGTAAATGAGAAGGGTTTCCACAAAGTATCGAAGACTGTATTACAATAAAATATTTTAGTCGGTGATGTTTGTTTGTATGGTGATGCTTTGATGAGTGGTGGGAGTTATAGGGGTAGGAGATCTCCCCCCTCCCCAAATTCCTAGAGTCGGGTACTCTTACCTTAAAAGATTTCACTGGGTCTACCAAAAAAGACATTAATAATCTCATTCCCAGCAGCGGTTTAGTGTTTTATTTGTATGCTGGTTTAATAGTATTGTGTCCAAGTACCAGGTAATTTCTTTGGGTTAATTGTTTGCTCACAAATTTCAAAATTTCAAAATAGAATTTTAAAAGAAGATAAGTTCCCCATATGTGCTGAAATCTCAACCTGCTTGTGCTACCGGTGGAACGATTGCCGTGACTGAATTTCTATTACTCTCATTTCCATCATATTACTTCAAAATATAAAACTCATAGGGTAACTTTTTAAATCAATAATATCCTAAAAAATTCTATTAAAAAGGTTCAATATAACCTGTTAGTTTACCGGCTGGTATTACTAGATTGCATGCCAAAATCAGGTTCAACGCTATTATAAAAAGGTGCAGCAAGGCCTTTATATGCCAATTATTTATTTGGGACCAGTTTGCGCTTACTTTATGATGAGCTTCATCTTCGAGAAAAGCTGTTTCTTAATATAAGTCCTTCTGGAGGTTTTGACCCTTTGCAACTGGGAATACATCAAAACAAGTTTCAGCGAGTTATCATTTTGTGAGACCAAATAATTTTATTATTTTCAATCCTGACGGAACAAGGGCGACAATAAATTGGCATGCGGTCCGTAGGGTGCCCACCTCTACCCTAGGCACTTGCCAAATCTGGGTCAAAAGACGCTACCCTAGATTGGGAATAAATTTCTTGATTTTATAGGGCATTACAATTGATTCGTATTGCAAAGATAAGTTTCACGGGAATTTTCGTTGCGCAATACGGATATGCCATACAACGACAAAGAAAGGTATTATGCATTACTGCATAGTTATAATATCCTGAAAATAATCACATTTCAATAAGAAGGTTTTTATGTGAAATTTCAAGTAGGTGGGAGAGGCCCAAATTCCTTGGGTTATGGCCCCGGCTCCCCATCGATAGAGACCCCGACATAAATCGTTCGTCATCGTTACCATTTAAAAACTATTTCGCTTGCTATTGCATAATCCTAGAATATTTCGAGCGTCGCCCTGTAGTATCTTTTGGCCAATTTTGGGATGAATAGGAATTACATTTTTCTAGAAAAATGCTTTTCTGTTATTTTTATTTTGATAGGGCGGGGGGAGTAGAATTTTCTTAAGCCTCTCCCCAGACCTCTTCCTCGAATCGTCATCGTAGTCCGTGTCATCAGTTTACGGTCACGGGAAGGGATGGTTTACTAATTCAGTGTTGCAAATGGTATTGTATCAATAGTCTAAAGAAAATTGCAGGAAAGTGGAGTTGCAGGGATTATTCGTTCGCAGCAGAATCTCCGTTTGCAATCGTCTTGCTAAATCAAAACCTGTATTGGCCTAATCTTTGCCCTTCAACTTGGTGTTTTAGAGCTCTTGAAATCTTGATATAAAAACAGGTTAGTGTGACCAGCCTCTGAGTTCATTTTCCTTAACTTTTTCATCGTACAGTTCCTATTGTACAGCTCTTAGATTTCATCAGCTTCTGAATGGATGAGCTGCTCACGCAAAGTTGAAGAGTTTTCATCAGCCTACTTTTTGGCCTAATCTAACCCAAACATAGGAAGTTGAGGACATAGGAGGCAGTACATTTTTGCAATTTGAAAATAAAAGCTAAAAATATTCAAAAACTCCTACTTTAGATACCATTATATCATCCTATGATACTATTAGAATGGTACGTGTCCAAAGTAGCAGTATTTCGTTGACAGTATTGTTTTCTAAGAACTATTTTCGTTCCTTGAAATCTGAGACGGGGTTTTTAGAATGAAGGATACAAACATTTGAACAGTTTCTGTGTTGTGAGCAATATGTTGTGAAATGTTTGCTTTTTCAAAGCCATTTTCAAATTTTGATTTGGTAAATGTGCACAAAATAACCATCTTTTTGCAATTTCTAAATCATTTACAGTTTTCGTTATTGATTTTTAGCATTAAGGTTCCTAGATTATATTGAAGGTGTAGCCAATAGATTTCCACTGCTGTGATACCCAGATACCCACTGCTGTGAAATTGCCAAAAGTAGACTCTTGTCCTTGGTTTTGTATTATATTCATACATATATATTCATTATTAATTCGATATGATCAACACTGTAAAAAGGGTTGTTGGTTTGCTCAGGGGCGTAACTTGACCAAAAGGTTTGGGGGGGGTGAAAAGGATTTCTGCCCTGCAAAAATGAGTGGTGCCCTGCAGACCTCGTAGCAAAGGTTTGTCTATAGGTTACTAGTGAAAGCTTTACCAGTGTAAATTAGTCTTTACCAAGAACAAACTCCTAAGCAATAAAAAAAACTTGAAACTTCATTGCCTATGAAATATCTTTTTTTACGTGAGCGTGAATTAAATGTCAAATTTGATTTTCCTTTGTAGTAAAGCTTGTATTTCATGGCATATCAAGTTTAGTGAGGTAGGAGGACCCACCATGGTTGGGTCCGACGTGAAGAAAATTTTTTGAAATTATACCTTGTAAAAGGTCTAAAAAGCATCTCCCAGACTAAAATTTAGCAAAATACTATACTGCTAAAAAACTGATAATTGTTTGTTTGAAAAATTGGGAGGGGGATGTCATGCTTAAACGCTAGCGATAGATGTTGGGGAAGGAAAGAAACGGTAACCTTTCGCTTCAGATTGCACATAGTTGTGAATGACAGAACAATGTTGTTTTGATTGGGAGAGTTTTATTTCCTAAACAGAATGTGCAGTTTCTTATCTCGAAAAGGCCATGTTTACACTTCCAAAATAATTACATTGCAATGATACAGAAACTGATTTACTGAATTAATGCAAATAAAAAAAATAATAAAAATACATGAATAAGTTAGCAATTAGATCAAACAAAATCGGCATCTTAACAGTTTATTCTCTTTTTATTTAACACTCTGTTAAAAAGTTATAGAAAAAAGGATAAAAAATTCTTATCTTGACCAAAGTGGGGGCCTTCAGCCCTCTATTCCCCCCAGTGGTGCCGTACCTGTCATGAAAATAATTTACAACTTAAATTAATTTGTGTGGACTCAACCTTGCCCTCATAAACTTATGCCTCAATCACTGCATCCATTGGCTATGATTTTCGGTAAGGAATGCTTTCGCTCTGCTAATAACGGAGCTCTTCCTGACATAACTGTTCCGTTCTCTAAAATGGAATGTCAGGAAGGGAGGTTGATAACAAATATAATACTTCCATTTCAAAATTCGTAAACGGCCCTTTACGAACTTCAGAGATGGCGTTTCTGCGTGGCAATAAAGCTCTTCTTGGCGCCCTGCGAAATCTTCGATTGCCCTGCGAAATCGGCTGATTTAAGATTTGGGGGGTGTCACACCCCCCCACACCCCCCGGTATTTTCGCCCCTGGGTTTGCTCTATTATTTTGATTTGTTTATTATTGAAGTTCAAGAAATACCCTCTGCCATTCACCATATCAGTTTTAGCCATTTTATGTAAATCCTTGCACATTGTCCTTTGAGAAGCAAACTGCACAACCATTGCACTTTTTGAAGTAACCAGTGTTCTTCTGCTTCCTTAGGACCTCATCATTGCACCTTGTTATTTGATTTTTTCGTGTAATTCATTGTCACATAGATGCACAACATTTAAAAACACAACACTAATAGTTTACTTTCTCTTATTCTATAAATAGTTTTAATTTTTTTTAACATCTAGAGTTAAAGAAAGATTATCAAAATGGCAGCTGGTCCATATAATTACTCATACATTTTCAAGTACATTATAATTGGTGAGTACAATCTAGCAAAATTGGCAAGCTTGTGATCAACCTTTACATTGTGTTTTGTAGTTTGTCCCAATTTTTGACCAATATGATGGCTGGTTTGAATTATTTTTGCACAACACTCCACTCCTTGCCATCAGTTACTTAAACTATAAATCAACTATAGATTGCATATACTTTTGAATAAGCTATTTAAAATTTATTTTGATGATCCATATGTAACAAGAATCTAATGAGAAACTTCCAGTGAGCAAATGATTGAAAAGTGATGCAAATTTGCCTTAGGATTTCTTTTTTATGCAATGGTGTTTCACCACAATTTAAAGACACATAGAAAGGCATTATTTAATTAAAAATGTGCATGTTTTTTAATTACATGCAATTGGTGAGTGATTAACAGTGACTCACCTGTCGAAAACAAATGAGCTCGCCTGCAAATTTACGTTTTGACAACAAAATGATAATTTATCTTACCAGGTGATATGGGTGTTGGCAAATCCTGCCTCCTACATCAATTTACAGAAAAAAAATGTAAGTAAAACAAACTTTGTATTAATTTTGTACATAGATTACAGATTGTTGAACCATTAATTCATGCAACTACACTTATTAGTGGGGTTTTTGTTATATATTTACTGTCACTGATTTTGAAATTTCTTCCTAGTCATGGCAGATTGCCCACATACAATTGGGGTTGAATTTGGGACTAGAATTGTTGAAGTTGCTGGACAAAAGATAAAGTTGCAGATTTGGGACACTGCTGGTCAAGAAAGATTTAGGTTTGTAATCATGTGTTTGAAATGTTTAAAATTTGCATTAATAGCGTATTCAAAGCTCAGAGTTCCAGAATTTGAATTTACAAACACAATAAGGAAAAAGGCTATCTTGTTGGACATTTCCTGAGAGAATTATCATTTCTTCTGTGTAAATTTTTCAAGAGTGAGAAGAACTATGAATTGTCATTTTAACCCACTGGGCAATTTTGGCTAGAGGATGGATTATTAGTGCCAGGAAAATATATCGCTAAAGGACCCCAAAAAAATCTTCAAGTATTGAAAATTGAGTTTAACCAAATTAGCTGATAGCTTAAATTATATGAAACTAGAAATTGCAAGGATGGGAATAAACTAGCATATTATGTATTCAAGATGCAAATTTTGTAAGAATGAATCAGTCAAATATAACCAATCTGCCTCAAATTCAGCTCAGTTGCTCCAAAAGTCCTAATGAGAATGATATAGGGCATAGAAAAATGACCTTCGTTATCAATGTTTTCTCAAAGAGTTGTCCTCATTTGTGCATTACCACTTAAGCACATTGTTTTTCATTGGTTTTTCTGACTGTATCTGAAGCCAATATGAAGATTTTGATTCACAACTAATAGGAAACATTGGATGTCATTTAGAAAATCTTTAATCACTTCATATTCTCTGACAGTTATGACACAAAAACAAAGTAGGTATGGACAGTTAAAATTATGATAGAATTTTGAGTGTAGCAGTGGTGAGATTTCAATGAGAGCAGTAGAAGCAGTTTTGAACAAGATTTAAAAGAAAGTATTTTCTGATCCTTCATATTTTGCTGAAGATCAGCCTGCTACTGTGTATCAGCCCATCAGTTTGACAGATAACAACAGAAGTTAGAAATAAAGATCACAGCAAAGTTTATACGTGACACTTTCACAAAGCTTGAAAACCCCCCTCCCCTCCCCTTTGTATAGTGTTACTCTCCATTACCATTCCCCCCTTCTGCAAGGATATCATTTATGTGTGGCCCCTAATGCAGAAAACATTCTAATCACTAATCAATTGCTTGTAACCAATCAGTTGCCATTTTAACTGAATCCCACATGATGTTACGGGGGAGCTTTTTTTGAGATGGTTCTTATTGAAGAGGGGGCTTATTCAAAAGGACGGGCGTAATGAATTATTATGGTAATTTATTTGGTTCTTCGATTACAGGGCTGTCACTAGAAGCTATTACAGAGGTGCTGCTGGGGCACTAATGGTATATGATATAACAAGGTATGTATCTATTAAATTTTCTGAAAAAGGAATTATTGTATTTATTAGTAAATGGGGTTTCTCATTTTTAATGCACCTGAATATGTGCGGCTAGATAATTTATTTCTACTGGCAACTTAATTAGAATAGGCCACTAACTATGCAAATATTTCTTGATGTAGTTTTTAATCTTTGAATCTATTTGAATTTGTTGTGTAGTCTATTTTGCAGAGAAAGAAACCAAATCTTAATTCAACAGTTTTGCAACCATCACTTAAGAATATTTGTTTCCTTGCTAATTAGTTTAAGTTTTTTTTAGAGTACTGGCACATAGGTGCAGATAAACTATATTCAAGTCATTAGATTATATTCTATAAATACATAAATTGAAATTCTATAAATTTTTCAGTTGAGTTCTTTAATATGTTTTTTATATCAATATACATAATTAGTAATCTTTAATTTCTTGTGTTTGAAAGTTATTAGAATGCATAGTAACTTGGTTAGGTGAGCAAATTGCTTTTAATTATGCATTTTGCTTTAGATTTAACTGATGTTTTTTTCTGGACTGCAGGAGTTTTAGAGTCAAGCAAATTTTTCCTAAAAAAACAAGCATAAAGGTTCTATGGTAATGCATATAACTAAATGCTCAAATATTGTTAGTATCTATTCAGTTCACACAAACATTCATCAGTTGTTCTCCAGATGCATGTTTCTTTATCACTTTTAGGAGAAGCACATACAATCATTTGAGTAGCTGGTTAACCGATGCTAGAAATTTAACAAACCCAAATACGGTATGCTTGGCTTTTTTAAAGAAGATTGTATATTATTAAACTTTATGTTCCAAAATATGCATCTTATGCCAATTTGGAACCTTATTTTCTTGCTATTACTCTCAAGCTCCTAATTGTAGTAGGGGGGTCTAATAAGAAGGGAGGGTTGGTATTTTTTTTAAAAACCCTAATATGGGAGGCCATAATAGATTGAAATGCTTAGCTTTTCCAAAATTATGTTTAAATTGGGGGGTGTTTAAATATAAATTTTGAATAGAATACATAATTAGGAGGGGTGTTAATAAATGGAAATGGGTATGCAAAATTTATGAAAATTGGAGTTTCCCCCCCCCCTCTCCCTACAATTATAAACTTGAGAGTATGATAATTAACACAGTGGTGTATTGAGTTAGAAAAGGTATGTCCTCCATTAAAATAGCCATCAAGTCATCAAACTTAATATATCGTTTTTTGATATAAATGTATTGATATAGACCAGTCAAGCATTTTGAATAATGTCATTCATTTTTTTCTATTTGCAGGTGATCATAATGATAGGAAATAAATCTGATTTGGACGCCCAGGTATTTAATAGATTGATTGATGTGAATAAGAAATATAAAGCTTAAGTTTCTCACTAGTGATAATGAGGGTTGGTTGAATGTAGCAGTTCAATAGTTCTTCATGCTTTTCAGAGAGACAAGGAAATAAGTAGCAAAGCTTCTAGTTTGTAGTTTGTGGTGAAGAAAGGATGTTCATTGTTTTCAATACTTTTCTGTCATTTTTGGCACAATACTCTCGTAAAATAGTGAAATTTATAATTTGTTGGAAGATATATGTATGAATGTTTGCTAGGATAATTAATTTCTATGGTATAGTATTTTGAGATTTATTAAAAAAAATATTTTCACAGCGAGACGTCACATACGAGGAAGCCAAACAGTTTGCAGATGAAAATGGTTGGTTTGGTTTTAAATGATTCGATGATATTTTGTTGTCACCAACTTACCAAATGGCTTTCAACTATCTGGTCATTTATACATTTTTAAACTTGTTTGTTTATTTATACAGCTAGTAAAGTTACTATCAGTAAGCTCATTTAAAAAGTACCAGGTCTGCAAATGTTTTTTCAGCACCTTGGAACGCAGTCATCAAAAGTTCTTTTCTCTGCCTGTAGCTTCCAATATATTGAGCCCGTCCACTAGAAATATGCTGGCTAAAATGTTCATCATCATTCTTTTCTGATTATGTTAAGTGCTTGAGATTTTATTTATCTAAAGAGGATAAGGACAACCTTGTTAGAATTTTTCACATTTTGGCGTTATTGTTAAAGAAATTTGGCAAGCACCTCATTTGTAAACTGGCTTAACTAGCGTACTTTTCTTGCCGTGACACGTGATATGACAATCTTTGGTAATCTGCTGTTTCCCTGTTTACGTATTATTGGATTGATTTTTACAAAACCGTGATTGTCTTTCTTTGCAGGCTTACTGTTTCTAGAAGCAAGTGCAAAAACGTAAGTCTCATCCTTCCTGCATATTCGTTTAAACTTATATTGCACAAGGCAGTTCGCTTTGTTATTATACACTGTAAACAGCAATGATTTTTCCGTATGGAAGCAAGTGTGCCAGGCCTCTGAAGAGTGTTAAAAGCTGTAAGTATGTATGTATGTATGCATCTTTCAGTTTTGTACAGTGGCGGACACCTGGGGGGCGAGGGGATGTGACCGCCCCTCCAATACTCTAGAGGTTAATGGTCTTTTGTTCCAAAACAATGGAAAATTTTACGTCATCTTATTAAAACAATAGGCTTGCCCCCCTCCCCCCAATATTTGACCAAGTGTCCTCCCCTGGTTTTGTACCCCGAAGAAAATTGTTTGGAAATATGAGTATTTGTCTGTTTTTAGTGGCGAAAATGTCGAAGACGCATTTTTGGAGACTGCGAAGAAAATATTCCAAAGTATACAGGATGGAAGGTAAGAATTTTATCTTTCTGAATCTGGAATGTCAGCATTGGTGGGTCGCCCCTGTTTGATCTATTGGCCGCTAGCTAGTTGTTGGGTTTTCCTCGAAATCTACAAAAAGCTCCCTTTGCGCTGAAAAGAGCCACATTTTGAAAACTAAGGAAATTTTTTATATCAGCTTTTGAATAACAAGGCAATTTTATAGACTAAAGGAACATAAATGAGACGTCATCGAAAAACAGGCGACATATCTGGCATTGCAGAACATTTTGTTGCCGAACAAGTAAAAACACTCTTATCGCAATCCTACAACTGCACGAAATATGGGCATGTCCTTGCATTATTTCCTGAATCTTAAATAAGGCAACTATGAACTCCTGTCTCCCAGTGTGCTACCTTTTTCATCTCCCTGCCTTATTCTCCCCTAGCACTTAACACAGTAGCTTCGCCACGCGGTCCCTTCAAGAGTTGTTGCTCTATCGTAAAATACTTTTTGAAAGCATTAATTAGGTCTTTTACAAGCTTTAAGTGTTTCATTCCTGCCATAGTAGCGTTATTCCCCCCCCCCCCCCTTTTATTAATCGTTCTGAATTTTGAGGCAAATTCTGGCTTTGAGAATTCTAAGTTTATTAATGCTGCAAAGTTATGTGAGTTTTGAACGCCGTAAGCGTTTGTACAAGACATCCAGTGCTACCCATTCTTGTTCAATTCATTTGAAGGTTTTCTTTATAAACCTCTGATTTGCTATCAATCATGTTGCAGCCTCGACTTGAATGCAGCGGAATCGGGGGTGCAGCATAAACCAGCAGGAAGAGGCGGAGCTAGTGCCTTCCCACAGGAACAGCCTGCCAGTCAAGACAAATGCAACTGTTGAGGTTTCAATTTTACTGCTAAATAGATCCACTGTGAATTTTTCAATGATTGCATGAAATATTAATTTTCGATTCTTTTTCAAGAGCAAGAAAGGAACTAAACAATGATTCCGATGGGCGAATCTCTTATTTGCATTAACTATTATAGATGTAATACTTTTGTACAAATTTAATACCTTCGTAGTGAATCGCAAACTTTTTCGTAGTTTTAGCAGTTAACTGGTTGGCTCTGTATGAATAGATAGCCTCAAGATGTCCACAGCATTCATTTCATTTGTCGGTTATGTTTTCTTTTATATGTAACAATGCTACTGTGTTAACTCAAGGTTTTTCTCTAAACCATTCTTTTTAAACATTTCTTGTAAAACCTTATTACGAAGCCTGTTGAAAATTGCACTCTTTATTTTCGAAATGCTTTGCAATTTAAATAACACTTACGTGACGTTATCTTAACGAAGGGTATTGTAAGAATTCAACTGTAGCTAACTTACAAAGATGTTTCTCTGTAGACTCGCTTGTTTTCTTGCTCATTATCTCAAAGAATTCTGTAGTTAAATTACTGGCAAACCTTTCTTGAAAATCTGGAATAATTGATAATTAATTAATTAATTTAATACCAATTGAAATTCGCTGCGGAATCTTTATCGAAGACCACGCTTTCATGTTTCCGTACATTTTAAAAGCAAATTTGCAAAACGACCTTTAAAATCCGGTTTTAAAGAACCACCGCCTGCATTAAAACTATTTAGCAAAACTGCCCGTCCTGTCGGAAAGGGATGGCTAGAAACACAGAAAGAAATCAACCAGTATTAGCCTGCGTGCAGACTTTACTTACCGTTGCGAAGGAGAACAAATACGGACGTCCTGGCTCTCCTTCGCAACGGAAAGTAGGGTTTGCACGCAGGCTAACCAGTATCAGATGTTCCTCTTTATGTGTCATGCGCTGTGGCATCTTTATCTTGACATCTTTATCTTGACTTTATTTACACTCTTTCGTGTAAATCCCTTCTTTTCTGTTGCTCAAATACATCATTCTCTGTCTGCCTCTTGCATTTTACCTTCTTTGTTCCCTTAAAGCGATGGATTCTCTATGCCGTTTCTCCGCACAACGTCTCCAAAAAATGTAATTTTTCTGTCTTGATGGTCTGTAACAGTCTTTGCTTTACATTAGCAACTTCTAGTACTGCCTGATTTTACTTCTATCTTTTGACCAAGAAGAAAACAGGGTACTGTTTGTCGCCATTGGGATATTCATCAACCCTCCTCACCAAGCAAACCTCTTGGAGTTGCCGGTTTAATCGCCGACGACTCGACCCGAGGCAGGTAGTACAGGCCGACTGGGGATTGAACCAACAATTCATCTGATACCTCTGTCAGGTCGGGTGTTCAACAGGTAGCCTCGTATGGGGACCGACGTTTCAGAAAAGGAAACAGTATGGACGAACTTGTATCAGCAGAATTCAATTTACCTTTAAAAGTTTATGATCAGGAATATTAGCTGTGACGAAAGTGTTCATGAAAGGCTTGAAGGGAGAATGATCGTTTTCCGGATGTTGTGCATGTAGACAGAAGTGCAGGCAGGGTGGTAGAATTTTAGAAGGGATGCGAGTCGAGCAAGGGGTCCACACCCTTTTGAACGCCAAAAAATGACCTTTTTCAAAGATATTTTTAAACATTGGGGTGGGAGATGTCCGACTTGCCTCCCCCTTGCTACGCCGCTGTATGCAGACCGTTTTAGATGGTTACGTGTGAAAAGAAGTCTAAAACGTTGGAAAATTCAGCAATTTTAAAAACATTCCTGTTCATGCGGCATGTTATGGTGACCACCACTGCCACAATACCCCGCCGCCTGATTTTATTCGAGATTTTGAATGATTTTTAAAACTTTTTACATTGACCATGAAGTCTGCAGCCCTATTTCCAGTCCAGAGTCTGTTTCTACTAAATAATTTCATGTTTTAAGGCCCGGTCAAACGCATCCAACATTTCATCCAACATGCAGAAAACAAATGTTGGATGAAATGTTGGATACCTTTGACCGGGGCTTTCGACACTTCGACTAACAACTTTCCACGATATCAAGCTTGATGTGAATTTAGTGTTTTGTTTATTTATGTTTTTTCAAAATATGATTTGGGATTATTAGAGCCATAATGATAGGCATATATCTCTAAATGCCTTTCGAGAAAGTCGAAAGCTGCAAATAACTACGCTATCTTAATACCTTTCTAGGTACACTTTCAAGGGTTTATTTTTGCGAGAGGACTGGACTTGTAGGTTTTTTTGTTTCACTTGACATTTACATTTTACCCTCTTCTATCCTTGAACATCATCATTTCTCGAACAAAGTCTCTGAGTTTTTAAACCTGTCTTGTTTTTAACCTGGAAAAGAGACTGTACTGCCGGTACTGGGAGGGAAGGAGGGGCTTATTCAAAACTCGATGCTAAAGATAAGGATTTATCTTCATCGTCGGGGAGATTTTTTGACACGCAGAATATGTTTGAAAAACAAAAGGATTGGCGATCTTTAAAACTGGATGAGAATTGAAGTGAATGTAAAAGTTTTTAAATCAAACTATATGTAATATCAAACTAATTTATTGCAAAATATTGCAAAGAAGTTGCAATCAGTTGGTTTTTTTTCATAATCGGACAGCATAATTGGAAGAAATTATTTCATAAGGAGGGGTTATTTGATACATAAGGAGGCTTTTCGATAAGGGAAGGAGGCTTAATCGAACTATGTCGGTAAATATTTTTAGCAGGTGCAATATGAATGAAGTATGAGCAGTCTCAATTCAAACCAATATACCTCATTGATTCAAACGCGATCGAAATCACCCCAATATCACCTGCCAATACTTTTGGAATTATGCAGTGATATCACACAATACGAATACATATAGGCTTTTAGACAGTGGTGTAGTGCTATCAAAATAGCAAGAGGGGCCCTTGCACAACATGTTGCGAAAAACAATAGCAAAAGTAGAAATTTGACAATTTCAGCATTAACAAGGGGGCTTAGCCCCCCTAAGCCCCTTAGCACTACACCCCTGCTTTTAAAGAGTAATTAGCTGCGGGGGGGGGGGGGCAAAACTTTGTCTGTATATAGAGGAGGACAATAGTATATTGTTTAAAACATTGTTGAGTTCTGTGACTTTCCATTGTATAAGACAATGGAAAGTCATAGGCAATTGCACCCCAAGTTAGTATGTTGAAAAAGACCTTGAATGAGAAGAATAGAGTACCGAAGTTTGACGTCATCAAAAATCTGTTTTTAGATTTTCTGAACTTTGACCACATAATCTGAAAGCATGGCACAAAATACTTCTAAATGTGCAAAATCAGGTAGATATGTTCAAAATTGGGCGAAAGTTATGAACCAAGACCAAATTGCAGAGGTTTATGCTTGTGTGGCCATACCTCAGCCAATTTGTGACACATTCGATTGATTTTGCACATTTAGAATTGTTTTATAATGCTCTTTTGGGATATATGGTCAAAATTGGAAAATTCTAAAAATAGTTTTTTGTGATGTCATCACTTCGGTACTCTATTCGGCACACCGAATTCCACATTCTGTGATTCTAACCCCAACCTTTCATATTTTCTGATCCAGGCAATTTTCGTCTTCATATTTGGCAAAAATTGATCATAGAATTGGAATCTTCTTGTTGAAATTAGTCTGTGCTTAAAATTTCAAGTTGTTTGGGCCGTCAGACAGCGAATTGACCCATTTTCAAAACTTAGCTTTTCCTATATTCAAAACAAAGTATAGTAACTCGCGATCGAACGGTGCAAACAACATGATTTTTCAGTAAATAATTTAATTTGAAGTTGAAGATTTCAATTCTGAAGTCCATTTTTGAGAAAGATCCATAGATAGCTAGATACAAAATCAATGACGTCAACCCGGAACGGAGAATATTGGGTACAAACTACAAAGTAGGCTTATATTTGCGGCAATACAGTTACCAAATGTGTGTGTTAAAAAATGATAAAGCTGCTTTAGTTAGTCCAGTCTAATTTCATTTCCTAAGTTATATGTAGCCATCTTCAAAGGGCTTAATCTTTCCGTTTTTGACCTTCCCCAATAAGATTCCCCACGCCTTTCCGATGGGCGTCCGTGGTAATGCTCCATCGCAGTTCAACATCTTTAGTTGTTGTAAATAAGATGGCGTAAATTACTGATGTGAGATAATGGCGAATAGAAGATTGAATCGAAATCGCAAATAACAAAGATTGTATTTTTCCCGTCTGGACAGGATGGTTGACACGAGACTGAGGTATTAATTTATTTTGAAATCAACAACTTTGTTTATAGAAGTGACACCAATATTTCCCGAGGAAGGTATTTTTGCACCTTCAATCAATAAAAGTAACGTTTCCTTTACAAGGTATAGTATTAAAATCTTTATTTCGGTTTCTAAAAATCGACCTTTTTGAATCTTTTTTAAAGGAGCATGTGTCCGAAATATGAAACTCGTTAGAAGCCTATACCAATCTAGGCCATCTATCTGGCTTTTAGTTTGGGCCTTGGATCACTTTGTCAATTTTGTCATCACGTTTCGTAGCTAGCTAGGAGGAAGTGTTTTCAGACCTGTCAAATAATTTACTTTTCTGGGGGGCCTTCTAAGTTTGAAAAATTTTTAGATGTTTTATTCGTGCGATGGATGTTTTGTTCTGCTATATTTTGATTAACAAGTAAAAACTTTGTGAAGATGAAAATTTCTTCTTGTTTTGACATCTTTCCTCTCCTAAGGCATGGTATATCTAGACAAAATGGATTAGTAAAATGATTATTCAAAAGATGTACCAGAATCGATACTTGCTTGAGAATTTTTTTCCACAAATAAATGTTTTCCTTCTGTCACTTAACTCAAGTCAATCATAACATCATTTTTTATTATTACTGAAGTGCACCTAGTTTTCCACCATTGTCGGTCTTCCTTTCATTTTCCCCAGTAAATGCATTAATTTGATGTTATACTTTGCCTTTGATCCATAAATGCAGTTAGTTTCCTCATGTTGTGTTTCCTATATTTATATTGAAAATGTTATGATACAAATTTGTGGATTATGACTATGAGATGGAGGATTCAAATGTTGATTTTTAGAATACCACTTCCAAGGCTCTTTGAATGTTTTGTTGAAGTTATTGCACCAGATGAAGAAAAAAAGACAGGTAAATCAATGCTATACTTATTTACTTATTGACAGAATTTATTTTATATGCTTAAATTATTTTGATATACATAATATATATATATATCTATTTTTAACTGATATCAATCTTAAAATCCTAATGAGCTATGTATATGTAAATTTTAGACGAAGCCCTTGTATTTTGAATAATTTATAAAGAGTGCTATTTTATGAAATCAAACGAGTAGTATTTAAAGTGAATGGGAATGCTTTAAAAGTAGCCAAGTCCAATCTTGTCAAAGTCTCCAAGCCTTTATTCTGAGCAGTGACCAGTTTGCAGTGTATGGTGATATTTACAAGATTTTTAGTTGACTAAAAAGCCTCACATCAGATGCAGGTGTGTTAAGACCATCCAAAGATGCCTGGTGCATCAGCACTATTGATTTTTCCAAATTATAATTTAATAGATGTAGTAGTAGATATATTTAACAATCTTTTTTCCTCTTACAAGTTTAAATTTATGATTTTCAGGACCAACTATCAAAAGGTTCCATCCTGCAGAGTTTAAAGAAAAGGTATGATAAGCAGTCTTTGTAATATGAAAATGGGCCATTTTTTTATCCATCATTCTCTTTCCTGTTGTCAAGAACTATATGGTGCTGCTTTCAAGGAGACAATTTGTTTCACAAACTGAACAGAAACCAATGAAATTGACGGAGGAACTGTTCTTATTCTTTTTTAAAGATGTTAAATTAAATTAGTTAATACGTTTTCTAGGAAATAATTATAGAATATTTTTGTAATCATTTAAATAAAACTTTTTTTGAATGCAAAAACATGATTTTACAGCTGTTATAAAATGTTCGATAACAGTTTAAAATAATTAAAAAACAGTAGACATTGCCTCTTCTTCCTTAGAGCTCTCTTCAGTTTCCTCCTCTTTCTCTGGCTTAGGTTTCTTTGTGATACTGATAACATTATCAAGCTTTTGCTTTCTGCTCTTCGTAAGATAGAGCAATTTTGCCCTTTTCAAGACATCTTTCTCTGTCAATCCATATATTATCATTGATTGCAATACGTAGTCACAGTGGTTTTGA
This sequence comes from Rhopilema esculentum, assembly GCF_057945365.1. NCBI lineage: Eukaryota > Metazoa > Cnidaria > Scyphozoa > Rhizostomeae > Rhizostomatidae > Rhopilema > Rhopilema esculentum. The sequence continues at coordinate 8,731,587 of NC_142825.1, forward strand.
CAAACCGCTGCTTTAGAAATCTTCCAAACAAAAGCGATGTTTTATGGAAAATTCTTTGTTTTGCATGTGCGATGATTTGCACGCCTTGGACAATTTGGGTGTGTGTGTGGAGGCAAGCGCATGGGATTGCATGCCTCATATTACAAAGACTGGATAAGCAACCTTATGCATCTTCATTCAAGTGAATTCTTAGCTTGAAAGTTTATAATAACAATTTTTTCTTAACAACAACTAAAGAAATTTCCTAATAGCTATCATCATTGTCATTATCATCATCAATTTCACTCTTAGCCCAACTATCTCATTCAATTTTTTCTTTCCTCATCCTTTTTATTCAGCTAACTGGTCTCATACCTGGCACTTCAATCTTATCCACAGACTGTGGTACACTATCCTCCTTTTCTCTTCTTGCATGTATAAACTGTTTTTTTGTGAGTGCAAATTTGTTAGCTGTCAAGTTTGGATAATTTTTTCAGTGCTCTTGTTGCAATAAGCATTTCTCCAAAACCTCTAATTTCCATGTTATATTTATTCAGGATGAGCTTCTTGGTCAAGTTCCCACATTTTGTTTTCCCTGTAGAACAGACAGGTATGTGAAAAGGAAAATTGCTTTGTTTTCATACCTTGTTTAAATAATATGATTGTTATATTCTTTATTATGCCCAAAAGCCTTATAAAATCAATCTGCAGGGGCTTGTTTTTAGTTAGAATTGAGCAATTGTTTTATCAGCATTTAGTATTTCTCTCTCCCATTTTTTAGTTAGTTTTTATTTTTTTTGATCTGTTAAAGGCTTGGTTTTGTATAATGTTTTGTATTGTTTTGTATAATGTTTGAGCCTAATGTTTCTCATGTTACACAGGAATATTTTTATCAAAAAATTTCACTTTGTTAAAAGTCCTTTTGAATGATACCCATTGAGAATGTTGTTTGAAATGTATCTCAACAAAATACATTGACGTGGTATTTTTTGTTGTCCTAAGCTCTCTTTACTTGATTATATAGTTGCTTTATTAGGGCAGACGTGTGACTACAATAAATAATATCGAGTTTAGTGAAACTTTCTTCACATTTGTTCACCATTTTTGTTTTTAAGCCTTGGTGTTCAGTATTTCACATTTGTGTTAACTGACATTGATGGGAAATTCAGATTTGGCTTTTGCCGTTATCCTGCACATGCTCCATCATGCATTTGTATCATCAGGTATGGAAGAATTTAATCCAAGATTTTGACTGACATTTTTTGCCCATGTGCATCTAGTACTTTGCATCAATCATTTATCAGTTGACTTACATGTGATGTATATGCCAGAGACATGTCACCAAATAATCAGGCCTTGTGAGGAGCAAAAAAGCAGGCACTTCACAAACAGAGCACCTTCAAATTTTCTGAGCACCTTCAAAGTGCTTTATTCAGCACCTAGGAAAAATGTTGCTTAACAAGATGAATGGTCCACATATGAACACAGCCTATGTACACTTGCCTATTTCAAGCTTTGTTATTTAAAGTCAGGGACGGATTAAAGTGGATTATGAGGGTGCTAAATAGTGATTGGATTTTCACCAATAACAAAATTCAATTTTTCTCATTTAGTTTTAGACAGCAAAAACATGCTAGGTGCTCAATCAATCAATCTCCTAGAACTTCCTAGGTGCATGCATAGGCACTTGCTCAGCCACCTCTCCTTGCAAATAATGATTTCTCCATTTTTGTAGCTATGCTCCATGGTGTGAAATGTTTTATGCTATTTTAAACAATATCTCTGAAGCAGAAATAAAGGGAAATGTAAGTAGAGAAAATAAGAAAGTTGCTTTGCCATTTTTGTAGGGAAGGATATATTTTTGTTAATTTTTTGTTCATCATGTGTATTCTAAAATTTTACTCAATGTATTATTTACAACTCAAGAACCTGTATAGCAACCAAGAATATTGCTGTAGTGAATTATTGAAGCTTGAAAAGTTATGATAGTTTTTCTGAAAATTATAGCTTAGTGAGATAGTAACATGCTTTCATATATTTAGAAAGTAAGCAAAATGGTATATTCTGAGAGAAAATGTGAGCAACTGATATGACCAGGGTAGGACTAGAACGCACCAGCAGCCACTCTGTATGTTGTACCCTGGTTGTGTCAGTCACTCATTTTCTAACAGTATATTTTCCCATATTGTGTTCTCCTATCAAATTATATTTGGCAATATAAAGTCTCCAAGAGATTGTCAGAAAAGTTCTGTATACAGAGGCTTAGTTTCCCACTGATTGCTATCGTTTTTAAGAAGCACATTTTTATGGATATTAAGACAGCACAGTTTAAAAATAGATAGGTAGGTTTCTGTGGTTGAAAGTCTGGAGAACAAGCTACTGTGCATTGTGGCCAAATGCATGGCCACCAGCCACATTATAAGCTTCGCCGTGTTGTCTGATGCGGTCTGTGCTTAGATCAAGGTTCACTCAAAGTTTGTAAAGATCTAGGTCTTATGTATCTGTTTGGGGAGCTTGCGGGCAAGAAAAGTATACATTTAAGTCATTCTTGATTTGATAAGAAATAACTGTCTCTTTATACTGTAAACCCTCGAGCTCCCCCCCCCCCCCCCCACCCAACTTGGTATTAGCCTCATCCTCAAATTAGCCCCTACCCTGGAAGTGAATTTTTAAATTAGCCCACACTCTGGAATAAGCCTCACTCCCAGTCATGTCAATATTTATCATTAATCAGTTTCAGTATTAATACATGTTGTTTATTCATTACGTATTTAATGAAAAATGAAAATCTGAATAAGATTCAGTCAATCTTTGGGTGAGTTGCAACCGCTTGGATTCGGTTAGATTTCAGTACCACCTAATTTTTACCCTTAAATATATAATTATGTTTGTAACTCTTTGGTGAGTAGAACAAAGTGGTCCTTGGTTGCAGTTCCATGTTTTACACTCAAATTAATCATCAGACAACTATTCTAATTGCAATTGCTGAATGGCTTTTGATATAATGATATTTTTGTAGCATGATCTAGTCACAGCACTGCTTGATGCATTACATGTCAGTCCAATCCCTGATGTTGGGTCATCATTCCATGTCACTGCATCTTTGAAATCAGATGGAAGTAAAGTTGTAAGTTGTCTGCCGTTTATTCTCGTTGAATTCACTTTTTTGAGAATCTATCCATAATGTACCTTCTATAATCAATAGTCTTCTATAATCGAAATGGCACGACGATGCTTTTAATTCCATAATTTGCAGCTTTATTTGTGCTTAGGAAAATTCAGTTTTTAATGGTTGGTAGCTTTTTTCATAGGACTACAAATTTGAAGTCCCAGATACAACCAAGCTACCGACCATTCCAGAAAATGTGAGTTGCAACATTTGTTTATCCACTTAAGGTTTCTCTCTTTCCATCTCTTCTTTTACAAACACTAATATTAAAATTATCTGCAAATCCTTTTCCGTTTCATGATCAGTGGCGGCGCCAGTAACTAGGCTCTGGGGTAGAGGAAAAAGATACAGTGGAATCCCGATATAACGAACTCTGAAGGGAACCAGAAATAAGTTCGTTATATCGGGAGTTCGTTAAACCGGGAGAAAACGTTTTTTGGTCTTTTCGAAGTTCACGCTGTGCACATCTCTAACTTCTGTGCAAATTTAACTCCAAAAACCAAGCTGAATTCAAATGTTACTAATGTTTAGTCATTTAAAATGAAACTCACTTCACCTCTAGTCGGCGACTGAACGACGTCTTCGATTACTTCACACTCTTATTTGTCTTCTTCTGCTTCTCCATCTGGGTCTCTCAATAAAAGTTTGTCGTCGCTCATTGCCAATGTCTCATGTGTAAGAAGGTATTCGGTAGTGTCAATGTACTCATTTGCAGTAATTTCTGACGCAATCAAACTTTCATCTCGTGCACTGAGTCTATCAGCCAGTGCTTGAAATATATCATCAGCATGTTTTACCGCTTGTGAAAATGATTTCCCCCCAGGTTAAGTGATTGCAAAAATGATTTGTGCAGATTAAAAATTTATGGAAAGTTCGTTATATCGAGGGTAATTATGATAAAGGGACCTAAAAATTGGTTCGTTATACCGAGAGAATTTATAAAGAGATTGTTAGGCAGAATCCGAGGGACCAGACATTTAGTTCGTTATACCGGGAAGTTCGTTATGTCCGGGGTTCATCATATCGGGATTCCACTGTAAAAAGTTTTAGACCAATCCCTTTTTAATGTCAGAAGACGCCCCTTTACCAGCAAGGAATGGCAATTTTACACCTAGCAAACGCTTGTCACTAAGCTTTGGTTACGCAAAGCAAGTTTCAAAATCATAAGATTACATTACAAAAAATATGTCGCCAAAATATTACCCTTCCCCAACATTTTCTCTTGGATTTTACAGAATTACGAAAAATTACGAAACTGAAACTGAGGGGGGCGTAGCTGTGGTCCCCCCTAGTCCCCCGTGGTGCTGCTATTGGTCACCATTTTGATTTGCCACAAATTTTTTACTTTTTCATATATGCTCTATTCCTCTATTTCAAAGGTAGTTTGCGTTTATTAATGTTCAATAGACCTTAAATTTTCTACATTAGTTTCATGTTTATTTTCATGAAGGAATCGGTCTTTCGAAATAAAGTTGACATCACTCTCAAAAAAGTAACTTTTTAAGATATATAATGTCACACTTAAGAGTGTTTTTCAGACGCATGTATGTCTTTTTCAGACCTATTGGCGATGCCATTAATTTTTAGACTATCTAAGATCTCCCTTTATATAATCATAAAGATTCTAATGCTGCTAATTTTTTCTGCAGCGAAATTTGACTGATTACTTTGCTGTTATAACCCCTGAAGTAATGGTACAATTGTTTGTCAGGTAGGGGAGCATATGAACTATAACTTTTGTTTAGAATCAGACTGTATTTCGAGAAATAAATGTTTTATTCTACATACAAAGCAACAGTTTTCGTATAAAGATTTGATTTCTGGTAAAAAAAACATGACACTATTCGCATGTCTTTGATTTGGGAAGAAATATTAATGTTTGTTTGGAAATATTGTCGGAAAGTTCTTTTATTTAGTCTTGATTCCTCCCAAAATGTTTAACTACCGCTCAGTTCCTGTATGGAACACTAAACAGCGTAATTATTGTAATTCAGTGACTAATGAAACACATTGAAATTCGCTAGATTTTAACTATGTACAAAAATTATGTATCAGATATGGGGCTCGAGATTAGTGGGCGTTAATGTCTTTATGTATTGGTTGAGAGATCATTTAATTTTCCAGAAACTGATGTAAAGAACTTTCAATTTATAGCATGTTGTTTGAAAGAAGAATTTTGGTCTTTTCTAAAAAGTTGAGTTTGGTGAGTTTAGATTCCATGCAATTTGTTTTGTCCGTGTACCCAGATCTCTTTTCTTTCTTTTTTCATTCGTTGATGATATTCCTTAAGTCCACTTTCTAATAAGCTTCTCGTACTGAAAAATTTCAAACATAAAAGACGGAAACATATTACATAACATTGAAGACATTCTTGTCATCGCTTGTTTTTATAATAACTAAAAGGAAATAGGGAAGTTTTCCTGGTGCTACATTCCCGTATTTCCTTGCAATTTTGAACTTTCTACGGCCGTGCCTCGTTTTATGTTTTTTTGAAGCTTGTTAATCTCAGCTCTGTTGTGATTCCAATTATCGGGTTTTTATTTCAGGTAACTGCCATTGTCCATGGTTCTGTTTCACTGCTCTATCCTATGCAATGGTATGTTACAACGGCCAAGGCTACACCTGTTACTCATTCGCTTGAAGGGATGTTTATTTTTCTCATACTCATAGGAGCCACAAGAGCACAATCTTTTTTATATGAACAAGCATTACCTTTCTGATATATGCTTGATGAGTGGCGAGCTTCATATCACCGGTGTTTTCTTTCTTTAACATTGCTAATTTGTTTCAGGCAGCACATATTTGTCCCAGTTTTGCCTCCAAAACTACTAGATTATTGCTGGTATGTTGAAAAGACTTCTATTTCTCATTAAGCTGCATCTTTTGTCTATATAATATCAAGTTTAGAAAACATTTTTCATATATGATTGAGATTTCTGGCGCCATAACAAGTCTGTCTATTCAAAGGGCTATTACCAAGCCTAGCAAATTTTGAATTTCTCTCATTGAATGGAAAGCAATGCATGTAACAGACCAAAATACATTCTTTTGTTTTATCTGGTTCTTTTCTTTCATATAAAAGAAAGCTTTACTTGGATCATTTTATTAATAAGTTTTAAGGCGCCTTTCTGGCCTTGATTATGGTATAGTAAATTAATAAATTATAAAATAAAGTAATTTTAGATTAGCAATCGTTGTAAGGGTTTCCAATTGAAGCGGAAATTATTGTTTTTCCAAGTTTGTAGACTCAGAGATATGGAATTAAATAATGTATGACGGAATTATTTGTTGCCTCCATAGCAATTCAAATATATTAAATCTCTATATTATTGTATTTTAACATCCTTGTTGTAAAAACGAAAATCAAAAAATGATTTTTCATTCTTCGCCCCCTTTTTACTAATTAATGAGCTTTGATTTAAATTTTGAACCCATTTCTTTAGTGAAAATTGAGTTTTGATGAATTTTATCTTGTCTGGTTCTGAAAGTTTTTTGTTTTGTTTTGTACTATACTTTTATAGCTTTGACATAGCCTGTTGAAGTAGCTTAGGACGCCGTCGATCATTTATATTTTGCATTTTTGGTTTTTTAAGTGCTCCTATGCCTTTTCTACTCGGTGTCCATTCTTCGATGATGGAGGTAGGTTTTTCAGTTTCTTATTACAACTTGCTCTTTTAAAATGCAATTTTGAAATTTTTTTCCGAGTTTTAAGAATGTATCCTATTTGATCGTGTTTGGTTACTTGACTTGCGTTGCTAGTGAATTTTTTTTGTTGGCCATGAGAGCTTGTGACGACAGAATGCGGCAGAAAAACCTGCACTGCAAGTTGGCCAAAGTATGGTAACCAATTTAATTCTAATGCTGAAATGTTCAAAGGTAATAACTGTATTTCTTGTCTAGCACCATTGCCAAACTATCTACTGCTGATTACTTTCAATGAAGCCTTGTCCAAATGTGAATCAATGAACTGATATTTTCTGCCCTCTCTGACGATAGAACTCCTTTATTCCTACATTGTTGAGGAACATGTACTTTTGCAGGATGTTCATCGAATGCCTTTGGATGATGTGGTAATCCTCGATGCAGATAAAAATGAACTCAGTAGTCCGTTTAATGACATGGAGATTTTCCCGCAGGAAGTAGTGAGTGACCTTTGATTTTTTCGTACCAGGTCATATGTGACGTTGGCATTGCAATAATGAGCTCCTTGCTATCACATACTCAAAAGTCCTACATCTCTTCATGTGCAAATCTTTGCTATAAGTGAAAGAATGGACTAAAACATACCCTGATATTTTTAAAGAGACCTCTTAGAGCAGAGGAATACGACATCTTAAGTACCACTGTAGTCAGTCAGATAGAAGCAGATGCTGTCGACGTAAATCGACTGACCATTGTTTAAGAATAATTGTTATCCCTGCTATCTTTTCTATGTAAAATCTGGACCTGGCAGCCACACAGTCAAAGAATATAAAGAAAGCCAGTTAATACAATAGAACTTTGAGTGCCACACCCAAACCCCGCCTTGTTTTCATTGTTTTTATTGTTTGTAAAATCTGGACCTGGCAGCCACACAGTCAAAGCATATCAAGAAAGCCAGTGAATACAAAAGATCTTTGAGTGCCACACCCTAACCCCGCCTTGTTTTCATTGTTTTCTAATGGATGTTATCAGAACTTAAGAGTATTGTTAGTTGAAGGTTGTACAGCTTTCTCGACTCTTGATTTAGATACGTTTTTCTGTAAGTGAGTGACCTGCGTTAAAAGTGGAGATCCCCAAGCGTTTCCTGTTGTGATGAAAATGGATTTGATCATAATCAAATCAAATTTCGTTGTTTTCCTTTCATGCATTCAACAGGGAGTTGATCCATTCATCACCACAGCGTATGAGCGCAAACCTGAATCGAAGTGAACTGTCAGTTATTTTTAGCATGGGCCATTTAGCTCAGGCCACTCACTTCAAGTTTAATGATTTTTATTTTCCTAATATTGTCAAAAAGTCTCAACCCTTAATTGCGAAAAAGCCCATTTTGGTTCTTACAACTACCAGGAGAAATTTCGATCCATTTGAATGTTTCTCTTTGTCAGAGCTCAAAGCTTCTGAGTCGGTTAAAAAAGCTTGACAGAGCTTTGGATGACTACGTTGCAAGTCAGTTCCTTCGTGCGCTTGTGAAGGTCATTGGTGGCTACAGAGATGCCTTGCGGTTTAAAGAACAAGAGAACGGGGAGGTAAAACATATACCTAAATATATTGGGGCGACTGGTTTTATTATTGTTTGAATTCGGTTTTCTTATATTTATATAGGAAAACTGGAGGATAAACGAAAAATGCATTACTTAGTAAATCATTAAATACTCATGTCGAAACAAAAGGAAGGGTCCGCCTCATATCCATTCCACTTAGGGCAGGGATGGCCCTGTTTTATTGTCTAGGGGCCTAATTTAAAATATTTTGTATCCAAGACCCAATAAAAACCTACTGTTGAGCCAAATTTCGTCCAGGAACCGAAGGTTGTCCATCCCGAGTTTAAGAACTTATTGTTTATCAAAACTTACCATACCATACCACATTATACCATACCATACCATACCATACCATACCACATCATACCATACCATACCACATCATACCATACCATACCATATCATACCATACCATACCATACCAGAGGCGGCGGACAGTGCTATTTATGCTATTTCATTAATAGCAATTTTTTTCCAAAGAAATGTTCTGCTTTTGTATTAGACAAATTAATGTAACATAAATTATACGAGTAAAATCTTTTCTGGATCTTGATTTCCTTATCCAGTTCCTTCATTCCATGATTTATTTGACCCCTCTGTGCTTTTTGATATTGCGATTGCCCGACTTAATCTATTCAAAGAATGCCGCGTGTATACCTTTCTGATCCACGCTGTGGCCGTCGATGGCCATGCTATTACTTGGCCCTTCTGAATAGCAAACGGAGGAAACTAATAGGAGTTGCGCCATAGTGTGGCTATGGTGTGACGCAACGGGCTATTGTGAAATACGCATATCTGACAGCCTTGCTATTAAATTCTTGGAATGAATAGCAAGAGCTCACACGCGATCACGCATACAAATCGTCAGTTCGATAAACGTTGGGAAGAGAGTAGAGACCTTTTCAGATACAAAATGAATCAAGTAGCGTCAGGTGGTGTACGATGGGGTGTTTCAACTGTCTCTTCCCTCATATCTATGCAAGGAGGTAAATTAACTCATGAACAGCGCCTTCGTCTTAAAAAAGACGGACGCCCATGCCCCGATGTTAAAGTTAAAAGTCGTTCGTGTGAAGCTGTGTATAGAGGTTTTTCTTGGATATGTGGTGATTCAGAAAAGAATACATATTTCTGCTGGCCATGTTTAGTCATGGGAGATCATTTGAAGGTAAGAAGATTACTATTTTCTATTTACTATTTTCTCTCGTCGGAAAGTCTCGTTTATAGCGGCTTTGCTATTACAAATTGAAGATGAATAGCAGGGCTTTTAACGAGCGGCGGAGAGCCGCGGTAGTCTAAACAGCCCTGCATATGTAGCCACCTTTTACAAACGCAAGGAATTGTGGCATTTTCATGAACACACTTATTCACAAGACACCGATTGATCAGATGTCCCTGTCATAGTCCCTACAAGAAGCCATTTTAGTATTACTTATGCTCAAGTTTACGAAACTGACCATCTATAACTTAATGTTTAGGTTTAGGCATAGTTAACTATCGTTTAGGCGTTTAGGTAAAGACTACATTTGCTGTAATTGTTTCCATTACTACCAAGATACCAAGGGGTGTATCACTCTTCCCAAAAGGCGTCCGAGATTTTTTAAAACATTAGTATTTTTGCCAAAGGTGTACGAAGGTGATACGCTCCTCGATTTCTACAAACAACTATTTGAAATTAAGAGCAGTTTGATGCTAAAATCGAGCTAAATATAAAAAACAAGGTTGCAACTCCACTGTAACTTTTATAAAAATGTGGGTGATAATAGAAGAATTTTTATCAATTTATTCACATAATTTATTTCAGATGAAGGCTTGCTTCGTGCAACCAACTGGATTTGCATCTGATGGCAGGAATTTGTCGAATGTTGCTAACAGGCACCAAGAATCAAAAAGTCACATGACATGTCACGCTTCGTACAAGCTTTTAGGGAATGTGGATGTGGCCAGTGCACTTGATGAAGCAAGACAGAGAGAAATTCTGAGACATAATGAAAATGCATCAAGATATTCAAAGATGATGAAGCACCATATTGATGTTGCAGTCTACTTGTCTGCCCAAGGACTCGCTTTCCGGGGGCATTCTGAAGACAAATTCTCTCCAAACAGGGGAAATTTCATTGAATTGATGGACTTGTTAGGGAACTACAGTCAAGAGTTGCGAGTTTTCCTAGACAAGGAACGGATAAGTTCAAGAAAATAACTGCAATTTTTTTCATAGATGTGCTTGAAAAAATGATCAATTTGCGATACACGTTTGTTGTAAAAATAAAATAAAAACAACAATAATGTTTGAGCTTAGACGAAATGTTTTCTTTTTTTCAAAATATTTCGTATCTTAATAGAAATTTTTGTGGATTTTTCAGAAACGAGCGTAGTTTTGGAAAATAGACCATCATTTAGGAGCAGTGATAACTTTATATCTGTATCCCTCTTGTAAAGGATGGGCGTTTCCGCCCTTTTAAAGGGCGTGGCCCCCGGACCCACGTTGTTCACTCGCTTCGCTCGCGATTAATAGCAATTTATTATTGCTCCCCGCCGCCCCTGTACCATACCATACCATTCCATACCATACCATACCATACCATACCATACCATACCATACCATACCATACCATACCATACCATACCATACCATACCATACCATACCATACCATATGTTTTTATATGCTTTCATATACTGCGTTGTATTCATTAACATTCATAGCAAGCACTTTGTTGTTTTTAGGGTGGAAAGATTGTATTCGACGAAGAGTCGTAAGTTTACTTCTATTATAAATCTTTCTCTCATTTTCAGTCAATTTGTCAATTGATTTGTATCGTTGCCTAGCAACCTTTATGTGCTCCTTCGACCTTCTTTATGGAATTGACTGTACATACTAAACGTTTTTCTTTGTTTTGCAGTTTTCTGGCAACCAGATCAAGCTCTATCAGGCCATTTTTGGAGCAAATCCTCCATTTGCAGTCATTTATTCAGGTTTTGTTTGATCTCCCTTAGTAAAGAGTTTTGTAGAACTACTTTTTTACTTTTGTTTATTGCTTTCTTTGTTCTTCTTCTTACTCTCTTCTGGTAAAAGTATTTTAAAATTTTCAATTTCAGTTCATAGCAGGAAGGCTGGATTTACTAAACGCTGGAATCGAAGTTGGGGATATTTTCGAACAAGAAATTCTTGCTGACAGTGGAGGTAAGTACAACCGTCATGTATTGTCCATTTGTTGCTGTCATTTCTAGAATACACAGCAGGTAAACGTATAAAGAACATCACCTTTAGTCATTTTTCAGTTAACTTTCTTGAATTTTTTCCCCAACTTTTACAACTTTCAGTATCTGCTCGCATTTTGTGTTGACATGTTTCTGATATGTGTTAAAGGTTAGAAAAAAAGATTTTTTGTAAAACATCTTGCGTCAAATATGGTAAAAACATGATTTATATCAAATTAAGGTACATTTAACTTGCTAACAAAGGCTTTGTTGTTCAAACAGATACATCAAAATGGAAATTTCAACATCAGCAATGGATGAATAAAATGAAGGTGCGTGTGTAACAGGTTTGATCGTCTTTATGTGCCAGGTGATAGTTGAAGAATACGTTCTTACAGCTGACCAAATGGTTGTGGAGTAGTCTGTGCAAATCGAGTGCACGCCCCTGGATAGGCTGGGAAATTGAAAGCAGTGACTTGGTCTATATTGTTCTAATATATTGTTGGTCTAACTTATTTTGATTCTCTTGGAATTTAGATTCCATGGTAGTGCTAAATTCTTTAATTGAGTCCATTAGAACCAGAGCATTGATAAGTGACTAATTTATCGTTTATTTCCATTTTAGAAAGGTGGAGGAGCACTGAAAAAGACAGTTGGTGTCCAGTACGCCTTTTTGAAAGGAAAAGCCAACGACATTGAACTGAAAAGTAAAGTAAAATCGTTTTATAAAGGGGCAAAAAGTGGAGTTAAAACAAGCTACAAAGGTGCAAAGTCACAGTTAAAGGAGATCAAACATCAACTAAAAACGAAGGTATTGCTCGAGATCACGTGGTTATTTCCTATTCATCACGGGTGATAAAGGTGTCGGTATCTTGAATTGCTTTTCAGCTTTATTTGTGGACCTTGGTGAAGTCTTTCAGGGAATAGTAGCTGCGGCACATCAATCCGTGATAGTGAAATCTGTTGACGCAGTATTACATTTCTTTTGTCGTTTTCCAAAAGGCATACTCTCTATCAACTATGTGCCGTTTTGTATGATACCTCATTTCACAGTTCTGCGCCGTTTCTTGATGAGCATGTTTTCTTGAATTTTCTAGGATGCACAAGCGCATTCTGACACTCTACCGGGCCTACAAGTCAAGCGGTCAGAGTCGATGCCTGCAAGCAAACTGGCTAACGTGAGCGCTTCACCGTTCAGACATTCAATGTATAGCACACTTCCTTCCCATCGTATTGTGAGTACATCTGTTTATAATCGCCTATTGTTTTCAAGGAAAAACCGGTTGAAAGTCAGAACTGTTTTATAGTTTTAGCTTGAAAACTAGGATATGTTGTAAAACTTTGTACATCTAGCCTCTCTCTTAAATTCTAGCATCGAGGCCCCAAGGATGTTGGGAAAAGTGGTTCACAGTTAGCAGTGCGCCAAGGGATAACAAGATCCACGTCTTCAGACTGTATCAGTGTTAACAGAACTGATAATATGATTGAAGAGAGTGAAGAATCTAGCGAAGAAAAGTTAGCAAAGAGAGAATCAAGCAGCGAGTCGAACATACTGGATTTAATAGTCCTAGATGAAACGCTTCCTGATGCTACTGTGGAAAAAAAGGTAGTAGCAATAAAGGTTATCGATAGCTTGTTGGTATGAGCAATAATTGCATTGTAAGAATAGTATCATTAGGTTCGCCAAAATCAATGTTGGTAGGAGAATGATTGAAGTGTGTAGCATAAACGGAAAACACTGGAAAATATTTTGGGTAAATGCCATCTCTTTTAATTTTACAACTGATGTACTTAAATTAAAAGGTTTCGGCCAGCAGCAGATCCAGGATTTAAAAAGTAAGGCACCACTGCGAATGCCAAAGTTTGACATTTTAAGAGAAAGATAGGCCTAAAAGGAGCTGACAGGTGACCTATCAGAGCTGCAGTTTTTGTAGATATGTTATGTTATTTTAAATGTAGAAAATGTCCTTGCTTTTGATTAGAAGATGTTTTCTGAGCACAATATTTCTTTTATTTGTAGGATGCAACATTGCTTGCGTTGACAAATCCAAGCTTTAGCGATGACCCATTTTTTATAATCGAAGATGAAGAGGTGAAAATGGAACACAAAGGGGAAAGCTTTTTGGAACATAGTAAAACGTCCAATACTAGCTGGGTTACGTTTGACGATGCTGAATCGATATCAGCAACCAAGTCTGACGACCGAAACTTGAACAGCCCGATTGTTGAACTTGGTTATGAGGACTTAATAGGACAAAATGCATGCGAAAATTTTGTAATAATTTCACCAGAAAAATCTGAATTTGATAGCAATCCATTAACACTTGGCCAGCAGCCCAATAATCCTGCTACAAAGGAAGACAAGGATTCACTGCTAATACAGAAAGACGATTTAAACTCTTCTCTGTTAACTGACACTCTTTGCTCGATGTCAGTAGAAACAAGGTCGCTGTTCACAAGACCACAGGCTATAGATGCAGTGAGTCAGGGAGCGGCCTACAAGGATGAGACGTTAGGGTCTGAGACGATAGGACCCGGGACGGCTAATATAGAAAAGAAAAAGCGAAGACCACCTCCAAGACCGCCATTGCCAACCGCACGGCCTGGATCGATCAAAGGTCCGTCTGTGACTGCTTTCCCTCCTCGAAATATCCCTAATCCTAGGCCAATTCCACCAAGAAACATTCCGAAATTGACTTCTTCCTCATACGCCGACTTGAAACGTGACGCACAACGTCGAGCTACAGGATCAAAGCAAACATGTGTTGACAGCGATCCATTTGCAGACCTCTTGAACGAGACTCGGAATGGTATAGCCCAGAGTATTAGTAAAAAATAGATCTTAGAATTGTAAATGATTATATGAATTAAATAAGTTAAAATATTCGAGTGTTAATTATTATAATTAGAGCAATTAGATTTGGAATTGTTTTTGTTGTTTTACGGTTTTTCATTTGCCTCGCATATGAAAATTGAATTTCTCTTATTTGTTTAAAATTTTAAAATTCCCCAAACGGAATTGTGTATACCTTTATTTTAACTGCTGTTGGTTTTCCGAAAGTCTAGAGTCCAGAAAAGGCCGTGAGTAGCATAGCAGTTATTTTGGGATATATGTTCGAAATCTTTAAATTCTGATCAAAGATATTGTGACCTCATCACTTCGCCGCTCTTTAGACAAGTCGGGAGAGAGGAAGACAGAAATTTTAAAGCTGGCAAAAATTGCTCCATAATAGCCTTTTCAAAGGGAAATCGATGGTCTATTGAATTTAATAATGTAAGGTCACTTGAGCTGGAGGGGCAATTGCACCTAAGTTAGTACGTTAAAAAGCCCTGAATTGCTCGTCATAGAGGATATGGTCTGAGGCGCTTTTAAGAAAGAAGAATATTTTTATGCAAGAACCTTGTGACGATCAGCGGCCTCCTGCTAAGCGGCCTCGTGCTAAGCGGCCCAAGGTCATTCCGACATTGCTGTGAAAGACGCGGCTATATCAGTTGCCACAAGAGCCTTTTCTGGATTTTCACTAAATTCTAATTTTACTTGGTTTTGCAATGTGAATTTTAACATTGTAATTTTTTATTTGTTGTTGTATTCTGATTATATATGTAATTATAAGCCAGTTCTTCGAAATAATTTTTGAGATAAACTGCCAAGAATACAAATGTAAGCCTGCAACCGTGACGAGCTTTTTATCTTTCATTCCCTTTTCATTAACATTTGCAGCCTCTATTCCCGTAATTTTTAGATATACATCAATGAAAATTTGGAAAAAAAAACAAATTCACCGATGCTGGGGTACGTAGATAATCGGGACACAGAATATTGCTTTTCCCAACTGAATTAAAGAATTTTTTATAAAGCTCTCTCTCTTCAAGTACCATGTCCGGCGAGGACGTTGGCGATCATGGTTCTCCACAGCTTCCTATCCCTTGTTCTTCTCATCAGTTCTTGTTCTGACACCTTTGCTCTCTCCCTCTCAGGCAGTTGGGCTGCCATCCATTTGCTTAGACTACCTAAGTATGTCAGCCGCTGTCTTCCTCTGCTCCTTTTACCCTCGATTCTTCCCGTTAGTGTCAAGTTCTCAAGACTTTCTTTTCTCATTATGTGCCTAAAAAACTCCAACTGTCTCTTCCTGATTGATCTCATCAAGCTTCTTTCCTTTTCTGCTCTGCGTGATACTTCTTCATTCGTAATGTGATCTGTCCAGGATATTCGGAGCATTCGCCTTAGGAACCACATCTCTACTGCCTCCAGTCTTCCTTCCATCTGACTTGAGATTGTCCAACACTCACTGCCATACGTAATGATAGAGTTTACATAGCAGTCTAACACTTTGAACTTGGTATCCATGGACATCTTTCTATCTTTGAGTATCTTCCCCAGTTTTTGAAATGCGTCTTTCGCCATTCCTATCCTTCTTTTGATTTCAGAGTTACATTTTGCATCATCTGTTATAACACTTCCTAGATGTCTCTTCTACTACCCTGTCAAGTAGTTCTTGTAACTTCTCTGCCGACTCAGAAATGAGAACTGTGTCATCCGCATAACGCAAGTTGTTCATGTTATGGCCTCCGATGATAAATCCCTGCATGCCGTCTACTTCTCTTAGAATTAGTTCGCTGTACAGGTTGAACAAATCGGGCGAGAACACGCATCCCTGTCGTACCCCTCTTCGGATCTGTGTAAACTCACTCATTTCATTCTCAACTCTCATACACGCCGTTTGTTCCCAGTACAAATTTCTGATTAGTCGGATATCTTTTCCATCAAGTTCTAAACTTTGCAGCATCTTTAACAGTTCTTCATGCTGTACCTTATCAAAAGCTTTTGTGTAGTCAATGAAACACATATACAAATCTCTTTGCATTTCAATTGCTCTCTCAGATAACATTCTTACCATCCAAATTGCATTTCTTGTCCCTGCATCTTCTACAAAACCACATTGCTCCTTTCCTATTTCTGGTCTTATCTTGCTTCGCGATCTTGCCATGATAACCTTCAGGATAATTTTAATAATGTGACTCATCAAGCTGATTGTTCTGTGTAGTTCACATCATGGCACCCGGTTTCTTCGGTAGTGCGATGAAGATAGACTTGCTCAATTCTTGAGGTATTTCTCCACTGTCATAGATTTCATAAAGCTCTACCGACTTTTAATCCTCCTGTCCCTGTCCCCTCCGGTTGAACTTTCTGAAAGAAGCCATCAAATTTAGCACTGATGTTTGTTAATATCTGGGTGATTTCTTTCTAGAATAAAACTAATTAGAAATTATAGAATCTAAATTCCTATTCTCAAACTTTCTTGGAAAATGCCCATGGATTTTTCGTTTAATTTCGAAAGAAAAGGTTCCGGGTTGACAAGGAAATATTTAAAATTGGCTTAGGTAGGGTTAGATATACTTTTTTCTGGGAATCCATTGTATAGGGGATTTGTATCTATAGCAACTACAACAACAATTAAGTATATCGTCAGTCAAATAAAGTTCGGTTCCTGCAAGTTTGTAGAAATTTCAAAAGGTATAGTTGAGTTTGACGTGTAGCTCCTGAGAAATGAAGTACGACATATTTATTATATACGCCAGAGAAGATGCAAAATTTGTTCGATCGCTCGCAAAAGGTCTTGAAAGAATCAATATCTCTGTGTTATACAAAGAAAGTTTAGCTGTGCTCGACATGGCGTCAATGAATCCTTTGAAAAAGTCCTTAGGTGACGGTGCGTAGAGTCTTTGAACTTTTTCAGATATCCTAAAGTAATAAAAACATATAATAACTGCCGTATCTTGAAATCGCTGCTGGTTTATTGTTTTCAAAATATGTTATTAAAATAGTCTGACGGTCCCTTTGCGATTAAGCCATCCGGCCGGCTGTTGCCTATTTAAATATTTCATTGTTTCTCTCATCAAACTTTAGTTGCTCGGGAGAAATTATGTATGGGGGGTAGCTCCCCCTTGGTCCTTTCTACAACCTGTAATCTGAGGCTTTTTGGATTTGAAAGATAGATTGTGTTAAAGGTGATGTGTGGTGGTGGCCATAGACACGAAGGAAAGGGGTGATGGTGTCATTGCCCCCCTTTTGTCCATTTAAGAAACTTCGGGAGTTGTTTTGGAGTACATACCTTTTTCTTTTCTGTGTATTTCCTTAAACTTCTTAAATCAATTAACTGTCAGCTATGTAGAGTAGATAAAAGAGGAGTTTAACTGGACAGCTGCATAATTTTTCTAATCTGAAAACATGTTCAAGTAAATTCCCTCAGTCCTCAGTGATCTAACGCAAACATTTCACTGAACATAAATCAAAATCTACTTCTTCACTTTTTCTGTGCTGTGATTTGGTCTATTTCTGAAGCAATTTATAAATGTGCCCCATATTTTTAACCATGGGGGAAGAGAGGGGTAACGTGCAGCAACTTCTTTATTGTTCCCATTGATCAATTTTTCGTGCACACAAGGCCCCTGATGAAAGGGGGCCATGCCCTCCATTTTTTCGCAAAGTCGTTTGTTATGATTGTTAAGATTTTCAGTGCCTCCCTCCACTTTCCATTGCAGGATGTTGGAGCCCATGTCACACATTTAACCACTGCCAAAATAAAATTTATAAAATGTTCAGGGAATATTTGCTTGTTTTTTCCTTAAATTAACTGTGTCATCAATTGGTAAATCTAATGTAGGGCTAATGGTTTGCATCTCAACTCGCTCATTAAAGCAGTGTTTCCTGCAGCACATTAGGTTGCTAAGAAATACTGTCTGGTGTGTAGTCTAGTGATCAGCAGAGTAGCCATGTAATACCCTTTCATATCATATATACACTTTGATGAGAATGAGTTTATATTGTGACCAGTGGCAGACACTTGAGGGGGGAGAAGGGGGTGACTGCCCCCCAATACTTTAGAGGACAATGGTCTTTTGTTCTAGAACAATGGGAAATGTGATGTCATCTTATTAAAACAACAGCCTTGCCCCCCCCCCAATATATGACCAAGTGTCCGCCCCTGTTTGTGACTATATAGGCTACATATTATCAATTTAAAAATTTTCTGTTGGTGGTAATTTTAAACTATGTTTGCTTTTTTATCAGGATTCCAAATGGCACTGTATGGCATTATAGTCATCAGCAAGGAATTCTTTAAGATTGGCTTTGGGGCAGATGACCTTGATTACCTCTCTGAAGTTTTGTTGATGGAAGAACAAATCCTGCATCCACTCTGGTATTATGTTAATGATACTGAAGTTTCAAATTGGTATCCCAAGATGGGGATGAATATTGCTTTGCGATTTCCTCCAGAGACAGAGGACTCAATTGCAAGGAAGTTTGTGGCAAAGCTAGCTGGTATGGCATTTATAGGATATAACATATAGACATGCCTTTCTCTATTCTTAACAAATTTCATGAAATGTAGCATAAGATCTTAAAACACTCTTTGCTACTTAAATTTAAAATTCATTTTCTCCTTCAATGATTTTCATTCATTATTATTGGCCGAGAAGGTGCTGATTATTGATAAGTATTATTTGAAGCAATAACAGCTTTACTTTATATCAATATAAAAGGTCCTTGATCATCAAGCCTAACATGGGATTTGGGTCAAGGTTTTCTGGAACAATCCTTGAAATGCACCTTCTGTTAGCTATTAGTACATAAATACATAATAATACTACCAGTTTTTGATTGGCAGATATCTTAAGAAATTTCTAGAAGGGGGGTTGCTAAGTTGAGGTATGGGGAAGTGTGCAAAAACAAGGAGTTCGCAGCCATGTATGGGTGCTTGGATGGCAAAGTTACTGATTTGTTTGCAAATAAAGGATGGCTCACCTACTCTGTAGGCAAATACTGACAAGAGGGGCATATACCATAAATGCAATGGGAAAAGGGCACTGGAATGAAATGTTTAGAAAAACATTTCATGCCGCAAAGCGTTCTAATTATGATAAAATCATGTGAAATTCGCAATTTATAAGTCGTGATCTTTTTCTAAGGGTCAGGGTTTATAAAATTTTTCCTAACCAGCACCAGACGCTATAACGCTATATCTGTAATAACGTTTGTCCCAGGCTCCAGTATTGGTCACTACGTCATTTAACCCATTGAGCTCTAAATAAAAGCTATTCAACAGGCTGATAACGACTAAAACGGGCCTCCTGAGGGCATTAAAAGATGTTATTAACAAATCTTTGATTTTGAATCCTCTAGAGGCAGTTTAAGGGGATAGTAGAACATTTACATTTGGTTAAAGGGAATTGTTTTGCTTATTGAATCATTCAATTACCTCCATTGTTTTCTCTGTTAAAATGAAGGAGGTAGTTTCGATGTTTACGGAATAGACGCAAATTTTTTCTGTCTTTTATTGATTTTTTTGGTGCAATTACTAGCATGAGCTGGTACAAATCTGTAAAGAGAACAAAATATCGCTTTTTTAAACGTATTTTGATTTTCACAATCTACATGTTTGCGGGAGGACTTATCATTATGTACTTGGAATCGAAGGAAACGAAAGGTATTTTGCCGCCCCTTGCTGAATTGCAAGTTTTGAAAGTCAATGTTGCTAAAGCATTAAACGCAACAAGTAAAGAGGTTGATGACTTGTTTTCGAAGTTGGTTAATGCTATGGAATCCAATGGTTTTTCCGAGCCCTACAAGTGGGATTTTTATGAATCGTGTTTTTACGTTGGATCACTGCTGACAACTATCGGTAAGTATCAACTGCAGACTTGTGACATGTACATCTCTATTGACTCCTGCAATACCACAACTTTTCTTTTTCAAGCTCTCAAATTTTTAAATTTGTCTAGACTCTTGGATTTTGTATTTGCGAAAGCTGATCTTTAGTTATTGTGGGTTTATTTGCGAAAATGCCTCTCCACACTTATTGTTTTCCTTCTTGGCGTAGATATTTGATGCGACGAGATGAAACTATCCTTAGCTTCATTTGTTTCCTCTGCGTCTACTAAGATGCTGGTTTTTCCAAAAAACGGCTTCTACAGGTAAAAATAAACAGCCATTTGCTTACCGACCCCTTAGGAACATGAATCAACCAGACTTAACGATCAATATGGATGATTATTTATCACGTACAAATTAAGAAGATCGTTCATTTGTCCACTTAAAGTGGTTCTTGGTTGTTATCTTTTTTCACACACTTCACTGTCCATCATATTTTTTTCTATTTTAACATTTCTGCCAGTCAGAAAGTCGATTGTGATTTGAAATGAATTCGTTGCTCAATTCCATTTTGACTTGGAAGTTCTACAGGTTCCTTTTTTAACTAAACTGTTGATTAGTGTCGCTACCTCAGATTGTTGATATTTTGAAACTTTGCATTTTGTTAGAATGGGCTACTCCCAGGATTAATATTTTAGGTTGTTTTCCTTTGAGACGCATCACTTCTCTCCATAAAGCATATGGTTTGCTCTAAAATACCCATAATTTAGTGTATTAACTATCATATTATACCGTATGTATCTGGTTTGTTAGGTTTAGTCCTTCGTTAGGTTAGTACATAATTCGGTTCAGTTTTTGTAAACCTGAAGTTGAATTCTTACATGACTTTTTCCTTTCCAGGCTATGGGCACATAACACCATCGACCATTCGTGGCCGGGTGTTCTCGATAATATATAGTTTGGTTGGCATACCGTTGACGTTGCTTGTTATCCGAGACCTCAGTAACATAATTACGAATTGCGTGCACAAAACGACCATCAAGCTACTGATTTTCTTCGACCGCCATGGAAACTCTAGCGATAACAGAAACAGCAACTTTGGTGCAAGTGACCACGTCATGTTGCGTAAACTGAGTCGAAACATAACGTCGCCATTACTTAGTAATTATGCAACCTCTGTCAAAGTTCTTTCCATCATAGTTCTATTTCTTCTTGTTGTGATTTTCTTGCTCGTCTCGGCCCTAATGCGCGTATATGCCGAAGGTTGGACATTCTTTGAAGGCTTTTATTTTTGGTATATTACGCTGACAACAATAGGCTTTGGTGACTACGTGCCGTATGATGGAAAAAAGCCGCCCAGTGATTTTCTGGTTGTTATCTACTATTTTGGAACATTTTACCTTCTGCTCGGCCTGTCTCTTGTGGCAAGTCTAATTCAATGCATCGTCGTACTTCTTCAGGGTAGATTGCCTTCAGTGAAGCCATCCCGCTCATCCGGTACAACTCGCTTTCGCTCGTCGATATCCAGGAATTTTTGCCGCCATTGTGCAAGTGCAACTCTCCCAACTCTAATGCCACGCCGCATCTCCTTCGCAGAAGAAGACTTTACCCGGCTCACGGTGGACAACAATATCCCTCGTTCCAATCCGCCACCAACTGTCAATCTCTGCATTACAGCGGCAGTCTGTGGAGGCGCTTTAAATGGTTTACTCTTTCAGCCGTGCCAATCAACCCATTCGTCTTTGGGTCTGTCCGAAAAAGCCATCGAAAGAGCTTCAGCGAAAGCGGTGTGTTCACATGAACCCGAGGAATCTGAATCAGCAAACAGCTCAGGTTTTGCAGTTGATGGAGGAGCTTATCCAGCGTACACTCTGTCCCAAATCCATTCGGAGAGTATTCGAGATTCTTTTCACAGAGGCTTTGATCAGAATATAAACTGTGCTGAAAATTAGAACTTTAAACGTTTTTAAAAACTTCTTTTGTTGTACACATATTGTCAATCTGGCGTTTTAGGGATAATATCGTTATGTCACATTCATGTTTGGAATTGAATGCTACAAAATCCTTTACTTACTTCCTGAGACTTTAGTTTTTGCTGTAATGTTATATTTTCTCTGACCGATTATTTTTTCTAATCATAAGTATCTCCTTCATGTTTTTAGGAATTGTCATTGCCATTGAGATTGTGTCTAGCATCTAGCATAACTCTATGTCACTGTAACTTTCTAAAAACGACGGTTTGATTTGAAAGCCAACCTTTCAATAAAATGTTTCTAGTACGATGCCACCTCCTGCTAATTAGTACCATTGACATAACACCTCGAACATTTGTGGCTGCTAGTGTTGTCAAATTGGTCAGTTGTCCGTATTTGCATTGCATTTATTTCCTTTTGATCCGCTTTCAATTTAGTCCGTTTCACCAGGCCAGGGCATTTATTTCCTATTCTGCTCAAGGGAAATGGGGGTTCCGATCCCATTTCCCGACAAAGTTGGGGAACCACCTTTTTTGCCGACAAATCTAAAAATTTGCCGACAAAGGACCCCTTTATCGTAAAGAACTCATCGTTTTTTCAATGGTTTTTTTCAAAGGGGTTGTTATACCACCACTTGATTGAAAAGAAGCACAGGGCCGTGGGCCTGTAATTGTTCAGGCCTGCTTAGCAATTTCAGGACGTTTTCCATCTAAATGCTGACTGTGGATATTTTGTACCTAAGAGGTGCGATTGAAAGAGAACTTTCATGATAGTAGTTCCGGACTCAATCTTCCTTTTCGAAGTGGTATCTAAATTTTGACAAAATGCTTGAAGAAAATAATGCTACTGCTAATGTGATGCTACGTAGCCCATTTCAATCCATGGTTTTGGCTGGGGTGCAATTCATTCTTGAAAAAAGTGCACGAGATTTCCACCAATACAAATGGATTCTTCCACTGATTTCCTGATAAACAATTTTAACAAAAATGATAAACAAAAATGACTTCTACCAAAGGTGTACGTGATTTGTCCCTCAGGAGGGATGGTTAAGAAGGGTTGCCAGTTAGCATGTGGTATCATTATGAAATGGCATTTATAATCATCAAAAGGAAACTTAAAAGTAAGATTATGTTTTAATAAGATTTTCTACTCCAAAGACGTATCAAAAGTTTGTTTTGAGAGGGACGGGGAACCAAGCGCTGTGTTTGGTTTTTGCTCTCATTCCCTGTGTTATTCCCAGCAATCACACATAAATCACCTCCCCCCTGTTTTATAATATGCGGTTCTTGAACAGCATTGCCTTTAATTTATAACTTTGATGTCAATCATTTATTTTTCAGGTTCTGCTGAATTACAGCATGATGTACTCAATGGCTTTCACTCCCGTATTCAATACATGCCACCAACAGTCAGCACCTATCGGCCAGTTGGTACGTGATTTAGCTCTTCTACAATTTTAATAGTCAGTATAAAAGAACATAAATTTTCCAGAAATTGATTTCTATTCTTGAAGATAAGTTATAGTAATGTTCCATTGTGTTACAAAATCAATCTTCTAACTTCGAAAAGTTATTTCAACGATGAATTCGTACAGTTTCAAAGAATACACTTAACCAATTCTCTTGAATTCTCTCGCTATCCATTCGAGTACAAAACGTTTTTGAGATCCTGCTCTATGTTCTCCAATTCTGTGAATTTCACCGATCGCCTAGATTGTAACTTAATGTGGCTCGTTATTATTATGAGATTACAGCCGATTTTAATACGCAAAAATTCACTTCAAAAGGTCCGTCTTTTAGTTTGTTTGTCGTGAATGTTCATGCCCAAAGTTTCTGTTCAAAACCGAACAGTTCTCTTTTGGACTGATAAGACAAATTATTTGCACAATGGGAGAAGTTAACTACAACTGTTTAACATAGAAAAATGTTTCCACAATTCTCCTAACAAATTCCTGTGAGAGCCTTATGAACAGTTAAACCCTTGATTGCAGTGAGTGAGGTAGGGTGTAAAATTTATCTGAATGAATTATTTCCAAATATTCCTTGGAGTTATAATTTTTTTTCAAATCTTAAAATCCCCTGTAATTACTTTCTACTAGGTCGTTTATAAACCTATACTTCAATATAGCCTTGAAGCAAGCCTGCTAGTTTATCTCGTTATTCAATTTAATGTTTATCATAGGGGCGGCGCCAGCCACTAGGCTCTGAGGAGGGGGGGGGGGAATTTTTAGGCCACGCCTTTTAACTGTAAGAAAAGGCCCCTTAACGAACAAGGAACGCCAATTTTGCCAATAATTTCTATTGATGAGAGCATCTCGGGTATAACAGCTGAATACATTGAAAACAACTTATTGACACTAGGTCAAAACAGCTGTCCCTTAATAGCATCTCTCTTCTCTAAACGTTTTTCTATGTAGCATAACTTTTAAATTTCTTTTGAGGAATCGCAAATACATACTCTCTCATTATAAATAGCCTGGGCAGCATTTATGAAAACAAAATCACCTGGCTCCTATCCGCTGGTTTTCGCTTACTTGTGAGAATCCTTGACGGTGACATCTGTATTATTCTCGTAAACATTTTATATGTTGATATTGGAAATGGATTCTCTTTTCTTCGACAAGGCCTGGATTATTTCAAACACAAATTCGTTAATGATATTTGGCTTGATTTATAGAATTCCAAGAGTCAAGTACGACAATGTCGTTTCAAAGAACTGAGAAACAAGAATATGATGATCAACGACGAACTTCCGAGGGTCAGTTTTTTTCTTGTGCACTGAGTTTTAAGATC
This sequence comes from Rhopilema esculentum, assembly GCF_057945365.1. Lineage (NCBI taxonomy): Eukaryota > Metazoa > Cnidaria > Scyphozoa > Rhizostomeae > Rhizostomatidae > Rhopilema > Rhopilema esculentum. Next base: position 8,756,593 of record NC_142825.1, read on the forward strand.
AGCATAGTTTGAATACAGCGATCTTGAGATTTCAATTTTCACACTCTTGTTTATCGTCTTTGTTTTTATTCATTATGCTAATTGCTTTTTCATGTTGTTTCATATTCAAGTACATACTAAACAGGATTTTGGTATAGCCTTTGGTGCTTCTGTATTGTTTTTTGTTAAGGTCAATGGGTAACCATGCCTATCATGCTCCCATTGGCATCGTCTTTGTAATCTTGTTCTTGTAAAATGTTCTTTTTTAGACTGTGTATAAAAAAAAGAAATATTCAAATACTTTCTTCGCCCTATTTAAAACTTTCAGTTCTTATGTTCAAGTACCTTCTCTGACATATTCAAGACTTTCAGTTCTAAGATGTTTTATCATTGCATTTCCTGCCTTGAACTAAATTTTACCAGCCTCATAAGTGTTATTAATTTATAATCTAACTTGTTGACCGAATGGGAGTTTAGATGAAAGTTATGAATGCAAAGTAAGAGACATCTTAGATTACCATAACAAAGACAGGTTTCACTGATTATTTTTTTTTTATATATATATTCTCATAAAATTTAGAACGACAATCAATTAAAAAACAAAAGCCTAGGGAGCATGGAAGTGCATAACAACCCTAAGACTTACACTTAACATAGAGACACAAATATTACAATAATAAGCAATAAAAGTGATTGGGGTGGTGTCGCCCATCGTTCCTGATTATTTCAAGTCATGGTCGAAATCAATAGAGATAGGAGTATCCTATCTCTGTGTCGAAATCTAATAAATTGATGTTGTACAACGGTATTGGCCATTAAGCAAAGAGTATGTATTAATTGTAGGAAGAAGTCTTTCAATTCTAAGCGTTTTTCAATTTAACTGATTATAGAAGTCTTTATTTATAGATACGTCTATACCCGGTTTAAATGAGGCATCGAACAGACAATCACAAATCAAGGAAACTGAAAAACAGATTGATGGTAAGTATTGAGCTACTGGTGTTTATTATTGAATAGGTTCGTTCGCGAAATTCTTCTTTCTAAGCTGGTGCACTTAAGTTTTTTATATTCTTTTTTTCAAAATAATAAAATTATTTTCTATTGATGCATGTAATACCAGCATACTCGAAGTTACTTGTGGTGTTTTTCAGGGGTCTGTTTATTTTCCTGGTACTTCCCTCTCCCTGAGGTGTGTTTGTGTCTTTCCTTAAAGCCTTATTAATTTCTTTAATCTTTTATAGACGAACCAATTCTTGAGTGTTTTACTATTGATCTGAGGCACGAAATTGGCAGGCGACTGGATGTGTACCTTAAAGGTCTTTCGAACTGGAAAGATCTAGCTGGCGTTTTTCGAATTAAAGATGAACCTGAACTAAGAAGTCTACTTCGCACAAAGGAACCAACGATGAGTTTATTGGATATTATTGCTGGACAAGGTGTAACAGTTGGTCAACTAAAACTTGCTTTAGAAAAGATTGACCGATGTGATGTTGTCAATTTTATAGACAAGTATCTTTCTTCCGTTTTCTAATGTATAAATATTTGTAGATATTGCTTATAGCATTGGTTTGTAAAATGGTACTGTTAGTAAAATGGTGCACAAATGAGTTATCATGATACTGAGGAACAAATCCAAATAGCAATTAATAGCTAGACAATCGAGAAACAATTTCATGACGTGAAATAATTGACCGATCGTAATATTAAAGAGATATCACTATACCTTTGTTAGAATCATGTACGATTTCTGACCAATATCATTTATAATGGTACTAGCTCAATTGTATTCGGTTCTGCTTACGATATTTGACAACCTATTGCAAGTCTACAATATTGCAAGTCTATATATTGCATAAAGCTCGCCTCCCAAGTTTGTAGATAGCCTTCAGATATCAAAGCAATATTGAGTCACATCAGATTTTTGCAAAGATTTCTTCCTCACTTTGTGGGAAAATCTTCATTACTCCCCCGTACAACTCTGGCTAGAACCTAGAAAAAAGTGTAACGGAAAGAAAAGGAACGTAGTGTTTTTATCATTGAAAACACAACTGCGGTTGCACAAGACAGATTATGAGAGAAAGACTAAAAGTATGAAAGAAATTCCATTGTTCTTATATCTATAAACTTGTAAAACGTGTTGAATGTTAAGCAAGCTAGTTATTTATTATATCGCCGAGCAGACTTAGTATTGTTTATTGCTTTTTAAGACAGATGTTCAAGATCTTACAATTTTTTCATTGAAAACATAAGATCACCTTCTGAAAATTCTAGTTTGTTTTGAACTTGGATGCTCTAAGTTATAACTTCAAGCATATCCTTGATCATATCTTGAAATCTTGCTAAATCTCATTAGCTAAGCGATAACGAAATTGTCTCTACGTATTTATTAATTTTCAGATGTAGACTGCTTGCAAAACAAAAGAACTTTGCAAAAATTTAGTAATTGCATCATTTTTGTGATACTTTCATACAACTCAACATATACAACTTTTATTAGCTACAGCCAAATGAAAATGTTTATCTTATAACACAATAAAGGCGTTATAACGAAAGCCTTTGCCGCTACTTTACAAAGCAAAGGCCGATCAAATTTTGTCTGCAATTTCAAAAGAAGAAACAGTTATTGATAAGTATGAATGTTTTTCGACCATGGAAACAAGAACTACATAACGCATTAAAGAAGTACCTATGGGTCATGCTTGTCGTCTTGAACCTCAGCTTCGCTCTAAAAGACGGGGAAGCGTGGATTGGTAGCTCCCTCTTTTTTGATCTAGCTGCAGAAGCTCTCTCTTTTCCGTCCCTCTTCAGTTTTTGTTTTCTTATTCCAACTGCTATGCAAAACATACTCTGTAAAAAGGCTATGATTCTGGGAAGAGGGTCAGATTAATTTTTTATGCTTAGGACCTCGTACTGAAAATACATCAAAACGAGACATGAAATTAACAAGAAGAAAAGCTTGGGTATATGCATTCGTAAAGCCCCGTTAAAATGCTCTCAACATTTCACTGAGCATCGCTCAACATTGTAAAGTGATGTTTAGTGATGTTTAATGATGTTTAATGATGTTTAGTGATGTTTAGTGATGTTTAGTGATGTTTAGTGATGTTGAATTGGGGTGTTAAAACGCTCTCAACAATTCGACTCAACATTCGTTGAGCGGTGAACTTCAGACTCTCAGAGATGCAAGGCAAGTTTTGAAGATGAACTTCAGATACTCTTTCGGCTTATCAGTAGCTGCCTGATGATTTCCTAGGGTCAGGATTTTGGTCTTGCAACTTGTTTGAATTGCTATCTTATCCGATTTGCTTTCACTGCCAACTGTTTCCAAGCGTTCGTCATGGTTTGCCATGACGATTTATAAAATTCAACCTCTCTCAACCTCTTGGTCTGGTCTGAGATCTTGACGCGTTGAAGCCTTTCGTTGGCGCGCAAAATCCAAGTCTAGTGCACTTGCGCCGACTGAACATTGTTGTATGGGGTGTTAAAATGCTCTCAACATCTCTCAACAACACCTTTAACAACAGAAATGTTGTATCGACCCGCTGAACATTTTTGAATCTGTTCAAACTCCACTCAACGTCATTGAACACCGCTCAATACCACTCAACATCACCGAACAGGATGTTAAAACGCTCTAAACATTTGCACTCTACCAATGTTGAGCGATATTCAGTGAAATGTTGAGAGCGTTTTGATTTAACGGGGCTTCACACCTTTCATCAGATTTCAGTTTGTACCCTATTCTCAAATGGAGGCTGCTTCGACTTTAATTCATTGGCGTCATGTTTCCTTTTGCTATGTGCACTGCTTTGTTTTGCGATGTTTTCATTTGCCACTCTCAGCGCGATGTCAAATGTCATTGCTACGAAGGCTAGACCGAATATTGCTAGCAGATTCAAGCATTCACTGTACCATTTTGATGCAGATTTTGGAGTAAAATCACCAAATCCTATTGTCGTAAATGTTATGAATGCCCAGTAGATTCCATCAGAATACTTCCAATCTGCAAAATGATCAGGTTATGTTGTATAATAGGGATTATTGATGTGAATAAAATTTTCATGGTTATTCAATTGAAGAGTCTTTGCATGGCGCATTTTGCAAAACTTTCCATTTCACTACAACAAAAAAGATAAAAAGCGAGAAATCAACATCTAATTCTGCTTTATCACTATCCGTAATGCCTATGTTTAAAACCCTTTCATTCTTCAACAACTCAACAACTACTCTCCCTTAATTACAATAACAAGACTTTTATACTATTTAAGTGCGCATGTGCAATTACAACAATAGAGTGATAAACAAAGTATTAATCCTACTACAGGTGTGACACCGCCCATTCCATATGAGTTTGTCGGTAAACTTTTAGTAGGTGGAAAAATCCCCTGTTTTGTTGGTAAAATCGTCTATCGGTAGATGAAATAGTACCTAAGTTTTTCTCCATCTATGTCTTCGTCGGTAAATTCTACTACTCATGACTTACCGATTTCTACCATAGAGTCATTTCCTGCTCGGATTTCCAAATCTTCAAGGGCCAACTTTGGTTATGGAAATTTGCAATATTTGTTATAAATTATATCTTTATTTGATATTGAAGACCGGGACAGTGCCAATTCTGTGCCTATCACCAAGTTTGAAAATTTTGTCCCAGATTTGAAAATTTATTCAGTTATGTTGCATAAGGTAAAACAAGTAAGAAGTCGATCAATACCATCTCTTTTTGTCAGTGGATATTTAAACTAAGAATATAATTTTATTATTAAAATTTGCTCCATAAATGCAATTTCCAGCGAACTTGAAGCATTAAGATTATAAAAACATTTTTCCATCGGCGGCAACCATGGTGCCGCCTCAGGTAGTAACTTGATTCTACCATTGTTCTAACAGCTGCAGAGGGCACGTGGGGCTGTGTCCCTAAATGAAAATTTTAACAACAAATTGCCCCCCTCTGGCTACACTTTTTCCAAATGATATTTTGAAAAGCTAGTACAATTATAACTCCGTAAGCTTGATTTGGTCCAAATATATCTGTTTGTTATATATCTGCTCTCTTGTTTTAAATCCTGCCCCCCTCAGGTATGGTTCTTGCTCGAGTTTGCCCGCCCTAGCCGACATCTACAGCTACGTGGCTGTGTCCTAATCTCCTGATCTATAGGGTTGCAAGATGTCAGGAACTTTCACAGCAAGTATAAAAAAAATAGAGACTAGCTAAAAGTGCATTTTAAATTTTTTCCAGCTAAGGCAAAGGTTATGTGCTTCTCCGCCCCCCCCCTACACTAATATGAAATACTTCTATTTGATTAACATAATTAACAAATAAATTTTCAGAAAATTTTTCTTTCTGGCCCCCTCTAGAATTCATTCGCCGCGACGCCCTTGGATATTCTTCAGCGCATTTAAATTTGGTTTGCCTTCAATTGATGTTACTTCTTATGTAGACATTTGCTGTTGAGTTAGAGCCATGTACTCCACCACATATATTTTAGTTCACACTGAAAGTGTAGCAAAATTAGTTACAAATGAACCGGCATATAACTGATATTTTTGTAATAGATACAATATTTGGTACCTTCCAAAGTTGCGATTCCCATTCCACAGGTTATCACAAACAGCAATGTGATTGCACCACACTGGATTACGCAGTATACAGTTGGACCTCGCTCAATATTTCTTTGTGAATAAATCTTGCTCTTAATCCAGACTTTAAATTTCACAAAAATCTCACAGAACAAACTTCCCATCGTTGCCAATGTAAACATGCACACTGGAATTCCAATCAAAGAGAAGGCAACCACGAATGCTTTTCCCCAACTTGTAGTTGGATAGATGTCCCCATATCCTTGTGACAGAGAAAAAGTCATTGTCATCAATTCATTTTATATTAAGCCCGGAATGTTGAAAAAATATCTTAGCCTTTCTCTGTACAATATCGTAAAAAATGTTCAACCTTTCTAAAGAAAAATTTATAACTAGGAGGGGTTAGAGCGTGGTTCTAAAATTTCTTTTTAAAGCCTACCGCAAAGTTATCGACTATGCGACCGCCATGTTTTCTGGGCTCACATAAATCCCGCACTGACTTTTTTTGATTGAGTTTGATTTTTTAAATTTTATATCAAACCCCAGTCCTTTTTATCTCTTTCACTTGTAATCTCAACAGTAAGGAATTAAGCTTTGTCTGTATTTTGTTGTTTTAAAGTTAACTTTTGATATTAATTTCATAACTTAGATTGTTGCTCTACTGTTGCTTTTATGTTTTGATAGCAGAAATTCATTTTTATCTATTTTTAATAACGAGATATTCGAATTACCAACTGTTGATAAAGTAACTCCCACAAAATATCGCCATTTTAAAAATGTTCTTGTGCTCATTTCTCTTTTCCATGCATTTGTCTGAAACATTCTTCTTTGCTCAATTATTGCCGTGACCTGTTTTATCATTGTGAGCGCAGTTGATGCATTAACACCGATTCCAAGCGTGTCGTTCATTATCCCTGCGACTTGCAGGACAGTATCTTGCTTCGGATATTGAGTATATTCATTTGTTCCTTCATATTCAATGATCATTAGAATTCCCGCTGCAACGAAGCACATCGTCGTGTAGACTACTAAAGAAAGCAAAGCCTTCTTTCCATTTTCAAACGGCATGTTCAGACCCCAATACGACACTGTTCTTGCCTCTTCATCTAATTACATCGCCGTGTTTATTCTATGCAAGTGTTTGCTTCTTCTGCTGTCATTTGGTATTTTGAAAAATCGCAAGTATACATACATCAGCACCGTATTTGTAATGGGATTTTCACAAAGAATGAGTGCAAAACGATGAACCACATCACGAGTTTCTAAGCAGTCAAAATAGAAGTCTCTTTCCCGTTGCCATAAAAAGATAGCAAAGAATAAACATTGACTATTCTTAATAAATTATTCATACTGGCTGCTAATCGAGTCCTGGTCAATACTCATAACTAGGATATTTCTGCAACAGGTAAATTGATTTTATATGGCGTTTGCATGTATAAACGAATTCATTCTTATCATCAAAAGCATTTTTAAAACCACACACGCCACAGGTTGTTTTCTTCGATTGTTCTGATGCTGACAGTTTGGGTAAATAATTTACCAAAATTAAAGAAAATAAATGAATATCAGATGAATATCGTTTTTTTCCAACAATGGAATGACTGAATAAAAGGTGCCATATTTTAGAACAGAACTAAGGCCACCTTGAATTTACTGACGATTGAAATTATGCCTTGGATGCAAAGGTCTCCATAATTCAGTCCCATAAAATTCTAGAAACTAGAATCACCGAAACTAGTATTCTAGAAACTAGAAATATTTATTTGAGCATCCACTCATTCTTTTCCATCGCATCGATCTCCAACACTTTAACCCCGGTTTCTTAAGGCTCTGGCACTAAGCATATTAAAATTAATGCGCATCTTTCTAGTTCAGCTCGCTCTAATTTCTCTATATTGATACTCGTTATATGATTACATTTCTTTAACGATTTCATTTATTTAACAATATATGATTTCTTAAGTAATTCATTTTTTGACTGCTTATAACAATGACAAGAATGTCGCATGTGTAGATGATACGTGCAAATGATAGGTTTGTTCGTACGATAAAAGAGGATTGTTTTGGAGGCTATGCGAGTTAATCCCGCTTGTGAAGATTCCTTTTGTCAGTCAAAACCATGAAGATCTCCACGCAGCATAAACACACAAGAAGCAGGTAAACATCTTCTGGCAATTTCATTTACTCAGCTGTCATGACAGTCACAACGGTTAATGATATCTTTGCTGTATATTTAGATTTTATCATCATCATCATCATCATCATTATCATCATCATCATCATCATCATCATCATCATTATCATCATCATCATTATCATCATCACCATCATCATCATCATCATCATTATCATCATCACCATCATCATCATCATCATCATCATCATCATCATCATCATCATCATCATCATCATCATCATCATCATCATCATCATAATCATCATCATCATCATCATCATCATCATCATTATCATCATCATCATCATCATCATCATTATCATCATCATTATCATCATCATCATCATCATCATCATCATCATTATCATCATCATCATTATCATCATCACCATCATCATCATCATCATCATAATCATTATCATCATCATCATCATCATCATCATCATCATCATCATCATCATCATCATCATCATCATCATCATCATCATCATCATCATAATCATCATCATCATCATCATCATCATCATCATCATCATCATCATCATCATCATCATCATCATGGCATATAAAGTTATTTGTGCCCCATATGGGCGACAAGATTCACCATTACAAAATGCAAAGGAATCACTATACGAGAGGTATAAACAAGATATTTCATTTACTATTGTAAAATTTGCTGCTGGTATATATATTTGTAAAACTTCTGACACCATTCGTTGTTTGAGCGATTGACCGAGCGAATAAACGACACGTTTTGACACACAAAATCAATTCCTTTTGTTCCATCCAAAGCTAAGACGTACTTTTACACAATATCGAAACTTAGGTACTAAACAGCCTTTCACAAGCACTGTTACGCCATTAAATTATATATATATGAAACGAAACCTCGAGTGCTTTCACAAGCCACTCGGGTTGAATGCCATCAGCCCTCTCTTAGCCTTTCCATCCGTGACCGTTCTTTGTGTGTGTGTGAGTTAGTGTCTACATGTTTGATAGCAGTGGCCTTTCGCAAGCACCACGCTTCACTCTCTAACTAACTAACTAACTCTGTTTCTCCGTACTCTACTTTATATAACAGCATTACAATATAGCAAACTAATATCAATAATTGCCGGTGTTATTGTCGGTATCTATCGTGCAATACGTAAATGAACTAGTAGGAGGTGTTAGATATATTAGGATACGCGGGGGAACTTTGTAGAGCAAAAGGGCATGTAAAATATTACTATACCGGAAAACATGAAAAACTAACACGCGACAAACTAATATATCCTAAACAAAGAGAAGCATGAACAAATATAAGCATAAACGCAAGACTGACCTAAAATGAAATAAGTACCTATATTACACTATAAACAATCCCTAAGTTCCATACATTAAATAGCGTAATGGTATATATATATGTATTATGTACACATTTGAGTATGGATCAGGATTGTTCTAAGTTGCAACTTCGAGTTTGACGCCTAATGCAATCATCGGGAAAATGTTGTATAAATTCAATTATTGCACTTTCCGTTTCTGAGAAAATAACTTCTAAAAACCAGCGTGAACAATTCTAGTCGTATATTTGCAGGGCACCTTCCATCACGAAATTTCTAATATAATAAATTGCCAAAAGAGGCTATTGCATTGTAAAATGTTCGATTGCTTGATGGATTCTATCGTAGTTGGAAGAGTTTATATATGCAGGGCCCGCGCCACTGGGACAAGGGCAGGATCGCCATGGCCCCCACTTTTTTGGGAAGCTTATATTTTGAATAAAAAAGACCCCCCTGCATTTGTTAGAAATCCAGATGAAATGAATTGAAATTCAAGGTGCGGTCTATTCTATGATTTTTTATTTGGAAACTCCGTATTACGATAAGATGAAGATTTTCTTGTTGCCTGCCGGTAATCAGAAAATTTTGTTAAAAACGAGAAGTTACAGTATAAGAAACTTGAATAAAATCAACCAAAGAACCCCACCACCCCCCCCCCCCCCCATTAACTCTGAAATTGATTTCAAATGCTGTTGTTGTTGCACACTTTGCAATGGTGGACTTATCCAATGAACTTCAATAGTTGGCATAAATAGCGCAGGATTCGTGAGTAAACTTTTATAGTATTTTGTTGTTTAATGCTAAATTTTTATTTACATTAAATTATTTTAGCCCATTTTGTTGTTTTGACGATCAATGTTTAGCGAAGTCTTGTTTCTCGGAATTTATAAGACTCATCCTCATATTTGCATTTAGGCCTTTTCTTAAATTACAGTAAACAGCGTTTTCTGTTTACACCATTTTAGATATTGCTTTAAAGGATTGGAATTTTTGTCATAGGTGACACGAACAGAGCAAAAGTATTTTCTTAGCAGAACATGCTTTCCTATTAGAATAAAATTTAAAAATAAGCTTTAAGAGCATGCTATTAAGGGAAAAATACGAATGCCTATGTATAAGGGCCTATGTTTATAATAGTCGTGATATCAGATCCATATTATATTCTGATCCATATCATAGTCGTGATATCATATTCTTTTAATCTTTTGAAATGTTCTTGTTTAGTATTAAACACCAAATTCTCCTTTAGCAAAAATATATTGCACCAGATGCGCAAAGTGACACAATGAATGAATAAAACAATATTTGAGGGTAGGTCCTTTAAAATTCCTTTGAAATTTGTTGAAACTGTGCGTTTTTGCAATTTTAACAGCTAGAGTCACGTCGTCCCTTCTGGAACAGTTCAATTTTTTCATGTTTTCTGACTGTGCAACGATAAATATTAATATAAAGGAGGTTGGGTTTGTTTATTTTCAAAAAATGCACAAAATTATATCGCTCATGACATTACTTGTACTTTTTGCTTATTATCGTTGTTTCATTTTGTTCATAAAAGCTAAGAGAATCTTTTAAAAATATGTGGAATCTACATGAAAAGTTGTCATTAAACCTTCAACTCTTCTTTATTTGTTGAAACCCAAACAATAGCTTGCACAATTTTCATTCACCCGGGTTTTTTATCAGGAGCACTTTAATTGGCCTAGTGGCTTCTTTGATGGAATGGTGGGCTTCCTGTTGTGATTCTCAACAATTTAAGTGTGGCTGAGCGTGTGACTCATGATAGAGTCCCATTCAAGTAAGAAACCAAACTGGGGAATAACTTTATTCTTTCTTTACTCTGAATTTGAAAACATATGGCTCAACAAAAGTCTGATTTGATATTAACAAACGATAAAGGTAGAAGAAAAGAAGGCATATGTGATAATTCACGGTTTTTCTCCATTGTGTGCTTTTCTGCATGCCTAAATCTGAGTTGCTCTATAAGGAGCGATGCCTATGTTTTTTCATGAAGAAAAGTGGCCTGTAGTAATTTTGCTTGTGTAGAAAAGAAAAGATAAGAAAAGCCGATAAGACTGTCTTTACACGCGCATGTAGATTATACAACAAATAATGTGTTTGTGGTGTGTTCATTTTATTAGGAAGTACCAAAAAGCTGAGGAAACAATTGTTACTGAAATTGTTCCATAAGGGGTGATGTGACTCTATAAACTGTCATGTTTTAAGGAATTCAACTTCTGACCTAGATTTTTCTGACTATTTTCTTAACAATGAATGGCTCTATTTTATTCTTTAGGATGCAAATTTGTTTATCAGTTGGTTCCTGGACACTTGGAGTATTATTTATTCAAAATACAGTGTATGTTATTCTAGAGAAGGGGGAAAAATGAAGCCAGATGCAAAAATGTTTGATTTCCAAGAACAATCAAGTTTGGTGAGAAGACAAAATATGTAGTAACAATATTTTGATTTTTATGCTAGGCCCATTACATTCAGGCTTTTGTGGGAAAAATATGACAGGCATGTTAACAACTGCAGGCCTGAAAACATCCAGGCGTGTGGTGGCGTGTGACATTTTTTTGCAAAAATATATGGTTTCATAATAGATCTACACAGAAATTGCCAACATGACAATGATGACACCAATAACTTTGATGAAATTTATTTCGCTGAATCCTTAACATCACTATTAACATTTTAACAAAAAAGTCTTATTTCTGAAGACTAGAGCAAGTTTCTACATAGTTTTCATCAGCTTCGATAATATATCCTTAGTAGAGTCATTGGGAGCTTGCCATTCATCTGGGTGTAATGACCATTTTTGCGTGTAAGTCTGTGCCCCGAGGGCCCTCCGTTATCAAGCATCACAGCTATTTTATGTATCTTTCTGGCCAGATGTTGATAATCCATAAAGATAATGCATAAAAGATATTGATGGGCCATTTTTTTCATTGATTTAAATGTCGTCAGAATCTAGATTTAGAGCAAAGCAAAGTCTGAAGATGGGGCTATATGTGGGTAGCAAAATCTGCAATTCTGCAACTTTTTCTTGCATAATTGGCAAGTCTGCTACTTTTGCTAAATTAGCAATCGAAAAGGAAAATCTTGTTAACAGGGCTTACTGTTCCTTATAAAATTCGGAGACAAAAATGTCTGTTATTGTATTATGTGTTTGGATTTGTTCACCGAAATGCCTTAAAGCCTTGGAAAGGTGTAAACTTTTGCACAAATCTCTTTCCTTTTTTTGCATCATAAAAAGTGCATGTTTGCCAATGTCTGTTTTGCCAATGATAATAATTATTCCCCTGAGAAAACGTGATAAATATACACCGGGGAACAAATAGGCCAAAATAACTGTGAAAATTTATAGAAACATTCATCATATCGAGGAAAATCATGATGAAGGGACATACGATTCGATTTGTAATAATGAGAGTTTGCTATATGGGATTTGTTATACCGAGGGAATTTGTAAGGGGTTTGACAGAATCCAAGAGGCCAGACATATTTTTGTTGTACTGGAAAATAAGTTATAGCCGGTTTTCATATTATCAGGATTCCACTTTAGATTAGTCCTATGATTACTTCAAAATTTTCTATTTAATTCGAAATCTTGACAAGGTGTTAAGCCTTTTTTGAAGTGGCATGAAGTAATAGCACATCAATTTTAAATGAATTTATTATGTTTTAGACCAGAAACATCACACATAACTCAGCAAATATTGAAGAGGATCTGAAACCAAGAGGTTCTCAATTAATTATTTTCATGACTGTTATTTATAGTTTTTATGCTTGTTAGATTATGCTATCTTTTGTACTTTGGTAACCTTTGCATAATTAATTGCTAGTGATGACAACTAGGACCAACTTTCATTAAAAATTGAACATTGAGCCAAGAGAAAAGAATTACTTTCCTAAATCATGAAAATGTAATCCTTCAGGATATTTTTCTGCTTAGTTAGATACCTTCCCCTTTTATATACTTGGTTTTCTCATTTTTTGTCTAGGGCTATGTGGATTGAATAACATGGGTAACACATGCTATATGAATTCTGCCATCCAATCACTATCAAACTGGTAATATACATTTTTTGCTATTACAATTGTGATTAGTTATCGGGTTTTTTATTCAAATATTTGTAATTAGTTTAGTATAGCATAAGGACAAAAAAAACTTTATTAGAGTTGATTTTAAAAAACTAGGCGCAATGATCATGCAATGCATGTTGACAGTTGTCAAGTGATTAGAATGAAACAGGTTGGTTCGAATAATACAACTGACCTGCAGGAGTGAGAAACAAACAGCTAAAAGTAAATGATATAAGTTTAATTTAGTTTGAAATATTTTCATATCATGAGTAATTCATCTTTCTATTATATTGTTATTCATTGAATGCCATGAGTGGCCTATCTGCAATGTTTTGTTTGAGCGTGTAATGTAAGCAATAGTTTTACTTATGTTCACTTCACCAAAGATTCAAATTTATCAACATCATTAGCCAGATATCTAAAAAGCCATTTTTTATTTGAATCTGTCACTTATGTATCACATTGAAAATACAAGCAAAAATCTTTTGTAGCGTGCCACTTACTCAGTTTTTCTTGAAATGTGATGCATTCATCACTGGACCAGAAACTGGAAAACCTAGTGTTGCAGTTGAGTATTGCAAACTGATGAGAATATTATGGGGATATGAAAGGTAATGCTTCTTTTCTCAAGGTGTAGAAAAGGTGCTGTTTTGGAATTGATACATCCATGGGGAAGCCCAATTTTTGAAGGCTGGGGCAATAGTATCCTATGCAAGGGACAAGTATCCTAGGCCTAATCTCCCCCTATTTTGTTACTGTTGAGAGATTTTGTATCCCAGGGTGTACCAAACTTAACTTTATGAAGATCTAAATGTTTTGCTGTATATTTTTTTCTTTATTCAATGAGGTGCTAAATGACAATAAGGGAATTAAATGTACTGAAAAAAATAAATGTGTAATATTAAAATGTGTATACTTGTACAGAGTGTATCTTTTAGTTAATAAAGACGTGAGCTTGTGACATTCATTTTGTCTTTCTTTTTCTATTGTTGACAAAAACAAGAATTTATATCCAGGAAACTGAGCAAGATCTCATGAAAATCTCTTTGGCTCAACTCCGAAGGTTAATTGCCGGATTAGAGCTGTTATCAATGACATCATTTCATAATATGTACATTGCTGTATTATCCAACTATTTGAAATTTTGTTTGTAATGTTTATAAATGTTTATAAAGGCAAAGATCGATTAATCCATCGGCGCTGGCGAGGTCAATTAGATTGATTTATACCCAGTTCAAATGGTATGCACAACAGGACTCTCAAGAGTTTCTTCGCTGCATTATGGATCGTCTTCACGATGAGCTCAAACGACCTGAAATGAACTTTCATTTAAAGCGAGGCCAGACGAGCCCAAAGAAAGGCCACATTAAGCACGAAAGTAAGAAACTTCTTGGAGGACAATTGGCAGAAGGTAAAGTATGTCTTTGTGCTGTGTTGATTTTTGTTCCTCGAGAAATTTATTTTCTCTCTTTGAAGGAAAGCAAACAGAACTTTAAAACTGCACTCTATAAGCTAAAGTTTCATCATATTTGCTTACTTATTGTCTGTACAGGAAATTAAAGGGAAGCACAGGAGAACTGTGTATTGAGTGATTTTATTCGTTAAAGTTTTCTAATTTCTAAAATAATAAGAACTGTATTGTACACATTTTAGTTGAGCAAGCGATGGATGTCGATGACCAATCAGATGACGAGTACAGTGAACTGGGTGAAAAACATCAAGACAGCAATAAAATTAAAGGTGATTTTATTTATTGTAGAGTCATTCTCTTATGGTGTACGTCCATAAGCTACATATGCTTTACCTTGACATATCCAGTCCAATTCCCTCCTTCCTCCTTGATAAATAATTTCAATACCAGGAATTGTTTTAGTAACCTTGTTCTTACTAGTATGTCTTGTTTTAGTTTTTGTTTTTTTTGTATTGAGCCAAAAATTGCGAATTCTTCCTTTTACTTGAATAGAAAACACAGTGGTCTATCATAGCATCATATCTGACGTATTTAACGGAAAATTGAAGAGTCTTGTACAATGCCTTGCTTGCAGTCGAGTAAGTATGCCAAAGTTTGGTTCATCGAAAGATTTTTCATTTGAGCAAATTTAAAGAACGATTGTTACTGCAAAGCCTCTTAAACCCAATATCCTTTAACCTATATCTATCTTCAACAGGTCTCTACAACGATAGAAAATTTCCAGGATCTTTCGCTCCCCATTCCAGGTGAATTGCTTGTCTTTTTAAAACGGAACACATTAATTGCTTCTATTTTAAAGCCAATACAAGATATGTGACCAGCCACTGACTGACAGCTGCGAGGCTCTCTCCAGATTTAAGTGGGGCAAAGGCTATACAATCAGAAACATTATGTAAGTTATTTGGGACTGTCTTGCGTTGCTCCCTTCTAGCAAGGTACAATACGTTCTTAAAGCAAACTAACAGCATGCTAGGGACAACGGGAATAAGCTTTTTGACGCAATCTCCTACCAAACCTACTTAGTTTAAATCATGTTGGTTAATGTGTAAATTGATGACGAGGACTCCTCCAACTCGAAAAAGTATTTCAATTTGTTTAGTACAGTTCTTTACTTGTGTGTGTCAATTGAATAACCACAATGCGCATGTTTCTTTCCAGGAAAAGACGATCTTATGCAGATCCATTCCCAGCGCTCAACTAACCCCATTTCCTGTTCGTCTAGTTTTTATACCCAAGGATGGTTCAGCAGTATTTATAGCTGGCTCGAAAGGTAGATTCATATCTCTATAATGTTTTTTCACAATAGCCAGTATCATTTGTATCATCAATGTGAAGGTTAAGAGGAATTTTCTCGAGAAGTCTAGACGTTGCACGAATTTTTTCTGCACGTATTTCGATTTGTTTTTTTGATTCAATTTTTAGCCTGCCTTTATAAAAAGCCAAAAACCATTATATTTTACGCTATGTTTTCCAGAAAAATGCTGAAATTAAGCTTTCTTTTGAAGACAGAACTAGAAGAATAAAATTATGTGTAATTATCACGCTTAGGTTAGAGTAAAGGCACAACTAGTTTTCCTGGGACAGAATCCCTTATATTTTGATCATCGTGTTTTTATGTGCTTTATTCTAATTTGGTGATCATCTCATTGCTGTTGTCAATGAATTTTCTGCTCATACGTGTAGATTTTTCCTGTTTCATTTTATTTTACTAAATCATATCTTCTAGTAACATGTCAAATGTTCGGAGTGCAAGTTTTTTCATTTCTTTGTCTCATGGATTTTAAAAAGTTTTGGCATACCAAAGTGACTGTCTAAATGTTTTGATAACTCACCTCTTTCCTCTCTCTTTAGTTGGTTTGTTGGTCCCCAAGTCTCTCTACAAGATTGCCTTGCTGCATTTTTCGCCAAAGATGAACTTAAAGGCAAGCTATTGATATTTCGAGTTTATTCAAGTTCGGGTAAAATTGATGAAATTTCATTTCGTTGCTAAAGAACGCTTGTTTTCCCCCGACTTACAACTTGAAAACATGCTGGAAGATTTTCCGGAAAAGCAGATTCTTCCTGATGACAGGTTGTTCAGGGTGAAAGATTGTCCTGGGTAACCGATTTTCTCCGGGTTAACAGATGCTCCGGGATGACCAATTATCCGGAATGAAAGATTGTCCGGGATAACAGACATTATAAGGTCATTTCTTCGTCAAACAGAACTAAAACTATGATTTGAAAGCCCACTCAACATTTTGTTTGTTTGTAGGTGACAATATGTACAATTGTGAAAAGTGTAATAAGTGAGTGTCTTTATTTCCGTCCTTCCTCGGGCATTGAAGTATTGAATGCATTTTAGTTAACCGCAAGGAGTTTTGTAATTATGTCTAGCTTTGCATTGTTTCTCTTTTCTATTAAGAGGCTAATCAAGAGTATAAGCCCTCACGTTGAGGCAATAATTTGCCGAATGCTTTCATAACTTGCAAAATAGTTGACGGAAGTATTGAAATGACTGCACTTAACGGCGTACATTCTTGTAACACGCTATGGCTATTCAGAGTCTTGTTTTTTATTCCAGATTAAGAAATGGCGTGAAATACCTCAAAGTTTTATCTCTTCCAGAGGTACTCTTTATTCTCAATTTCTTCCCTTATCTTGCGTTTGAGGGCTTCCCTCTATTTCATTAACCTCATTGCTATATTAATTCCTTTAAAATTCCAGCTTATTTTGATACATTCTATGCTTGCAATGCATTGTCTTCACCTTAGGACTTCATTGGTAACATTCTCAATAGGCAAACGGCACTGATTGGGCAACCTCAACAGTCATGTGCTCGTAATTCTGATTGGCGTTTTTCGATTCACACCTGGGTATATGTATTTCTTAGCGTAGAGTTTTCGATCTTTGTTCTGACGTTTTATACTCTGAAGTGTGTCAGGCGAAAGACTTAAGTATACTCAAATGTTTGCTTTTTTTCAAAGCAATTTTTAAATTTTGTACCACAGAAAGTTTTGAAATACTTTCTTTACAGTGGTAAAAATTCTTGACTTATCCCTGACAGTAACGTAACCGAGATCTCGGCTAGAATGAGGCTCTATTTTAGGAAATGAATGCGTGTAAAAAGGCATTAGTTTTGTCTAGATGTGTTTTCCAAAAGTGCCTATCGACAACAAAAAATAATTATAAAGTTGTTATCAAGTGACCCAAGTAAATTTTCTATGTTCAGGAAGGGCTGATGATATCCTCCAAAGCATTTGTTGTGTAATGTTGTGTAGTATTGTGTCATGTTTGTAGTGTTGTGTTGTGTTATGTTGTGTAGTGTTATGTTGTGTTGTGTTTTGATGCCTCGTGTTGTGTGTTGTTGTGTTTTGTTGTGTTTTATTTTTATACATTTTATTTTCAATTGCCTATTTATTGCACAGCCTCCTGTTAATCAGTTTTACTAAGGAGCTACGTTCCCTAAAGACTTTCATTAGCCCTGGTAATGAATAGCTGGTAACATCTTAGGTGCAGCAATGTATTCCTTTCCATGCTCGAGCTTGTTTGGTTTTTCAAAAATGAATTGCTGAGAGTTTTCTGCTCTAATTATCCTTTTCGCCTCTTTTTCATATTATTGCCCAATAGCCGAAAGGTTTTTAAAAAAGCAGGAATTTTCTTTCTTTCCAGAATTAGCAGCAGTACAGAAGTAGCTGGATAAAGATTTCGTTACATTTCATTTGTTCGTGATTCAGTTATTTACAACTGCTAGCAGAATCTCATGGGTTGATGTTTTCATTTTATTTTCTAGGTTCTATGTATACATTTAAAGCGTTTTAGACACGAAATGCATTATTCATCGAAAATCAATAATCATGTCAACTTTCCTGTCAATGGATTGGATATGAAGCCATTTTTAGATAAAGGTTGGTTTGTAAACAGTTGTATTAGTGAGGCAGTCACCATTGCATTTGCTTCATTACGTTCTTGAAAGATTTTGGCAGGACAGAAATGTTATAGAAAATGGACGTTATTCATTAATAACGTCCTTTTTCTATAATTTGAAAGAATAAATTGTCAGTTTATAGCCTACGTTATACTTTGAATATGTAAGAAGCAAGAAATTTCATGGGGAGATTGGCAATTGAGAATAGGCACTGACTTCTTCTATTCGTTACGGTATCCATTTTGCAAAAGGGTCACTGTCTGCTTTAGAAACGAACCGTAACACGCAAAGAATTAATAAGATTGTGACTGTACCCATGTAGTTATGACATTTCACAGGGTATAGCTGATGAGAACCTGCTTTTAGAGAGAAACAATAGTTTAATGAAGCGGATATGTTGATAATGCTGAATACGCCTTTAATATTCAAAAAGGAACTAGCTTTATGCTATGTGCCATTTATTCAATTTTCAATCTAATATGGTAACCGAATGTGAAAAAATGCAACAAGATGCTGTTTATCAAATGAACTACTTTTTGATTAACGGTTATATGATTTGATTAAAGCTTATGAAAAATATCCTCTCAAGTCTTGATGTCCGCGGAGTCTAAAGGATGTTTTTTCAAACCAACTAAACTTACTGCCTCCATTTTAAAAAAAACTTCAAATTTTCATTGTAATAATTTTGACTCCAGGTTCGAATTTAGGCCAAGTGTTTTAATCTGCTTGCCAGTTTCATTATTAGTGCTTGCGATCTTTATTTTCTGACGATAGAAAGTTAGCAATTTTGTAACTGATTTGACAGTGATTACCGCCTAAAGGGGAATGTTTCACCCGGAACGGTTTTTGCGGTCTAAAAGTGTGATGGTAAATCTTAATCTGAGCTCGAAAAAGTTACGCAATGAAGTTGGAGTGATTTATCATAATCTACATAGTAAATTCCTTTATCTACTCTACAGACTGGCATTCAGAATTTACAACATATGATCTCTGTGCTGTTATTACCCATTTTGGCAATGTTGGTGGTATGTAACATAACTGACATAAACCTCAATTCATGGTATTGATTTTAAAGAATCTTCCCGCGTCTCATTCGGATTTCGTTCTACTAAGACTATATTAATCATTACAGATATCATCAAAATCATAAACATAACTAGTCATTAAGAATTATAATGTCTCCATCCGCCTTTACTTGGCTTCACAGCTGTTCTCTGTCCGCCTTTATTTGGCGTCACAGCTGTCCTCTCAATGGATGGGTTAAAGGTTTTATAGCCAGGGGGTTACCTGGAATATAATGCTTTATTTATTAACACACATAATGCTCTTCCCGCACACTATTGACCCAAATTTACCTTGTAAACCATCAGTTTGCTTCTACACAATAATTTTATGCATGGGTTTGTTGAAAGCATATATTTTTGCCAATAATCCCGATGAATGAAATTGACTCTAATTACAGGTGGCCATTATATTGCTTATGCTAAAAACTGCATCAATGGTAAATGGTATGAATTTAACGACTCGCTAATCTCAGAAGGTAAGTATCGCCAGGGTGTCTCGTTTTAATTAATTCCAATACCAGTTAAAACTCAATTAACCAGTTTTGTTCCAAATCTAAAGCCCTCCATCGTAATAATTATTGCTTTTTGTTTTCCCTCCATTTCTTTTGAATTGGGTAGTTGCCTTAAGTAGCAAAATGTAGTTTTCTGTCAATTATATTTATTTGCGTTGGTATTATCATGAAGTCTCTTTGTCATATTTTCAAAGCATGTCATAATAATCCTGTTTTATTTTTAATGAATGGAATTGTTCAAAACATTTCGCTCGAGCAGACTGCTGTTGTGGTTGATTAGAAATTCAATTGAAATTCTTCAAATGCATTTTTGGATTCTGCCAAAAAGTTGTTTTGTTTAAGATGGAAAGATGAAATTTCAGAATTTTTAGTCAGATTATGTATCGAATGGTGTGGGTTTATGGTGCAAATTTTTGTTCATTCATAGTTATTGTCCAATCTGTAGAATTTTGTTTTATCTGTTAGCCTTGAGTAGCAAGAGAGATGCCACTGCTTGTGCGACCTCGCAAGGTTCCTCGTGTAACACAAAAAAACGATTCTTGTTCATCCTGTACACTTTATAAGTCGTATTAGCCTATCTTTGGCAAATACATACATGTCATTGTGTTGCCGATGGTAATAGTTAATAATTTTTTATTTTCTTCAAGTATCTGAATACGTGGTTGAGAGTACCGAGGCTTATGTTTTGTTCTACAGGTGAGTTTTTCCTTGGTAGCTTTGTATACCTTCATCTTTTCGACCCGGTTTAAGAGAGAGAATGTTGAGAGGAAGGATGTAGAAACCCGACTGTCTTCTACCTTGGAAACAAAAGCTTCAAGGAACCGATGATGCGCTATTATAGACCAATGCGGTGGCGAAGGAGGACTGGAAAGTCAGATATATACTTCTCATAGTAGATTTTAAATATATTTCTGAAAGTAAATTGAAGAGGCACCCAGAGTAAATGCTTTCCAAACCCATTCATCTTGAAAACTCTTTTGCAGCTGAGGAGCTACGTGTTCTACATAAGACAAACAATTGTGAAACCAAATATTTCCTAATTTGTGTTATATTTGGATGTGTTTTTAGCATAGTATAAGATCACTTGGTTCCTTAAAAAGTCCTCATTTTGCATTGCATCTTCTTTCACTGGACATTCTGAAACGTTTTAACATTGTTTCTCGTCTCCTTGGCTCGTCAAACTTTCTTTTTATGCCGGCTTTTTCCTATGTTAAATCTTTCATTCAATTCAATTTCGCAGCAAAAGGTCTTCCGCCGACCAGACGTTTCGAGCACACGTACGAGAAGCTATAGAAAAGATGAGCAACACGGTAAGTTCTAACGCTCTGGACATATTTGCTTCAGGAACAACTCTTAGATGAAATTTTTTCGATATCTTTAGTCACTTGATACTGCTAGAGAGATTTTTTAAGGCTAAACAGGTTTCTGCCTTTTTCATCAGAATCCTTGCCAGACAAGATATATATCCAGAGAATGGTTTAATAGATTTGAAACATGTGCAGAGCCAGGTAACCTATATAAATATATATTTTATGTTTATATTAAATTTATATTTACCCTATTTCAATCGTGGAAAGCTGACTATATCAATTACCTCACCACGTGTACACATTTCTTTGAAAGCACTGTGCTCACAATTGCAAAAGAGCTCCTCTTCGGTTCCTTAAGCCACTTCTTTAAGTGCACCATCAGTGTAACTATGTAAACAATTCTAGTCTGAGCTTATAAGGATAGCGTTCTATTTATCATGCATCTCTGCTTGAAGGAATTGTAACCCTTGGATATAATATTTTCAGATACACTCAAGTTTTATTTTGAATTTTTAACGTAGGAAATAAACTTTTGTTTCAGGCCAAATCTCAAACTTCGATTTCTTATGTCGACATGGAGGTAAAAAAACAGTTCTCTATTTATTTTTCTTGTCCATGCTAATTACGTAAAGTGGAAAACCAGTAGCAACCATTCTCATTTTTAAGGGCATGTGTTTTACGAAGAATGCGTGCGTATTCAAGTTAGGGCTAGATGCCCCCTTTCATAAAGAGGTGTAGCAAAAATGGCTGAATTTCAAGCTGTCTACATTTCAAGGTCTTTAATTGTTCTTGGTTTGGTTAAGTTTGTCTCATAACAGATGTCGAAAACAACAAACAAAAAGTTTAAAAACCATATCAGTACTTTTTTCAACATTTTCAGTCAGTATGGTTACATTTCTATCGAAAATGAAAAGCTGCAGAACAATTTTAAGATGAAATTTTGAAAATAGTTTTAAAAATCTCAGATTCTCCAACACCGTAAGAACTCGAAGAAATAAAATTTGAGTAAAATGCATTTTCATTGCCATTTATTTACAACTCACAATAAAATTGTCTCTTTGAACTATTTCTTGTGCAGTTTCATCCTACATTTTATAGTAGCAACGAGGCAAGTCTCCATCTCAAACCGTACGCATATATACACTTGTTATTACATTACCGTGGTTGCTTTCGTCATTGTCCTGAACCTTGAATTCTTTCTTTAGGAGTCCCGCCATCTCTGTTTAGTCGAGTGAAAAGTATGGTACTTGATATCCCTTTGGAAATTTGGAGCACCCTTAGCCTGAGGTACGATGCGCGTATTGGTATTGCTACTTTGTCTTGCCCATTCGACCAGATTCAATTTAACTTCTTGACTATATTCAGACTCTCTTTTAAGAATAGAAACGAACTTGCAGTGAGGTAGGAAACGAAATTCTCATAAGAGCCGAAATATTTAGACAAAGAGACTGTCATTTTGCACTTCATTTCCTCGATCACTGTCTATGTTCGTATTTACGTTTGATTATTTGTACGTTTTTGTACTGTTTTCATTACGCTTGAAGTAGCAATTGGAAAGGAAGTAAATTTTATTTTGCAGCATTATTTTGGCAGAGGTGGACGTTTGCCATAAGTACTTAACAGTGTATTTGATATTTCGAGTATTTTGCAACGTTTTTTCACTATCTGCAAGGAATATGGAACTAATTACCGGTCTGCTGTAGGTATGGTGGTGGGCCTGAAGTTCGAAAACTATCTGAGTGTCATGAGTGCAAGGTAAAGGCTTTTTCTTCATAGTGTGCCAGCGACCAAAGAGCCTCTCCTTTTACCCAAGTGACCATTTCTTGTGCGAAGACTGTAGTCTAGACTATTGTTGAGAAAACATATTGACGATTTTAGTTTAAAATTGTAAATATTGTACCATATTATTTAATGATTTATTGAAATATTTATTGTTTTATTTGAATTTTGGGAGTTTGAATTTCCCTGCTAAGTTTTTATTTCTTTTACCTTTTTATTTCTTGTTATTGTTTTCAATTCACAGGATCCTATTGATAACAGCTTACATGTCATACAGGTTATTCTTGTACAAAATTCACGCATCGTTATTATCTTCAAGCGCAAATATTCTCTCTTTGTTTTGGCTTTTTCCGTGCACCTGAAATTGTTTATGTCTTGGTTCGCAGGATTTGCAGCGCCGACGTGAAAAAGAGTTGGAGTGCTTTTCAAAGGTAGCTTTTAATTTTTTTTTACTTTTGCGTTTTAATTCCACGTTGTTTGGCTAGGATTAGAGTTTATCGCGAATCAAGGAAAGTCCCATATCAAGTTTAAAGCATTGACTTAACTGGATACATGAATAATTTGTATTAATTTATTCAATTTATTAAAGAATATTAATTTCGATTTGCAGCTTCATGATGCATATCAAAATAATCCTGACGAAAAGGCCGCTTATGTCCTCAGCATAACGTGGTACAAGCGCTGGCATGCTTTTGCAAAAGGTGACGAGCAAGGTTAGTTTCGTTTGTCTGTCGTATCTAACGTACCAGTTAGTCTGTGGCATTGCAGGTGTACAGGACTTTGGCACCTAACGTACCAAGTATTCAGCCACTCCTTTTTATAACTTAAATATCGATCCGAATCCAGACTAAGTATCCACCTCCGGCTAATATCATAAAAGCCCTGAAAACAGTGACAGACACTTGGCCAAGTATTGCCAGGGAATTTGGAGGGGGGCAAGCCTATCGTTTAGGTAAGATGACATGACATTTGTCCATTGTTTTGGGAAAAAAGACCACTGCTTTCCAAAACAGTGGGGCAGACCAAGTATCTCTATATTCTGCATGGCTTTGTTGGTGCGGCTTATAATCGGGGGCCACTTATAAACAAGGGCGGCTTATTATCGAGGGTCGCTTATAAACAAGGGCGGCTTATAATCGAGAAAATACGGGAGTTATCAGTCATGCTTCAAAGTTGTTTTAATATTTTGTTACAGAACCCCCTGGCTCAATCGATAACACAAACATTTTGGAGTTAAAAGGAACTGTCTACTCTTTGCTTGAAGGTAACTGAGCCAAACTTGCCTTTTTGAACCTGAGTATACATTTGCGTTTTGCTTGTCCTATCGCCCTCCTTATCATTGCAAATATCTGCCTTACTTACAAATGATTTCTTGCAACTAAGTCTGCCTGTAAGACCTTTGAACAGAGAAGAAGCTGCAACATATAATGTTTTGATAACGTTTGGCCAATATCACATATACTTGCATTTGCACAAATCGTGGCTTCAATCTATTCTTTTAATCTATAGTGATTTCAAAACTTTTTCAAAGCGTCAAGAATTTTTAAGGTTTTACTATGTTTTTTCTAGATTCTGATTATGGGTTGATTTCATCAGAAACTTGGCAGTTTTTTCAATCTACATACGGTGGAGGCCCTGAGTTTGTATTTGAGAACAAACAAACAATGTCGAATAAAAGCACAAGTGAGGAGAAAGAAAATACAAACTAACGTTGAAAGGCAGAGAAAACAGTAATTGTAAGTGTATAACCAGCGCCTTGACTGGAGAAACATAGATTTTTTGCGACAAACACGTATATGAATTTAGTAGAATGGAATTGATAGGTTAGTTGCTGGCCTGGATCGCTTTACCTCCCCTGAAAAGGTACTAAGTGGAGTCAGCTTTTTAAAAAGAAAATTTTTCTGAATCAGAGGTAACCACTTTTTAAGATCAGACTTGTAAAAATAGATCATCATCGCAAATTATCTAAAAACACAGTATCGTGAGAAAATCTTTTAATACCTCATTTCCACATACCTACCTTTAATGAGGTAATGCATGTTTTTGTTCAAAGGAACCAGTTGGAAAGTTGTGTCATATGCGCCTGTTGAAGCCGATCGAGTTAGAATGGCCTATAAAGACCATGTTGCTTAAAGTCTGTATTTGAGAAAATTGTTATCGTAGGATTTGATTGAATAATTTTCATTGGGAACATCCGATGTTGTATCGTCATTGTAAATATCATCCAACGCTCTGGAACCTTACTCTGGCATTTTCTTTTATTACTGCAAATCGTTTTAGAATTAATCGAAAGGAAAGAGGGACGCTCTTTTGTCTTTCGGGTCACTGTTTATTACTTATAAAGATTTACTTGTATCTAAATAGCTATTCAGGAAATTTTCATCAAAAATAGAAAGGAAAAAGATAAATTAAGATTTTGTCAAGAATGCTTGGTCAGAAACAAAACTGCTGCCTAAAATGCCGGAAAGAGCCAAGACAGCAAAAAACGTAAAGCAAATATGGAATTTCTAGGAATGATTAATCAAAGGTGAAAAGTTAATTGATAGTTAAGTATAGCCACGCATTAAACACAAAAGAAAAAACAATTTTGTCTTTTGGGGACTAGCACATTTTGAACCAGATCTTGGAGGACCAGATCTTGCACACAGTGATAGAAATGCCAAAAGCAATTTACCAATCAGGTCTCCAACCACATCCAGTGCATAAATTTTGACTGTCTGAGTGGACGTTGGCGCATTGTCTCTGTCTTTTAAGAACTTCCAAAGGCACTTTAATGTGCGATCCATCACACAACGGAGGGCTGGCAGTATGTTTACAGGCACATAGCTCATACTGAGTTTGGAATTTTTCAGGCACCGTCCATTTTATCGGCAGAAATCCAGTTCCTTTATGAGAACCTTTGATTAAAACAAATTGGTTATCCTTAAAGCCATGCAACTAGAGAAACATTGTTAACAATCAAGCCATATCTTTCGTTAACTCATTAACAGTGCAAGAGGCTGAAATAGCAAAAAGATTGGATTGGGTTAAAATATCAGAATCTATCTTATTTTTGCTGGTGTATGGAGGATGGGGCGGTCTAGGACAAAAGTAAACAGATTGCAGAATTTTCTGACTACGCATTGTAAATATATGCAAAGTTCAAGTTGTGATGAAGTGTTAAAGAGGTCAGGCATACCGTCACACCAAGGCTGTTTTTGGCTTAAGCCGCAAGCACACCAAAGCTTCGTTTGTCCAGGAGTCAAATCTCGTATATTGCATGGTCCATACTGCGATTAAAGATATTTAATTAAGTTTGTTTACCAATATCATTTAGGGTTGGATGCTGTTAACGTGTATATCTCGGTATTTTTCTTATTACGCCTTTACTTGTGTGATTGGGCCTGTAGCACACTTTTGGGGATGTGGAGGATGATGCAATCGGCTAGACAAATAAAGGTGAAAAGAAGTTAAGAAAAGACGGGGGGCTGCTCCGTGAATAGCTAGATTTATTATACGTTATTTTATTTAACCAAATTTATAACGCGGATAATTTAGACAATAATATCAAGCCTTGAATATTTTTACTTGAACTGATTTTCAATTGTATTAACAGTATTTATGTTCTCTCTACAACAAGTAGTGTCATAATTATTGCTGTGACATATAAGCCCCAGTACTCCAAATTGTTGACTGATTAATTAGGCAGACTAGAACAATACATTACAACCTCAAGAATCAGGCTTTCTTCATTCAAGTTTGCCAAATAATCTTCAATTTCAAAATCTAGCTTTCGAACAGTAAAAACTTTGATATAAAGTTTCATTTTACCCACACTGGGCACCAGTTTAACCTTACATACATATTAACAAATCGTTAAGAGGGATTTCTTTTTGGAGACACATTTTCTCAGGTTGTTCGGTTCATTGATGGGTAAGCTCTCGTGAGACTTTTTGTATTGATTCGGGCATGTTGAAAATGAAACAAGTGCGTAATATTTGATTCAAACATTTGAGAATAATGTAAGCGTATGCTCTTTAATATGTATACCGCAAGAAAAAGGTTTCATTGATTTGGACCTACAGCTGGTCTCTAAATTGTAAACTAAGAATTCGTTACGCTCATACTCCTCTACAACCATACTATCTGGCATCCAGGGCAAAGTTATTTGACCTAATAACTCATCGGTGGTTTCTCAGAGAATCGGTCCGAGGGTAGACCGAAATGTCAACATAACAGATTTTCTTCGCGTCTTCTGTTTTGTTCGGTGACTACGACAGAAAATTGTTCAAGAATATCTCAAAACACTGAACAAAGAAGCAAAACGACTGAACGTCTAACTCAACATTACACTGAACAACATTGTCCAGTCGTTTGGCCCTGGCTCACAGCTGACCACCCAAGTCTTTAGCGTTAAAAAATGATTCTCTGGTCCTGCGAGTAAGGTTATGTAAAAGGTTCAACCAGCTTGTTTCTTTTGAGAATCATGGTAACATCGAGTAATCCACTTCATAACGCTGCGACAAATTTTATATAGTAATTATCCGGTGTACAAGTCGACCCGATGTGGTATCAATTTTAAGCTTAATTATGATGAAACTTTATAAACTCGACGTACAAGTCAATGACGGACATAGCGTATCCAGAAAGGGGTCATGTTTTGCTGGATGTCATATTGGTAGGAGAGCGTTCCCTGATCCAAGGCTACTTGTGATTCATTGATACAGTCAAAAAATTCGCGAATGCCACAAGGTTAATTTGGTTGTCCTTTCCGGATTCCAAGATAAGATAACAAACTAATAATTAAAAAATTTAAAAAAAATTCTATTCTTCTCAATATCTGATCATCGAAAATATAATTAAAATCTTGCATTTCACTTTCCACTTCATTCACATTATGCCAAAAAGATCATTTTCTGTTTCATTGAAATCCCAATTTCTGTTCCATCGTTCAATTTGTTCTGTTTCTGTTCCATTTTCTGTTCCATTGAAGGCATCGAACATACCACATTTCTTTAAGAAAAGGCTCAATAGACAACAAAACAAAATGGAAAATGATTTTTTTAAACTATATTATAGTGATATCCGGTGTATAATTCGGTTACCAATTTTCGACCCAAAGTTAACTAGCCTTGTGCCACATTGGGGGTTTTCATTTTTTGCGTCTAAAATTTGGGCCAACTTGATATTGCCAAGTAACAAGTGACATTGAAAAGAAGTCCAAAAGTTGGAGACCTGTCCTTTTTCTATCGTTTCTTAATTTTTGCAACAAGAATTAGTTTGTTCTTTTTCCGGAAGTCTAGTTTTCGTTTCCAAAATTAGCAAAGTTTCTTTCAGTGGTTGACACGGTATTGATAAGGTGGCAAAAATTTGGAAAACATCTACCAAAAAACCAAATAAACAAAAGAATATTTTCAGTTGGTGTAAAAATGCCATAAGATATAGATTCAAGTAGAAACTCAATAGAATAGGCGTAATCAACAATGTACCTCTCGACTGTCTACGGTTACCAATGGTTGCAAAAGCGCATATCATGCCATGGTGGTTGTTTCAAAAGGGAATTCCGGGGAGAAGGCCAATGCTTATTGAAAGAAGACAAAAGGGAAGACGATGGGTCCGCAGGGAAAACATGTGACGACTTTTAACTTGGAATAAGCACGTTTGTTATTGCGTTTTGTGAGGAACTGTTGTTGCTGTGCTGGCTTGTTTTGCTAGTTCGAAGACTGCCTTGCTGGTTACCTTGTCAAAGTTTGTTTTCAAACAGGTATTTCTCGCTGCCGTTTTATTGGGGACGTTTAGCCAAGGTGAGTAATTTCGCCTCCTTTTTCAACAGTCTCTTTGTACGCTTCTAGAATGTAAAGACAAGCTACTAAGCAGCTTGTTTACAAAATGGCATTAAGTGAGGAAATAATTCGAAGTTCCCATGGCTTCGGTAAGTTTTCATTGAATATGCAACTGCAAACAGTAGGAGAGATATAAGGGCTTGGAGGGCTGCAGCCCCCTAGTCAGGCAAAATTGATCGCGCAAATGGTATTAGGACAAGATCCATTATCCACCCCTAAAGGTTTTGCAGAAGCTACACCCTTGTGTACCCAAATAACGATTAACATTAATTTTATACAACATATAACATTGGTACAGAGTCATTGGTGCAAATGTTCTTTCACGGTATTTGTCTATCTTTCACGGTATCTTGGTAACGACACAATACAAACAAGATTTTGAAAACAACATTGCCCCTGTGATAAAAGCTATCCATCGTAGTAAAATGTGACGGAAGGGTTGGGCATAGCTTTTTCTTGTATAACTAGTAATTTCGCGTTTCTGATCATCTTTAATTATTTTGCGACCTTAAAACTTTGAGGTGTGTCAGAAGATAATTGATTTAGTATGCTATGTTTTCGCTTTTCCGTACTATCAACATAAATATCAAAGGGATATAGGGAATTATTAGGCAGATAGCTTGGTAGCTGCTAACTCTACAGATATAAATAGACAACCAATAGACTTGGAGCGAGTCTAAATGCCAATGAAAGGCTGAATAGAAATCATTATTGAAATAACAGGGCTCATGCCCGCTTATTCTCTATCCGGGAGTTTATGTTGTGTTTGATGCAAGTTTGACATAAACCACGATAAAACAAAAATGATTATAGAAATGCAACGACTTTCAAGGCCTTTTTCCAAAAACAAAGAAACAAGGCGTTATATTTGTGCGACATCGTAGTCTCTCATTTTCATGTGAAAGCGACTTTTTCTACATTCTGGTTTTTTAGCACAAACACATCTCATCAAAGGGCATGTGTCGTGAACATGATTGGCTAATGCAATATAATTATCTCCTTTGTTTAGTACAAAGCATGGAATCGAGGGTCAATTTTTAAGGCAGTGAAAATTAATTAAGAAGAAATGAAAGTCACGAAACAATGGAATTCCACTCCAAACGCTTTTGTTTTATTAGCCAACTGCTAATGCGACATTTAAAACAGCGAGGCTCGATTTGCAAGAAAAGCAATGTTGAGATAAAATCACTAGGAGCACCTGAGCCTCAAATTATCTTAAGCATAATAACATTGAGCCTCGGTAGAAATTACCTGGCTCTTATTGAAAGAGTATAGTCCTAAGCCTAACTATGAAAGGAAATACAAGCAAGATCCTTTTGTCAGGAGAAAGGTTTAGCGAGCTGACCAATGTTCGGGCTTGGCAGTTGTCTTTCTCCGAATTTATAATCACTATGTGGGCAAATCTCTCAGAAATAAAGCTGGTCAAATGAAAATGTGTCTGAAAATCATGTGGTAATAATCTCCTTTTCTGCAAGAAATACTGTAAGCTTTCATTGAATTTTATTTATCTTAGAAGAAAATATCGTGCTTTCAATTTGGCATAATCGTTAAAAATGAGACAGCCTTCTTGCAATGTTCCTCAGTTTATTTTCTGTTTGCACATATTTATCACAAACGTCCTTTTTCTCTTGATAACAGGATATTAAAATGGCACCCTCAGGCCATATCATGTTATCGTACCAATGGGACTACCAACAGGAGGTTCGCGAGATATGCCAAGCGCTAAGGCGTTTGAATTTTGAAGTTTGGATGGATATGGACTCGATGTCAGGGAATATTTATAATAAAATGGCCGAGGGAGTCGAGGGTGCTGATATTGTCATTATTTGTATGTCAACGAAGTACCAATCATCAGAGAACTGCAACAAGGAGTTTCAGTACGCACAAGTAAATCAGAAGAAAATCATCCCCATTAAGATGGAGAAAGGTTTCAATGCAACTGGATCTCTTGGCTTGATCACAGCCGGCAAACTGTACATCGACTTCAGTGATATGTCAAAATTTAATGAAAATATCAAGAGTTTGAAAAAAGAAATCGAATCTCATCTTGGAGCAGCAAAAGGTAGCTACAAATAAGTGGTTGATACGGGGTGTCCAAGTCAGACCAAAAAATACGCGCAGACCCGGACAAAAATATTTGGATTGTTCGCAGAACCAAGATAAACCAAATAACTCGCATACGTACTCTTAGCCCCAGAAAACAATCATGTCACCGACCTGAAAAAGTAACCTTAGACCAAGCAATTAAACTTTTTTATGGGTATGAGCTGGACACTCCGTTTTTTTAATTTTTCTTCATGTAAATGTTAAAGCTTATAGCCACAAACTAAAGCTGCATTTACATTAGGAAGATTTCCTTGATAATTTTTCTTTGAGAAATTTATTTTGCCTGTGTAAATTGGGGTGGATTGAGGAAAAATGACATTATTTTACTTGACAAGTGTTCTGAAGCTTGTTCAAAAGCTGGCATGCCAGTTTTTTAGCAAGTGCACTTGACAAGTAGAAAATTGTCATATGCAAAACTTGCCCGTGTAGATGACTTGACATGTAAACTTGACAAATTTGTCTCAATTCCAGAACCTTCTTTCCGGTCATGCATGGCCGCCACTTAGTTAATCTAAACCGATCAACGAACGTCAATGCTCTTGGAATCTCTGCACAGCCGCGAAAGCCTTCGGAATACACAGGCAGACAGTTTCAAAAGTTGGTACACCAATAAAATATTATTGCCTGCTAAGATTTCCTATGAAAATTTCGACGACTCCTAACGCAAAATTTTAGCCGTTGGAAAAAATTCTGAAAACTGCCGGGGTCTGTGAGTCTCAGTTCTCCAATCAAGTTTCCTGCTAATCTTTTGATCTGCTTTCGACTATGGCTTGCCAAAGGCAGAGCCCACCACTTTTTTCACAGTACATTAGTAGGCTGCAGCTGTACCACACACGAATAAAAGATTCTTCTCCGTTAAAGGAGCCATTTTGCAAGAAAATTTGGCGCGAAAAACCAGCTGCGTCAGCAAACCGAAGCTCCGCTTGCCATAACGCGAATAGGTATTGTCAAAGAGATTTTTTATCTTTCTGCAAGAAATTTGTAGAAATTGTCAAACAAAACTTGTCAATAGTCTACAGGTGCATGGAAACTTGTCAAGGAAAGTTGCCAAGGAAAAATTGCTCGTGTAAATACCGCTTAAAGGTACCCCTCACACGCTTATTGATTGGCCAATAGTTGATTGACTTAGGGCCTAACCAACTTTAGTATACGCCCATTGTCTGTAAAATTTCTTAAAGAATTTTGTCCCTGGTACAAAACAGTTTTGGTGCTGCCTATAAAAACGTTTCCCATGTGTTGTAACTATTACAATTCGTTTAAAATGATATTCTTTCTGTTTGAAATTCTTCTTTAGCGTCACAGGAACCGAGCAACAAAAATCA
This sequence comes from Rhopilema esculentum, assembly GCF_057945365.1. Lineage (NCBI taxonomy): Eukaryota > Metazoa > Cnidaria > Scyphozoa > Rhizostomeae > Rhizostomatidae > Rhopilema > Rhopilema esculentum. Next base: position 8,789,029 of record NC_142825.1, read on the forward strand.
GGCAAATGTTGGTATGTTGTTACTAATTCTTCTATTTTTTTCAATTATTTAGATGATGCATAATAATATCTTAATCTTATCAAAGAGGCATAGCTAACGGGGTTGTAGGGGGTGTGATGTGACACCTCCTATATTTTTATGACATGTCGGTAAATCATTTGTTTGGCCACAAAATCATTAACTGCTTGTTAAAATCAACTGAAAATATGCACCGCTTACACATGACTGAAGAGTTTCACATCTAGAGGTCTTCAAAATATCAGTTATGATAAAAATGACTTACCGTAAAAGCTCTATTAAGCCCACGGGGGCCTTTTTTCAGTCCTAGAGGGGGGCTTAAAAGAGAGGGGGACTTATTAGAGAGATGGGGCTTATTAAAATTTGCAGAAAAAAATGTTTTAAATGCCCTTGTCTATTTTTTGTTACAAAAATGTCATACAAATTTTGTCAGAAAACTTCGCTGGCAGCTTCGAAAGTCTAATTAATCAATTATAAGGTCCTTATCTTCATCAGAATCACCAGGATCAATTGATAACCCTGGGACATCTTCTAAAAAACTTTCGACTGACTTCTTAGGCGCACAAGTAAGTCTTTACATGGGCCGTATCCAATGCACATGAACTTATTATCATGACACCCGTTAAGAGACCCTCTAGATGCGCATGTTTCCCTTGTTTGACAACAAAGGCTAAAGAGCAGTGGCGGCGCCAGGGGGTGGTATTTTTTTCGAAACATGGTCTACATATTTCGTTTAAAAACGGGTTAAAAAGCACCAGGTAGGGGTAGATCATATTTCCTAAGGAAATTTGACCTGGTACAATGCACTGAAACGAGACGATTAGGGCCTAGTCTCACTGGCTACGCCCATTACCCTCCCACTCGGCAGTAGCTGGCGCCGCCACTGCTAAAGAGGGGGGGGGGGCTTAATAGAGAGTGGAGGCTTATTTTAAGTTTTTGCTTGATAGGGAGGGTGTTAATAGAGAGGGAGGCTTAAAAGAGAGAGGGGGCTTACTAGAGCTTTTACGGTACATAAAGTGTTTCATTTCTTCACTCACCGAAATTGTTCCTTTCCACCGAAATTTTTCGAGTTCTTACATAAATTTACAAATGAAATTTAAAAATTTGACCAAATAATTTCAACCGAAAATTAAATGACAAAAATATTTGCCAAAACTGTTCTCTATTGGTAGGCAGAACTACTGTAATTATAATTTATCCTATTATATTTTGCAAATGTATGTTACCCTTAATTGAATTGTGCATGCATAGTGGAATTTTAAAATATTGAACTAGAATCGAGCCTCAATACACCTGTCATATGATTATATTGGTCAATTTCAGGTGGATGGCAAAAGGTGAACTCTGTAGCAGACATTGATCACTTCCTCGTAGATGACACAGAATATAACCGTGCTGGTTGTCTTGCATTGAAGACCTCTCGAAAGAAATGGCTTTGTGCTGAATCTGACAACCAGACTATTAAAGCTGATAGGGTATCAATTGGTCCATGGGAAAAGTTCCTCCTTTTGTCATCTGGAGCAGGTAAGTTCAACATTAAAGCCTGGACAGAAAGGTATCTTTCCGCATCTCCTAACGGATCAGTAAATATTGCAAGTAACCGTGCTGGTTCCAACGAAACCTGGTCAATATACACTAGGAATCATGCAATTGCTTTGAAGTCCAGTCATGGAAAATACTTATCTGCTCTGCCGAATGGTGACATTGATGCAACAAAGGATACCTTAGGGAATTATGAGCAATTTTATCCATTTGAAGAAACTGATTCAAGATGGAGGCAATGATTAGACAATCACAAATCATTTAGAAAGGAGCTTGTCATTTTGCAAACTTGTAACTTTTTTTAAAACATACAAGCTATTTTATTGTTCTTTTTAACATTTATAGTATGGAGGGTTTATGAAAAGGACAATACATATTTGTTCACTTATAGTTAATCATTTATTAAATAATGACAATATGGAATTTCTAGGGTACGTGTCTTATTTAAGCTTCAAATACCCTGTTAGAAATTAGCATCTTCACAAAAATATTATGATTGGTAGAAGTTCACACACAATAAAAAGAGTTCAGCAAGCATAGAGAATCTTTCAACAACAACAAAAAAGCTTGCATACCAGCCTTTTCTATATTCACTAACCAGTAAAAAGACAAAATAGTAAACCACTGAATTCTTTGCTGCAGGGCAAATTGATATCTTAAAGTTTTATTAGTAGTTGATTTCCTCTAACAGAAAACATCTTGGACTTCATTGATATGATTGCAGCTATAACCTGGAAATCCTCAGTTTCACTTTGATGGTCAATCAAATTATTAACAACCAGATCCAATATAAGAAGATGTTCAAGCTTCACACTCACCAAATTTACATCTTTCTTGTGGCATACTTTATTTCAAACTTTCTGAAAAGGTATCTCACTGGCTTTGCATTGTAGAACACAGTAGGAAAATCTAAATATTTGGTACTAGCCACATTGTCCCTAGTTGTGGTATGTGATGTTTCACTTCATAAGCTGCTTCCACTTTGATACCACGAACATAAGAGAAAAGACTAAGTAGTTCTTGTTCCTTTCTGAGCATGATTCTCCAATTCTTGTCAGTATCATGTCGGTATCCCATTAAGTGACACATACTATGAGCAATGTAGCGGACCATGTTAACACGAAGAGACAGACCACGTTGCAAGCGCTTTTCCTCAATCAATGGTGGGCAAAGAAATATGTCCCCAAGATTGTAGTCACAAGATGTTTTAGGGGTTAGTAATGTGCCATCAAATGACCCATCATTGAACGGAAAGGATAATACCTCACTGACATGGTCATTACGGCAAGATTCTATATTTAGGTTCCTCATTCTACTCTTGCTGATGCAAATTACACTGATATCATACATGGAGACTTCGAGAAGGCTCCTTAATAATGAAACATCTTCTTTTAACAACTTTGTATTGATTGGAATAATTTTCTGCATGTTTCTAACAACAAGTGAGCCTTTTTTAAGACATCTTAAACTCATTCTTTGTCCAGTTTCCTATGCAATGCTTCTTTAAGAAAACTGACCCTATGGCAGAGTGAGAAACACTTTCTATTACACTCAATCATCACAACATAATTCATGAACACCAACTTTTTTTCAGGCAAATGCTTTTAAGATGTTGCTAAATTAAAATCCAAATAAAATTATTTTGTGCATTACAATGTTTTTAAAAAGCAAAGGAGCTTTTGGTTAATGTTAAAATTCAGCAATTTCCTGACCCGTGATAATATTTTGAGGGCTAGTGTAGTCTTCTTAATCCCCTTTGTATTCCGATGAGGGCAGCAGTCAGCAGTCACAAGGTATTCAAGAACAATCCTGAACACATTCGATTTGAATGACCGTGAAAACAGTTACAGGAGATAACTGCAAGGTTAAACAAAGAAATTTTGAAAGCAGAGGTATTCACAACTTTTCAGAATACCTGGAGAGCATGTGCATTGGTATGTGTCCAATTTTGAAAAATCCTTTCTGTAGGGCTATATAAAGGTTTAGCCTTTTGACCCCATGGCATATAGGTATTCAAGGTACCAACACAGATGTTATATCAATCAGAATGTAATATTGCCCCAAGCCACCCCTGGTTGCAACATGTGACTGGTGAACAGTTTGTTTACAATGATCTATTCATAATTCTGTTTGTTTTGGCCTCGAGTTTAATTGTTCTCAGCCATGTGTGCCGATAGAACCAATTGTTTGAGCATTTAAACAATAGTTCAAAAATCCATCAAAATGTCACTTTGCTTTTGCAAAGGGCATACAAAAAAGTGTAAGAGCAACAGCTCATTTGCCTCCTCAAGGCTTGCTCTTGTCAAAGGTGGTCTTGTTTGTGACGAAAAAGCCCATTCCACCGAAAATTGGGATGCGAAAAGGGATGTAAATCGAGGGGTTTTAGTTAGACCATCTTAGTTCTTTATTTTATCTTGATAATATTTTACTTTTTAAAGAACATTTTACTGACACTTCATACAGTAGCATAGAAGAGATCAATGGCATAGATCAGAAAATTCATAATAGGGGTGAGAAGCTTTGGATTTTCAGACAAAAATCTATTAGTGTTGTTATTTTTTTCATAAGTTTTGACATAACATATATACTAAATTAGATGAGTAGAAAAGGAATAATACAGTAGCACAACTTTTATCATTTATTCTTTGTCAAGTGTCATTAATCATACTTCTTGAAGATTTTTTGGTTATCCTCTAAAAAAAGTATTTTAAGTACCAACATACCTAATCAGTGGCATCAACACAAGGTCAGCTGGGGTGGATTTTCTGCAGTTTTCACAGAGGTGGATTTTCTATTTTCTTGAAATCTGTTGAAAAATCTTGGGGGGGGGGGGGGGTGCTGACCAGATTGATTTCAATTTTCATTCTTGCAATAAAACCCCTGTTTGTTACCAAAAATGCTGCTTGATAAAGTAAGCTTGTTAAAAATTTTGAAATAGATAATAAATTCTAAAAAAAGTATTTCCTGAGATTTATGAGAGTCTGAGGGACATGTTCAGGAAATTTTGTTGTCCACCTTCAGTTTTTAGAGCTGGCGACACTATTTTGCCTAATTTGAAAAGGTTGCTGTCTAATTTAGAACAACATAAGACATTGTTTTATATAGCTTTAAAATATTTCCTCTCAAAATGTAACACTTGGAAGACAACCATGTTACATTTCCGACAAGGTCAGAAGTTTTCTGACAAAATAGCTGTTTAGCTAAAAGGGGGTGGTTTGACCCCCTCAGACTCCCCTCTTTCTACCCAACTGGGAAGGATAAGATTGTTGGAGGGCCACCATTGCTCAAGAGCAATAGAGAAAAAAAGATTGTTTAATAAATTTCATAAGAAAAATTTTTTTATAACTTTTAGAGGGGCACCAGTGCACCTGCCCTACCAGCAGCCAGGAGTCAGGGGGCACCAAAAATGACCAGTCTCTTCAAAGGGGGCACTAAAATCCAGTGGAAAGAAATGTGAACAAAGAAGACCACTGGACTAGCCTTGCTCCAAAGAGGTGCATATTTTGATAAAGTTAAAGAGGTGCATCCCTTGGCAGTCCCCCACTGGTCATCAACAGTATGTAACCCACTGATTTGCTTGACCTCACACAGGTTGGATATGAAACACAAATACTATGGGAATCTCAACGATCAGATTTTACAAAATAAAACCTCAAATCTACAAAGATACTTAGCCTTGTGTTTTCAATGGTATACTTCCTCTGTTGATATTCACATGTACATGTTTAATTGTTAAATGTTTTCCTAAAAATGCAATACCCTTACCACAGTCATGCCGTGGTCTTGTCAAATGCAAAATAGATAAAATTACGGGGTGTAAAGATAAATATACGCTTATGGATATTTTCTAGAATCCTTATTGAGCCTAAATCTAGGTATGTGGTAGATATTTCAAATGCAGTTTCAAATCATCCCAAAGAAGTTATAATTTCTTTGCTTTCACTAAACCCTTTTACACTATTGGTATTTTGGCATAATGATAAAGGAAAATTCATGAACATTTCCTTGGAGCTTGCATCTTTCTAAATCTATATTGGAAATATTTTGGATGAGTTTTCAGCCATCCAAGAACGTAATGATTCTAAAATCTTTCTAGGGGGCTCCCATTGTTGATTTGTGCCCCCTAGTGAATTTTGAGCCACCACGCCATTGAGGGGCACTACCTCAACCCAGCAGTAGTTATACAGCTTCTTTGTTTAAACTTAAATTTGATGGCTTTTTGAAAATCAGATGAGATAACCCTAAAATTTAAAAGGCTTACCATTGATACAGCAGGACATAGGTATAATCTTTCCTCAGCCGCTTTAGCATTGGTAGCCATCGACGAAGAAATTAAGCCAATATTTGCAAAAATATTGTGACATTCCACCATCACCACACAGCTTCTTTTGAAGTTGCCTCGTTTCGAAATAGCGGATTTTAAACCAATGATTGTTTTAAACAAAAGCGCATCTAGATCATTGTTTTATATTTTATACTGTGTTTGATTTCAGCATAGTATCAACTATGATTTCAGGAAGAAACAATCTTAGTTTTTTCCTTGGCACAAGAACACGATAAATTTTATACCAACAGAACGCAAAAAGGAACAAATTTGATGACAAATATATATTTTTCGGTAATATTTGATATTGCCAAAATAGGATACAGCTTTCGTGGTCATTGAGAATGTAGACATTTAGAAAAAAAACACACAGTCCGCATAGCAAGAAATATCTTTGCTAGAGGGTAGATACTTAATTGTATAACTCCTCATGGGCGTCAAAGTTAATCGCTTTTGTTTTTCTTTCGTCAATGTATGATTCATATTTGTTAACAATACAATACGTTGTTCTGATTTTTCTGTTTAATTTTTATTGCAAGTGTAGCTTGCCCTGGTTAAAGTGTCTATGCAGCGAAATTTACCATTCCAATATTTTAAAAGAAATCTATAGAATCCTTCGCCCTTGTTCTTATACAAAAAACAGAATCCCGATAAGTTAAATGGTTCTTTTTTTATTGAGTGTCAAAGTATGCATATTTTGCAGTTGCGTTGCGAAATTTTATTTCCCGCTGTGACGTCACAGCGATTAGTCGAGGCGAAACCATTTAGTCCGGCCTGTTAAATCACTTATTAGGTCGAATTGTGCAAATTGCAATACTAGCATGAAACTTGGGCAGTTTGATACGTTCTATTTTGAGCTTGTTCTATTTTTAAAGCGCAAGATATGAATAGGAACTATATCACATCTTTCTCAGCGTATCAAACTGCCTTTAACATTGTTTATATTGATAATTTCCCTCCTCCGTTTATGGCCAATGGTAGAATTAGGGGTCTGAATCAGAGTACCCAGTCTAAAAATAGAACTTAGGGGCAAGAAATGATTTGGTTCGATATCCAATCTTTTTCTGCATGTCGAACTGCCTTTATATCGAGAATTCCAAGTTTCTATGACCTAGCGTTTTTCGTTTGTGGCCAGGGGTCTGAACCAGAGAACCCCAGTATAAAAATAGAATTTAGGGGCATCAAATGAATTGGGTTTATTTTACATCTTTTTCCGCTCGTCAAACTGCCTTTATATTGTGAATTTCAACTTTCTATGAACTAGGATTCTCTGTTTATGGCCAATTGTACAATTAGGGGTCTGGACGAGACTACCCCAGTCTAAAAATAGAATTTAGGGGCAAATTATAGATCGGGTCTATATCACATCTTTTTTCTCTAGTTAAACTGTCTTTTTATTGTGAACTTCAACTTTCCATGGCCTGGTGTCCCCCGTTTATGACCAAAGGTACAATTATGGGTCTTGACCGGAGAACCCCAGTCTAAGAATAGATCTTATGGGCAAGATATGATTTGGGTCTATATCACATCTTTTTCAGCGTATCAAACTTGGTGTTTTCTGATTTTGGTGCTTGTATCACAATTTGCACAATTCTTCTGCTTATCTCCCTCACTGTGACGGGGCCCCTGTTTACGGACTACAATAAAGTCCCATACAACGATCCAAAGCCACTTTGTCCGACCTTCGCCCATTGCAAAGAACTAAGTGCTGCAGCCGTATTTCTATTACACCGGGATTGTTATTCTTAGTATGGTAGTTGTACAGCAAAGATAATTAGGCGATTCATGTCAACAAAATGTGTCAAATTCTGCGCAACGTAAAAGGGTGACTTATCTCCTAACGGATGACATATCTCCTAACATCACCGAGGAGCAGTGGCGGACTGGCTACCTTCCAACCCACCGGGAAAGTGCTAGGCAATTGGAGAGAAATCATGAAATCCCAGTTGCAATAAGACGCACAAACATTACGATTATGACAGGACATACATTTAACAAACAGTAAAGAGCAGCTACTTAGAGCGAGATTAATATTTTTGTGGGTACTAGCTTTTATAACAAAATGTCCCTAAAAAGACATAGAAAATGCACTCATTGAATCAATTTTTTCTACCTTTAAAATACAACCTTACTCTTAGAATCAATATCCACATGCCGAACGCTGTTGGATGGTTTTTATCGATTTTCTGGAAATCATTCTCGTACATCCAAACCTGAAGCATTTTAATGTTGAGTCAACACAGGGAATATGCACATATTACGTAATCAAAAATAGGCAATATGGAAAAATCTCCTTCTCCCTAAATTATTATTATTTTAACAAAATTTAAAAATTGGCCATAATAATGACCGTAAACGTTACAAAATATGTGAACGTTCCCATGCACAATTGCCAACACATCGATCATTTTATCCAACGTTAAATTAATTTTTCCAAAGTGTGAACCCTCTCAGTTTTTCGATGTCAGGCACTCGAAATAATTCGAATTAATCATGAGTCAAAAAACTAATATGGTTAGTCATAAGTCATTACTCAACTGAATAGTAATAATAATAATATAATAATAATAATAAATAATTTGTTTAAAGTTGGCGTACTAAATGAACGTCTAATAGCTATAAAGAAGCTAATTAAGGCAAACTATCTATAAAGAATTGGTATGAAATGAATGTATGGTACAATGTTAAAAATGTTTGAGGTATAATATTCTAAATAAAACCTAACCCAGCCATAAATATTTTACACAATCTACAGTCGCATTCTGCAGGGTGTGCTCTTAATTCTTTTTTAAATGTTGCCAAAGATTTGGACTCTCTTATACTGTGAGGTAGTGTTTGCCACAGTTTTTGACCTTAATATCTTACAGTTTCTATACCGTAAGAAGTTGTCCTGGCTTTTGGAATGCAAATCATAATGTACATTTCTTGTTTCAAAAATCTCATTCATGAAATTAGGGTTCAGGTTATGTTTGGTTTTGTATATTTCTACATAAATTTGGGACGTGACTTTTGAAATTAAGATTTTTATCTATTATCACCCCTAGCAGTTTCTCTTCAGAGCTTTCTTCAACAATGGCCTCGCCGATTTTGATCTTAATGTCATCTTGGTTTGTTCCAACAGTAAGAAGATGACATTTCCCTGCATTCAATTTCATAAAGTTTTCTGGAAACCACTTTGATAAAACAAGAGCATCAGTTTCTAGCCGTTCTAAAACTTTATCCAATTGACAGTCAGCTGCGAAAATCGTAGTATTATCAGCAAAGTTACATACTGCAGTATCAGTTACCATTAAGAATAAATCATTGATGTATAAATTAAATAGAAGAGGCCCAAGGACTGATCCTTGTGGTACACCTGCAAAGGTTTCTCGCCAAGTGCTGAATGAACCATTTAATTTTACCTTTTGTTTTCTACCGGACAGGTAATTATAAATCAATAGTTGAGCATCTTTACAAAAGCCATAGGCATGTAATTTCGCAATTAATAGCTCATGGTCTATGCAATCAAACGCCTTTGAGAGATCCATTAGCAAGGCACCAACCACCCCTTTTAGTTGGTAAATTATTCAGCTAGCAAAAGTAATTATTCAGTTGGCAAAAAAGTCTGCGAGTCAACTAGAAACACCCCTTGCTCACCCTCAACAGACATGAATCACTGCAAGTATTGTGGACTTGCTCAAAAAATTACAAGCGAGCCAGGTTTGTAGTGAGACTAGGCCTTCTCGGTGCGGCTACAATTATGACACTGCTGTCAAAAACACAAATATGTTCTTTTAAAGATTTCGAAAAACCATGGAGAATTTGCTGATCGCCTTCAATGCATTAAACAATAACGACGAATTGGGGAAACTTTGCAATTAATCTTAATTTCACTCAATTCGCAAAGATTGTTTGTCTTTTGAAAGTTTTCAAGTTTTTTTGAAAAATGCAACTTGGGACAGGGGCGCACCGGGAAATTTCCCGGTGTCCTGGTGGGCCAGTCCGCTTCTGCTGAGGAGTCACTTTTTCTAATGAACATCAACTATGCCGTTGAATGAATTTGCAACGGCTATTTTCCAATGTTTTCATTGCATCATGGTTGTTTCTGACTTTGCCTGCTAGTGTTGCATCAGCTGAAACATCGTTCAGCTGAAATGCATCAGCTGAAATGCTACTTTTTATTTTCTAATTAAGATTTTATCTATGGGCCCTGAAATTCTTGGACCCCCGAGTCAGTGACTCCCATGACACCCCAAATCATAAAAATGAAATATACTGTAAAGCAAAAGAAGATACCCAAAAAGGCTGAAATCTCCCGTATCACGGAAAAGCCCCCAAAATGGCCCGATCAAATCAACAATCAGATTCGAAATCTACACCAAAAACTACCCTAGGCAAAGTAGGTATCGTAAAGTCTCCTTCAAAGAGGTAATGCTCCCGCTCCAGCCACTGGACCCACTGCACTGGACTGGAACCCACTGCATTAGAATAAAGGTGCAAGAAGATGGCAATGAGTGGTAAATGGTTGGAGCATGACTCTGAACTGCATATCTATTTCGATGACTCGTCTTTTGAACATTTTCCAAACATATTAAAAGCTAGCATTAAGTCAAACGCATACTTCTTAGGGGAAAAGGTAATAACTTCGCGTCTTATTTGTGATCTTGTTTTATAACTTATTTTGAAGAAATTAGGCTAAATCAACTTTAAACTGCCAACCCTGGCATAGTTTGTTAGGAAACTAATATTTTATGCTGATTGTATACATGTTGTTGATATTGGACAGAACTTTCATTTTTATGAAAAATCTTACCTTTTCTGAGAAAAATATCTATAGTGAGCGTACATGTCCTGGAAAAATTGACAGAAAGTATGATACTATCCGGAATTTTCTGCCAAAAATTGAACCCACTCAGACACATCCTCGGGTTGCCAGTGCAAGTAACCCCCCTCCCCTGGAAAAAAGGCTACCAGCTGTGCTGACAATAGAAATTTAGCTGTGCTGACAATAGAAAAAATTAAGCCACACCCTTTAAAAATGTAGCCATAAAATACGGTTTATTTAGTAAAAATTGATAATAAAGCAATTTGCTAAACAGCAGCAGTATATCGATTTTAATTCGTAACTTCGAACCCAGTTGAATCCACACATTCGCTCTCATGTAAACAGGGTTTAAAATCTCATGTAGAGTGTTCTTAACAATATCAAGCTGGCTGGATAATTTTTGACAGGAAACTTTGATGCAGCTAAATGTCCTCACATCTATATGCATTGTAGAGGGAAGGGTATGCTGCTATGTGCATGTTGTATTCACGCTTCTTCTGTAAGAACCAGTGAATTTAGGTTCAGTTTGATTGTTCTTAATTTTTGCAAAAATCTCAGGCTGGATTGTTCTTAATTTGTTCTTAAATAATTTGAGTGTAAGCTGTGCGATTGCTAGCTTTTTCACTCTAGGGAGGTGTTCAGGTTGCCAAGAAAGTGAGTGAGACAGCCTTCATTTGACGAGAAGATTGAATAAAAGCAACCACACATGGCTAAGGATCCTCGTTTTTGGGACAAAATGTTGTGCAAAATTGCATTTTACAATAGCTCAGCCTTAGCTTGTTCTTAATTTGTTCTCAGCTTTTGATGCACAGTTGGCAAGCTTCTACCCTTTTGATACAGGGTGTCAATGTCAACTATAGGGGTCCTTTCTCTCTTTACCAATCTCTACCTTAAAATTCTGCACTAATTGTTGTTTTTATTTGAATGATGTGCTGCTGGTCTGGTAGCAATTTGCAATTGCCAGCAGTTCTTCCCTGAGCAGTTCAAAGCTGACATTCGCTAAACAAGATTGAAAAGAGGGCTCCTATTGCTCTTCTGCTTCATCTTTGTGTAAACAAATCTTCTTGGTTCTAGCATTGGATTTATCCTGATACAGATCCTCTAAATCCTTTATTCTTCGAGAACCTTTTGTCAATCTCCTCCCATCTGAGTTTGAGGCTGTAACCAGATGGTAACGATGACTAGTTATCTTCTTTTTCTTATTTCCTGTTTTGAATTTTACACTATTTTCACACATTGAAGCCCCCTCCCCTAATTAATTGCAATCTACTTGGGCTTTATATCCTGTATAACAGCATACTAAGTGGGAACAAATACAATAAGCAACGGCCCATTCCCCCCTCCCAATATGAATTTAGTTCCCACAGCACTGTCTCTGATATTTGCTCTTTCATATTATCATGATATGGATGAAAACTGTGACCTTTATCAATTCCTAAATGAAACATGGATGTTATTTAATCAAGCAATGAATTTGTGAGTGGAAACAGAAGATAGGAGTATGCTCCTCTGCTTTTCTGCCTTGCATTCTGTTTACACGCTCAAAATTTTATGGCTCTGGTACCCAGGGTCCAGGTCAGATTGTACACATGGCTAAAATAGCTTCTCCTGGCTTTTGCTAGGTTTTTAATTGTTCTATTGCAGAACTAACATAAAATAATAATGCTAATGATAAAAGCAGTTATATCGCATCATTTATTCACAGGGCTCATAGGCACATTACAATTGAAAACATTAGGTCAAATTTTTAATGTATGTTTACAAAGGGTAAAAGTTTACAAGGTTTTAATTCATTAAAATTTAAGTTAAAAATATTATCCAATAAAATACTGTTTGAATATATGTATCTTCAAACAAGATTTAAAAGTTTCTGAAGTGTTGATGCTCTAACTGAGTAGGGGAGTCTTTTCCAGAAGAATGGGACAATTTGTGAAAGCATGATCACCAACCATAATTAATTTGGTCTTTCCTACATCTAAAAATAGTCCATCATCAGCAGATCTGAATGAGTTCATCATCTAAGAATAGTTTATCATCTAAAAATAACCATGCAGACTCAATTCTGAGTATTTTGTTTCACCGTGATATTCTTTGTAGTAAATACCTATAGTTGGTTGCAATTACTTGCTATAGGGACAGTGCTCATACAGAGTGGGTGTCTTAGCCATTGTACCACCATCAGTATCATCTGCCTAACACATTGGAAGACTGACTAGTTCCCAAACTATACGGCTGCTCTACAGTCCATCTGTCACCTGCCTCCCGTGACTTCACATATCCTGATTGGGGGCTTAGTGGGTACTTGACAAGGGTCTCTCACAGGCTGTGGAGGGAAGGAGATGCCTTACTTTCTCCTGTTGGTGGAGATGTTCCACCCCACTAACCCAAGCCATTAGTCAGATGCAAGTTTTTTTAAACTTTGCCTGCAGAATGAACAAAAATTCAATTCTACTGGCTTAAAATCTCATTTCATTCAAAAAAGATAACTTTTCGATACAAGTGCTATTTATTTTAGAAGCAACTTCTATAATATCTATTTTTCTTTTAAGGATCAGAATGATATTATTCACTCCAAAGTAAAGGTACGAAAGTTTAAAACATTAGCTATTTTGTTATGTATAATTTTGACTTGAATTTTCTCTCTTTACCACTTACAGTGTCATCAAAGGTCTCTTTAAACTCACAACCAAACAGTTATTCAGAAACCTTTAGCCCTGCAGTGATGGTTGCATATGTTTTAAAACACCAAAGTGCCTCATGCCAGTTATTTGTTAATTGAATTGTTTATTCAACAAAGGAGAATCAGCCATGATATTCTGCATGTGTGCACTTTTTCCAATGTTTGTGCTGTTATACCCAAAAAGATATAAAGAAGGGAAGCAAACAAGCAATTTAGTGGTCTGTTGTTATTTAAGTAATCATATGAGCCATTTTTCTTCAACATCATTCCCAATTCTAAACTTAAATTCCCAGGGATCATTAATAAAATTCAGCTAAGTTTGTAAATATATGCCAAAAATTATTTGACACTTGTTGTTTTTCATAGAAACTTCCAGGGAAAGAAGGACAATCTGTTGAAATTTTGGATAGCAATGAGTCTCTTCTATGGGAAAGGGGAGATTTTGTTGCATATGTGTTTCGTTTAGAAGACTTTAAGAATACAGTAAGTGAAAGCAAGATGAAGCCTAATTATGAAATTTTTGAATTTACTTATTATCACTTTTTTGGCAAAGTTAGTTTTAAGAATTATTTAATTGGAAGCATTAATTCATTTTCCATAGTTGACATGAAAATTTTTAGCGTCTATGTTGTATGTTTTGCAATAAAGAAAGCCCCTAAAACCACAGTATCAGTTCACATTGCATTTACATTGTCAGAATAAGTTAGTTTTAGTTGCAACTTGTTTTATATAAAATTTATTTGTAGCAAAAGAGGGCAGGTAAATGGTAAGGCACATCCTCCAAGAGGTCTCAATTCAACATTATAGAGCAGAAGTTTAATTTTTCAGGTGAACTAAATTCTCTGACAAATGATCAAATTTATAGACTGAGGGGCTAAAATTGTGTTTTAACTGACAATTCAGCAAAACCTGGGGGGCACTTGCTTGCCTCCCTACATCCCCACTTTTTCTGCCACTGTTCAACGAAGTAAACAGTTGTCATTTGTTTCAAAATGATTCCTTAGTATTTCTTATGCGTACATAGCAACTGAGCTGATTTCGTTAACTGAGCTGGGAATATAATTTGATTGGAAATTTATTTGCATATAAATTTTTGGAATTTTTTAAAATATTTTTCAATTTTATTGTACCATAGGTTTTACGCTTTGAAATATGTACAGACTTCTCAAGCTGCAAGGAATTTTCTTTTCCTTATTCAATGCTAGAAAAGTTGTATGGAAGTATGAAAGTTTCACTTCATGGCAAAAACAATGACAATGAAATTGGCAGCATAAAGTGTATGAATTTTTGACATTTCTCTAGTTTTTCTTCAGTTTTTTTATTTGTTTACAGGAGGCGTATCAGATATTTGAGCCACTCAAAAAAAAACCAAAGCTATCTAAATGTACTATAGGTACGAAGATTTGTTAAGAAAATAATTGTTAAGCCTTGTAAACAAAGACGATTTTTGTTCCAAAAGACGAAGATTTTTGTTCCAAAAGACGAAGATTTTTGTTCCAAAAGACGAAGATTTTTGTTCCAAAAGACGAAGATTTTTATCTTTTAGTGTGCAGGGTCAATTTCTTTAGTGTGCAGGATCAAATTGAAGAATTTTTGTCTTTTGCGATAACCTTTGAGATAAGAAATGTTTCATATCTTTGGTCTTTACGACTAAAGGCAAATTTGTGCAGTGTGTGGAGGCGTATTTCGTGCACGTGACTTTCTGTGATCATTTCTCCTGCCAATAAAGATAGCTTATCGTACACTGAAAATCATAGCCAAAAAGGGGGAGATCGGCAAACAGTTGTGCTGTGTGCGGATAGCAAGTTCTTTTGAGAAAGACAAATATCTTTATCTTTTTTGCGACAAAAGCCTGCTGTGTGTGCTAAGCTTTGAAGTAGTGTCTGTTAAATTCAAATCCTACTCATCTCCACCAAGGTAGCTTCAAATTTCATTAAATTTAGTGAATGCAATAGGTGAATGATCCTTTTTTCAGTTATTAAGAAATTTTTCTTTTAAATTTAATTTGTTTCTTTTACTTGCATAGTCAACTACTTGATTATTAACCCATGGAGAAGTGACTCAGTGCCCAGAGATAGTTTGCTTGGTTTGCAACCTCAAGAATGGCATCCTTTTGAAGAAAAGGAAAGGCACACATTAAATATAGGCCATAGGGGATGCGGTGTTACAAACGGGCAGCCAATGTAAGCATTAAAAATTTTTTATTTTAAAATAATTTTTGCGAACTTCCCTGGTCTGTAAAATCTCCCCGTTATTTTTTGCTGACGGATCCAGCCTCTTTTTAAATTTTCATTGGAAATATAGTGATAACCTCTTTTGAAATCTCATCCGTTAATTAGCACGCGTCAAAGTGGTCTACAGAGTTATGAACAAGTGAATAATTGCTAAAGTTAGGATCTTTACATTGATAATGTTAAAATGTAGTTTCCTGATTGGGTCCAACGAAAGTTATTTTGCTGTGCTTCTAGATTTTACCGCCCACGGACGGCCCATTATCAATGAAGAAGAAAATGAGGAACAAAAAGTAAAATAAATGAAAAAGCAATGAGTAAGAAATTATGACGCGGTTCTCGCTAGTGAAGGAGAGAAATATGTATGAAATTCAAATATGGTTGCTATATAGAGGCAGCTTTTAAATTGTGCAACATTTGGCAGAAAGGTCTTACGATCCCTGAAAATGGCCTTCGATATCAAAACTCAAAACAAATGAAATGTGGATTTTACAAGATTTCTTTAATGATTTGGCAAATGTTGTACATGACAAACGTCTTTTCAGTTCACAGGGAACACCCATAGAGAACACAATTGCCTCATTCAGAACTGCATTTGATAATGTTAGTAAATTCATCCTTTTTATATAAATAAGTTATTCGCTTTTATAATTAAATGAAGCAGGTAGTCTCATTAAGGCTTTGATTGATGTTGTATGAATCTGTTTATGACCAAATGAATTGTTCACACAAAGCAATAAAATTTGCGTCTTTATAATATTAAGCATTATTAAACCTTCATGAGAAAGACATGACATGAGACCCTCCATGAGAAAGACACGACATGTTGCTAAATGCATTCGCATACCATTTCTTTCCATTTTAGTCGTCATCACACTGGTTCTTGTGTTGTTGGATATCAGTAGTATCTTTGATTTGTCAATGTTACACGTGAAATAGGTGTCCTCCATTTCTCCCAGGGTGCAGACTTCGTGGAACTTGATGTACAATTGTCAAAAGATTCTGTTCCAGTTGTCTTCCATGATTTTTATGCAAATATCCAGGCAAAGCAGGTAAAGTCTCAAAATTTCTCTTCATTTATATCGTTGATATCAACTGGTTTTTCAGCTAACCATAGCTCATTTGATATGATGAGCCCTCAAGTTGTGCCAGATCGCGAATACGCGTCTCTGCCTCTTCCTTATCTATTATATACGCTTTTATTATAATAACAATTGACTCCAGTTTCAGCCTGGCGTTTCTTATTTTTTCACACATATTCAGCCTAAGGTGTTTCTTATTTTGCTTCTTATTCTTATAATGAAATTTCCTGTGCATAATAGTTTCCAGACACAACGATAAAGTTATTAATGCCATTTTGCTTATTTTTGATGGTATTTTATTTTTCTAGAGTTTTGTTGAATTTCAGCCTGCAAGATTTCTTGTGTTGTTCGTAATTTTTGGGCAAACCTCAGCCTGATGTTTGTTATAAGGGTTATTCATATAAGGGTTTCCCTTATAAGGGTTGTTCTTTTAAGGGTTGTTTTTAAGGGTTGTTCTTATAAGGATTGCTCTTATAAAGAAGCTTCTCACTGTTACTATAGCTTATACTACCTGATCTTTGCATTCACACAGTAGTCTTTGTATAGAAAGAGTTTTAAAGCACTGTCCATTGTCTGTATTTGTTGTTATGAATAACTTGGTTATTGATGTAAAGCATTGCTATATTGCATTCTACCTAGACGCGCAAACAATCGAGAGTGATTAAAGCATTAAGTGTGGTACATACTGTCTCTTCATTTTTGTGTGTATTAAGAAACATCTTAGTTTACCTAGTTCAATCTTCGTGAGTTTACCTAAAATAAACTACGCTATCGTGTTCACCTCTAAGCAATAATAAAGCCCCTTTTTTATAGTCAACAGGCTGCACAACCAAAATGACTATTCCAGTTAGCGATATGACTTTGGAGAATATGAGAACATTCGAGGTGATATATTTTCAATGATCCTTAGATCTCTTATGATTACTATACCTTTAAATATACATACCACCAATGGATCTAAAGAAACACACCAATACTTTTAACAAGAGTAATCCCACTGTATCACGGTTTTCATAAATTGTCTAGTTGATATAGATCAAATTTTAATCAACGAGTTTTCATGATATAAAACCAAATTAGTAAAGCATTAAGCAAAATATTCATAATAAGAACAGTATTTGCACTAATTACATGAATTCCAAAAACTTCGTTCCCATATTTGTAATTCATTATTTTTTAGCTATACAAAGTCAAAGAAATATACCGTAAATCCTCGAACTGGCCCCTTTTATAAGCCCCCTGGTTTATGCCCCCGCCCTCGAAGTAAAAATTCTTAATAAGCCCAACCCCCGAATATGCCTCCACCCTTACATACAAATTTTTGAGTTTTAATAAGCCCCATTTGTAGCTTTTTACAACAGAAAGATTCGCTTTTTTGATACATGGTTGATAACATTCGGCAGCGAATGAAAAACATAAGATAAGTGAAAAATGACGATGTGACCGCCAAAGACAATGAAATATCAATATTTTGGACTGAAATATTTCTTTGTGTTACTTAGGTTTAATATTTTAAAAAAAAAGGTTAAATAAAATTGCTAAAAAACGAGCTATTTATATGGCAACTTGGAGTCGGTTCTTATAAACACCCACTTCGTATGAGCCCCCCCCCCCCCTCGAATATGAAAATTAATAAAGCCCCCATAGGGTTAAGCAGTGGATTTACGGTACCGAAAGCCTTTACTGTTCTTGCCATTCTTCCCACTTGAAAAGCTTTTTGAACTTAAATTATCAATGCAGCTATAGTACTTTTATGCTTGAGCCATAGAAATGCAGCTATAGTAATGTGCTTTCTAAAGCTAACTTTATTGCAGGATTTGATAATGTTAATCTGGATTTCTTCTTAGTTTATGTTAAAAGATGATAAAGGAGATTTTCCTCATGACAAGCCAGAGAAAGGTGTTCTGTTCCCTTCATTGGAGGAGGTAATATACTCATCGATACGTTTCTGTTCTTTTTTCCGTGGCTTTTCAGTATGGATCATATTGTTTCAATTTTGTATTTTTCCCCATAGGTTTTCACCGAGCTACCCAAAGATCTTGGAATATTTGTTGAGGCCAAATACCCGATGCAAAACATAGTGAGCTGGTTTTTAATTTCCTGTGACATTTGATTTGAATTTTGCCCAACCACCCGGCCACATTTGATTTCCTAGATGTATTAACTTGTGCTTATATACACAATTTTAAAAGAACACGAGTTTCAAAATTGGTCAAAAGTTAAGAAAAAATTAAGAACAATTTGAAGCTGAGCTGCTGTAAGATTGAATTTTCAATAACGTTTTATCTCAAAAACGGGGATTTTGGCCATTTGTGGATGTTTTTTCGGTGAATATTCAAACTTGTCGGCAAATGAAGGTTGTCTTACTCACTTTGATGGTAAATGAGGCCTGAAAACCTCCTTGGAGCGATAAAGCTAACAGTTACATTGCTTACACCCTATTAATTTAAAGGCCTCATTAAGAACAATCCAGCTTCAGATTTTTAAAACAAAATTAAGAACAGTCAGCTTGAACTTAAATTTACTGGTTCTTATGAACAAAAAAGAGTTTACAGTTCTTGACTTTATCATTGCCTTTTATAACTGCTAAATTTCCTAATAATAATAAAACCGCTTTAAAACATAAATAATCTAATTTTTTTTCATTTATTTCGCTGCTTTAATTTTTTTTCAAGGACAAAAGTTGGGAAGCTAATCATTTTCCTGATAAATGCAAGCTGGTGGAGAAGATACTCGAAGTGATTTTCAAGCATGGAAAAGATAGGAGAATTATACTGGGTTCTTTCGATCCTGGCATTTGTATAATGTAATTTTATGTATTTTCACGAGTTAAAGACTGTATAGAAAATTAATCACGAGTTTTACTCCCAGAAAGGGAAAAGGTGGGCTTGCCTCCTATACGAAGACCTCTCAATATTAATTGGATTAAAGGCAGTAAAAAGTCTATTGGCCTGCTCTGATGCTGGTAGAAATAATCAGCGAGTTACTTTTTGTCCTAAGCAAAATGATTGTCTTACGTTATTCAAGAAATTTTTATTTCAATGTTGTACATGTGGCTCAAAACTCGAAAATGCACATTTGGTGATTTTGATACCCAAGGACCTTTACATTGACGGTATTCTACAGAGTAATGCTTCTTATTGAGTTGTATGAATGAGTTTTTTCACAAAGTTGCAGGCTTGGTTGTATCTACTTGTATTTGTTTGAATTAGAATTAAAATTAGCATGTAACGTGCTCGTCACTTGCTTGCTAACCTACCCGGCTTCAGCTTAGCAAGCTTCATTTCAAAATCCTGTTGAATATGTTTTTCATAAGTTGAAATCATAGTGTAAGGGCCCAATGTGGATTTTCAAGTATTAATTAAGGTTGCAACGAACCCATCCCCCGCCCTCAGTAGCAAGCTCTAAACAGATTTAGACATTTCCGTATCAATCAATCTGAAAAATCTAGGTCAACTAATCCGGGTACGAAATGTACTTGCTCTCTAACATTGATCCGTATGTTTTCTCTGTAAGATAATATCAAACCAAGGCCCTGACTAAATTGTGAAAGTTTCTTTTAGGTTTCGGCTGAAACAACCTCGCTACCGCGTTGTCTTCATATCATCGTGTGAAAACGATGTTTGGGAGCCTCTTTTTGATGCCAGATGTCGCTCATGGAATATGGCATTGAATTTTGCAAAAACGGAAGGACTCTTGGTACGTAGTTTTTTTCAACAAACTACTGAAGAACGAAGGGATATCCCCGAAATATTGTAGAACGAAAACTATTAAGTGTATTTTGAGGCAGCGTTACTTTCAAGGAGGAATTTTCGTAATCTAACACGGTTTGTACAAAGTATAATATAAATTATTTACTTTGCTTAAAAACTATTTCAAAGCTAGTTTTGTCGTTTAGCTCCCATTTTAAAGGAAATCCTTTGTTGCAAATTCTGTTTTTTTTAGAAGGCCCAGAAATTTTAGTATTCTTAAAGTGGCTTTGAAAAAAGCAAACATTTAGTAAACTAAAGCTTTTCGTCTGACACTCTTCAGAGTTTAAAACGTCAGAACATAGATCGAAAACTCTACGCTAGGAAATATATATACCCAGTTGTGGATCGAAATAGGCCAATCAGAAAACACGAGCACATGACTGTATAGGTTGATAGCAGAATCGCAGGTTTTAGTTGTAATTTTTGCAAGACCGAGGTGGCTGTTCTCTTTGCGGATGGGTTTTGTTTCTAATATTAGACGGAACATGTTGTTTTATTCTATCCTCCAATCTTTGGGTAGTGCGTCCTACGTAGCCAGAATCACACTGGCACGTAGATTCATAAACAACGGAACTTTTTTGTGTGGCAGGAACGCAGTCCTTTTGAATGGACGGAAGGGTCTTTTTCGTGTTTGTAGTACGATTGTATGTTTATAGTGTCGCCACTGCAATTCTGCTATCGGGCAGCATTTACTAGAAAACCCAGATTGTGCAAAAAACTACAATGGCGACATGTTTCGGATTATTGGTAAAGCCCGATCGTCGTTCCACCTAGCAGTTTTGGAATCTATCTACATAAGCACGAAAAAACCGCTACTGTGTAGACAAAAGGAGTTCGTTTTCACCTTAGGACTCCATTGGTAACATTCTCAATAGGCAAGCGGCACTGATCGGTCAACCTATACAGTCATGTGCTCGTGTTTTCTGATTGGCCTATTTCGTTCCACAACTGGGTATATATATTTCCTAGCGTAGAGTTTTCGATCTATGTTCTGACGTTTTAAACTCTGAAGAGTGTCAGACGAAAAGCTTTAGTTTTCTAAATGTTTGCTTTTTTCAAAGCCATTTACAAGCTTTGTACCACCAAAAGATTGTTTGCATATTCTTAAAGTCTAACATTCGAGAATTGCAATTTGTCTTAAACATGTCTATTTTTTCGTAAATTCTCCATAACGCTGTGTGTATTTTCTCCTAGGTATATTTCAGTTTATTTATAACAGGGTAATTTTTGGCAAAGTGCAAAATTGAAATCGAAGCCTGGAAATTTCCGCAAGTTTCCTTGACAATGTTTAAAAGCGTATGATATTTTTCGTAATTTCTTTTAATATTCTTAAAACATCAAACGTAGCCAATCATTTTCCCTATTCTGTATAAAATAATTTAAAAATGTTATGTTGTTACATGCACAATTCTTTTGTTTGACCCTTATCGATCATTTCCTAGGGCATTTCGGTGTTTGCAGACCCGATCATTGATAGTATCCATGACCGCCAGCGCATTGCCCAAAACGCCGCCTTAGAGTTGTTCACTTGGGGATGCCCAACTGGTGCAAACACCGAGATAAGATGTCTGGAACTACAGAGAAGGAGCAATATTGCGGGCGTCATTTACGATAGGTATAATTAGCTTGTATTTTTCTCTAAGCTTTTTATCTGTCGTAAAAACTAATTCCTGGGCATATTTTAAAAAATCGTTATTTCCTGTCAGGCTTTTTGAGCGCATTTTATGTTACTGTGAACAATGCGTTGTAGAATTATCCCACCTTCAAGCAAGAGTTATCACAAAGTTTTATCGTGTGTTTATATGAGAAACGCCCTATCTGGACACAAAATAGAGATCAAGTGAGATTCTGCTCTTCGCTCGCCGGATCTCACCTCTTCGGATGAAATTTTCTCATGTAGATACAAAACTGATGTGTTGCAGGAACAACTAAGAGCTGGGATGAAAAATAAGCCATAAGCTGGCAGGTGGGGTAGAATTTGTATGTAAACATGCGATAATTTCATCGCATCTGCCAGCTTTTGGGCTGGAAGGTGGGATAAATCTTCACATGTAGACAGACCCTAAGTCGTATATCAGTTTTTCATAAAGATTAACTAGTGATTTCACGAATCAGTTCAGATCGCAGATATTCACATTGTCGTAGCTGGATCTCACTGGCTGCCTCCTTCCAATCTGCAGCGATGCTACAAGTGCCATGACAGCTTTGGGATCAGATTCTGAACTATCAGTAATTTTAAGACTTAAAGTTACTGGTATTTGTCCCAAAATAATAAATTTCGAAATCCTTCTTAAAAATGTATCAAAAATCCATTTTCAGTCTCCACCGACTCTTACATCAAAGTAGCTACTTAAAGCATGTAATAGCGCCTTCAGCAGAATTTTAAAGCTCAAATGTCGAGTATGCCCCTTCGCGTATGCCCCTTGTAAAAGTCAAGAGCCCCTATCTGTTATAACTCAAGACATGTGCTGCATGTTCTGTTTAAAAACATCCATCAGTACACATTGAGATAGTTAGGACTTTGACATTGGGGGACCAAAACTTTTTGCCAACATATAGAAATGACTATATTGTAAATAACGTACAGGGGTAACACACAAACATGGAAAAACCAACACAGTCACGCGAGAGGATGTTAAGAGGCAACATGTGGACTTTTCAAACTCAGTACGATCTGCAAACGTTTCGGTTTGGGGATCTTCTAGAATATTGGGGGGGGGGGGGGGGCAGGCCCTGTCAGTACCCTGAGAACGCTGGCTGTGGTTAAGCAGTAGAAGTAGGAGTGTATTTGATGTCCTTTTAAGTATGATAATTAAGGTGTTTATATGATGAAATTTGTAATTTTAGTTTAAGTTGGATTAAAGATAACGAGTTTCCAAATTAGGTAGTGTAAGTCATTCTAATGTCCTCTTGCCTGATTTACAAATGGCGGGCTTCACGTTTTGAACTCTTTATCCCATACCGAGGAACTCTGAAAAGTCTCCTAGATGCTTTTCTAGCTTTGTCTTCTCAAATGTACAAATCCTTAGAATTCTTAGAAGATGAAATTGGCTTAAGAATGAAATACGTGTCAGCAGTTAAGAATTTACTCAGGAAATATCCTCAAAGAACAGTAGTTACAATTGCTCCTCGTGCTGAAAAGTATCGTTTAACGAGTTATCGCTTTGATTTCGTACTCAGTTGTTTGCGTTTGTTTTCTCGTGAGACGAATGATAGCAAAACTATTACGGTTTAACAGTTTATGATGAAATTTTTTTATATCAATAACGATAAAAGTTGTATGCCTCGCATTTTCATTAATTGGGAAATTTCACTGAAATACATTGTATATACTACTAAATCAATAAACTGCCCACGATCGTGACCCATTAAAACCCAAAAAATATCATATGATCCCTTCGTATACTCGTTCAGCATCCACTGTTCATCGCATTTAGGATTCCACTTTTAAGATTTCTGGATAACTTTGCTGAAATCCTGTTCATTTTACTTAGTGCTTTTCGGGGGCATTTTGAATCATTGTCCTTCTTTCTTACTTTTTATAGTGCTTTCTCTCATCTCAGTTTTTTCAATTACTTTTAAAGGCTGGATGAACTGAAGTAGCTGTGCCAGCCAAAGTAACAGCAAGGTTTGTTCATAAAATGGCTCTTGTGAACCGATTGCTGTACGATAACATTTGCATGATTAGTTGCGTTGCCAACTTAGTTTGAAAGGCCTTATACCAAAGAATATTGTTGATTAATGTGGCAGTGTTAAAACAGAATTTAATTTATCCTTTAAGGATCAATTTCATGTTCTCATAGAAAACAAAAAGAGATTTCCAGGAATTATTCGCTATTTCTTTTTCAAACCAGCTCATTTGTAATAGAGTACCGGAGTGTGACGTCATCAAAAAGTATTTAAACATCACCGCCAGATCGGTTTTTTGACGGGGGCTAAACAAATGAAAAGGACACCATTTGACTATCTGACTTTTTTATATACCGTTAAAATTGAAATACAGTCCAACATTGTGTATTCCATTCGGAAGAATACTGTCGTCTGCCGGGCCTGGAAAAAGACCAGAGTCCTTGATGGACTTCAACTATTCGACCGAGTGATGCATTAGTCAAACCTCATGTCATTTATTACGTATTTCTGTAGTCGGATAAAGCAGTGTTTTTCAACCACTGTGCCGTGAGATATTGTCTGGTTCCCCGTGGAAAATTCTCACATTTCACCTGATTGGTCACATTTCATCTTGACCCGATTGCATTTCACCTAAAGCAGCCATTCTTAAACTCCGGCCTGCAGCAAAATTTCATCCGGCCCGCCGAATGCTTTTTACCTCGAAAATATTTTTTGCCGACATTTTCAAAATTTGGAATTCGATTTATCTTAAGTTTTCTTTTGTCCCCTCTCATATTTTTTTCTCTGTAGTAAATATTAGATGCGTTCCATGGACAGTTATTAGTCCAGAAGGGAGTACCGAAATAGGAAATGCTTTATTTAATCATTTTATCGTTTTATAGCGTTTCCTTTCATTTCAACAGATGAAACTATGGAACCTAGTTAAGAAAACTTTAAGAATATTGCCTTGAATTTTCTCCCGTTAAAATCTATTTTAACGGGAATACTTCAACTTATTTTTATCATTTCAACTTATTTTATAACTTATTTTAACTTATTTTAACTTGTTTTATTATAACTTATTTTATTATTTATTTCAACTTATTAATATTTCAACTTGTTTCTGGCCATTCCTAGATTAATATAACCTAAAATTTTTCTTGCCGCCAACCATGGTGGCGGCCTTGACTAAAGACATCCACAAACATAAGATTTTGGCCTTTCTTTAAAATACGCTGTAGTCCCTCGACCTGACTTCAGGCGCTTCTAGCCTAAAAATAGCATAGAACGATCTTCTGACTTACTTCTGACTCACTTCTGACTTCTGACTCAAGCTACAAACCTTTGTGAAAACTATTTTTTGGGTTTATGCGAAAATAGGCAGGCACGAAATAAAAGGCCTGTCTATCTTATCACTAGCATAGCCTGGTAAAAATGAGATCAGAGTTTCATTTTGAGAAGCCAACACAAGGTATGTAAAAGTTGAAAACTAATTGGCCCTCGAAAAAAATCTATATGTTTTTCTGACCCGGCACTTAAAATAATTAAGAACCCCTGAGTCTAGAGGTTGAAAGAAATCACTCCTGCCAGGACATCTGCTAACTCTGTGTTCATCAGAACGGTTTCAAGGCTTCACACGGAGTGAATAGAAATATTTTATTTTATTATAATTTTTATTCGTGTTCGTTTGCTTTCTATTCAAGACACTCCGATAAGAACGACTTCATATTGTGAATACAGACAGTAGTTTCATTTTTCAACACTGCCTGTTGGCGGCGTTCCTCGTGAATTTTTCTATCAAAAAGTGTCATGTGGTTCAAAAAAGCTTGAAAAACACTGGGATAAAGGAAGACGAAAATGTAATGATTATTAATGGTATTTGCTAGAAATTATAATGAGTACATCTGTCAAAAATTCAGTCAAAAAATAAAAAAGTTTGAACGTTCAAAAGTGATGACATATAAGTTTACATTTTGAGATACCAAATTTTTTTAGGTAAATTCTTTTAACACTTCTTTTATCCAGCTTAGGTAATTGGTCACTCGAGTCAGATATCCATGTAAATCTGTTCCGCCACATTCGGGATCTCCCCAACTGACCATTCCAACAAGCTTGTAAACTCTCTCTGAATGAAAGTACATCGAAAACGGGCCTCCACTATCTCCTCGGCATGCATCTTTTCCGTCTTTGTTTCCAACGCAAAACATTTTTTCTTTGACGAAATGTTCATCTTTGCATGTTTCGTTGGAATTCACGTATAAATCTGCAAACTGGAGCTTTTCTTCCCGATCCTTATTGCTATTGACAAGTCCCCAGCCAGTAACATATCCAAGCTGTCTTGCATTTCTTTCAAGTCCGTCCTCTAAGTGATCCGAAGGCTTGGGCAGGCAGATAGACCTAATTTTTCTGGAAAAACGCACGGGCTCTCTCAGCTGAAAAATAGCAATGTCGTCGTTGTAGTTGTGGTAATGTTTTTTCCCAAATTCGAACAGAGGATGTGCGTATATATTTTTGATGACCAAGCCATTTTTCGTAACCCAATCCTTGTCTTTGAGCTTAATTTCTGTATGTCCAACCACAACTCTATATCTACAAAAACAGAAAATTGTTTTATCTATTAAGCATTGGGACTGACAATGTCCAGAAAAGTTGTCAACACTCCTCCTGCCCAGAAATCTTCATTTACAACCTTCCTCATTTTTAATTGGTTTAAAATGGGCATGGTCAGGATATCGCGGGTACTCAACTAGCCTTGATCCGCTCTCCTTGCAACTCTATTTTTCCAAAACATTTTTAGAAAATTGTAGCTTGTTTTCGATTATCGATATTTTCGAGAAAGATGTAAAATTACGTGCTTATATCAATTAAATACAAATGCGCGTTGAAATACCCTCAATGATAATACAAAGAACCTAGAGTCTATTGCAGCTTTTAAAAAGGAAATTAAGACTTGGGATGGAGCCCATTACCTTCTACAGTTTGTAAATAGACTTTCAATTCCTTTTATTGATAATTGATATACATCCATTTACGTTTATACTATATAGATGGTGTATATCAGTTTTTAAAGAACCATGAAATTGCCAACTGTAAATAAATTGATGATGATGATGAATATATAAATCATAAAAAGGTAATGCCTGAATTTTACAGTGCAAAGCAGTTTTGCAAACACATTCATGTTAAAAAACATCAGGCTCACAAATATTATTTGATTTTTTTAATTTTTCATCTGACTGTATTTTGAAAACCAAAAGGCAATACGATTTCTTCACTCCTTCGAGTTTAAAAATTTTTGGTCAACTTCCTTAATTTTTTTTGTTTCTACATTCTTTCTCCGGCCAGTGGCCGTGGAGCCTTGATGTTCTCCTGACACTGGGGACTGACATTTCAAAAAGGCTTTATCTCAGTCGTTTCAAGTCATGCCAAGTCATATCAGGTCATGTCATATGTCATTTGTCATGTCATTTGTCATGTTATGTCATGTCATGTCATGTCATGTCATGTCATGTCATGTCATGTCATGTCATGTCATGTCATGTCATGTCATGTCATGTCATGTCATGTCATGTCATGTCATGTCCTGCACGTCACGGTAAAAAGGAACCGATCCTGAAGATGTCTATGTGATATATCATCCGGAGAAAGAATGTAGAAACAAAAAAAATTAAGGAAGTTGACCAAAAATTTTGAAACTCGAAGGAGTGAAGAAATCGTATTGCCTTTTGGTTTTCAAAATATAGTCAGATGAAAAATAAAAAAAATCAAATAATATTTGTGAGCCTGATGTTTTTTAACATGAATGTGTTTGCAAAACTGCTTTGCACTGTAAAATTCAGGCATTACCTTTTTATGATTTATATATTCATCATCATCATCAATTTATTGACAGTTGGCAATTTCATGGTTCTTTAAAAACTGATATACACCATCTATATAGTATAAACGTAAATGAATATATATCAATTATCAATAAAAGGAATCGAAAGTCTATTTACAAACTGTAGAAGGTAATGGGCTCCATCCCAAGTCTTAATTTCCCAAGTCCAAATCATTGTTATGGTTTTTTGACAAAGGTTTTGTTTACTTCTATTTTTGGATTAAAAAGGTATAAAAACCCTGTTCAGTTTTATAGAATTTCGAAACTGCACGGTTTTATCATGGAAAGACACTGCATTGATTCAAATAAACCTAGTTTCAAGCCACAGTGTTACCCTGTGCAAAGCTGTTTAAAAGACGTACGGTAACATTTTGGGCAGATTGAAAGCAAGAGGTTGAATGGCCCCTTGTAAACCAGCATTGCTGAATGGGTTACCATTCTTGAATAACTAAAAACCAATGGAATGAAAAGATGTTCACTTTTTTAACTAAGTGTGAGCTTTTACTCGTTTATATTGAAAGTGTATGAATGATTTAATAAAATACATTGGTAGACTCTTATAGAATTTCTTTTAGGGCAGAGCTATTCTGCAGTAGCTCTCTCTTACTACAGGCCTATGACGAAGGTAAATTATACTCTCCTTGGTGGTTTTCGTTGAAGATATTTGATTAGCTTACCTGTGTGGGTCCCTAACTACTGTAAAGTTTATACTTCTTCTGCTGTCGTATTCTAAGCAATGGGCAGCTGTCAGAATTGCTGTTTTGTCTATGATTGATCCGCCACATATCAGACTATCTGCGTAAAAAGGTTTTTATTGGAGGTCAAATACGGTTGAAAACAATTGAGTTGTTTTCGATATCAGCACGCTTAGTTTGCATAAAGAGACTGGGGAGAGAAATTGAGTGAAAAAGATGACACGGGTATATGTTTACGTATAGATACGGCATTTACTGGTGACTAATCACTGCTCGAATGGACATAAAAAGTATTCGAAATTTTGTGTATTTTTATTCTTAAACGTTTTCCATAGTCTGTTTTCTTGAAAACAGCTTTTTTGGAAGCTTCTTTCAAGTATGTTGGATCTCTTAAGAAAAGACCTACTATTATCCTTAAAATGGGTGCAGTCCTTCAGGCTGTAGCGTGTCACAACAACAACGCTCATGTTTTCAAGCCTGAAAAAACAAGTTGCAGACGACTATTCAAATGAATTTTACAAACATTGCCTAATTACATGAATTCATCCAGCCCAGTGCTCAAGCATTAGATTTTAACTTCAAATCAAGGTTTCTTCAAATTGCTGTTTTCGAGTAATTCATACCCCCTGTGATAAACATTCTTAAAATATGTTGAATGTTCTGACATACATGTTTATGGCATGTATATAAATGGCAAATAATGTTTCTTATATGTTTCTTAACGGAGCTAACATACATACTGGTGAATGGAGTGAACTTGAAACAACCGAAAAAGCTCTTAGAACGAGCTATCGGTACAGAGATTTAATGGAGAAACTGTGAGGACTTCAATGCCTGCCAAAAGTACTTGGAACACCCACCAATTTACGCTGCATTTGATTTCTGTCATTCCTTTCATGAAAAAAATTGCTACTTCCGTCCCCTTCCCCCTCAAACAATGTTGATGATTTAGAGAAATATCATAAAAGAAGCGCAAAAGAAAGTGCTTCCTAAAATCCTAACCCGTTTGATAGTAAACCAACATTGTTCCGTGGGGGAGGGGGGATGATTGGGTTTGACCTTGGAAATCGATGTCAGTGTTCCAAGACTTTTGGCAGGCATTGTTGGTCCCCTCCTGCAGGAACAACTCACAGTATTCGTGTGCACTTTCTAGTTTAAGTTTCGCATAATTTTCTTCAAGTTTAACGATTTATTATCTTACCCAGCTCTCATTGGACTTGATTGACATCTTAAATGATGACATTTTATCATAGAAACGATTGTAACTAGGCTTGACTATGCATGCATCCTACCTGGCACGTGTTTAGGGGTTTGTCTCATCAGTTATGTCCAAGATTGGAGTTACGATTGACCTATCAAATGGATTCGATTCGTAAAACTGGGATTGAAAATGGTTTCTTTATCTCAATTATTTTTGTCTCCATTTTTTAAAAGTTTGCCATCAATGTATACCTTTCCTAGCTTAGAATTTTCGATCACTTTTAATTTATTATTTAATTTAGTTTATCTGTCATATGCTGATAGTAGACAATTGCATCCGCCACACACCCCCCGTAAAACCGTCCCTGAACGCAAGGAATATGATTTGAAAACTTACAAGCATCTGCTTTTACATTTGACCGGTAAATTGCAACCTGCCATGGCCATCCACTGTCATCAGCATCTTTCCCCTGTGACACCCTTCCTCGACCAGTAGAAAGCGATGGGCCTATCCCGCATAAGCTGTAATCTAATTTAAGATATAAGATAATATAAGATTTGAAGATTTTAACATAAAGTTTTGAGTTTAATAAAAACTTAATACAAATGACATGAATACTAATAACAGTACGAATATTAAAGAAAGGGCTGCTGCTATTGCGGTTAAAATGTTTTTTGCTACCCTTGTGTTGTGTTTACTAAAATGTTTTCAAAATTCAGTATGTTAGTCGACATTTCAATAATTGAACGACCATTACAAAAAACTGCAAAAACTTAGCAAAAATATCTTTCAAATATTTTAATGAACATGGTCGATATTCAATAAAAACAGAGCATCAATAACAAATCGTTGATGAAATTTGCTCAGTATTAACTTGGCAAATGTAGTGGTTCAAGCATCGACAAGTGATTGGAGCATGATTAGAGCGTGATTCAAGCATCGATCTGTGATTGGACATTGATTTTTTTATAATTTATCTAGCGTTCTTCCGTGGCAGAGGTATGCTTCAATTTTTAGAATACAGCTTAGATTTATTCTATGCTCAAGAAAATGGAAAGTCAACCAGTACCTGTTCGAATAATCTTATGGAGCAAAGTTTGGAAATCCTCCTCAGATTTAAGCTGAAATATGAGTTTTCTTCCTGTTTTCTTTGACCTCGAGGCAATATTTTTCAATTCACTTCGCTTGATCTTCTTTCCTACTCCTATTGTGTAGATCTCCACGTTTTGCTCACTCTTAAGTTTTCTAGCAATATCAATTGGACTTCCTTGAAATAGAAAAATATGAGCTTTTCTTCGATGTTTACATGTAAACCATTGAAAAACATATGCTTCTTGAGGTTTGGGAACCTGAGGTAGTTGTAGAAACCTGCCTTTAAAAAAGCAACACCCCCCCCCCCCTTAAAAATTTACCATGTTAATCATGTCAGGAAAATTCATATTTGCAAGGAGAATTCCTGTTTGCAACATGAATTCACTGTCAAAACTTTCTGTGGTTAAAAGTAATGGACCGGTATTTCATAATTCAAAAATTATACAAAAAAGTGGAAACCTTGCCTATGTTACCAAATAAGTGGCATGGGTAAGAATGATGTGTTTGATTAGTTTTGGCCAATCGGCTACCGCTAAACCTCGAATAGTTGAGGAGGCGAGGAACAACTCCTTCCCAGTGATTATGCCATGTTATGTTTCTAAAAAATAGCTTTTTGGCACTTTGAAAGTAATATATTGAAAAATAAGATATTTTCTTATACCCGAAATTAGTAAGAAAATTAAAAAACAAAGAAATAATCCGTAGCTTGTCTGATTAAAGGTTTAAGGTAGTTTTATGTAAACACCCAGTAAATATGAAGAGCTACCAAGGAATGAACTCTTTCCAAAAAGTGATTTCAGTACGTCTTTGTTGTACTGAATATGATTATATCAAACCCTTAAATGTATGTCCTTGCAGGAATAAATATAACAATGTGACAGCTTTGTTACGTCTTAAAAGTATTGAATATAGCTGGTTTATACCTCCAAAGTTATGGGTTCCATCAGTGATCAAAATCAGCGCTCGTTTCCTGTTTCGTTCTTTTTCGCTCAAAATGTTTGTCCTCACCAAGTCCATCCCCACTGCTATCCCAGTCCCTCCTCCTCGGTACTTTATATTTCTAGTTATTTCACAAGCTCTAGTTGCAGTATCGACGCTAGCATCGCCGAGATTGTACACCAGATACGCTTTTGTACTGAATGTCACTGCTGCTACCCTTGTACCCCCCTTTCTGAAAAAATAAATGGCATTTTAAAGCTCTCGATTAGGTAACCAACTTTGAAAGGGTTTGAAAGCTTGCTGTTCTCTTCAGTTTGTTTTATTTTATTTTATTTTTATTTTTAATGACTAACTCACAAAACTTGAGATACTGTACTGTTTCTATACTCAAAGATTTGATAATATTCTTGGAAAATTTTATTTCTAAACTAGTTAATTACTGAATTTAAAAGGCCTTTTTGCCATAGTATACAAATATGATTTAGTAAATTCAGGTAATGAAAGTATGACACTAACTGCTTCACAGAAGACAGTGAGGTGGCACTAGACCCTAGAAAGGGCCCTTCTGGCGAAAGGACGCGCTCCTTCTGGTAGAACTGGTTCTCTTTGGTACATCCGTCTTCTGTGGTTTATCCCGTGGTACCTAGCCCAGCCAGCACACGCTGATAGGAAAAGGTAACTTTGACCCCAAATCTCCTGCTGCCTTGCAGGGTGTGCCTCTTCAAACAAAGACTAAGAAAAGGAAACCCATAGTCCAAATCCATCTGTTGCTTTACAGGCTCAAGGGCTTAAGGTATTGGTTCAAGGCTAGAGATGATGTCTCGATAAAAATACTACCCCCAACTCACCAATCCGCACTGAACCATCGTAGTGAGTCATGCATGGTTCATCCTCATGCCATGAAAACATTAATGAAAAAAAGGCCCTAAGTCCCCAGTGGCCGAAAGGCAGAGGGTGCTAAGAATCCCCGGGTTTCCTCAACACACCCCCTTTACATCCGCACTCACAATGTAAAAATATTCGAAAGATCAAGAAAAAGAGAAAGAACTTGAGCAAGAGCTGGCAAACCTCAAATTGGACTTGCAGAAACAAGAAGAAAGGAAAGCAACTAGAGGAACTACCAAGTGGGCATGTTCTGCATACAATAGGAGATGAGAGTTCTATTGGAGGCGCTGGTTTCCTGGTCAATAAAAAGATCAAAGACCGAGTTGTCCAATATGAAAATGAGAGCAACAGGGTAGCGTCACTCACGCTGAAAGTGAATAACAAGTACCAACTGCAAGTGGTACAAGTATATGCACCAACATGTAGCCACGCAGATGACAAAGTTGAAGGATTGTATGAAGACATTGCAAGAACGATGGAAAAGAATAAAAGTCGCTTTAAGATCTTAATGGGTGACATCGATGCAAAAAGTTGGTCAACTTCTGCAGAATGACGGAATTAGTGTCGGACAATTTGGTTTCGGAACAAGAATTGAATGCGGAACGAGACTTGTACAGTTTACTACATCAAAGAACCTATCGATAGCTAACGCCTTCTTCAAGAAAAAAGAAAACAAAAAACGAACACGAAAGAGCCCCAATGGAACAACTAAGTACGAAACTGACTATCTACTGACAATAAAGAAAGTCCAAAATGTAGAAGTAATACAACAAGTAAAAGTAGGAAGTGACCACAGAATGGTGAGGAGTACCATAAAGATAAATGTTAAATTTGAAAGATTGAAAATGGAAAGGCCAGAAAAAACTAAAGTTAACAAACAAACACTGATGCAATTAGAAGATGAGTTTCAACTGAAGCTAAAAAACCGGTTTGAGGCACTGTATGATGAAGGAGGGATAGATGAGATGGCTAACAACTTTACTGAAATTTTTTAAAAAAATGCGCATTTGAGGTTGCTGGAAATAACAAAAGGAATAAGAATGACAAATTAAAAGCAGATATCAAAGAACTTTTGAAGAAACGAAGAGTAATGTCAAGCAGAGATCTGGACAGAAATGAGGGAAGATCTGAGAGAATACAACACAATTAAAGGTGAACTGACACGCAAAATTAACTTGACCTCAAATGAAAGCATATCGAGCATAAATACCTGATACATAATTATTTTTTTAATGTTCAACACAGTTTTCGAGTTATTGAGCGTCACAGTTAGCCACCGAACATTTCTCGAGCACGGACGAGTTTGCCCGAGCCTTCCGCATAACCATGTTCCCATCACTTGAGCAACACAACAGTCTGGATGGCCGTACTTTTATGACTTTGCGGAGGAGTAGCTTTTGGCTCCATTTCGACAACCTGATCGGAAAACAAATTATGACTCCTTTACAAACCTTTCATAATAAGATTTGCAGGAATATCGCTTTTGAGGCCCTTCCTCCCTCCAGGACCCAGTCTGTGGCGGGCTAAATATATTGGCAGGATTTTTTATTTTCTGGAAACCAAAGTTGTAAACATACTTTAGAAAATTGAAAGGAGCAAAGGTCAATGAGCTGGACACTTTGTATAAACACCAACAAATGGGCTAGAAAAACAACTGAATGGACGCCGAGAGATGTAAAAAGAACCAGAGGAAGGCCAAAACGCAGATGGAGAGACGACATCGAAAAGAAATCAGGAAAGAGGTGGATGCATCAGGCATAAGTGGAGTCATTCGTTGAGGCCATCTGCCAGCAGTGGCATGACGGGCTGAGATGATGAGGTAATGAAAAGGAGTTTAAGATAAAAGAACTTTCCTCGTGCAACATGGGTGCCTGTCTGACTTATGTACAATATTCACAAACACTTAGGAACGCAATATCTTTTGCTGAGCACATAAGAAACTTATAGTCACAGTAACTCAGACTATTTTCTTATGTAAAAATACTCTGATGAGTGTCTGACGAAAAGTACTTTAGTAGAACATGCTTCGGCTTTTCCATTCTATTTTCAAATTTTGCGGTACCAAGAGCACAACCGTTTTCTTAAAGTGTCGGTTAAAACAACATCTGTTTCATGACATCAGACCTTACAGGAGAGATCCGCAATAATTTGCAGATCTAAATGATGCATTCAGTTTAGCATCTGGTGAAAAATAGTTTCTCTTTTATTCATGTTTTGATTTTTGCGAGTTGGTTGAACGCTAAAGTATCAAGGATTTATATTGTTAAATTAGGTACCAAAAGTATTAGATCACAATGAAAATTCTTACCCATAATCATTAGATGGATCCCCGTCTATAAAAATTTCAAGTGATGCAATCAAGAAAGCAATCAAGCTCTTGAAATTTTTATTTTGAACCACGCCCTAATTTTATCTCCCGGATGGGCATTTTTCTCATGAAAAACAACCCTTTCTTCAAAGGAACGTCTTTACTGTGCCGTTAGCATTGAGCGTTATTATATATAGCTTCAAATCAGAGTTTAGAGGTTGGAAATTTTACGTGCGCAAAATTGCAATAAAAACAACAATAAAATGCTACATATCAATAACATAAAGTCTAAATCTTTATAAAAATAGGGGGAATTGTCCCCCTCAATTTCCCCGTGTCTCCACCTTTGTTGCTAGTCATTTGATGAAAAATTTTCGAATTGTCTTACCCATAATCCACTCCAAATTTCACGATAATTTCGCAGATAAACTCCAGTGTAAGATCAAAGTTTTTTTGACCAATACTGCTTGAAGAGTCGATCAGAAATATGAGATCAAGCCCGTCTGGGTTATTCAGCGACAGGGAACGGCCTCTACTCTTAATGCATTTTCCATTCTCGTCAGTTTGGCAAGTTTTTTTTGCCAGCGGCTTGATCAAATCGTTTGAGAATAACAAAGCGGTTTCTTCGATCGGTGGAATCGTTACCTTATTGTCGTCTAGAGAAAAAGACATCTCAAATGTATACGGCAATAAAGAATATTGATTTTAGCCACAATTAGCTGACAAGTTCCTTGCAATACCTGGTAATTATTGTGCTATAAAAAAGTGAAAATTCTCTACAAGTGAGCTGTCCCACAACTTCAGTCAAACAAAGAAGGCTGCCCCACAATTGCTGCTACTCGGGCTGAGATGCAATGACGAATTAATGCTTATTCGATGGAAGATTTTCACTTCTTCATCACCCCTTTCAGGTGGCTAGATCTCAGCGAGGACATATTTCAGCAACATGGCATCAAATATATTTTGTCATTTTTCTAAACCATAATATTCATCTTCAATAAAACATTCAATTCAAGTGAAAAACCGACATACCTATTCAGTTATACAATTGATACAAAACAGCTCAGCTAGCTAGGGCAGTAACGAGAGGAAAAATACTTTTTTTTGGGGGGGGGGGGGGGGGGGTTAGGTGTTTCAAAATTTTGTTCGAGGAATTGTTTTTCTGCAGTTGATTACCTTCACAGAAGGGCCTATTCCCTGTCCAGTTCCCGTGCAGTGTGCAATTATGGCTTTTGTCGCCAATCAGTGTGAATCCGGGTAAACATTCATACACAACGACGTCTCCCTTTTCGAAACTTTTGCCTATTCGTCTTCCATTTGCTGGTACACCAGGATTTGGGCAGTGACTCTCTGCAGGAATGTTAGTGTTTCAAAACTCAAAAATCTTTTCAGCAAGGAAACAAATTAGCTACAATATACTGATTTAAAATACAACTACTAGAAATTTAAGCTTAGAACAATAAGAAGATCAGAAAACCAATTGGTAATTTACAATGCTGAAGGACACACGAAAAACTGTCGATGATCTATCGAGTCATGTGCCCTGTTTGACGTACTTAATAACATGTATAGATTTTAGTTTGAATTGAACAGAACAGAACAGTAAGATAATTGATAAAAGAAGAATAAGGGGAAAAGGAGTTTCATTTAGGAAGTCAATTAGATTTTAGATGTCTTTGATATCCTTGTAACGGTATAGATGTGCATTAGGGGCAAACCTTATTGCCATGCTGTATCTTACATCATTATTTTGTGGTTG
Organism: Rhopilema esculentum; assembly: GCF_057945365.1. Lineage (NCBI taxonomy): Eukaryota > Metazoa > Cnidaria > Scyphozoa > Rhizostomeae > Rhizostomatidae > Rhopilema > Rhopilema esculentum. The sequence continues at coordinate 8,825,830 of NC_142825.1, forward strand.
CACGCGAGTCATATCTAGTCTTGCTCATTTCAATGCTGCTGTGAGAAACATATTCTTTCATCCAAAAACAATTTCTTCTGAGAATCTTCTTTGGGGCCCCTTCAGGGCCCAAATGTTTGGGGCCCTTAGTTTTGTGCTTAAAGGTACACCGTGCGTTACACCACTTGGGTCACTGCGTTGCAGATGGGATATTTTGTCAAGGAGCTTTTCGTTTGATACTTGCATTTCAGTCGAGATATTTTCAAATGTGTTGAAAGGAGGGCTGCTAGAGAATAGGACGGAGAGAACAGAAACATGTAACAGATTACCATGAAATAAACTCATTAAAGTTTACCGGTTTGGGAAATTTCAAAACTCACTGTTGCTTAAGAGGTTTTCGAATTTGATTTTATTGATTTTACACTGGGTTCCTATATCTATTTTTCGGTCAATGAAATTTCATGAGCATATTTATAGAACTGGACTTGTATCGACTTTTGAAAACTTTTTTATTCTCTCGGAAACAGATAACTCCTTTAACTTGCTGATTTATGAAAGTCTTATTTTAAACAGGGAGTTATCTTCGCTTAATCCCAAACAGTCTCCATTTCCATGACTCAGTTCTCACTCTCTTTCTCCTCCATTAATTTTTTTGCTCTTCCTTTATTCCATGTTTATTTTCCCCTAGGTTGTTTACCACTACTTTTTAAAGTAGTCCTTCTTACAAGTCCTGATTGCTTCTCCCGCATACTGTTAGGTCTACAGTTGACTCCAGATTGAAGCGGAACGTTTCTCTGATTCTGTCTAACCCGGAGTGTCTTGCTGTTTATGTCAATTTTAATACACCAAATCAACTCGATTGTAAGACTTTTTTGAGATTGGATTCTGTTTTCTCATCATGCTATTGGTGAGAAAATCATTTTCAAAAGTTTGATAATTATGAATTTTATGAATTTAGTTATGAATTTAATTATTGAGAAAATTATGAATTTAACATGTGCATAGCTTACTTTTATCGAGACATATTACGAGCTCGCCACTCCAGAGACCATTTGATTGACAGGTTCGTATCGCAGAACCAACGAGAGTATAACCTCCATTGCATCTGTAGCTGACATTGGCACCAACTGTAAAATTTGACCCGAATCTCCTTCCGTCTTCAGGGCGTCCTGGATTACCACAGCTCAACCCTGAAAATTTTAAGAAATGCTGAATAATGCATAATCTGATGTTAGAATGCATATCTTCGACGTTTTAAAAAAATATATTATCGGTATCTTGTGAAACTCTTCAATGTTCTTGACCAGAGTCTGTAACATACTACACACTCCCGATCTTTCTGCTATCAGTTAACATTCCGTAAACATCTCCAACAAAACAAAAATAATTTCGTCGAAAAATTTGGGCTTTCTTTGGATAATGGAAAAACGTTTAACTTTGGGCAATCGATTTATGACGTCTACCACCCGTTATGCCCTAGCTACTCCCTAGCAACGCCCTAACCAACGGTGATTGCCTCAAAAATTAGAGTAAGGCTTTGGCAGGAAGAATTTTGATCGAAGGAAGGTTAAGGACTTTTTGGACTCTGAAATGGTGCTTGGACTGTGTAGGTGTGTAAGTGGTAGTAGGTTAAGGCTGATAAAGAGGGACTTAGAGTTCAATTGTTGTAGTATGGCTAGACAGAAGCAATTTATAAATCCAATTGATGTCGATTGTCACTTCCTGCCTGCATCTAACTATCTGCAGCTACTGTTGTTCCTGAATACAGGCAGTTTTAGCCCTGCTACATACAACGAGATAAGGCTGGAAAAAAGGGACTTGACAGTAAATAATTCATTGCGATTTACGCATGTTTGCCTACTTCTGCATCTTGGAAGTCTTCTTGGTAACCACTTTCCATTTTCATTGCAAGTTATAGCATCTGCTTTTGTCAATTCGTAGTTCTCATTGCAGAAGAATGTAATCGTAGTCCCAAACTCGAGCTTCTCATTGTCGATTGTAAAATAACCATTCCTGAAAGACTTCAGCTGAATGGGTCTTTTGCATCTAACCGCTATGAAGAATTCTATCACTTAGATAGGTAAAGGCTTTGAGAGAAAGTTTAAACTAACATAAAAAAGCTATGTGAATGTATATGAAATAATAGTTCTAAAAAGTCTTTTATTTTGTGCTCAGAATATGAAATACACATTATCTACTTGACTGCCAATTGAAAGGGAAATTTCAATTTGAACTTAAATTTGGAGCATACATATTATAAAAACACCATGGAATATCTCTAGTGAAATTAGTTATAAAGTGGTTGGTATATGGCCAGTAAAAGACATGCGAAAGGTCTGCTTGAAGATCACTGCTAAACAAACCAATATCATAATTCAACTTTTCTCAAACGTAAGACAACTTTAAAAATCATTTCACACTTCATAATCTAATTTCAAAATTATGAAAAACCGATTTTTCTACGTTCTTTGGTCCGCTTAAGAAAGTTTCTAGTCTTTAATGGAGAGTGAAGCAGACAAAATGTGGAATCCTTTGGAATTGACTTTTCACAGGGGTTATTTCAGGCATTATCTGTTTAGGCATCAATGAGAAAAATCACAATTGAACTAACAAAACCACGCAGTTTGTTAAATGCTAGTTTACGCCTGGTCCCTCCTCTCACCACAACTACGATCACAACTCCGATTACTAGTCCCATCAATACTCACTTCACCTATCCAGCCACTTCCAGGATCACTGCTCTAATCATTACTTTGATCACGACCCTGATCAATATTCCTATCATTATTCTGATCATCACTCCACTTTATCCCCATTCCAATCACTTCTCTGATAAACACTTCAATCACTGCTCCAATCACTTCTCCCTTAACACCATTCCAATCACTAATCTGATCACCATTCCAATCACTATTCTGATCACTACTCTGATAAGCAGGTCATTACTGCTCCAATCACTACTCTGATTACTGCTGCAATCACTGCTTCGATCACTTCTCTTATCCCCACTCCAATCACTACTCCGATCACTACTCTGATAAACACTTCAATCACTGCTCCAATCACTACTCTGATCACCACTCCAATCACTTCTCTGATCATTACTCTGATCATTAGTCCACGCTATTTCGTTTCACGCGGGCGATCGCCAACGCCCTCGCCAACGCCCTCGCCAAATCATTGTCGCGCGCTATCGACCGCCCTCGCAAAAAACGTCTCGCCTACATTTCAGTCTGATTTCATTTTATCTTATCTATACACAATATCCTTCCAAGATATGAGATACAAAAAGAAAAAGCACATTACAATAAAATTTTTCTAAGGCGCTCTCAGAGATTTGCAACACATTGCCTGACCTTCCATGGATTCTTGTCGGGTTGACTACTGTTAGCTCGAAAGGTGAAATCTTGATCCTTTTTTAAATCGTACGATTGAGTCAATATCCCTAATGGATTGTGTGATATCATTTTTGGTTGTTTGCCTCCTGATGCTATTTTTGATTGAAGAAAAACGAAAAGAAGTTAAATCAGTACAGAAACGGTGTAGTAGAAACATTGTCTTGGTTTTTATCCTCTCATAATTAACCAATGATGTAACCACAAATACAAAATTCTAAGGATGAACCGTAACTTAAAAAATTGACGTTTAAAAATACTTGCCTCTGCAAACTGGGAAATTTTCTGACCAGTTACCGTCACTCTGGCATTTTAGTATTTTGTGCCCAACGAGGGTGTAGCCTTTTTCACAATCAAACTTTAGCTTCGAACCAACTTTCGATTTCAGATTTGGTTGAAATTTGATATACTTCACAGTGACGTTTGCAGAAATTATTGGTTTAGGGCAGACCTCCTTATCTAGCAAAATAGAATACGTAATGTAATATTTAAGGATTACTACTCTGATCACTACTCTGATCACTGCTCTGATCACTGCTCTGATCACTACTCTCATCACTGCTCTCATCACTACTCTGATCACTACTCTGATCACTGCTCTGATCACTACTCTGATCACTACTCTGATCATTACTCTGACCACTGCTCCCATCACTACTCTGATTACTGCTCTGATCACTACTCTGATCACTGCTCTGATCCCTACTCTGATCACTGCTCTCATCACTACTCTGATCACTGCTCTGATCACTACTCTGACCACTACTCTGATCACTACTCTGATCACTGCTCTGATCACTACTCTGATTACTGCTCTGATCACTACTCTGATCACTACTCTGATCATTACTCTGACCACTGCTCCCATCACTACTCTGATTACTGCTCTGATCACTACTCTGATCACTGCTCTGATCCCTACTCTGATCACTGCTCTCATCACTACTCTGATCACTGCTCTCATCACTACTCTGATCACTACTCTGATCACTGCTCTGATCACTACTCGATCACTACTCTGATCACTACTCGATCACTACTCTGATCACTGCTCTCATCACTACTCTGATCACTACTCTGATCACTACTCTGATCACTGCTCTCATCACTACTCTGATCACTACTCTGATCACTGCTCTGATCACTACTCGATCACTACTCTGATCACTGCTCTGATCACTGCTCTGATCACTACTCTGACCACTACTCTGATCACTACTCTGATCACTGCTCTGATCACTACTCGATCACTGCTCTGATCCCTACTCTGATCACTGCTCTCATCACTACTCTGATCACTGCTCTGATCACTACTCTGACCACTACTCTGATCACTGCTCTGATCACTACTCTGACCACTACTCTGATCACTACTCGATCACTACTCTGATCACTGCTCTCATCACTACTCTGATCACTACTCTGATCACTACTCTGATCACTGCTCTCATCACTACTCTGATCACTACTCTGATCACTACTCTGATCACTGCTCTTATCACTGCTCTGATCACTACTCTCATCACTACTCTGACCACTACTCTGATCCCTACTCTGATCACTGCTCTCATCACTACTCTGATCACTACTCTGATCACTGCTCTGATCACTACTCTGACCACTACTCTGATCACTGCTCTGATCACTACTCTGATCACTGCTCTGATCACTACTCTGACCACTACTCTGATCACTACTCTGATCACTGCTCTGATCACTACTCTGATTACTGCTCTGATCACTACTCTGATCCCTACTCTGATCACTGCTCTCATCACTACTCTGATCACTACTCTGATCACTACTCTGATCACTACTCTGACCACTACTCTGATCACTGCTCTGATCACTACTCTGATCACTGCTCTGATCACTACTCTGACCACTACTCTGATCACTACTCTGATCACTGCTCTGATCACTACTCTGATTACTGCTCTGATCACTACTCTGATCACTACTCTGATCATTACTCTGACCACTGCTCCCATCACTACTCTGATTACTGCTCTGATCACTACTCTGATCACTGCTCTGATCCCTACTCTGATCACTGCTCTCATCACTACTCTGATCACTGCTCTCATCACTACTCTGATCACTACTCTGATCACTGCTCTGATCACTACTCGATCACTACTCTGATCACTACTCGATCACTACTCTGATCACTGCTCTCATCACTACTCTGATCACTACTCTGATCACTACTCTGATCACTGCTCTTATCACTGCTCTGATCACTACTCTCATCACTACTCTGACCACTACTCTGATCCCTACTCTGATCACTGCTCTCATCACTACTCTGACCATTACTCTGATTACTGCTCTGATCACTACTCTGATTACTGCTCTGATCACTACTCTGATTACTGCTCTGATCCCTACTCTGATCACTGCTCTCATCAAGTACAGAAACGGTGTAGTAGAAAGATTGTCTTGGTTTTTCTCCTCTCATAATTCTCCTCACCAATGATTTAACTACAAATAAAAAATTCTATGGATGAACCGTAACTTAAAAAATTTAAGTTAAAAAATACTTGCCTCTGCAAACTGGAAAGCTTGCTGACCATTTACCGTCACGCTGGCATTTTAGCTTTTTGCGCCCAACGAGGGTGTAGCCTTTTTCACAATCAAACTTTAGCCTCGAACCAACTTTCGATATCAGATTTGGTCGAAATTTGATATACTTCACAGTGACGTTTCGAGAAATTATTGGTTTAGGGCAGACCTCCTTATCTAGCAAAATAGAATACGTAATGTAATATTTAAGGATTTTTATTAACTCATGTAATACATAAAGATATGCAGAACGCATTGATATATAAGACTGCAACAATATAACATTAATTGTAAATGTACTGTGAAAATTACAAAAGTGCTCGATGTCGTAGAGGCGGAGCTGCACAGTCTTTTGGTGCGTAGAACAGGACAGTTTTAAGTTGTTTTTTTACTCAAAACTGCAATCAAATAATATTAATAGTTAATGCATCACGTATCAATGTATTTCGTACCAATGTATTATGTATCAATGTATTACGTATTAATGATTGATACTAAGTAGCGAATTGGAAGATAAAATTATAATAGTATTGCATCAAGTCAATATTTAAGGTAGTACATTGCCAAAAGTTCATCTCAAATTTCTCATAAGCTCAGGCCATTTCGACTGATTTTTGAACTTGATTGTAATCTTTTTTACCTACGATACATATGGCTATAATTTTGGCCATCAAATACAATCCCAAAATTAGAAACCCAAGCAACGGGACTGTCAACAGGCACGAGAAATAAACCTCTTTCTTAAAGGATCCAAAGATGTATGTGGAGGGACAGGGTTCAGGTTAAGAAGACATGGTTAGGAATTTTAGAAATAAATGGAAGTTAGAGCATTTGGAATAATATCCCGTTTTTTTAGAAGTGTCTTAGAAATGGATAAATGCCAGCGACCATGCCTACCTGTCCCTGTGCCTCTTAAAAATGATTCCGACATCCTTAAAGAGACAGGATAAAAGATATGTTCCTAACCAATGTGATACAATCAAGTTGTGTGTCACAAACGATTTGAAAATGGCAGGGTCGAAGAATGCTGGCAGTCTACCAAGACAATTGAAAAAAGCATGCACTTACATTTCTCGGAATGTGAAATTGCAACAGTCATGAAAAGCAATAAAAATATAGCAAGGCCTTTCATGTCTCGTTTTCTTCCTGAAAAGAAAATGGGACAAAAGTTATTCAAAATTCTGATACAAAAGCAATATATTCTCTTTTTGTCATAATGATATTATGTTAGAGGAATTCTAAAGTAAAGAATGAAGAAAAGTAGAATATAATAAGCAAACATGGAACAACTTTTTAAAAAGCCAGAAAAAGAAGAGGTTGCATGAGGATGATCGTAAGAAATTTCAGCTACCATGCCCATGACACACCCTAATCAAATACAGAAATGACTAGATAGTCTCAAGCATTTCTGAAAAATTTCCAAACACTAGACGGAAACCAAAAGCGGTTTTATGCACCAAATATAGCAGCACGAGACATGTCTACAACCCTGCCAAAAGTCTTGGAACACTGACGCAAGTTTTCAAAGGCAAATTCAGCCACTCCCTCTGCCCGTAGGAATAGTGTTGGTCAACTTTAGCTGAAAAAGATAGAGGACCAATTTTTTCTTGCGGCTTGCATGACATTGTTCTAGACTAGAAACATTGTTCTTGGGGAAAGGGGATGGACGTAATAGTATTCGGGAAATGAAATGAAAAATAGAAAGACACAACACAAATTGCTCAGTGTATTTTGGGGATATTCTAGAAGGTAAAAAATATTCAAGCATGCTGCGAATAGTGAATCATTCGGTCTTGATGGCTCCTGAATATTGCTGTTAATTTATTGTGGCGCGATGAGGGGGTGGAGCATGTTTATTCTGATTCCAGGAATTTTATGATTCTCTGGCAGCGAACATATTCAGTAATAAACTGCTGACATTAGGAAAAGGAATGTATGACAAGCTACGGCAAGCCGTAGTGGACAAAGGTGGTTGAAAAAGAAATCGTTCGTTGAGATATATATCATTAGGGTCCAGAATTATTGATTTGTCTTTGAAATCTTGATTGTTAGTGATCAGTTTAACTTCGATACTTGAGATTTTAAGTGTTGCTTCACTTCTCTTCCAGTAGCCTTGAGTTTAAAATCATGGTGTACCAGATTTTTGAATTTATATTGTCCGATATTTTCATATTTGTTGTCGCAAGGCCATGCTTCACACAGGCCATTTCTACAAGCAAAATGGACGCATACCATACAGGCCATCAGCGAAAATTGTCAACCAAATTGGGGTATTGTCATCATGTTTGCCGGATTTTTTACTCTGATGAAGTCCTGTATGCCGGGGCCAAATATTATTATTCGTTTTATTTAATTTATTTTTGAAAATTTATCTCATTACATCGGATTTTCGTCGTCGTATTGCTTTGTTCCTGAATATTTTTCGTATTAATACTCATTAATTTCTAGCCTGATAACCAGACCCCGATTTCAAAGGAAATAGTGGTCTGTTCAGCACAGCGCCAAATCGTGTTGGAGAACCTCCATTCCATGCAATAAAATCCAAGGTTTGTTGGAAATTTATGCACATAATTGAAGAGTTCCTTCCTCCTTTGCGTTTTGAAATGCGCAGCCCCTCGCCATTTCCTTCTTTATGCGAAGATGGCAGTTCCAAGTTGTGTGCTCTGTTTTTGCGGCTTGAAAAATTAAATGTGAGGAATCTAGTTGATAGTAAAAGTGATTTCAACGCGTTATTTCCTTTTAAATCGGGGTCTGGTTATCAAGCTAATTAATTTCAAGATTCACAGAATCCGGCGGACAGCCTATCCTGGGGGTCTCTCTTCTTACACATTATTGCCATCAAGTTTGAGTACTAATTCGCCGCTAGATCATAGTCAGCCAACGTACATGACGTCATACATCTTTGAAACCGAGGACTAGTCTAAGTGACGGAGACTGGAAGCAATGGCGGAACTCGCCTGTGGTTTGCTACGGCATTAACAGGGCCCATACATCCCTACAGAACAGTTAAATGTTTTAGGCGAATGCAAGAAAATGACCGGAGGAAATCTTTCTGTAGTTTGTTTAATCTACAGGGGCGTGTTTGCCAGATTTTCTGTTTACTTCGTTCGAGGAATTTTCTGCTAAAGCTGGAATTCAGCTTTTTCTTCAGGGGTTTTAATTCATAGCACATACAAACAGAGAAAAACGGAAAAAATGTCTATTCTACTCTAAAGCATTAAATACGCCCTGTTTTAAAGCACTTTCTTACAGTTGAATCTAAAGAACTCGTTTTAGTGCGTGTGCAGCTACGAAAACTCTCTCTTAAGTTTTCGCTTGAGTTAAAGTAACTACGATTGATAATTATGTATGAAGCCGTTGCTAAAATTTCAGATAACTGGTTTTGCCGCAGAAGAACACTAAAGAGTGTTCCCCCGACAAAATATGCTGTAATCAAGCCTAAAGGCCCTTTTAGAAGCAGTGTCAGTCTCTATTTTCCATAGTTTAGTGTTTAGAACATTGACTGAGCTGAGGTATTGGCAGTTGACATAGGAATTGAATTTCATGCCGCTTGCAATAAAGTTTTTCATCAAATGGTTGGATTACGATGACGTCATACTACCACTCATGCATTAGGTTGCCATAGTTTATATGACGTCATGTACGTTAGCTGACTATGATCTAGTGCCGACCCCTTGCAACATAACTATCATGTAACAGCCTCCTTTACGTTAGCCTCGCTATGTTAATGTTAGCACATGCGTAGATAGGATTTGGGACATGCGATAAACTTAGTTATGAGATACACATCTATGAGATTTGAGATCTAGATATTTGCATTCATACTTAACATATGATAATAATGACTCGAGTGTCCTCAGGGCCTATGCATGGCAATCCAAATACAAATTTTACGAACACGTTAAACAATAATGTATGAACAATAGAATATCATCAGAAGAACAGTTCTTCTAAAAATAAAAGGCTAACTAGCTTTGTAAAGTTTATTGGCAAAATTTTCCATAGTAGTAATGTCTCATATCCAACCCCCAGTGGGATGCGGAGAAGCTTGGTTTGGGCTTACCCTGCGCACCCGACTCCAAAAAGGGGTATCTTAGTGATAATATATAACAAATATAGAGTCAAAAGAGTTAAACGATTGTCAAGAATGAAATTTTCCTGGTAACTACAGGAAGAAGAAAAAATTCATTAATTTGTTCACCTCGGTTACAAGCCAAAATGCTTATTAGGGCTTCTAGCTTGTTAAATATTTAACAATTATTAAAATAAATGCAATAAAGATCGCATTGAGCAAAATAGAGGAGAGCTACCCTAACATAGTCAAAGAACGATTGAACAGCTATGGAAGAAAACATCAAAATTCTAATAGTATTTTTTGTATAAAGCTGGGGTGGGGGCAAGCAAGGTGCCAAGAAAATTTCTGGAAGGGTCGTTGCCCCCCTTGCCCCCTAGAAACGCCACTGATATTTCCAGACTTTTAAAGACGCATAATGAAACTCTTGAATCCTGAGGATTTCTCGTATTGTATGTAGAAAAGCGTGATCAGGCTAGATCAGGGCAAGTATTCATCTAAAAGGTTTGACGGAAACGCATTTCTTAACCAGGGGTGCCAGATTAGCCTTTTTCAGGCCAAATTTTCCAATTCTGGCCTTTTCCGGAGCTAAAGTGCCTGGAAAACTTGTTTTTGGCCTTCTACTTAAGTTTGGCATTTTCGGCCTTTTTAAACATTTTTAGTTCATTCCTTAAACATTAAAAACGTAAGTAACAAACAAATTATGAATCGAAAGAGGAATATTACATAGTGTAAAAACAAATTTCAAATATTATCAGCTAACCTAACGATTACCAAAGGCAGTTGTTTGAAGGAGAAAGTTTCTCAATTTTTTGCTTGAGTTTGGAAATTATCTAAAAGGCTAATGTGTGGAAATATATATTTCGCTTTGTGCAGTGAATTTTTGGGGATTATTTTAGTTTGTTTAATTTGTTTAATTTATGTGCATTTTGGCTCGACTTTGTCACCTGTCTGGCCTTCTCTTGTAAATCCCAACTGGCAACCCTGACAGAATTGTCACGAGCGTTTGAAAACACGAGAAAGGTTGACGCGTCTCACTTATTGCAGCTTCATAAAACCTCCCCAACAAGGTTCTGCTGGAAACTCTCTAGCATGAAAAATCAGATGTAGGACCAAATTGTTGAAATTACTGGCATGATAATTTAGAAACGTTTAAGAAACATTGAGTGTTTCAATTTCCCAAACCGTTAAAGAAACTATATTGCAAAGTTTGCGAAATCTGATGCCATTCTTGAAATACAATGCACTTGAGTTCTGTCTCTTCCTCTTGCATCTGGAACATCAAACAGACGCGGCTTGTACCCAACTGTAGCTTTTATCAAATAACACAATAAAGCTTGCCATCAAGGAATAAACTCGAAGAGAATTTAATGATATCACCAGAGACTTTGTCAAATTTGCTAGCACGGTTTATGAAGCAGTAAGTATTCTGATTGAGTTTACGAAAATCGATTAGTCATTGCTCAGTAACAACTCAAGGGAAAAGACAACCATCTTGAAAGGCAACTCACCTGTTCCATACGACCATCTGCTTTTAGTATATTCGCTCCTTTGACTCTTGAAAGTAGGAAGCTTTGTATAACAAAGGCAAAACAGGAAGACTTTCTCATAATGCTAGTTCCGCTTCAAGATTTGGTTCCGGTTTTGGGTGTCTGTTTGGCCATAGAATTCTGTTAAACGGTTACCGTAAATCCTCGAATTGCTCCCCCACCCTCGAAACCCCCCCCCCCTCGAAAAAGCCCCCACCCTAGAACAACAAATTGTCAATAGGCCCCCTCTCGAATAAGCCCCCACTGCTACTGTAAATTCTCAAATTGGACACGTCAATTGGATGATTTTTGCCATATGAGGTTGCCTATGGCGTTTTTTTGAATTATCACAACAAATTTCTGCTTTTGGTAGTAATTAATTAAATTCCTATAAAAAATTTTCTATAAAAAAATAAGGTCTTTTAAGCCCCCATTGAATAAGCCCCCATCCAAAAATATCAAAAATAAATAAGCCCCAGGTGGGCTAATTCGAGGATTTACGGTATATAAAGTTTTACATACACCAGGGGCGTTGTGGCCGGGGAGCAGGGGCGTATCCAGAGCAAATTTGAAGGAGGGGCAGTTGGTAGTGGGAGCGCTGAAAGATTTTCAGAAATTGATGACGATTGACGAGTGTATGCTGTATATAAAAATTCCAGACCCTAACTACTGACAGAAGGCTCCCTACATCACATTTTAGAATATCAACGTGACCCTATTCTCAAGAGGTAAAGTCTCAGAAACTTTTTCACCTGATTCTCATTCTTAAAAAGGGGCGCAAAACTTCCAAAAAAGGGGCGCCAGACTTTCTTCAATTCGGTGAGGGAGGGGCACCTACCCCCTAGTTGCCCCCCCCTTTAAGTCCGCCACTGCCGGGGAGCCAGGGTAACTTTTGGAAAAATCATTGGAAAGTTTTGGAAAAATCATTGTTGTGTAGGAAAATTCTCAAACTTGAGCTGCGGGTAAAAAGGAGGAGTGAAACGACCCTTTTAGCGCCATAAAGTAATTGGTCTAAAATACTTAATGTATTGACCGCTCAGAATAGGCAATTCGACGATTCTCAGACAAGCATTGGTTATTGATATTTAGGAAAAATTTGGGAGGGGATGAGTTATTTTAAAACTCAAGTGACGGACGCTGGGGAAAGAAAGCAAGGGCGACCTTTGGTTCAGAGTGCACATCAATGTAAATAACAAGAAGCTGTTGTATTGATTGAGAGAATTTGACTTCTTGAACAGAAATGTGCATCTTCTTTGTCTCGAGTATTTTCAGTAAGCTATGATCAGGGATAAAGACGTACAATTTTAACAAGGGGGGCTCTATGAAATTTCTAAGTTGTTCTTGTCATGTAATCATTAAAATTTTAACATATTTTTCCAAACATTGTTTGAGCAGCCAGGAACATTGACTGTGTTGAGCGTCAGCTGAGATAAGAGCATCAAATCTATGGGGAAGATTGCAAGGGGACTTTATTGCAAGTGAGGAGGCAAATATTACTCAGGGGTTCAGTGAAAGTCGCCACCATGGTTGGCTGGGAGAAAAATTTTGAGATATGGCATTCCAAGAATAGCAGGAAATGCATCTGAAATATTTATGGCATCGATAAGGAAGAGCTTTCCTTTTAATAATAATGACCCATTGGTTGGATTTTAATTGAAACATTTCCTCCCATTTTAACAAAACAGAGGTGAATTTATCAGCTAGTGAACAGTGCTACTAAAAATGTAACGTAGAACTGTTATTCAGTGGACTCGAAAAGTATTCATAGTTTGCAGATAAAGAAAATCAATTTTGAAATAAATAAGGCTTTAAAAACATCCGAGCCCAAAATTATCCAAAAAATAAGAGCATCCAGTGCTGTCATTAACAAGGATGCAGTGCATGTAATACTAAAACTAGGCAATTGTTTTCTTTTTGGGTTCAGAAATTGACAAATTGATATTTTTGGGTTGCTGGAATTATTGTGGTTTTCCGGAGGATTAGAAAATTATTTGTCACAAGTGGAGTGTGATAGAAGCTTTTCCACTTTAAATATAAAAAGAACTAAATATATAAAGAACAGGTTACGTAGTAATTTTTCGCAGCCAAACCTGGAGACCTTCATGTTAATGTTCTTAAGAAAAACACCTATTAGATGACATCCAGAACGATCACATTATCAACATATAAGTTCCTGTATTTAGAAACGGAGTCAAACCACTGAGTTAAAATTTTTGTTTATTTACTGTTTAGTCAGCAAATGACATCTTTTACATGTTCTGTTCACCATGTTCTGTTAACCAGCATTCATCCATGCACAAAATTACTGAATTTAAAAACTTATTTTCCTTACAGACTAACATTTAATTGTATTTTCCGAGGAGTTTTTTATTTGCGTTTATTATTGGCCGGTTTGATCAAAATTTGCCCGGGCCAAAAAAATTTGCTATTACTTACTATCTATTACTTATGGCTCTTGCAGGTGTGCCTCACAATTCTATGTAGTGGTGGCTACAAACAAGGGACTATTTTCTGGGGTCAAAAATCTCTTGAGTGCGGGGGCAAAGTCGAGGGATGGTAGGGCAATTGCCTCCTTTTCTGTAATTGGAAAGAGGCTGATTTCTTGGGCCTAAAAGAACCCCGCGCGACGAAAATAATCATTTGTATATCATTTCACTAATAACAGGATCATTATTCTTAAAGAAACGGGTACGAAAATAACTGAAAAGAACAAGAAAGAAACTCGCCGGGAATGCATTTATTTGGAGAGTCAAATGAGATCAAAACCACGTGGTAACTATCCCAAGGTTGCTACACCAGGCTTGTATGATAACTCTGTTTTACCTACGTATATTCTATCCTTACCTATCTAGTCTTGCCGACCGACCAGTTGCGGCTGGCACCTAAATTAATATTTCAATAGAGTGAAAAGACGAGTTTAGCAATACGGAAAACAACCATAGCTGCAATGCAAACACAACATTTTAATACTATTACAATGCACTATTGCTTCCTGGAAAATCTTTCAGAACTCCTTTGATAATATCCTTTAAATCTGTCCACTGCGTTGCCTTTAAAATATATCTGTCCAGAAAGCCATGTCTTAATATTGGTTTTTTTGGCAAGGACACAAGTATTAACTTTCCTTTTTTGCAACATCTTAGGTCTTGCATGCAAGGAGATGATCTCTTTCACTGTACTAAAGATTGCCTCTCTACTTCTTCCAAACTTCATCAAAATGATTTTGGGAGTATGACTACTATTCAAAGAGCTAAACTTGCTTCATTGTTTTATTCCAGCAAAAAGTGAAAAGGAACCAGTTCTTTGGAGCTTGAAAAGTTGAATTAAAGAGGAGATACTCAGAAAATGATTAAATCATTTATTTTAGCCCTGCTAACTTAGCAATAATGTAGTTAATGGATTTTATGATTTAACTTATTTTTTATGTCAGTGGCACTTTAAAAAAAACTGGAGCTAAATTTATGAATCGAAAATAAAATACTAAGTCAAATGATATATGTAAAAGATCAGAACATGGTTGAATTTAAAGTATCTGCAATCAAAAAGTATTATGGACATCAAGCTGTATAATAAAAGACTAAAGTATACAGGCCTTGTGAGAGCAAAAAGGTAGGTGCTTGAAAACAGACCCGTTTTTTTTAGGCACCAAGTTGAGTACCTCAGTCTTCGTCATAAGCAAATCACCATGCGTGTGACAAACCACACGCATTACTTTTTTCATGCGTACAATTGGACCCCGTTTACACAGTCCTGTTCAAAAACAGAACCGCGACGGTACAATATTTGTTCTCTTTTGTAACAGGGTCAAAACCATTCGAGATGGCAGAGCAAAATTAGCTCGGTTCAAGAGTGCTAGCGTAAACGAAAGGGCGAGCCGCGACTGTTTTGTCACATTTCCAAACTTGCAAGCAGGGTCGCCTAGAGACTTGGAGGCCCTGGGGCAAAAGCGGAGAAATAGCCCCTGCGAGCGAAGCAAGCAAAAATAATTTGCGACCACCCCCTTTAAACTAGCTTAAATTTGTTCACTCGCTTAAAATGTTTTACTAATTATGGGCATAATTTTGAACCCCCCTCTCCCCCCTGTACAGCTAAACTGATGTTTTGTCGGAAAACTTCTGATCTGATCGGAAATTTACATGGTTGTCTATCTAAATCCAAATATTACATTTTTAAGAGAAAATATTTTAAAGCTGAATATGGTGATCTCTTCTGTTGTTCCAAATCAGATTGGCAGTCTCTTTCAATAAGGTAAAGAAGTTAAAAATCTCTTTTTCAGAAAAAAGACAAGAAAAATCTTTGAGTAGTATGATTTATGACACGCGACATACGTGAAGTTATGTACAAAATTTTGAAAAAAATGCTTTTATAAATTTTTTGCCGGAAAATCTAAATTTCTTGCCCTTTTTATGAATTTTCCTATCTACATCACTAGATTGATATTAACCTTGATTGTCGGAAGATCTACTTTTTGCGGGTCTATTTGTCACCTGCCTCTCGCATCTATGATAAAAAAGCCCATTTTCTTCTGAGCAATTTTATCAATATTTACCCCGATAATGGCGAAAACAGGAAGGTAACAGTTTTGGACACTACCTGATGACAGCCATGTTTCCAGGGGAATTTGAACAAAAAAAAGCAATAAGCCAAAATAAGCACTATTTGAAGAATTAGCTGATGTTGCTGAGCTTATGAAAAACAAAACCTCCAATGTTTCGTTGAAGAAAACATTTTTATTCAGGTCAAAAACAATGGTCAAATATACAACTCACGCCTGCGATCAATCGCTCGCATTATTGGTGCCATGCGTGTGCTGATGCTTGCATGTGCGATTGCACGCATTAAACGACAAAGACTACTCAGTTCAATTGCTTGCTGGTTAGATTATTAGTAAATTTTAGTTGGAAAATGGAGTTTTATTTGTTCTGAGTGTCTCAAGGAAATTGTGATTTGTGCAGATGTATTTTTTCATAACTGTCACACGCTAGATAAAAATTAAAAGTAGTGAGTAGGATAAAAACTTCCACAAACAAGACAGGTCCAACTTTTTTTCTAAATAATTGTCAACTTTTTCTCCTCCAGATTAACTTGTGACATCGAATGAAAGCCTAATAGTCAATTGATTCATCAGTGTGAGAAAGGTATAATTGCACTGTCAATAAAGCAACGAACAGCACACAGATGCTTGTAAATCTTCATTGCAAGTAGAAGTGAGTTTTTGAAGTGAGTTTCCAACTAAAAGTTTTAAATGCTATTGTAAACTTTTTAAAATGATTTGTAATAGCAATTAAATTTTCCTTGTGTCGTGATTGCTCCTCTGCAGCATACTGCTAGATCACATGATTTATGATCCCTTTGTTTAGCCTTTCCTTACTTCTAGTTTTTATGCCTGTAATTTTATTTACTGAAGATGACTCTAGCTAGAGTCAAAATGTTTATTTAATGGATGTGTCTAATTAATGTATTTGTACCTTTTCCTGCACTGTCTGATTGAATAGGATTTTCACGATGTACTGAATTCATTTACCAAAATGTAACAAGGAATTGTAGAATTTAGTTAAGCTAAAAGAACTTTTTTTGTCCTTTTTTGTTGTGGTACTGGTTATAAGTTTCATTATCAAGCTGCATTTCCCAAAATCCGAATCCAAAAGGCAGCTGCTAACAACTAAAATCTTATTTCTTTAGTTTATGCAGTTCCTTTCCCTTTAGAGTTAAAGTACAAATCCAAAGGACACCTACTGATTAAAATCGATCAAGGCAACCAAGTACACTACCACTTGTTTCTTTAAATTTATATTTGGTCACTTTAATTCAATATTGAATAGCAAAACATCATTTATATCTTCCAAGTTTTTTATCATAGAGATTGGCCATATGAAGTGTACCCAACCAATTAAATGGACATCACATGTTTTCCTGAAATCTGCATGGGTTAGATAAGGAAAGCTTGATTTAGTCATTTTTGTCTTCTGGTCATATGGTCAGTGTCTTATTTCAAGTTTTTATTTCATTTCTCCAGATGAGTGTCGTTGAAAATTTGCACAAATTTCTTGAAATAAATGGTCATCGTGATGCAAGCATTTATGAAAAATCAAAATCAGCAATTCTGCTTCTGAAAACACTACCCTGTGCAACAACAGCCGTTTTGGAACAAGTTGGTGAAGTCTTTTGTGAGGAAGCAAAGAAGTATGTAATTGAAGTTGAAAAACAAATGCTTTCAGGTTTGTGAACAAAGTTAGTATTCATGAAAAATAAAATTGCCTAGATTATACATTTTTCTTTGAAATTAGGTAAATAAATTCTGCAATATGGACATGTTGGCATTTGCTAACAACTAACAAATTGTTCCAAACTTTCGTGTCTGATTTAGTATGCAAACAAAACTCTTTGCCTTGGTTTTATGCTTGTCTTTGTCAGAGTAATTAAACTGTTCCCAGACTAAACTAAAATTGTAAACAATATCTTAGAAACAACATTCAATTGCCTATCATTACTCGTAAGACCTTAAGCAAAGATATGTGGAGGGATAGGCTATTAATGGTGATGCAATGAAAAGCTGAAAAGAAAGACATTTTTTATCTAATTTTCTGTTGTATACTTTGTTATTGTGGTAGAAGATGGATATTATTGGGGTAAAGAAAAGGGTTTCAGGGGTGGCCAAGGGCTGTCCCTGCTTCATCATCATAATGATGAGCTACTTGCTGAGCAGCAATTAGGCACTGAAACAGAAAGACTGTCTTTTTTACATGTTCTTTATACATATTCTGTTATTTCTTTAAATTTTTGACATATCTGGAAGAAGAAATCAGCATTAAATAATGTATTAACTGGCTGTGTCCATTTTTGTTGTAGCTTTTAGAATAATTCAGGTTAGAATATGTAAAAATGCTTTTAAGAGTCAGCTTTTAAGAGCAGACTGAAAACGCAACTTTTTCAAGAATATTCTAATTAGATCTTATTTATTTTACGAAAATTTTACGAACATTTTTTAGCATTCTTTGTAGTACTGTATGTTATATCATTCTATTAGTTTTATGAACATTATGTAATGCGCCTTTGAGCCGCGTGGATAAATGGCGCAATATAAATGCCTTTATTATTTTTATTATTATTAATATTATCATCATTATTATTATTAGAAATACGATATATGTTTCAAGAATTTCCTAGAGTATGAAATTTCCCAAATAGAGTGACGTCATCAAAGCTCTATTTTTAGAATTTCTTGATTTTGACAACGTAATCTGAAAGAATGACATAAAATACCTCTCAACATGCAGTATCAGTCAGATATGTTCAAAATTGGGCAAGGTATGGCCAATGAAAGGTTTCAAGTTTGCTAACGGAGGATAACTGTTGTTCTGACCTGGTTTATAAAGTTGCGAACCAAGACCAAATTAAAGAGGTTTGAAAGGGAAAGAGACTGTGCTTATGTGGCCATATCTCAGCCAATTTGTACGACATTCAACTGATTTTGCACTTTTAGAATTTTTTAGTAATGCTCTTTCAGGGTATATGGTCAAAATTTATAAATTCTAAAAATGTATTTTTGTCCTGCGAAAGCACACATGAAGGTTTTAATAATCCTTTATTTTGCTAGGCCAACATGGCTTCTTGGAGTCAAATATGCCAGAAAGTGATACATTGATGAAGGAAGTTCAGAAGATACTTCTAGGATTTATTGAGTGCAACCATGATGCCTGGGCTCCAATGATTGCCAGGGTAATTAATACAATCATTTCCACGTCTGGCTAAAGAGTTTGAGATAGAAGAAAGCCTTAAAGCAAATAATCTTCGATGACTTAACGGATAAGCAATTTCGTTTTGGACAATAAGAAATGTATTGTAGATGTATTATCATGGTGAAGGAAAGAGGATGCATTTTCATAAATGTTAAGTTTTCGTCGTTATAACCTAGGAGAATTACCTGTAGGTTATTGTTTTTCTCGAAATCGTGAATTTTTCTAAATCTTTCAGTGGTCCGTGAATCTAATTGGTGTTATGAGTAGCCAGTATGGAATCCTACGAGGTTTGTTTTCAGTTTTTTCCAATATTGAGGTACACGATAATGCATTCATTAACCATTTTAGAATAGGTGAAATTTTTGTGAAATGTTAGCACAGAGCTTGTAGTAATAAAGTAGTGTGTGCATTCTATACTTATGTTAAATGTGAAAATACTGAATCACATCAACTACTTGTATTATTCTACTTTTATTGCTTTATTTTTCAAACCAAAATGTGTTGAAGCAAAGGCTTACGGCGTTAGTTCAGTAAGAGAAGCGGGGGATATCCATATTTTTACTGAGTATAGTCTTTCACATGTAAGCTTCTAATATTAGCCAAGAAGTGATTGGCAACGTCATGAGATTAACTAATTAGCATTTTTAAAACCTGACAAATTTCAAAACAGCTTTCGAGTTTTCATTAAGAAAAATACGAATCTCTTCCACGACGGCGACCAAATATATCGACTAAGCTATCGACATGTTTTTTTCGAGAACAAGGTATGAACATTAGCGTTCGATATTAAGAGGCAATTTGTCAAGTCAAGATATGTGTAACGAAGATATGGTGTTACGAAGATATGGTGTTACGAAGATATGGTGTTACGAAGATGTGTTCTTATGTGCCTAAGTGAGCTGAATGTCCGTTTTGCTGAACATGATGCTGCTGGAATAGTGGCAAGGATTTGAATCCCTTTAGCAAAATGTGGAAATAAATCCGAAAATTTTCATCATACATCATTTTCAGAAATTCATACTGTTTTTTTCTTGATCTGATTTAATTAGCAAAATCTATTTAGTAGAAGAAGCAAACCTTTTCTTATATTTTCTGTCGAAAGGTCAGCAGTCACTCTTGCATTTCCTAATGCCAATGACGTAACGCAGTTTGATAACTAAGGGCTCCTGACCAAAAGAGGCCCAATGTGCTTTTAGGTACTTGTTTTTAAAACGTTGCTCAAGGTTAGAAAACTTTAAAAAACTTCTAAAGTTCTTCAACTGAAACTCTATAACTCAGCCCCCCCTTAGCTAACGGGAAAAATTCTCATTTTTACACTTTGCTATTGTGTTTGAGGTGCTCTAAACCCTTAGATGAGAACTTCTGGCAGATTTTTCCTTAGGCCCAGATGCCTCCTTTACGCCATTGCCCAAAGCACACAAAATATCTTGTTCATGTCATTAATTGCGCATAGATTTCTCCCAAGACTTGATCCATTAGAAAAGCTCGTATTTAACAAATTTGTATAGCCTTAATTTGCAAAATTCAACAACAGTTCCGTACCTGTTGACTGAAATCAGATGTTCCATAAATTATGACAGCACAATTGCCGCTTTCTTTTACTGCTTCTACAATCATCTATAGCAGTGGCGTGGCCAGGGTTGGAAGGTTGGAGGGAGGAAAAGGAGTCCGAGGAAGAATGACCTATATGTCTAAATTAACAGAAGGGCAAACATTTGTATTCTGTAAAAATTATATTAGGTTGGGTGTATTGTCTCAGTCAGATTCATTAAGAGTTTTAAAAGGTTATATGATAATGATAGCTATGCCTAATTTTAGAGAAATGAGAGGAAAGCTTTAGGAAAAGCACTTATCTAAGATATGTTAGCAGCCACTTTTTAATATTTTTAGCCAAGTATGTTGTACCCGTAAATGTTTTGCATATTGTACCCGTAAATGAATGGATATGTTATGAAAAATTTTTCTCTCAAAGCATTGTCAAATCTTCAGATAGATGAGAGACTCGAACTATGGATGAATTGTTCAGGTATGCTGGAATATAATCGATTACTCATGCGTAGAAAGAAAACTATTGATTGCCATGTTTATTCGATCTTGTAAAATAGTTACAGAACAATTCCATTCAATCAAGCGGTATTTTCAAAATGTATCGAGAAATTTCGGCACATCTCACACCCAGGTAATTTTTCGACATGGAGCAACACACCAGTTATGGAGCTGCACACCAACAACAGCTTTTTCCTACTTTTTCGACATTGTCTTCAATTTTTCCCTGATATGGCCCCTCAAATTTACTCGTCTATTTGTTTCTTACATTTGATTCCTTTGCCTTTGTACTGCTTACACGAGGAAAAAAGTGACTCAAACTTCAGCATGGTCTCGTGATGTTTTCATTTAATTGTAAGGCCTTTAGCCGAAGAAAACGTGTCAATTTGCGTTATTGTAAGAAAGAGTTGCTATTGGGAACTATTTAGTGCCCTCAGCAATTTCACTTTCATACGCTCCTTCTTTGACGATTCTAAAATTGACGTAAAGATTCTAAAACTAGCATAGCTCTGACCCCATAAAGAAAAAAATTTATTGCCGCAGTTTGCTTAAAGAATTGCTCAAAGCTGCCTGTTAAGTTCTTCCTTTGGAGCCCTAGGAATTCCTCTGGTTTCAGCTAGACAACTTCTCGAGGAGTAGGCTGAGGACGCCAAAATTATAGGGTTTGTTTATTCCTCCTTTGATGGCATTACAGATAACATCTTTTCGATTCTCTTCTCATAACTTGAATTTTTTCTCAGCCTGCAGAATTCTGATGGAAATAGCAGTTACTTGTTTTGGATATATGTAAGTTTATTGAATGCTTGGAGTTTCTTTTGTCACCTAAATATTCTTTCTAACTTTTGCTTTTCCGACTAGAAGAGTGGGTCTGACACGCCTAAGAGGAAATCATAGAAAAATAAAATCATTGTCCTTTCTTAAGTTTGATGCATAGCTTAGTTCCGTATCAACGCCATAACTAAATACCATTGAGATATTTTTAACTAGAATTTAAAAATTTAGAGTATTTTTGTAATGTGTATTGCATTGCAATTTCAACAAGGGATTCGTCGTTGTAAGTACCTCCAGGCTCTGATTAGATGATATTCTATATAAACGGGTATTATATCATTTCCTATCTCGCAATTCTGTTTTTGTAGAATAGACGACTCTCCTGACGTATGTGTGGATTACTTATTGGGCACAGCAGTGAAAAGTTCGCCGTTCTTTGATTGGGCAATTTGCCACATGTGGTATGTCCTTGTTTAAGCCTAAGCCGTGCGTGTTTTTGACATCAACCAACGCAGTTTTTTAAAATAACAGTTTTCTAAGATTGGGAAACTTTATCTCATTTATTAGACTTTGTTAACGCTTGGAGCATAAAAAGGTGTGCAGCGAGTTCACAATGTAACCGAAAACTTGTGTGGCGAGTGTGAAACCAGAAGCTGTCTGCCTGATTTTATGTCTTGGTTTTTGTTAGCTTCCAAAATTTTCTGTGATTCGGATACCTTGAAAAGTGTCCTGTTCAATTTTATTTTGAAGTTGTTGAATTTTAAGCCGATGGGTTTAATTACCCTCCATGTCACTGTTTATACACTCAGACAATACCAGATGGATATTGCGGCCAAACATGTTCTTGTATTTTCAAAGCATAGTATCTATTGTCAGGTCTGTGATTGTATATTCATTCGTAAAAAGGGGTATTCGAACATCTTTAGAACAAGGATCCCAAATTTCAGGCTATAGCATAAAATTCTCACAAAAATTAGGTAGTCCTTGGTACAGTTTGGAAAACCCTGTGAATATGAAGGTATGATTTGAATCCTTCCGAAAGCTGATTCAAAAGAAACTTAAAAAAACATTTGTTGAGCTAAATATATGAAACATGACATTCTGGAAGAACAACAGTTGATACACATCTTTCTCAATTTTATAAATTCTTTTTCAATTGATTTGTAAAGTCTTGCCTATTTTCTCGAAGTTTCTCGTTTTTAGCTAAAGCCTATGGAGTTTTTAATGAAAAAAATTTGCTATAAATATGAACAAAAACATGGTATTTCATTCCTAGCGCCTTTGTGTTACGTTTTTTTGTCTTAGCACTTTCATTTACGAGATATTCAACTAAGGGTAAGGTGATGAATATCTCTCATATGAATTGATAGTTACTGTTTACCGGTCTGTGATCGATACCTTACAGGCAGAGCTGTACACGGTATTTGGTGTATAGAACAGGACGTTTCTAGGCTCCTACTCTGTGTTTCATGCTTAATGCGATCATCAGGCAACTGATATGGAATAATCATGTAATGTTAATTTGCCTGCAAAAATTTATATGTGTTGCATGAATCTAATGTGTGCTACTTTGAATACACCTAAGTTAGTTCTTGAATTTGTCTTTTTTCATTACGTCATAGCTGCTGCTTCCTTGATGTTATTCCATATGGAATTTTATCACATGCGCTAGTTGCATTTAGTATGCAAGCTAAGGATGCCGAGATAATTATCAACTGTGTCACCAGGGTGTATAACTTTGTCCTTAATCACCATGGAAAAGTTCTTCAAAATGCAGTTCTCGACCTTTTCAAGGTAATGATAATGCTTTTTATTTTAAGATTAATTACTATATGTTTCCTTTCTTTGATATTTTTAGACTCGTTTTATTTTGTATTCTCGCTTCCGAAAAATTGAGTAGAATGTCAGGTTTTATTTAGAAGAACGGCCAAGCTCTTTCCTTTTCTTACTGCAACAATAACGAATTTTCACGAAAGATTGCCTTTCAAGGATGCTTTCTTTAATAAGAACAAAATATTAGCAGTTTTTTTGGTGCATAAAATGAAAATCCGTTTTGTAACAATCAATTGTTGTTAAACCCATCTTGTAACCATTTTTTATTCTTATATTCTGTGTATCTTCCTGTGAGTTGACCATGAGATTGTCTGGTTACTTGCCCCCAGATGTTTCGTTCATCTAGTTTGGGTAAAGTAGTTTGTAGCTTTTGTTTTTTTTTCTTTGCAAGCGAGGCAGAAATATAAGTTATAACATTGAAACAATATGTTTGCTCTATACAGACAACTAGCCTAAAACGTCAACGTTGTTTTTGGAGAAGTTGGATTTCATTTTTTGGAGAAGCTAGATTTCTTGTTTTGCAAAATGATTGCGTCAACTAATTTTTAGCATTGCTTTTGAATGAAAGGGGTTGATTTTATTCTACTTTTTATGTAGGACAGTGTATCAGCTGAAAGTGTCGAAGCTGGGTCAGACCAAGAACACATCGACAAGTGTACCCTACCGTTTCTGTTGCATCTTGCACTTCATGCACCAAGACTTGTAGATCAGATATCTGAAAAAGTCACTGACCTTCGTACGTTGAATATTTTTTTAAGAATGCAATTCAATATTTGTGCACCTTTGGTGAACATAATGTCGATGATTAAAGTTTTCATGGGGTTTACGTCCTTAGCAATGTTATCGAAGTAAAACTTTTCATTTTACCATATTACTTTTTAATTGCATACACCTTAATACTTTGTAGGGCTGCGAGGGCAGTGGACCTCCTTGCACTCGCGAAATCAAGCATTTTTCTTCGCTTTACTTTTATTTTCTACTTTTTCTTGGCGCTTTTTTCCCGTTGCCCTCTTCGAGTGCAGGCTTACCTGCTTTTTAGTTTATTTCGTGTTGTAGCCTTTGTTAACATGGTGTTTCTTTTTTATAAAAGTTGATTTGAAGACAATCATTGCTTTGAATAAACAGTCGAATAAACGAGAAGCAGTTTTGCAGCGGGGGTATGTCTTGTTTTACTGCGTTGTAGTTTCTATTCAACTGTAACATTTTAATCGGATTTTTGCCTTCCGTCGTGCAAGGCCGAGAAATCATTCTCTGTTATAGGGAAGCATTTTCAAGCAAAATCACCTTAAGAGTGCTTTGTTTTTTTAGTATTTGCTTATACAAATGTTTCAGTTGTTTACCGAGTGCAATTCACAGGTTAATGTGCCTTATTTTGGTAACATTTTGATCAATACTAGTCACTCAGACAAGAAAAGGGACAGTCAGAGAATAGTATTATACCTTGTCTTTAAATGCGTCGAGTGATGGTAAATAGGCGCTTTTTGGTTTCCTCGTGATTCGGCTGTTGTTTTCTGTGATATCGGTAAAAAGGGAGGTAAAAGGCGGCATGAAAAGGGGCTTGCCACCCTACCACACAATGACCACGCAATGCCGTGGCTCAGGACTATGTGCCCCTAACAGCGCATTCCCCAACGTTCGATATCGAATAACATCGAATACGGGCTAGCCTTTATCTTTTACATTATGAAAAAATGATTGTTCAACGTTATTAATTAGGAAATAGGGTGAACTTTGAAAGGCCTTCGATATTTGATAAAATTCCCAACCATTGATGATACCTGTTCAATTTTCTTCCTGCAAAATTATCTAGTAGTTTTACTGTGAATGTGCTAGTCCGTATCCTTGTGTTTGTTTATTATCTATCTAACTATCTATCTATCTATCTATCTATCTATCTATCTATCTATCTATCTATCTATCTATCTATCTATCTATCTATCTATCTATCTATCTATCTATCTATCTATCTATCTATCTATCTATCTATCTATCTATCTATCTATCTATCTATCTATCTATCTATCTATCTATCTATCTATCTATCTATCTATCTATCTATCTATCTATCTATCTATCTATCTATCTATCTATCTATCTATCTATCTATCTATCTATCTATCTATCTATCTATCTATCTATCTATCTATCTATCTATCTATCTATCCATCCATCCATCCATCCATCCATCCATCCATCCATCCATCCATCCATCCATCCATCCATCTATCTATCTATCTATCTATCTATCTATCTATCTATCTATCTATCTATCTATCTATCTATCTATCTATCTATCTATCTATCTATCCATCTATCTATCTAATTTATCTATATATCTTTCAGGCTGGTGTCTAGAGTGCTCGACATATTGCAGAATATTGGAAAGGGTACTTCCAAGGTTCTGTTGTACTTGATTGATAGCTCGTGTTATTCGGATGAAACTCTTCCTCGAGGTTTGTATTTGTGCTTTAATTAATCAGTTATTTTGAATAAACCTAGCTATTTTACATCCGTTTATGACTAGATATGGCATCAGTATATTGAAAAATTTGAGCCGGGCGTTCCCACTGTCATCTCCAATGATATCAATCCTCAATTTTTATAGTAAATATCACCAATGTAAAAATCCAGGTCATGTGATAGTTTTAATAAACGGCAGTTATAAAGTGCATAATTGAAGATCAAAATATTTCATTATAATGACAATATATTATCGCTTTTGGCAGATGATGCAAAAATTTACACAGAAAGAAAAAGGATTGCCAGCACTCTCCTCGTAAGTTTTGATCGGAAAGAAGAAATTTTTAGACGAATATTTTGATGTATCGGATTTAATTTTCATTAGCAAGTTTCAAAACTAAAATCTCTCCAATTATATGTCACTAATAAAGCTATTTAGTTATCTGAATGAGTATTTTCTCTGATATCATATTGTGTTTGGTAAGCTTCATTAGCTTAGTTAACTGATTCTTTATGTATAAGTGATAAACAGGGACGAACACTTGGTCAAATATTTAAGGGGGCAAGCCTATTCTCCAACCCAAAACTCCTAATCTCGTTTAATCTCTTTAAACACTTAATATTTTTCTGTAAATACGACACAAATGACGTCGGTAAAGATTATAAACTTGTGCTGATGCAGATTCTTTGCCAATTCTACCACCGATTGTATAACATTGACTATGCTTTGGATTCTAGCAAACTGCATTGAGACCCCTATCCCCTCAAAACAGGTCTCCCCATTTAAGATTTTAGGTATCATATTTACGTTAGAGTTATCAAGTCGAGAATTCGTCAACAGATAATTATATTTTATTTATCACAGCCTCTATTTGCTTGCAGGAAATGTTGTTATTACATTTGCACGAGAACGTTCAGAACTCACTACATCAAAGAAAGAATGAAGAAGAGGCTACAGAGGAAGCTGTTTTAGAAAGCCCCTTTTTAAAAGATTTGCAAAAGCACATGAAAAAGCTGTGTGGAGAGTTGATCCGGTCAGAAACTGAACTCAGGTACAGTGCTGAGGAGATTGGGGGGGGGGGGGGGGTCAGGGGGGTCACTGACCTGGGGGCCCTTGGCTATAGGAGTCCATAAAAAACAATTCAATTAAAAAAATTTCCAAGTGATAATCCAACCTATCCATTACCACACATTGTCATTAGTAGAGACAATAGTGACAAAAGTCTATGAATGAAGTCAGGTAGAAGCAGTTTGAGTCTTTGACTGCCTAAATGTTAAACATATTTTTGTTGAGAATTTTTCATCTTTGCTGTTGAAGAGCTTCTGAATGTAACTAGAAAATGTGATTGCAACAGGGCAACATAAAGCAAATTGTACGTCATACAGATTTACACTTTGGCATGCGCATCTATTTGCAACAGTGTGTCGGTTGTAATCGAATTTAGTTAACGAACTAAACATTTTCCATTTTCTAAGACTTTCAAAATTTCTAAGAAATTTTCATTTTTATGCATTATGGTGTTAAGATATCAGTTGTGCTCCAATTATATCAAACAGCAAACAGAAGTAATAAATAGCCACCAGACAATGGCTTAGATAGGAAAATTCGTAGGAGGGTGAGCAACTTAGATTTTTCGACAAAAATCTAACAAGCATTTATATTTTTCATAAATTTTAACATAACATAACGACTTCGGAACTGTGATGAATAAATTTTTTGATATACTCAGATATTCTTATGATTATTTAGCTTTAAATTCTTTCCTATAAAAACATAGAAGTTAGATAAACATAGGCAACCATGTTAAATTTCCGACAAGACCAGAGGTTTTCCGATAATGTAGCAGTTTAGCTCTACAAGGGTTTTTTGCCCCCTCTGACCCCCCTCTATCTACGCCACTGCCACCAAGGCAGTTTAGCCATCATAGCAATTTAAGCAATAATCAATTTCAAAAATTCCAGGGGGAGCATTCCCCGTACCCCTTAGAAGCGTCTGCCTTAGGCATGTTTTACTATTTATCTTTTGTCCTGACCAGGGGCCCATAAATCCTCTTCGCGGCCCTGCTCAAGTAGGCCATAAGACACGCTTTTAAAGGCTAGATGGCATGATTTCTCTGCTATTAAAAGAGACAGACCCCAGATTTGATTTTGTGTAGCCTCTTATTCATAAAAGCAAGGAACCAATCAACGTCCCGCACTTCCTCCCGCGTTACTTTCATTCCAGATCTAGACATAAGTTTCCACATACCTCGAAGTCATCATCCGATATTTTATGATTTGAAAAGTTTGGAACATCAAGTACATATTCTTTACTTGATATGTTTGCGCTCTATGATACTATTTTGATATTTTGCAGATAAAAATACATAAATCTTAGCCCTTCGAATCAGGATCACCTTAGTCGCTAATTACCTCAACTGAAATTCAGTTGATTAGAATAACACTCTTCGTTTTAGCAATGATATTTTGTCGATTTCAGGTCACATCTGTTCACTCGGGTACTTTCCTTATTGTGCATCAATGGTGGATTTGGGATTTCGTCTGATGCATTCATCTTTCTGCTAATTAAATCAAAATCACAAACCAACGTAAGCCTATATAAGTAAAAATGTAAATTAATGTTTTACGTGAACTAGTCTGTTGTATACAGCGCTCGATGCCCAGCTGTATCGTTCTGCTCTTTGCCGGAATCAAACTCCACTTTGCTGCATCAGAAACCAATGCTCATTCCACTGGGCCAAACTTTTTTCACAAGGGTGCTGTCCAGCTATATAATGATTTTGATGCATAGAGCAGGACGGTTGTAAGCTGCTACGCCAAGTTCAACGCTTAATGCGACTGATCTAAGCGTGTTTAGCACTGCCTATTTGACATCGAGCGCTCTCTGGCTGACAGGTAGACAGTAATTTTCATTATAACTACCTTAGGTGTGTACAAGGACCGAGATACCGAGGGGGGCGGGGGGCCTTGGCTGTTTTTTATTTTACTTTTATTTTTACTAAAATACTTTTATTTTATAAGATATGGCTGTTTTTACACTTATTTATCAGGGCTTCCCCCCCCCCAACAATAAGCTGTATCTCGGTCTTTGGGTGTGTAAGGTATAATTGTAATATATAATAGGTGTTTAATTGCCATAGATTCAAAATAAAATGTGTCGAAACTGTACTTCTTATTTATCTAAATCGTTTTTGATGTTATTGCTATCTCAACTATAATTTGTGAATAGTGTCATTTCAACCCATTTCTTCATCTTTGCGATATTTCTTTTCTTCTTCTTCTTACCCAACGAAATCAAGAAATTTCAAGAAATTTCTGCAAAAACTTTTGTCTGTTCTATTAGAGGCAGTCAACAGATTCTAAAGTAGCTTAAATCAATTGCCTGGATGGTATCGCACTTACTGATTGGCTCAAAGTTGGTGGCTTAAGTGACTTTTGTATCTGTCGATTGCCTTTAAATTCATCATTTACTCATAAAACAGCCATGTCAAAATGTATCAGTTTTTCAGTTTTCACACAGTTGTGCAGAGTCTGGCCTATTGAAACTGAACCAAATTAGACGTTCAAGAACGTTATGAGAAAATTGATGTCATAAGATAGGCAATGGGCCGATTAGATTTTATTTTCTAGCCAAGTTTTATTTTCTTTTGAAAATTAAATTCCAGAATGTAGTTGCGATAGCAGATACTGCAAAGTTTAATTGGATCGATTCGTGAAAATGCTAACCTCGTGTTTGAAAAATGCTAACCTCATGCTAGACTTGAAAAAAGTTAACTTTTGGAAGCGTTTTTAAATACATGACATCACCAGAGTTTTTTAATGTTAAGTTCATTCTACGCAGCTTTCCAACCTGTTGGCGTTTCAGTGTGAGCTGGAAGTTAACAACGAAAAGATATTGGATGACATCGTCTCGACGTTTATCGATGAGCTTTGTTCCCCTACGTCAAAATACACAAACGACCAGGTAAAACGGTCTTTATTTGGGCCTTAAAAGCCTCGCTCCAAAATTTTTATTATTCTAGTAGATTTTTCCTGTAACCGCCCAATTCCTGTTTACCGATAATGTTGAGTATTTGATCAAAATATATCTTTGAAAGATCATGACTTTGTTTGTGTGATTTGTTAGCCTGGCAGAGAATATTTTGGTTTAGCCTATACTTGATTCTATTTTGCTACTTCAGACTTGATTCTATTTTGCTACTTCAGACCGTCAACGCTTTGAAAAATTGCATCACCATTGTCCAGACGGAGACATCAGGCAAATTGGAATCCACAAGGTATTGAATTATTGATACATTGTTTCGATTGACATGTCTTCTAATGTCCCAATTAATTCAATGGCATCAAGATGATATTCTCATTAATTTATTCTGCACTCAACAATTATTTTTCTATCGTTGTATATCATTGTTCTCTAATCTTTTCCTTTGTATGACACAACTACAACACGAGCTCTAATGTTTTGCGAAAGGTTGGATTTTCTGTAACTTCTCGTTCATAGAAGCCTTAATATGAAGTTTTCATTGACCCTTTGAGCCCTGATAATGTCGTATTTATAAAAAATTAACTGTGATAAACCGTGAGTGATACTGCCACACTGATTAACAGTAAACACTGAACCGCGAGTGGTATGAGCAGGGTTGCCAGGTGGTATGGGTACTAAGTAGCCAAACCGTTTATGAAAATAGGCCAAATCACGTCAAAATAGGCCAAATTTACTCATAACACAATGACGTCATAGCACAGGTGGAATAAAAAACAAGCTTAGTTTGCAGTATGTCCGTTGCACTTTCCATCAGCAGACTCTGTTAGCCAGACATATTGCGCTTCCTAAGACTTCTTGTACTTCCTTGCACTGTAATATCTACCTTGCCACTTGGTCGACATAGATTAGAAACTTGAGAAATAAAAGATCATTCACTATTTATTGTAACTTTTTACAAATCGGTAGATCAATCTCTGCGATTATGTGTGTTATTGATTAGTGAAAAATTGCCAATTCTATTTCAAAATGGGTTTGTAAAAAGCAAGCACTTGAGTCATACTGAAGCTTCTAGTCAAGAACTCTTCAGAGTTAAAACGTTAGAACATAGATCGAAAACGTTTAAAGTTTTGTACCACCAAAAATTGTTTGAAAATTCTATTAAAATGAATTATCTACGAGCACCTACTCAGGTTGAAAAAGGGGAGGAGAGGGAGCTAAGGGAAACTTTAACAGCCATGACATGAGATTTTGAAAAAAGCTCTATTGTTTTGGAGGAAAGTGGGGGGCATGGCCACTCGGCCCCCCATTCATCGTAGGCCCAGTTATCAAAGGAAATACTCAAAAAGCAAGTCAATCAAATATTGAAAAAATAAGCTATAGCAATGACTTCACGTCGTTACATGAGAAATTCAGACACTGATCCATTTGGAATTGAATCAATCTGACCCATTTGGATTAAATCAATGCCACCTCAAGTGTCTGTCTGGTTCATGGACATATTATGATTATCCATTTTATGATTTTATGGGGTTTTAATCTCATTTTCGAACATTCCCTTAGGAGGCCAAAAATAGCCAAAAGGAGGCAGGAGGCCAAAGGTAAAATTTCGTAGCCAAACATTCCTAAAAAAGGCCAGAGTTCTCAAATTTGGCCTCCAAGTAGGCCAGTTGGCAACCCTGGTATGAGGCAGCAACATTTTAAAAATGGCCTTGGCCATGTCTAGAAGAAAACAGCAATATATTTGTTGCAGATAACATATTCATTTGATGCGCCGTCCAGAAAGGAATCTCTTGAAAATATAGTCCTTTTAAAACATGTTGTTTCGCGTAGATGCAGAAGTTCTGATTCTATGTCATTGAGGTGCATAATTATATTTTGTGAATGCATATCTGTGTATACCTGGCCTTAGGCTGTTTTCATTCAACACTCATCTCTCTAATAAATGTTTGGCAATGATTCAAAAACCTTTGTATAGAAAAACCCAGATGCAGGTGTTGGAGATGCAATTGGAAATGCTAATAAACAATAAAATAGGAGGCACCTGATTTGTCAAATAAAGAAAAACTCCTCTTCTCATTAAGACATTAATAGACAATGAAAGAATGGTATAGAATGAGTAGCTTTTCATCTTTTCAGTTTTCTAAAGAGAAGCTAAAGGGGGGCGCTGTTGCGAGCATCAAAGCTTTATACTCGCAACAGATCTCTATTTAATATGCATGGAAATTAGATGCAATAACACAAGCATAAAACCTTGCACTCACGTGTTACATTATGCCCCTTAGGATGAAGCTGAAAGATTGTCTTCAGAAGCACTGGGCCACGATGACGTATCTAACAATCGAGCATGGTGATGTTGTGCATCAAAGTTTAAAATTACTGGAATACATCAATTTGCCTCCGCAACAGAGTTTGCCGCAAGTATTTACTGCTTGCCAGAACCTCATCACGACATATTTCAGTTTACTTAGCAAAGTTTTGAACCATTCAGACAATGACGGTATGTTGGTTTACCTCATTGATAGAAAACGATGTTTTCATATTTTGTTTTTAATTTGAAACACCATTTGACCTTGCTAGGGAAGAAAGAGTGTGAATTATCATCCTTCAATTTGCTTAAGACAGTAGGACTGTAAAATATTTGCGAAAGGCTGTTTCGAGGGTCTGATGATAAAGATTCCTGGGGATAAAGAAACCCAATTTAGTAAAGCCGTTGTGATTTCATTTTCGCACTTTCTGCCTTGTATTTCTTTACGAAAGGAAAAATGGTTGATAGAGACTGTACTGTTTTTTAAGGCAACAATTCAAAACATTTTCAATCAGAAATTTGAACAGTTGCAAAAAAACTTAACTCTTATTGTAGTCATTTCATTCGTTAGACGTTATCTGAATTTGAGCAACAGATCAAGAAGGTATATAGTACGTTCGGTGTGAAGTGGTCATTGTACAGAGGGGGCTTCTATTGGGGAATGAGGCTAATGTAGTTGAGGCGTCTCTTGTAAAAATGGCTGATTAAGAATCACTTTGTGTAGTATGGTATAACGTGCTTGATTTTGATGTATTTTTATTATCCAGCAATTTTGGTTTCCTTGTACAGATTTGTGGGAGATGGTGCTGTCTAGCGAGACCTTGCTCATTCTTCTTGTAAAACAGAATACAATCGTACAAAACACTGCAAGCAGGCAGTTTGTTGAAACTCTGCTCATGGAGGTAGGTTCTGTTTTCACTCGAAAAACTCTGCTTTCTTTTTTGTTATTTTTCCATTTCGGCTATATCTGGAGTAGAAAGCTTTGTTTAAAGTTGTGCTTTGTGTACAAAAATTAGCCAAAATTAGATAGCTGCAAGGGGCATGATGGTTCTTTTTAAATGTGACTTTTTTCTGCGATCTTCACTGTTCTAAAGTTTGAATTTTTCCCTTTTTTATAGGCCTCTTTGTTGTTGACACTTGGTTTTTTTTCTTTTTACAGGAAAATATTAAACTTGTTACAGAAAATTTTAGCAATACAGGTACATTTCTATATATAGATTGTATCAGCTAAGTTATTTTTTCAGCTGAAAGATCTCAAAACGTTTGTCACTTATCAAAGTCCTTCCGCAAAACTTTTAATGGATATTTTCAGTAGTGAAAGACTCACATAGTTTTGTTTCTTTCGTGCATTTAGATAGTTCTAGAAGACCACATTACCAAAACACGTTTTACACCAATTGTGTAGAAGTTTATCCAAATTCCACCCAATGTCTCAGTGGCCCAAATTTCGTTTTATTTCTACTTTTTCCTATTCGACAGTTTATAATTTAAACGCAACAATATAGTCGTATGGCTTCTGTATACATGAAGCTAACTGCATTGATAAACTCTGATAGAATCCTGTTGCACTTCCTGGCGACTTGAGAGACTAGTTTTTCCTTACAAACCATCTATGAATTAAGATGAAATAACACTGTAGTAAACATTATTTTACATTCAAAGCCTGAACATTGTATCATTTAATATCTAGATCGCTTTTTAGCAGAACCAATATTTTTGCAGCCAAGGCCTTAGATGTGATAGCGTGGTTATAGTTAGAGCAGTGTAATTGCAACTGCTACCCGCTCTTGATGATTTGCGGATGGGAGCCTAATTCTCAGTCTTAAATTACGTTTCTATCTTTAATGCCTTTTGCTGAATTATTTATATCCCGTTCAAGAGAATCCTTTTACAGCAAATTCAATCTTGTGTTGTGTACTTCGCGGACCAAGTCGTTCGCATTAATTTCAAGCGAGTTCTTGTTTTCACCAGATCAAGAAAACAGCCTGTTTCCAGCAGAACCTAAAGTGCAGCTGTTGGACCGAAACAATTCCCCAGACGTTGCTTCAAGAATTCCAGTCAATAAGTCATCCGTGGTCTACATCGGATCTTTAAATAGAAATAAGAGAAAGCAACAAGACGAAACAGATCCAGGGCGCATTGTAAGTCTAGCTCCCCTATTTTTCATTTGCATGATTCATTATAATGTAGGGACCACTTTTGAATCTACTTAATTCTACTGATTAAATTTATATTCAGACTTTAAGACTTTGTCCTATGCCGCAGGCTTATAAAGAATCCAGATAAAGAGCTGTATTACCGCAATTTTATGCCAATGGAACTGGAAGGCTTAGTGTTGTTTGGCAGGTCATTCGCCGCGAAAACCTGATATCCCACTCTAGGCCGCATACTTTCCTGCACAGTATCTAGGTTTTCTGCGTGATGCAGAATTTTCTAGACAATCAAGATTATGTCAAAAACTAAATAACATGTTTCCGATATCTAGCAGTTTTAAATTCGTCTACAGAAAAATAAAACATCTACAGAAATATGAAACAGCCGCCATTGTGTAGATGGAAGGAATTCGTTATCTTCCTTGGATTCCACTGGTAACAGTTTCCATATGTAAGCGGCAGTGGGTCGGCAACCTTTCAGTCTTTAATCCACAACTGGGTTTATATATTTCCTAGCTTATAGTTTTCGATCTATGATCTGACGTTTTGAAGGCCGACCTAGCATAGGCGTCAAATCTTGATTGGCTGCGAAAGGAATCGCCAAAGCGGCAATCCCCATCGATTTGAACCAATCAAATTGCGAGAAATGACAAATTTTAGAATTTTGACCACCCCTTCTTCAAAAAGGTCCTGATGCTAAGATTCTTGGAGAAATTTGCTTTAATTTTGCAGAAGTGTCGAGGAGGCTTGTGGGCACATTTCCAGTGTTGGCTTTTTCGCGATCTTGTTTTTAAGAAAAGTTATGGCCATTAAAACATTAACATGATATTTTAAACATACCTCTGTCTTTTTACAACAATCATTCAAACTAAAATGATCTTAAAACGCAATCTAAAAATATTATTTAGCTATCACTGCAAAATAATTCCTTACGAAATATGCTAGTAAGGGTTCACTTTATTAAAAAGTCATTTTCCAGCCTACTTTGATGTTCAGCTTCACGAAACTCAAAGAAGTGTTATCGGATGCATTTACGAGTTTTAAATCAATAATATAAACTTTAAAATTGAAGCCAACAAAATTCAATTTGGAAATACAATACTTACATATTTAATCGCAGATAATTCCATAATAACATTTTATATTTACATCATGTCGGCTTCAACACAACTGATTATTCGACGAATGTCACGTCAGGTGCATGTGTTCATGTTCTGGCGGGAAAAAATTTACTGGAGGCGCCTTCGTAACAATCGTTAAAGAAGTTTGAGACCCTTCATTTTTCACGTAACGTCGCAAGAGTAGGTTGTTTTACGAAAAGCAACTTCCGTATTTCCAAGATACATTTTCAAGACTAGTAAAAACAATTCCAGAGGCGTACAGAGTACGGGAGCATGAATAATCTCGGGGTGTGGCTCACCCACTGAGAAACTCTCCAAATTTCTGGACCACTTCTTAAAACCAATTGTTAAGACTATACCCTCATACGTCAAAGACACCAATCATTTTCTCCAAATTATATTTAGATGTGAATCTATTTTTATGCTACTGGACTACCTCTACCAGCCACACACCTACAACAAATGTTTGAGTTTATATCAAAAGGAAATTATTTCTCCTTCAATGGACAGCCATATTTACAGACACATGGCACTGCCATGGGTACCCCTTTTGCCCCAAACTTTGCAAACATCTTAATGTCTGTTATTGAACAAAATATCCTCTCCACAGCCCCCGAGGGGAAGAAACCTCTACTCTGGAAACGATTTATCGATGATCTATTCATGATAAGCAATATGATGAAGCTTCCCTCACATAATTCCATGCTGATACCAATAATGTGCACAACACGATTAAATTTGAGCACAACAAGCTAGAGCAAAAATAATTTCCTTGACACCACAATTTATCTTTACAATAAAAGTGGACTCCTGGAAAGCCCCCTAGTCGTGAAGCCCACTGATATATGCACCTTTTTACATGCTAAATCCTTCCACCCACCTTCGTGTAAAAAAAGTGTTATTTACAGCCAAGCACTTTGCTTCAGACGTTTGATCACCGACAACAATGAACTTCACAAACTCCTCAAAACACTTTGAAAAAATCTAATCATAAGAGGTTATGAATCTCAGGACATCACCACCGAATTAAGTAAACTGACATATGTCACCCAAAATGAGCTCCTCTTCCCAGGAAACCCCACCAACAATAAAACCACCTCTCAGGGCACCCAGACAGGGGGCCAGCACTACCTCAACTTCGAACCCCCTCCACCAAAACCACAAGTCCTACCTTTTGTTGTCCCATTCGATGGTGGTCGACTTTTTATGCAAACGTACTTTGGATAGGAGGTCAATTGATGATTGTAATCAATTTTATTTCTGTGCGAAGATTATATGCTTTTTGAAAGTTTTCAAGTTTTTGAAAGTTTTC
Organism: Rhopilema esculentum; assembly: GCF_057945365.1. Taxonomy (NCBI): domain Eukaryota; kingdom Metazoa; phylum Cnidaria; class Scyphozoa; order Rhizostomeae; family Rhizostomatidae; genus Rhopilema; species Rhopilema esculentum. The sequence continues at coordinate 8,863,095 of NC_142825.1, forward strand.
AAGTTTAGCTTCACCTTCAAATTGAGCAAAATTAAGGTCAATTGCAAAGTTTCCCAATCTTTGCTATTGTTAATTAATATTAAAAAGACAAAATGTTGGTCAGCAAATTCTGCAAAACCTTGTAGAAAACATATTTTGTTATGAAAATGACTTTGAAAAAATGAAACATTTTGAACATACAGCTTTGTTGTCTGAAACTCCTCAGAGTATAAAATGTCAAAAAATGGTCCAAAATAACAAGATAGAAAATTCGGTTCACAAATGGGTATTCGTTCTCCATCTTGTTCTTTCAGACCCTAATTCTGACATTCTACACTCTGAAGAGGTTAAGAAGTTTATAGTATAGTTAAATTGTTTGCTTTTTTCAAAGCAATTTTCAAATTTGGTAGCGCCAAAAAATTGTTCATATTTTGTTTTATTGACAGCAGTAAATGTGGTAGCAGTCAAAGCCTACTTTCACTACAATACAATATTATGATTCGGTCTTCTGTACCAGTGTTTTACAACCACTGTGCTACGGCACATTAGTGTGCCATGACATATTGTTTGGAGTGCCGTTGAAAAATCTCAAATTTCACCAAATTGGTTTATAAAACAGACCCAGGTTTCACATTGAGTAAATGAAAATTTTCGATTTCATTTAAAAATACTTTTTCATTTTGTTTAATATAATTTTTACTTGTGTTTCCTTGATTCCTTATGTTAATTTGATCCCTTAAGTTAATTTAAGATAAGCATCGGCTGAGATCAAGTGCCAATGTTTAGTAAGGACGGAATCTATATTTATAGTTTTGATGTCGAATGGGACAACAAAAGGTAGGACTTGTGGTTTTGGTGGAGGGGGTTCGAAGTTGAGGTAGTGCTGGCCCCCTGTCTGGGTGCCCTGAGAGGTGGTTTTATTGTTAGTGGGGTTTCCTGGGAAGAGGAGCTCATTTTGGGTGACACATGTCAGTTTACTTAATTCGGTGGTGATGTCCTGAGATTCATAACCTCTTATGATTAGATTTTTTCAAAGTGTTTTGAGGAGTTTGTGAAGTTCATTGTTGTCGGTGATCAAACGTCTGAAGCAAAGTGCTTGTCTGTAAATAACACTTTTTTTACACGAAGGTGGGTGGAAGGATTTAGCATGTAAAAAGGTGCATATATCAGTGGGCTTCACGACTAGGGGGCTTTCCAGGAGTCCACTTTTATTGTAAAGATAAATTGTGGTGTCAAGGAAATTATTTTTGCTCTAGCTTGTTGTGCTCAAATTTAATCGTGTTGTGCACATTATTGGTATCAGCATGGAATTATGTGAGGGAAGCTTCATCATATTGCTTATCATGAATAGATCATCGATAAATCGTTTCCAGAGTAGAGGTTTCTTCCCCTCGGGGGCTGTGGAGAGGATATTTTGTTCAATAACAGACATTAAGATGTTTGCAAAGTTTGGGGCAAAAGGGGTACCCATGGCAGTGCCATGTGTCTGTAAATATGGCTGTCCATTGAAGGAGAAATAATTTCCTTTTGATATAAACTCAAACATTTGTTGTAGGTGTGTGGCTGGTAGAGGTAGTCCAGTAGCATAAAAATAGATTCACATCTAAATATAATTTGGAGAAAATGATTGGTGTCTTTGACGTATGAGGGTATAGTCTTAACAATTGGTTTTAAGAAGTGGTCCAGAAATTTGGAGAGTTTCTCAGTGGGTGAGCCACACCCCGAGATTATTCATGCTCCCGTACTCTGTACGCCTCTGGAATTGTTTTTACTAGTCTTGAAAATGTATCTTGGAAATACGGAAGTTGCTTTTCGTAAAACAACCTACTCTTGCGACGTTACGTGAAAAATGAAGGGTCTCAAACTTCTTTAACGATTGTTACGAAGGCGCCTCCAGTAAATTTTTTCCCGCCAGAACATGAACACATGCACCTGACGTGACATTCGTCGAATAATCAGTTGTGTTGAAGCCGACATGATGTAAATATAAAATGTTATTATGGAATTATCTGCGATTAAATATGTAAGTATTGTATTTCCAAATTGAATTTTGTTGGCTTCAATTTTAAAGTTTATATTATTGATTTAAAACTCGTAAATGCATCCGATAACACTTCTTTGAGTTTCGTGAAGCTGAACATCAAAGTAGGCTGGAAAATGACTTTTTAATAAAGTGAACCCTTACTAGCATATTTCGTAAGGAATTATTTTGCAGTGATAGCTAAATAATATTTTTAGATTGCGTTTTAAGATCATTTTAGTTTGAATGATTGTTGTAAAAAGACAGAGGTATGTTTAAAATATCATGTTAATCTTTTAATGGCCATAACTTTTCTTAAAAACAAGATCGCGAAAAAGCCAACACTGGAAATGTGCCCACAAGCCTCCTCGACACTTCTGCAAAATTAAAGCAAATTTCTCCAAGAATCTTAGCATCAGGACCTTTTTGAAGAAGGGGTGGTCAAAATTCTAAAATTTGTCATTTCTCGCAATTTGATTGGTTCAAATCGATGGGGATTGCCGCTTTGGCGATTCCTTTCGCAGCCAATCAAGATTTGACGCCTATGCTGGCCGACCTCCACTTGACCGCGCGAACGGCGCGATTCAATTGGCGCATGCTCAAAGGCAATAAATTGTGAATCACGTTGACATGTCAGGCGGCCGTCCGTGACAGTTTTCTGCACGTATGACGAAATCATTTTCCTGACGAAATACCGTCCCTTTCTGGCTAGTTTCAGATAGAAATGACGTTCTATTTCTTCACTTTCTAACAACAACTTTCTTCACAGATTTACAACTGCCATGTTTGTTTGCATATTTTCGCAAAGCTGTTCTCGTGATTCTGGTGGTCATGCTTATTGCTATCTCCAGTTGAACGTACGTACGTGGTTTCGGTTTCCAAAATCTTCCTTACACGCGGCCAAGTGGAGGTCGGCCTTTATACTTTTGAAGAGTGACAGACGAAAAACTGTAGTTCGTTCAAACAAAGTTTGCTTTTTGCAAAGTCATTTTCATTTTTGTAAATGCTCCGATGTAAGATGCAAGATATTTTACTGCAAAAAAGTACCTTTGCAAATCGTCTTTTTTCTTTGATTGTTTTTCCCTCTTTCATTGAGTGCTACCTTTTCGTTTCGCCTTCTCATCCCTTTTTCCCTGCACATAAAATGGCCATTAAGGATTCTCCTGCAATGTGGGAATCGTCCATAAAAACAATAACACTTGTGTTACACCCGTTATCCCGTCTGGGTATAGAAATAATATTGGATTTTCAACTTTCTCATTCTTTTTCTTTACTGGTGTAAACTTTTGGAAGATATTTTGGCTAACTTTTGAAAAATATTGCGACTTTTGATTTTAGCTGGACATTTTGCTTTCCAATGTTTTATTACCGATAATAAATTTTCTTTTTACAGCAAATACGATTTATAGAAATCTTCCTCCTTTTCTATAGTTTGATATAATTTTTCTGTGAACATGCATTCTATTCTTTTAAAGGTTGACGTTGGAGTTATCCAGCAGTTTTTACTGAGTACATTAGACAGCATACTGTCATTAAAGTCCCTCGCAAGCGACAAAGTTATGGGAAATGAAAAGGTTGACCCACAACTGGCAAACTCCTTTTCTGAATCTATGATTTTGCGGCTTCAAGAAAGCAGCTTAAAGCCGCCATATTCATTCCTAGCAAATCTTTTAGCAGAAGTCATATGCCCCGAGGTTACACCAAGGATGGCCTGGCCAGATGAAGAATTTTTAAAATATACCATCGAGAGGTACGGCGTTGAATATCTTTGTCAAAGGCCAAAGTATTCCTTGAGTTGTAGCAAACTGTTTGAAACTTTGATAGATGATTCCACGTTCTTGTTGTAGTGTACAACAGAACTTTCTTGTTGACAAACTGAGATAAGTATAAAAGATTTTTTGCCTAGGTACTTTTTAACTTCCAGTATTTCCTACATTTAGGGACATCAAGATAAAGAAGCAATTTGAGAGAAACCCTTTTCTCTGGGACTTACTAGATCTTATTAGCAGGGGTAAGCAGATTTTGTCTCTAATACCTTTGTTCAACTGTCAAGTAATTGTCTGTAAGGACGTTTTGGTATGTTATAGAACAGATTGAAGCTTAAATTCAATTTTATTTTCCATTTCTAGAGCGACCGTCATTATGTCATTGCACCGTGATTGTCCAAAGCCTTTTTGCTACTTGTTTAACATACTGGGAAGTTGACAGAAAGCTTACTGTTAAAGCTTCACCTGATCAGCTCAACACCACTCGAAGAATTCTCATTTTGTTAAGAACAGTGAGTCTTGATATTGGTTATAAGTGCTTTTTTATTTATATTTCGTATGGATACTCGATGGGCAACATTTAAACGGGCAACTATAAAAATATAGGCAAGAAAGAACCGTAATCTGCCTTTTTATTTTCAAGGTTGGAACATATCATTTTTTATAGCAAGGGTATCAATGTTAAACTGAAGGAGATGAGGAAACTGTCTCTAAACTAAAGTGACATATTCATTTATCGGAAATTAGTCATTTTTGGTTTTGCCATTCCTAAATTTTGCATTTTGAAATGTATGGCAGAGTTCATCGGGAATTGATTTTCGAAATGAGAAAAACATATCATTTTATTGTTTGAAAAATGCAATTAGAATGAATTTTAAAGCTTTCATTAGAATTTTCAAATTTGGAAATTTGGAATTCAAACAGTTCTGATGAATATAGTGAACGTCTGACTATTGCCTTAACTTCATTACCTGAGACTAATGTTGTTGTCGCTGCTTTCATTATTGATACACCCCTAACAGTTATCAGTTGATTTCCTCAACAACAGAACGTTATATTTTTCGATTGAGTTCGCCGAGGTTGATAGATGAATAGAGTTAGTTGTATGTTTTAAGACAAAAACTTCTCAAATATTGCTTCTTCATATTAAGTTCTAGATCGCTTTACCAAATGTCCTGTGCTACCTCTGTAAAAAACATATTATCCATTATGATTGATATAAACCGCTCTTAAATATTATTTCTAGGCTGGTTGGATACCTGAGCCATGGAGTAATTCTTGTAACTTCATCGATTTTATAAAGCCGCAAGATGTATATTTTTTGCTGTCTGGTTTATGGCGCTTCTGTAAGGTAACTTTCTTCACTCAGCTTTTTTTATACTATTGGGTGAAGAGTAAACCTTTAATCTGTACAAGGCAATGACTCTATAATGCTATGGAAAGGGCTTATTCAATTCTTGAGCTTAAAGAGTAGAGGTTAAAAGATAGAAGGCTTATTAGGAAAAGAGGTTTTTAGACAGGGGAACTTTAAATAAAATCAGCATGAAGGGTAATCATATTAGAGAAAGGGGTGTTTTAGAGAGGAACCTACAAAGAAAATCAGCATGAAGGGTAATCATATTAGAGAAAGGGGTGTTTTAGAGAGGAACCTACAAAGACAATCAGCATGAAGGGTAATCATATTAGAGAAAGGGGTGTTTTAGAGAGGAACCTACAAAGAAAATCAGCATGAAGGGTAATCATATTAGAGAAAGGGGTGTTTTAGATAGGAACCTACAAAGAAAATCAGCATGAAGGGTAATCATATTAGAGAAAGGGGTGTTTTAGAGAGGAACCTACAAAGAAAATCAGCATGAAGGGTAATCATATTAGAGAAAGGGGTGTTTTAGAGAGGAACCTACAAAGAAAATCAGCATGAAGGGTAATCATATTAGAGAAAGGGGTGTTTTAGAGAGGAACCTACAAAGACAATCAGCATGAAGGGTAATCATTATTAGAGAAAGGGGTGTTTTAGATAGGAACCTACAAAGAAAATCAGCATGAAGGGTAATCATATTAGAGAAAGGGGTGTTTTAGATAGGAACCTACAAAGAAAATCAGCATGAAGGGTAATCATATTAGAGAAAGGGGTGTTTTAGAGAGGAACCTACAAAGAAAATCAGCATGAAGGGTAATCATATTAGAGAAAGGGGTGTTTTAGAGAGGAACCTACAAAGAAAATCAGCATGAAGGGTAATCATATTAGAGAAAGGGGTGTTTTAGAGAGGAACCTACAAAGACAATCAGCATGAAGGGTAATCATTATTAGAGAAAGGGGTGTTTTAGAGAGGAACCTACAAAGAAAATCAGCATGAAGGGTAATCATATTAGAGAAAGGGGTGTTTTAGAGAGGAACCTACAAAGAAAATCAGCATGAAGGGTAATCATATTAGAGAAAGGGGTGTTTTAGAGAGGAACCTACAAAGAAAATCAGCATGAAGGGTAATCATATTAGAGAAAGGGGTGTTTTAGAGAGGAACCTACAAAGACAATCAGCATGAAGGGTAATCATTATTAGAGAAAGGGGTGTTTTAGAGAGGAACCTACAAAGAAAATCAGCATGAAGGGTAATCATATTAGAGAAAGGGGTGTTTTAGAGAGGAACCTACAAAGACAATCAGCATGAAGGGTAATCATATTAGAGAAAGGGGGTGTTTTAGAGAGGAACCTACAAAAAAATCAGCACGAAGGGTAATCATATTAGAGAAAGGGGTGTTTTAGAGAGGAACCTACAAAGACAATCAGCATGAAGGGTAATCATATTAGAGAAAGGGGTGTTTTAGAGAGGAACCTACAAAGAAAATCAGCACGAAGGGTAATCATATTAGAGAAAGGGGGTGTTTTAGAGAGGAACCTACAAAAAAATCAGCACGAAGGGTAATCATATTAGAGAAAGGGGTGTTTTAGAGAGGAACCTACAAAGACAATCAGCATGAAGGGTAATCATATTAGAGAAAGGGGGTGTTTTAGAGAGGAACCTACAAAGAAAATCAGCATGAAGGGTAAGCATTATTAGAGAAAGGGGTGTTTTAGAGAGGAACCTACAAAGAAAATCAGCTTGAAGGGTAATCATATTAGAGAAAGGGGGTGTTTTAGAGAGGAACCTACAAAAAAATCAGCACGAAGGGTAATCATATTAGAGAAAGGGGTGTTTTAGAGAGGAACCTACAAAGACAATCAGCATGAAGGGTAATCATATTAGAGAAAGGGGGTGTTTTAGAGAGGAACCTACAAAGAAAATCAGCACGAAGGGTAATCATATTAGAGAAAGGGGTGTTTTAGATAGGAACCTACAAAGAAAATCAGCATGAAGGCTATGATTTTGCTGGTTTGTATTTATCAAAGCTTGTTAATCTGGTATTAATGATAAACAAGATAAACGTATAAATTTTAGGTTTCAACATTTTAATGAAAGATAGAAAGACATTATAGGATCTCATCTTTATTTTACCTTTGCCTTGATCGTCGTTCATGATTGGAAATTATTGAAGAGGAAATGGCTGCTCATTACTGTGAAAGTACTATATTGCCTTCCAAAGGTTCCAAATGAACAATATTCCTTTTGCATGTAATTAGTAGATTTTCTGTACATTTTATTTTTGGCTTATCTATTTGCTATGTATAATACTATTCATAGTTAGGTAGACGATTGGTTTTGTATCAGTAAATGGAAATTGAAGGTTTGTCAACACATATTCTTTCTTTACAGGATTTAAATATTTCTCCTCAAAAATTTTCTGAAAAGTATGGAGCAAAGCCAGCTATAATCTTCTCTAATGGTATGTAGTCTAAGATCTAATTGCTTATATAAGTTATATTTTCAAATTAATGGTATTTAGAAGTGGTTAAGGTCTTTCTTGAACCTTTAAACTCTCTTAAGCGTAAGAATAGTATCTGGAAACGTTTTTAGGGAATGTTACTTATCATATCTATTATCGATTAATGTTACTTAGAGGTAATGTGTCCCGCTAAAGCAAGCAGCTCTGCAAGGGTGTTCAGAAACGTGATTTTTCATGTCATCGCCTGTGGGCAATTTTGCATCGCAAGAATACTGACCAATCACAAGCCATTGTTTTGATATTACTTGACCAGTTTGGTATACGCAATCATTTTATATGGACAAATTAACTTAAAGAGCTGAGCAGATACTCGTTAAAAGCATTAAAAGGAAATAATTTTATTTCAAATCACAGTAAATTCTAGAGAGAGCAAGAGCTAACAACTTGACTTTTCACATTTTCAGTGATTTGTGCTACTTCGTCACAGGTCTTGAAATTGCCCTGTTGTGTCTCTTGGCCCGTGATCTCTTTGATCCCCTGACCCAATAAATCAGCATTTAAGACTACAGGGTGTCTATTTCATTTTCAGATCAAATTGATGGCCTCAGAAGACTTTTTAGAGATATATTTCTGAGAAACATGGCAGCTCTTGGTGTTTTCTACAAACAGTTCTTTCATCCTGATTAATCACTGGCTTGAGAACACCGCATGCTTGCTCCACAACCCTAAGGACATCCTATTTGGTCCAAGTTAATAGGATGGCCAATGATCGAGCTGTCACTCAAGTTATCCACCAATAGTCTTGAAGACATGTAGATACTCCTATTATTGTAACAGTAGTATTGTTAGCGTAATCTGAATTCGGAACACTTACGTTTTATCTCACAAACCCTGAACTGCTGCTTCTTTATGAGTACTTGTGAAATGGGCACTTGTCACGCACTATTAAAAGCTTTCTGGTCCCATATTGTTTGAACAAATATGATATGAAATTAAATGAAATTTTGACGGAGAGGATTGCAGTTTAATATGCGAATAGCCAAAATGCCCTTTAGAAAACGTGGCTGGAAATCTCTAAAAATCTCAAAACTTTCAAGAGAAACGCTACAAATGAGAATGGAGATTGTTCTGGAATTCGTTGCTTTAACTCAAGGCCTAACTCAAGGATCATTTTCTCGTTCAATCTGCCTAAACGATAATTGCTGCTGCTGCTATACTTGAATTTTTTGCAGCCTATTAATCTTTTTTCCCATGGAAATGTTGCTTAAGACCCCGTTTGCACGGGATCGATCCGTTATCTGGACTAATTTGGGTTCGCTTTGGAAAGCGTTCCAGTTTGGGATCGATCTTGTCTTCTGTAAACGCAGGGGCGGATTCAGACGGTGGCACCGGTGGCACCTGCCACGGTCAGATTTCCAAATTTAAATTTTTGGAAAATAATGGACTGTTCTAAATATCCCGATATGGTCCTTGCTGTCTAACACTTCCCCCTCGCTCCAGCGTCTATCTACCACGCCCTTTCTCCGCTGTTAATTTAGTAGTACGCCATGTTGAATTTGCTCATTGTTTGTCTTTTGTTAATTTCAAAAGAATAATTGGCTCTACCAAATATGGATAGTAACAATCGTGCCACACTAGATATAAATAGAAGTATGCGCGCACATTTTTAAACAATATGTTTTGAGACCAAATGGCTGTGCTTTTGTTCTTGTGACACGGTCGAGGCTCTGTATGCTTCTGTTGAGGCCCGAGAAATGTGTATTGAGATCAATTGCATCGAGGCTCCGTATGTTCTTTCATTAAGTGGCACCGTGGCACAAATATTTAAAAAATGTGCTGTCGAGTATGAACTTGCTTAGGTGATTCCGGTGATCGCCGGGTGCCTAATAAGTCTCTCTTTAAAGGAGGGTTTACACGATCGTTTTGTCTTAATTTTTTTTCGATATTGGACCGCGATGAATGACAACGATCGTGTAAAAGGCTAAGGCCCCGTTTACACGGGAACGGATCCGCATAGATCCGTGCCCAAACTGGCTACGATAGGCCTTGCGTTTACACGGGCACGGTAGGATCCGTATCTTTTCTGGGAGAGATCCGTACCTTTTTTGGATACGATTCGAAAGCGAATCCATTTGGATCCGTACCTTCATCGGCGCCGTGTAAACAGGAAGATACGGATCCGCAAAGGCACGGCAGTAAAACGAGACTGTTGCTGGGGTCAGTGTAGGCCATTTCAATTGTACGCAGCACTTATCATACAACTAAAGAAATTACTCTCCCACCCCCGCTCTTTCTTCCACTGTCGAAAGCCTTTCTGAACCCTGTCTTAATCATGGTTTAATTTTTTTCACCTCTTCTTTTGTTATTTTTTTTTATCCTGGGTATTTGGAAAGTTCTCTGTTGTTATTTCTAGATAGGCCTCGATAAATTGAAGGAGAATGTCTTCGTATTTCGACCTAACAGTCTCTAAGTTTTTTTCATTTTGCATTTTACCTTGTCATTGCGCATGCTTAAAAAAAGCGATTCGATTTTGGTCCGTTCCCGTGTAAACGCTTTATAGTTTAGGATCCGATCTCGTGTAAACGCTTGTGGATCGTACCCATATCGTACCTAAAAGGTCCGGATCTTTTGGATCCGTTCCTTTTTCTCTCGTGTAAACGGGGCCTAAATTGCTGAAAAAAGTTTGATGCTATCTGTCGTTTTTAATCCGCTTAATTGGCGATAAGGATCCATCGTTGAAGATTTTATTTTGACTCCGGGTCAAAATAAAATCTCTACCATCATTTTTTTCAAAGGGGCCGACAAATTCTGACGTCGTGTCCGCCTCGGGGAGAGAATTTCGAGACTTAATACTAAGTATTCGCGTGAAGAAATGATTAGATTCATGCTCTGAGAACTAAAATAGACCGGGAAGGTAGTTTAAACGGGCAGGGGACTATTTTTAGATAAAAAGAGGTTCGGGTTTCACAAGTTTTCTTTGAGAATGGCCCGTCATTAGCTACACATTAAAAGATTTTGAGCAACAGAAATAGAGAGCAATCCATCCAATAGACAATAGACTGGGCGTTTCCGAAAGACCAGAGGGCGTGGTCACCTAAAAATTTTCTGAGGGCGTAGCCCCCGGACCCCCACTATTCTTGTGCCACGGTCATGATTTTCTCTGCGTCCGCCCCTGAAACGCCTGAAATAGGTGGGATCGATTCAAAATTGGTACTGATAGGAAACGAGGCTAATGAACTCTCAAGTTTGAGGTGCTTCGACCATTGGTCAGATCTTGCGCGCCCTCTTTGCCAACAAAATTGAAAATACAAAAAGGATGGGGAATGTTTTCTATTTTTAACGAGTCATTGATAAATTCAGCGAACAGGCTCCAACCTTTTACTCTAGCGCGATATTCAGGTGTAAGGCTCGTTTTATTCATCGCTCCAAATAAACATTTTGTTGCTACCTTTCAAATTCGAAGCCATTTCTCAGCCTTCCTATAAATTTGGCGCTATTTTCTTTGTGTTTTTGATGGGATAAGCAATACTCATGAACATTACTTTCAAAAGGGCCTAGAAAGCAGTGCAATCCCATCTGGGATCGATCCCGTGTAAACACAATATATTTTGGGAGCGATCCCGTGAAAACGGAGCCATCCCAAACGAGATCGATCCCAAAATGGATCTGTCCCATTTTCCCCCTGTAAACAGGGCCTGATATAAATATTGCTGGATTGTCGGTTACACTCTTTTTTATAAGAACCAGTAAATTTAAGTTCAGGCTGACTATTCTTAATTTTTTCGAAAATCTGAGGCTGGATTGTTCTTAATTTGTTCTTAAATAAAGAGGGTGTAAGCAGTGCTATTGCTAGCTTTTTCGCTCTAAGGAGGTGTCCAGGCCTCATTTGCCAACAAAGTGAGCGAGACAGCCTTAATTCACCGAAAAAGCACCCACACATCGCTAAAAATCCTCGATTTTGAGAAAAAACGTTGTTCAAAATTGCATTTTGCAGAAGCTCAGCCTCAGCTTGTTCTAAATTTGTTCTTAACTTTTGACCAGTTTTGAGGCTCGTGTTCTTATAAAATTGTTCTTATAAAAAAAAGAGACACGACTAAGACTTACTAAGATTGGACATAAAAACAATTCTTATGAAGAGATGAATGGGAAGAATTTAGTGGCAAGCTGATAACTAAAGGAGGTAGTTGAATCTTGAGGTCCACTGTAGTCATCCACTGATCTGGGTCAACTGATCTGTGGTAGTCATCATTGGTTAGAGACACTGGTTAGAGGTCGGCATAGATCATAGTCAGCTAACTTACATGACGCCATACAAACTATGCCAACCTTATGCATAAATGGTAGTATGACGTCATCACATTCTAACCATTTGATGAAAAACTTTATTGCAAGCGGCATGAAATTCAATTCCTATGTCAACTGCCAATAGGTCAGCTTAGTCAATGTTCTAAACACTAAACTATGGAATATGAAGACTGACGCAATGCTTCTAAAAGAGACTTTAGGCTTGATTACAGCAAATTTTGTTAATAATTTTCAATGGTAGTTACTCTGACTCAGGCGAAAACGTAAGAGAGAGTTTTCGTAGGCTACTAGCTGCACGCGCACTAAAACGAATTCTTTAGATTCAACTGTAAGAAAGTGCTTTAAAACAGGGCGTATTTAATGCTTTAGAGTAGAATATACACTTTGTTCCGTTTTTCTCTCCTTGTGTCTGTTATGAATTGAAACCCCTGGAGAAAAAGCTAAATTCCAGCTTTAGCAGAAATTCCCCGAACGAAGTAAGCAGAAAATCTGGTAAACATGCCCCTGTAGATTAAGCAAACTACAGAAAGATTTCCTCCGGTCATTTTCTTGCATTCGCCTAAAACATTTAACTGTTCTGTAGGGATGTATGGGCCCTGTTAATGCCATAGCAAACCACAGGCGAGTTCCGCCATTGCTTGCAGCCGCCGTCTTATTTCACTTAGTCCTCGGTTTCAAAGATGTATGACGTCATGTACGTTAGCTGACTATGCATGATCTAGGCCGACCCTGGTTAGAGACCATCGGTGAAACATGCTCCACGCAGGGGTACTAAGTGAAATTAATAGTTACACAGGGGTACAGAAAGACCGTTTCAAGATGGCCTATTGCTGCAATTTTGTCAGATTTCAATAAAAAGTTTTAAGAATAATGTCTACAACATGACGGGCTGGTTTGGTGCTACAATTGTTAGACCAGGCAACTTGAATGCAACAATTTTTGTAGCTGTTTCTGTTTTTGGTGTTGTTTCTGTCGCCTATTTGGTCATTGCTAACAAGAAAGAGGAAAGTCGAAGAAGACGCAAGCAGAAACATGCTGATGCTATTGAAGCCGAGATCTTTTCGCAACTTTCTAAAGGTTTGTGATTTATGATCGGAAAATAGTTAGCATATCATATTTCACGTGGCTTATCATATAAATTTGATTAATTTTAGTGCCTCCCCATTTGGAAAGTGTGAAAGATCATCGGAGGTACTTTTCGGAAATTTCCTATGCACACTTGATATAATATACAAGTGTGTGAATTTGTCAAGGTTATTTGAATAAGATAAATGCTATTTATTTTGTAACAGAAGGAGGAATGGATTTCTTAGAATAAAATCATTATGTAGGATTGAAAATTATATCTCAACACTGCAGCATAGTTTAGTTACTTCTCTGATCATTGGCAAATTTTCAATTTCAGATGAAAATAGCTTACATTAGATTTATGTTCCTTCTGCTTACTCATTGTGTGGTTGGAGCCTATATTTGAATCTGCCTCTATTCAGTGCCATCGTGTAAAATGGTTTTAAAATGTTTAATATTTTAAAGACATTACACTGTTGCATAATATATTTGCATTTTAATGTTTTTGCATAGGCAAACCTGAATTTGAAGTAGAGACAGATGATGTGATCATTTTTGACACCAATGGTAGGTTTGTTTAATATCCTGCATGACATTGGGTATTTCTATATTACTGGTTAAAAATTGAAATAACACTTATAGTGAAACAAAACAGAATGGTGTTCCCTGAATGTTTTTCATTTCCTCCTGTTGGTGATATTATAAAAGCAATTTTACATTTGTTGCTTGCATCAAAATCCTATATATATATATGGAAAATTGTAAACCAAATACCAGTTTTCAGGCCTTCCTGGGAAAGGTGTGCAATCCCACCAGCATGCTCAGGTTCTCAAATATGTGGACGACACTGTTGTTTACATTAGTGGTAAAAATGTGAAGGATATTTCAGACTTTCTGTCAATCAATTTATCTTCTATTTCCAAATGGTTTCCAAACAATTTACAGTAGTTCAGTCTCCGCCAAAAGAGTGTGCAGTGATAAGGGCAGTTAGTCAATAGCTGATGTTATACCATCAGCTGTAACAAGCGAGAATTAGCTTTACCAGCATTGCACACACCAATCAGTTTGGTATACTTCTTTTGGAGATAAGTTCTCCAATTAGCAAAACGTAATGGTAGAATAAGATGCAGGTGTAACCCCTGTACCCAATCCTTCTTCATCAACTGACATAAGTAGCTTTTCAGTGAATTCAGCAAAGAAATATTGTTCCCTACCTATTGTAATGCAGATATCGTGCTTTCAAATGCTTTTCAACCTGAACCTGAATTGAACTCCATCAAACTGGACTTGATTTTAAATAAACTTGGTTCATCACTTCTACCAAAGGCTTTTTCAATGGGTACATAAATTGAACAAGAAATATATATATTGGAATAAGTGATATGATATAAGCTGAAATGTACATGCTTATGATGCTAAGTCCCTTTTGAACATAATTCATAATTCATAGCTTCCAGTTGAAATACCATTCTTCTTTTGGTGTTCAATTGCACCAATCTCAGCTAATCTTCTTGCTACTGAGCACAGTCTCATTCAGCACAATTCTTTGAGTTATGTTGCATTTTTTGAGATAAGGTTTTGCTAAAAACCTTATTTCTTAAAAGTGAAAGCTCATTTTGAGTAGGGTTATCAAACATAGGTTTTTTGTTTATCAAAAAATAAACCAAGAATGTCTATCTGGATAAATGTTGAAAAGCTCTATTTCACAGTTTTGGAAAACCTGGTTGTTACCTTGGAGAAGCTTGATGATGTTCTGAATAGCATAAAGGAAAATGAGAGTTGGGAAGTTGATAGAGTACAAAGAATAAAAAAGGTGGTGGCAGTTTTGGAGTTGATTTTGAAGGAAGAATGTATTTTAAGCAATACAACAAAGGAAGAGTTTGCTAGAAAGAGAAGAGTTCCGGTAGTTAGACATGCAGAGCAGAAGTTGTCAGTTTCCTGCAGCCAAAAAGATTTTACTGACACTGGAAATGAAGATGAAGTCAGTTCTTGCAGTGATGAGTCTTTTGTCTCTGCAGCTGAATCTGTTCCTGATGAGGTGAATTATTTTACCAAATAATTTTAGATGAGCATCATTTTGATATAAGGGTACTGGATCCATTCAACATTTTAAGTGTTTTGAACAGTTTTTATTTTAATTCTCTTTCTCTCTCTCTCTCTTAATTCCCAATCCAAGTGCTTTCGATTTGATGTGGATACGCAAACCCTAATATACTTATAATGTACTCAAATGCAGTCAACTCCCCCCTACAGCCACTCTGCATAAAGTCACACTTCTGGTTACATAACAATCACATGAAATTCAGACCCATATATGGAAAACTATAAAATTTAGCTCTGTTACAGTCACTCTTTTTTACAGTCACAAGTTTTCAAGCAACATTTGGTGTTTGCTATAGCCAGAGTCTACTGTAGTTACATACCTTACCACCTCCTTTATTTGCTTTTCTTCTAATCTGCTTTCAATATGTCAATTGAGGTCCTTTACTAGGATCTTCATATATTCCATCAGGAACTACTTGTTTTTAATCATGTTTTGCATCTGATCTTCAATGTTTTTCTCCAAATCCATATGCTTCTATACATTTTATGTCACTAAATGTTAAGAGTCCATGAGGTACCATCCAACATGTATAGTTTCTGCTGAAATAGTTTTTTGGGTTTCAAACACTAGACCAAACCAAAAGGGTTTCCAAAATATTATTGTATTGAGAGAAAAAGGCAGCAGGCAGCAAGAGGGGTGAAACCAGATAGCTTAATTAAATATGTAAGTTATGGAAAATGCTTATTTGGTGGATGTCTTTTTGTAACAATATACATTTATTCAATTATAGCACCCTTACTATCCATAATATATCAGAGTACACCACTAGGGTCTCCAAATTATCAACCTTTGTGCCATAAACAGGCCACCCACATTTTTTATTTATTGGTTTTGCATTAATTTGCTTTTGGGAAACATCTCCTGAAATGTGTTATCATTACAGGGATTCCAAAATCTGAGCTTTAATTCTTATCAATAACCAAATTTAGTTTCTGTGGTCTATTCTATTTCCAGGAACAGCTGGAAAAATTAATCCTTTGTGATCAAGAATCTCAGGCACTTCTATTACAATATGGGTTGGTTATTTTTGCTTTCTTTGGGAAATGCTTACTTATTCTCTTTTGCTGACATAACAAGAAGGGAAAGATCCTCATTTTCTCAGAAACGGTTGTTTTTCTGAAACGTCAAGCACAATTCTTGTGCCAGAGAGACCTTCAGCGTTTTTCTTTAATGCCTGTCTCTTTAATTTTTCTTTAATTTTCTGGCCATAGCAGCAGTACAATTAAAGAGATTTTATATTGGCAAAATACTTTTCTTTTTATTACAAATGTGTACTGTCGAATTGGGAAAAATTTGCGGGATGGGCTCATTTTTTATTAATTGATTATTTAGAACAGCAAAACTGTTAATGATTTTTTTCAGACACATCGAATTTTATAACGAAGGCATCGAGAGCTACAATAATGTAGGGGTTAAAGTTCGAAAAAAGAGGTATGTTTCTTAAAACTGAGTTGAGCTAAATATTGCTCCTGTTGTTGAAGTTGTATTTGTCTAGATAAGAGCTTTTGCAACGAAGCAGCGTAAGGCTATATAATGTAAAAAAACAAACATCAAAACTAAAAGAAAAAGCTGTAATGTTGATATTATCTGATACTTATCTGATACTGATACTTCGAATGATTGAATGTATTTCTGCTCTTCTGTGCTATTTTCAGTTTTGCGGTACCAAAGGCATATATTACTTTTTTCGCTTAAAGCAAGCGTAAGTGCGCTTGAAAATTTTGCGATCAAGATTCTTTTCCTTCGGAACGAAACTGAATCAATGGGTTTGGAGTCTTTAAGACTGTAATATGAAGTTTGCACTTGCAGTGCTCTAACATTGGACTCAAATGATACTCTTGCAATTTGTCTAGAACAGAGCTGCTGGGTTGTGAAAATGATGCTGATTTCAGCATAAAAGTCTACTGCATTAGAAGAGCTTTCGAGGTATGTCAAATTTCCAATAAGCATTTTTTTATATTTGAACGAACGAATCTTAAACGAATTTCTCGTCTTATTGTATTTCGTATTTTTCTTTATATTATATATTATATAGAGGTCCTGTTACACGGTCAAATTCGTCATAAATTATTGATGTTGTCGAAGGAGGAATATATTTTCTTTGTTTTATATTCTATGTTTTATATATAGTTTTTACTTCAGCTTGTAATATCGTACAATAGAATATTCAATAATATTATCATTGTTGACAAATTTTAAAGTCTCTAAGAATGTCAGTTAATTTTTCGCCTCTTTGTACGATTTATTTCAAGGTTATATTTGAAAATACAGAAACAAGAGAATGGTTTCTAGAAATTGGGAGGAAAATGTTGATCCAGTTTCTGACTGTGGCAGGAAAGGTATGTGGCGGCGTTGCATTTATATTATTACCATAAGCTGTATATTTGCACATCAAACGCCTTGCTATTAGGGTTTAGTATACCTTGAAACTTTTTGTGTTAATTACAAATTCAAATACCAATGGTATCGAGCAATGTCACGTGATGTTTCTAATGCGGTATCTAGAAAGATCGCGTAAACTTCTAAATGCTACAGCTGGAGTCCAACTTGTTTCTTTAAAGCAATTTATAATTTTTGTTTCTAAATTCATTCTCAGGATTTAACGTCATTCGAGGGGGAATTCGATTCGCTGGTTTTTTATTGCCAGGATCTGCAGAACTGGCTAGAAATTGAAGAAGAATTGAAAGGAAGAGGGGTAAGGATGCTTTTCTTTCATTTTGTTAATAGCGCCTCATGCTCTCGTTCTTTTCTTTCTTACAATAGTTTTTAAAAGCAGTCTTAAAACTGGTTTTTATGTGAATTTATAGATTTTATCTTTGGGCTAAAAGTTTTCAGGATAGCCAAAATATTTCCTGTAAGGTTGCATATAATTGAAATATAAAAACTATATGTGCTTTGTCTTTGCTATGTAATTTTAAATTGAAGCCACGACAAGATAAAGATTATATATAGTTTTATGTCTTCAGGTTTGCTGCATGTCCTTCTACGATATCGTACTAGATTTTATCATAATGGATTCTTTCGATGACTTGGAAGAACCCCCTTACGCCTTGACTTCGGTGATACAGAATGGTTGGCTGTCAAATTCAATCAAAGAAACAGTTAGTCATCGTTTTGTATTGTTTTTTCTTGAGTGTGTAGAGTACATGCCTTGGACTTCAAGTTACGGGTCCCTTGCCCCCTGGCATTTGCATTGCCTCAGGAGTTGTTATCAACATGCACGTCTAAAAGGGAATTAGTATAGGGTTTATTAATGGCGGTACCAGTTCAATAACCAACTTCGAATTTTCAATTCGTACAAATCAAGTTGCATTCATCTCCACACTTCCACATTTTCGTCGTTTTTTCCTATTACTCAGCTCATATTCCATGCAAGAACTCATCTCAAATGCTTATTCCTGCCGATGCAAAGAGTTTCGTTACACTGACTTAAAGACAACGTCTCTGCAAATGCCAATAATTCCAGGTGAATCAATATTCACAAGGTAGAATGATTTGCCTTCCTGAACAGGACCCATTTGGAGTTTCTTTTACCGATGCCATCATTCATAACGAAGATTTTTAACATACAATATCAAAATCCACTTTTCATGCAAGAAGTCGTCTAAACTATTGCACTTCTATGATTCAACGAGGATCGAGATTGTGGGCGGCATCTTCGCTACCTAACCCGTTTAATCTTGCTCTTAGGCTTTGGCAACGTCAGTCTGGTCTCTTTTAACAGCGAAAACTCGTATGCTTCAGGTACATTTTGTTCTAAATTCATCTGCTTATTCGTTGTACACTCTTTTTTGCTGCCGTTAATTTTTGCGGCTCTTGTACCCAGGGTAGTTCGTTGATACTATGCATCTGCTGCAATTCAGTCCAGATTATTATCTTTACGTTATTTTATATTTGTGTTCGTAGAGCACTAACGGATTTATGGCAAGGTTTTATCGGCTGTCACAACATCTTACTCCAGTGTTAGTCTGGGGATTTCTTGGTCCGGATGGAAGCCTTAAAGATAAATGTCATTCATTCAAGGTGAGCTCTATGTTCCCTGTGGTACACGATTTTTAAAAGGGAACGGCTGTATAAGGAGCCTTCATCTAGAAGGCCTTTTTCTAGAGTAACTTGCATTTCTCTAAAGACAAAATCCCTAAGGAGCTTTCAATTTTGATTTTTTTATCACTGCAAACAATCGAAAATCAGGAAGCAGGTCCCATTTATTTGCAGTCAAAACTCGCATTAATTATATCAAGATGAATAAATAGAACGAAGCTAGTTTTTTGGTCATAAAGAGCGATCGAAACTAGTTCTCTCTAAGATATGCTTAAAAATAGAAGAAATAGAGTTTAACCACACAAGAAATGGCGAGATAATATTGACGAATGGACCGGCCTAAGTATTAACCAACTCAACACTGCACCATAGAATAGAGAATATTGGAAACAACTAAGCCATGCTATTGCGAAATCTGTAGCAGGCGGAGAAAGCGAACCATGATAAGTATAATTTAAAACCCCTCAGTTTTTCTGCCCTTTGGCATTCCGTTTCTCTGTGGAACGGGCTCTGCTGTCCAAAATAAGACCCCCTCTATTATTTCATCCTGATGTATGTTGTGCAGGTCTCAATTGTTTCATGGAGAACATATATTAAGCTTCTTTACTACCTTCTTTGTTTTCTAGCTATAGTTAATCGCAAAATTCTGAATTTCAATGCGTTCTTGCATCTGAGGCGTAGTTAAAATTAAGGGATTATTAAGAAATTTTTGGTACTGCAAGTTGATGGTGCGTTCCAAAAATAAAGAACTCAACGAACTAGGGATTGGTATGGGTTATAAAAACGTGCACTTTAAAGTCATTTACGCCATCAAAAGGCAACTTTCCTTGACACCAAACTGGATAGGTTTATTTTCCAATATCTTTATTTTAAAACAAATTTAGAATCCCTTCTCAGCGCCTCTTCATTTGAAACCTGATTGGGTGGAAAAGCATAATTCAACTTAATTTGTTTGAATATTCAACTTATGCCACTATATACCTTGTTAGCCACTGGTTGGTTGTTTGTCAAGCAGCCTCGATTCTTCCTTTTTTAGCAATCATGCTCTGCTTACTTCTCAAGTAGTGTAATTTTTCTTCTGTTTGATTTCTTAGATGATATATAATTTTCACTAACTGTAGCAGCTCAATTATTTAATATGCTTTTTTACAGTGACTGTGCTGTATGTGCTTTGTTTCAATTGATGTAACTTATTGCAGAAGGTTCATTTTTCTTTATTAGACACACAGATATCATTATGTTTAATTCTATTCACAAACGCCAAGAAAAAAGACAGGTTTATAATATCTAGTCGTTTGAAAAGTATCTGGAACCGTAAATTGGTCAAAAACTTTACAACACCTCAATAGAACCCCCCTCCCCATGTTGCAAGGATAATACCTTGTCACTCTGAGAAAGCAAGCGAATTAATTAGAGAATGAACAAGAAAGTATTTTTCAATGTATAAATCGCTTACAAAAGCAAAATGTTGTGAAGAACGTGCCCTCCTACCCTAGGTCCCATGTTACAGGTTAGGGTCGAAAATGACTAATGATTATAAGATAATTACAACAAAATACACTAAACAAAATCAACATAAATTAACATAGTAATGCTCTATAGATTAGCATCCAGTCCTACTACAACCAGACTCACGTACCCAGATCCTAGCAGAAGAGAGCAAATAGCCTTTTTTGCAAACTCTTTTCATTGCCTGATCTTACATAAATTTTTATTGTTATTTAGAAATCTTAATAAACATATCTTTATTGGTTCTCAAAGAGTGTCTGTTCTGACTGTCTTTTGTTTTTCAGGAAATGCTTCTTGGGTTTCTCCGAGACATCTTTTCGCTCGATTGTTGCAGTTATGATACAGTAAATACCTTGGCAAATGGAATAATCAGAAGCGCAAAGTCGAGAGCTTCCTCTTGTGATACTCTTAATAAAGGCATCTAGTTTGCTGAAAAAAAGCATTGAATACCAAAATAAAGCAATTGACTGTTGTATTATATTGACGTTGATTTGGCCATGTGTTGAAAATTGGATAGAAACAAACATGACATTATTTTATGATGTCTTACGTGGGACAAAACGGTAATAAGCGAAATTAATTTTTTGAATCATTTTCATGTTGCTCGTTTAATGCTATCTTCGAGAATAAATTTGTAAGCCTGTAGCATTTGAAATTTTTTGTACCTTTACTGATGAGTTTTTATACCACGGAAGATTCTATACAAACAAGTTTAGCTTCTGGCTATGGAAGTTCCCAGGCATTGATGCCATCAACAAAAATGCTCCCCAGAGGTATATCCTAGAAGTCACCCTTTATTTGTTTATCTACAAGCTCACGCCCACAAAAACAGGATTCCTGCCGACCCTGAAACCAGCCTACACCTCTGCACCACCTGCGGTAAGGCCTTCCATGCCCGCATAGGGCTGGTCGGTCACAGCCGCTCCCATCATAGTTGAGGTCATCATCGATCTTCGATGGACGAGCAACAACAACAACACATTATATTATAAACCCAACATGACTGGAAATTATTAGCGCTGTTAATAATAAACGAGATCATAGTGCCAAATAAAGTTTAAACGTGAAGAAAAGTGTGTAAAGTTAAAACAATCTTTTAAAATTTCCTTCTATCATAGAAATTTACCGACACACATGATTTGGCCTTTGGAATCTCGCATATATTTTTCATTCAAAAAGGCTTTGAAAAAAGCAAACATTTTATATCATACTAAAGCTTTTCGTCTGACACTCTTCAGAGTATATAACATTAAGACATAGATCAAAACACTACGCCATGAAATATATTTTCCCAGTTGTGGTGTGGATCGAAATAGGCTAATCAGAAACGCGAGCACATGACTGTTGAGGTTGCCCAACCAGTGCCCCTTGCCTATTGAAAATGTTACCAATGGAGTCCTAAGGTGAATACGAAGTCTTTCTGTCTACACAACAGCGATTTTTCATGTTAATGCAGATGGTCTTAAAAACTGCTAGGTGGAACGACGATCGGGGTTTTACCAATAATCCGAAACATGTCGCCATTGTAGTTTATTGCACTATCCGGGTTTTCGGATAACGGAACTCTTTTGGGTGTTAGGAAGGGCCTTTTTCGTACTGTAAACAATATGTGGACTAACAGCATTGTTTACAGTACCAAAAAGGCTGTTAAATCAGCCATATAAAGTTTCGCATGGCTTCTTTCGCGTGTGAGTGCCAAAACGGAGGTCTAAAACGGAAGAAAAGGCGACAAGTTGTTTCTTCTCTATCTTGTTCTCTTGCTACAGTTGGTTTTCCATATTGCTCTTGACTAAATTTTGTTTGGATCTTTCACTTTTAGTTTATATTGTTTAATATTTTACTTATGACAACATGAATGCTTTGCAAACGGAAAATTTTTCACTTATTGCTTGGCTGCTGTGAAAATTTTCCGTTTACCTTCATGGAGACCATTTAACGCTCTTATCATCAGCAATCAACGCAAATGAAGAAGTAACCATGAATGATACCAAGGGGTGTTAGCAATTCTAGCCCTAGAAAAATGATATATTTAGAAAAATGATACAAGGTGAATTTTGCCAAAAAAATTATTCCCACTAATTACTGCAATGTTGGAAGGAAAAGATGAGGAATGATACTTGGCTTGGCCAAGGACCGCGGATCATATTACGGACCTAAACAGTTTTGGAGGGGCTAAGCAAGAGAATCGCGATTTTTTGTATGAGATTAAGTACATTTGGGAATTATCCAGAGGGTTAAGCCCCCTCAGCTCGCCTCCACGGTCCAAGGGCTTTCTAGCTTTTTAATGGAATTCGTTTTTCTAAATGTGCACCCAGATGGCTATAGATGGCTTTCTGCTTCCCGACGACAATCTTTTCGTCGAGAACCCGCTCTGGAAAACGATCCGCGGAATCGGATCAGATCGTGTTGTTCTGATCAGTTTCGTACGAATCCGCGGATCGTTGCAGATTGGGATCGTTTCAGATTCATGACGCACGTGCTCTATTGTTTGAAAAGTTCGTATTCGATTTTGATAAAAAACTGCTGTACCGGAACGGTTCAAAAAAAAGTTGAAATGATTTTTTTTCGATCTGTTTCGATACGTCGCGGATCAGTAATGTGACCACTTTTGCATCCAAAGCGCGTACGCAACACAAAATTGGATCATTTTCCGGAGTGGGTTTTCGGCTTAAGACATCCTGTAATTTTGTGTAGGCGATAGTCCTCCGCCCAATTTTTTCGACCGCGCAATTTCTGCCTAGAGAATTGTTATTCCAAGCTCCCTATTTAACTGCCCGGGAGATTTCTGCCCTTGACTATTCAATCTAGGGGTAATATTTGCAAATAGGGCTTTGAAAAAATCAAAGCTTTCCTATTTGAAACTAATTACTAAATTCTGGAAAAGTGGATATCAAAAATGTCACCATCTGCCCATCAAGTAGTTTTGTCAACATCATAATGTCAATTAAAGAAATCAATTTTATATGAGATACTTTTATAATAGGGGGTGGTCTCTCCTCGATTAGTCTAACTACTGAGAGAGCTCCTCCTGTAAGTAATTCCCTCCATACAATCTATCTTGTGTCTATGTTTTGTATTGGTATATTGTATTAATTTCTTGTATTTTAGATGTTTGCTTGTCTTGTTATTGATAAATTGTATGTAGTGGAATTTAAAAAATGAAAACTGAACTGAACTGAACTGAAGGAACAGCATGGCTTTAAAATAGCAAGCATTGACATGAATCGAAAGATTTTTGAGTGTTTTAAAGGAATTTTTTCACAAATCCTAGGCAATCCCTCACCGCAGTCTATATGTATCTATTCAGGTTATATTTTCTAGTAATTGGTAATGTAGAATATTAAAAATTGGAATTGATGTCGAAATAATAGCAAAACAGACCATTTCATTTCCCCACTTATTCCCATCCTCGTTTATTGGATTGTAGAGAATCTCAACACATCCTTACTTACTTTCAGTTTTCTTGGCCGCCCCAATGGTTAGCAGCAAGAAAATGAAGAGGAAGGGAACGCCTATGACAAACTTTTGTTTGAAAATTGGCAGTTTGAAAATCATAGGATTACATCACAAAAAGTACGGTGTCAAAATATTACCCCTCCCCCAACATTTTCTCATCGAATTTAGACGAAATACAAAATCAATTCTGCTGAGAACTGGGGGGAAGTGCCCCCCCAGTCCCCCCCCCCCGTGACGCCGCTACTGAGGATGGCCAGGACTGCAGGCAGTGCTGAGGAGAGGGGGGTCAGGGGGGTCACTGAACCGGGGGCCTTTGGCTTTAGGGGCCCATAAATAATAACTCAATTGAAACAATTTCTAAGTAATAATCCAGTCTCTCCATCAATATCAACATAACATAATATTAGAGACAATAATGACAAAGGTCCATGAAGTCGTTGCCTGCCTCAGTGTTAAATATAATTTTGTTGAGAATTTCCCGAGAATTTCTCATCTTTGTTGGCTACGGCTTAAGAAGTTCAAAAGCTTCTGAATGTTTACAAAAAATGTGATTGCAGGGCAACATACAGGGCAATATGTATGTAATACAAATTTATACTATGGCATTCGCATCTATTTGCAACAGTGTGCCGGTTGTGGTCTAATTAAGTTAACGAATTGAGCGTTTTTCATTTTCGAAGCTTTAAGAATTTCTAAGAAAATTTCATTCAAACAATCTTTTGGTGGTACAAAACTTGTAAATGGCTTTGAAAAAAGCAAACATTTAGTAAACTAAAGCTTTTCGTCTGACACTCTTCAGAGTTTAAAACTTCAGAACATGGGTGGAAAACTCTATGCTAGGAAATATATATACCCAGTTGTGGATCGAAATAGGCCAATCAGAAACACAAGCACATTAATGTATAGGTTGACCAATCAGTGCCGCTTGCCTATTGAGAATATTGCCTATTGAGAAACATTCTCAATAGGCAAGCAGCACTGATTGGTCAACCTATACAGTCATGTGCTCGTGTTTCTGATTGGCCTATTTCGATTAAGGCCAAATGGCGTATTAATAATGTCAACTTTACAGAACTACATAAAATATTTGCTTTAAGATTTCCCAAACTCCTCTGACTACTGAGTATCTTTGTTATTTATCCGACAGTCTTGTTTCACAGGCCTTGTCTGTTAAATAGACTTCAGTTCTTTCACGTAAGTTCACCAGAACGAGAATGGGGCGCACTAGATCAGACTCTCTATTTCTTTATAGTGAGTCTGGTACCCAGGGTAACAGTTTGTATATTTCGTTGAGGGTGTGTCGTGGTATGTATTTTGAGAGGAATCTCAACATACCTATTCCTTGTCTAGATTATATCTCTTCCATTAAATATCCCTAAATCTTGTGCCTAACCCACTTGTTTTTTATTCTCAGTTATTTAAACGTATCATCTTCTACCTGTTATTTTCTATTTCTTTCTAATTCACAGGAGGGGTGAGAAACATGGATTTTCCGACAAAAATCTAACAAGCTTCTATATTGTTCTCTTAATTTCAACATAACATAACGACATC
Source organism: Rhopilema esculentum (assembly GCF_057945365.1). NCBI lineage: Eukaryota > Metazoa > Cnidaria > Scyphozoa > Rhizostomeae > Rhizostomatidae > Rhopilema > Rhopilema esculentum. Next base: position 8,888,715 of record NC_142825.1, read on the forward strand.
GGAACTGAAAAAAGATCTTTTGATATATTAAATATTTTTATGTTTATTTAGATTAAAATTTTTTCCATCAAAACATAGCAATTAGATAACCATAGACAACCATGCAAAATAGCAGTTTAGCTCTACAGTGGTGTTTTTGCTCCCTAACCCCCTCTCTCTACACCATTGCCACCGGCGCAGTTTAGCCACCACGGCAATTTTAGCAACCAAAATAGCCACCCTAACAGTTTAAGCAACCATAATTTTTAAAAATTTCTGGGGAGCATTCCCCATACCCCCTAGGAGCGTCTGCCTTAGGCATGCCTTATTATTTAATTTTTGTCCTGACCCGGGGCCCATAAATTCTCTTCGCGGCCCTGCAGGCAGGCATTGAAAAATGGAAAAAGTCGTCATCATTTGACTTTGGCAGCAAGGCATTCTGGATGGAATTTCCCTATCTATTTCCTAAACCAAGCACTTATTCCCAGGGACGGATTTAAGAGGCAAGGATTGGGGAGGGGGCGTTTAAAATGATTGGATTTCGGTGCCACATGGATAATGAAAACGCAAATTTTTGAGTGCGGTTTTTAAAATTAAATTCAAGAAGGTAAAATATAAATAAAGCACCATTTTGTTACTACCGGCTACCAAAAAATTCTTGTAACCGAATAGAAGCAAAATTTACAGAAAAACATAAAAATATTGAGGGGTGTCACATCCCCATAACATACACCCGGTAAATCCGTCTCTGCCTGTTCCAAATATCGTACAATAGTTAGCAGTCACTATGTGAAAGCTGTTTAAGCAGTGTAAGCAGTGTAACATGTAGCGCTAAACTTGAACAATGTTTCGGTTTCTTCGATCGATCTCTAAACATTTAACTTGTAAAAACAGAGCTAATAAGCTATTGGCATATTTAAGGGAATGCAAAAAAGTGGGGGCATGGCGCTTGGTTTCGCTGGCCCAGTATCCTAGTCCGTGCTTTGCTGGTCCGAAGTATACAATTTTATAAGCTTTGCAAACGGTGCTTGCAAACAAAGCATTTGCGGAAATCAGTTTGTCAACACAACGTACCGCATTCGTCAGATCCAATTGTTGCTTGCGTTTTCGTACGAAGACTACATCAAGAAGTAGAGGATAGTAAACCTCTCAAACTGCGAATATAAAAGCTCCTGAAGTGGAAGAATAACGATGTGGTGGATGTACATTCTTGCTTTGGTTGCTTTTGGGTCCACGTTTGCGGAGAGTGATTTCGGCAGACAGAAATGCGAACCTGTAACAATTCCGTTGTGTAAAGACGTCGGAACCCAGATGGGGAATGCGACCATGTATAACATGACAACGTATCCCAACTCACTTTCGCACCGGAATCAAGAGGAAGCAGGTTTGGAGGTCCACAGTTTTTTTCCATTGGTTAAAGTCGAATGCTCGAAATACCTTGGATTGTTTCTCTGCAGTGTCTACGCGCCAGTTTGCTCGCGGACGTTGGTGCTACCATGTAGATCACTTTGCGAAGCAGCACGAAACGGTTGCATTGGCATAATGAACAAATTTGGATTCGTTTGGCCTGATTCACTAAAATGCGAAAGATTCCCAAAAGAAGGAGAGAAACTTTGCATTCGTGCACCTATAGCAAAAAAAGGTATAATCTTCTTTATCCTTTCTCACATTGGGCCTGCACCACCGATTTCTAAACTGCGGCAATTGTCCTCTAAACTCCCCCCGCCCCTGAGGTCGGGAATTTTCAGTGGTTGCACCAGAGTGGAGGGACATGGGCTATTACCCCCTATGCTAGCATTAACAATGCATTAAAAAAATTGGAGATCTAATAACCTACATAGAACCAACACTCAACTATGCAACTACAAAAAATAAGCGTGGCATCATCATCCAACTACCGTAAAAGCTCTATTAAGGGGGAGGGCTTATTTATTTATTTTCAGTTCTAGAAGGGGGCTTATTAGAGAGAGGGGGCATATTGAAAATTCAATGTAAGAAGGTTATAAAAATACCTTTATGCATCTGTTCTCAAATACTTTGCTATTAGCTTCAAAAGTTTCTGAAAATCAATCAATTATAATGTCCTCAATTTCCTCAGAGTCACCAAGATCAATTGATATCCCCTGGGACATCTTCTAAACAAATTCTGGCTGAATTCAAAGGTGCCCAAGTATTTACATTGGCCATTATAAACGCACATAATCTTTTTGTCATCACACCCATCAAGAGACTTGCTCAAAGCACATCTTTTCTTTGTTTGACAACAGGGGCTTAAGAGGGGGGCTTATTTTAAATTTTGCTTGATAAGGGGGGATTAATACTTAATAGAGAGGTGGACTTTAATGAGAGAGGGGGCTTAATAGAGCTTTTACGGTAATCAAAATTATGTCTTTAGGAGTAACAGAACCACACAGTCCACAGTTGTGTAGCATTGCCCAGCATGATCAATTGGGGTTGATATTACATCATTTTTTTCTCAGTTTTCTGACAAGGTGCCATTGTTGCTTTTTTTATGTTTTTCACAACATAATTTTCACAGCAACAGTACTTCAAGGGATGGACTTGCTAGCAACCAAAGGAACCTATGCGAGATCCATCAACATCTTCTTTATTACTCAGAAAAGTTTAAAACGTTGATAATATAGAAAAATCATAGAAAACATCTAAAAAGAACTTTATTTATTTATTTTTTGTCTTATTAAAGGCATTTTTTTACAAAAGCGAGTAGCCTGCAAAAAATATTAATCCTGCTCTAAGTAGCTGTTTTCTTGTTTGTTATTTTCATGTCCTGTCATAATCTTGATGTTTGTACATCTTTTTTGCAAATGGGTGGGATCCATGTAAATTCCAAGAATGGAATCCATGTAGAGCTCACATTGCATACACGCCAATGAATAATAGTAGAATAGCCAGAAATCACACTACCCCCAGGGGCTTTTTCCAAGACTTTTGGTACATTCAAGCTCAAAAAAGCTGAGGGGAAGCCATGCCAAAAGGAACCTTTCCTCTCAGAGAAAGGTGGAAATGCCCTTTTTAGTTTGTTGGAGTAAAATACGTTTGTGTTTGAATTGCAATAAAGCCTGTTTCAATGATCTCAACATTAATTTCTCAGCATATTATGTTTCCTGGCAAATTTGTTCACTCCTTTATTACTCTATTTGAGAAAGGTTCATCTTCAGGTTATATGATATTAAGTAAGCTTTAAAAATGCAACAGAAAACAACATTTTCAGTCATTTAATTGTTCTTTTCCCAACTCAAGTGACATTTAAACGGGTCCTCTTCAACCTGTTTGTATCTGTACCATTTAACTGTGCCAATTCAAGTTGTGCCTTGGATGTATGAAACATATGAAATATGTTTTCAAGACATATGAAAATGAAAGGAAATAGAAGACAAGCCATAATGACAAGATAGAAAAACATATTGGACAGAAGACTAAGGAAATGACAATAAGGAAATAGAAAAAGAAAAGATTCAAGAAAAATGTTAAAATTTAGGAGTCTTTTCAGAAAGATTGTTGATGCCTCTAAAATTCATAGATACAGATGCATGGTTAGACCATTGAAATTGATAATGAAACAATTTTTCATGTCCAGTAGCAGAAAGCCAATAAGTCAAGGTAAATCTATAGAAAGAAGTCTTTTTAAGGCATTTTGTAGGAATGTCAACTATTTTCTACCATTACCTTTTGGTTAAACATTTCAAAGTTTTGAATAATATTTGTTTATAAAGGTAGGTAGCCCAGGGCTCATTAAAAATTTGTGCCTGCAAGCAAGAAGCCGAAATAAATGTGCCTGTAACTAAAATAGAATGCACCTTATGGTCTGAATGGCTAAACTGTTTTTTTGCTGAAATATATATAGGTTATGCCCAGTACTGTTACACAAACTTATGTTTGTCAAAAGCAGATACTATATCAATTTCATCATGAACTACAACTGCATGATAAACGGAACATATGGCATAACAATTTCTGAGAGCAATATAAGATAATGCGACCTGTAAGAATAGAAATGAAGCAATCTAGTTATTTTCTATTGGTGTTTAGGGTTGTCAGGCAGTCCTATTGTCATTATCAATTTCATCAGATAAAGCCATCTTCATTAATGAAGGCTTTCCAATATCTTGAATGCTTCACTTAAAGCAGGCTTTTGTTTTGACTTCAACATTTTTTTCATAGTTGGTGATTTTGGGACTTGGTTTTTTTTGTTTGCAAGAGATATCAAACTTTCTAATTACCTAGGTATTTTTCATTAAAAAGTAATAAGTCTGCTTATTGAAAGAGTTTATTTCCAATAAGCTTTTGTTCAAAGTTTCTCCGTCAACATAGTGACTTTTTACAAAATTCAGTAGGCCGCTTTTTGTTTATCATTCTCAGAAGATCTAATTTTTTAATGTGAAAATTCTTTAATTCAGAAAATTAAAGAGAGGCATTTTTATGTTGTTTCAAATTGTTGGAATTTTCTTCTCGGTGAATTCATTAAAGGAGTACCTCATAATTTTTATAATTTTGCCCTAATACAACAGACATACACATACTTTAGCTTTTACATTATTTCTCTTACTTGCAACAATGAAATAGTTACAGGAAGCCATGCCCAACAACTCAAATTTAAAGGGGCGTACTTACTTCAACCTTCCTTGTCGTAATGAGTTCTTCAAGTCATTACATAATGCTCAGAGGAAATATTGATCAAATGATTGGAATGGTGGAATGAATAGTTGCAAATCATCTCTTTCATCAAGAGAGAATAGAGAGTAAGAGACAAACAGCTAACTTGATTTGGGCTATTGACAATCAAACTGGGGCCATTAAAGTAAAGATCCCTGTCATTTGGACAATGTAACCTTTGAAATTGTATCCAAATTTTCAATATCAAGGGAGACATTAACAAAAAACTGGACTGTTAAACAATATAGATGAATAAAAGTCCACACGGAAAAGTGCCTGCAAAATCTGCTTGTACACTCACAAAGATTAACCAAGTCTGAGGTAGCCTGGAAAATTCCCTTTGTATTTGAAATCTTAATCCCCCTCCTTTTTTACTGCAGTTACTTATGATTTTCTTTTGTTAAAGAGAAAAATTGCACTGAATGCATTGGGAACTCTCCAGCAACAATGAAACAACTTTGTCAAGATCATGACTTGGGTATGTTTTTGGAAACAGTATGCTTATTTTGTAAAACACCTCTCATGTTAGAACTTTATATTAAGGTTTCTTTTTATTATTTTAAAAAATTCATGTTTGTAATATTTCAAATCATAATAATTTTGATTGCTTGATACATTGCATCAGCTTCAAAAGTGATTCATCAATAGCAAGTAATAAAATAAAGAATTCATTGATACTATTTTGCACCTTTTTCAGTTGCTAAAACATACACGGAAGACACACAACCAAAACCATTTAAGTAGTTGTCAGAAATGAAAGTGAAATGGTTCATGCAAAATGCTGATAATAGTGCTTACTTCTAGATAAAAATCAGTAGAAAAATTGAGATACTTCTATCTATCATTCTGTTTAAATTCCTTGAAGGTCTAAAGGTTGCTAATTGAGGATCTCCACACTTGTCTGCACTGCACTTTTCTTTTTAATTTCCCAAATTCTTTAGTGTTCGTCCATTCTTTGATTTATCAGTCCACATTCTCCAAGTTCTACGCTTAGCTTTTTTCCCATTTATGAATCATTGATGATGTTGACAAACAGTGTTTGGCTTGGACTTCTTGTTATATGGCCAAAAAATGATGATTCATGGTGGAGTGAACTTGGTCCCTCTTCTACCCTTTCAAATATATCTTTGTTTGTAACTCTTCTTGTCCAGCTAACTTTCAGAGTTTTGCATTAGCACTGTGTTTCAAATGCATTTACCCTTCTTTCTGCTTCTTTACCTATAGTCCATGCTTCACAACCATATGTTAGCAGTGAATATATATAAGTTTTCAGTAACCTTTTCTTCGTTCCATATTGACATTGCTTTTATCAGTTTCTTCAATTCTTAGGATGATTGCTTTATATTCCTATTCTACTTTTGATTTCTTGTAGGCATTTTGTATATTCAGTTATTATGGTGCCTAGATGTTTATACTGTTTAACTTGTATTAATGCTACCCCATTTTATTTTATTGCAACTTTTATTGCTGGCTGCTTTTCCATAACCATAGCCTTTGTCTTTTTACTTTCTGAATGAATGATTCAACTTGATGTCATTCGCTCTGCAGCTTTCATCTGGCTTATCCATCAGTCTCGGTAGTTCTTCTGTGCTACTTAGCAATACTGTATCATCAGCAAATCATATATTGTTGACATTCACTCCATTCAATACTTAACCAGATTCATAATGTTGAGCTTAGTTTATTAGTTCCCTGCTGTTCTTATTAAACAATATTGGTGACAGAACACAACCTTGTCTTGCAACTTTCCCAAAGCTGCGGGAATCATTTTCATGTTAATTATTAGGTTATCAAGATTATTTCTTCAAGGTATCCAAACTTTTCAGTTTCTTCTCGTTTTTCTCTGTTGCTGTGGCTATTGATTGGATAAGGTGTTGAGTATTACCGTTTTGTTCTTTGCAAATATTTCTTAAAACATTCCCTTACTATGACCGATTAATATTTGACTAGGTACTAATTTGACGACAGGAATTAGTATGATTCATGTTGTTGAGAGAGGCACTTATCCGGTTGCAGCATTTGATTCATCAAGAGTAACTATATAAGTCAACCTGGGTGGCTTCATCTGACTTGGGATAAGTATAAAATCCCAGTCAAATGTCGTGGAAAACTAACGTCACTTTTTCCAGAGCAAATTCAGCCATCCTCCTAGAAACAATATTCTAAAGAACGATGTAGAACGATGTAACTTGTCATGTCTCCAATCGTGAATTTTTCGTCCTCTGCCATTTTTTGCCTTTCACTTCACAATTCAGTGTGTGCCAAATTTTATGGATCAGCTGTTAAGATCGAAATGTCATTAATTTTCAGTTGATTAAAATAAAGAAGGTGGATAGGTCATACAATATCATGCCGATACTTCTCCTCTGTCTTGTTTCAGTTTTCATCGGAAAAGTAATGAACATGCGTGGGTCCAAAAGAATTAAATTCCAAATAAGAGAAGAAATAAAGAAAGCAAAAAACCTTGGAAAGGCCATGAAAAAGAGATTGCGTCTCAAGAAAATGACGGTTAAAGTTAACACCCCAAAAAACGTGTGCAAAAACTGTGGAGCTTTTCTGGACAAAAAAGAGTATGTTGTTTTTGTCAACATAAAGAAGGGAAAAAAGGCTATCTACAGTCAACCTGGATCTATCTCATATACTGCTGGAATGAAAGTCTGTTGAGCAGTGTCGAAGATCCATTTCATTTGAACAGTTAAAAGCTTGTACTGATGGATAGGTTCTTAGACGATTAATGATAAATTACCCCTAGAGGTGGCCATTTTTAAGCGTATGATATTAAGATTCATCCCCATGTATTCATGTAGCCTCGTGTTATAGTTTATATTGAATATCACGTAAATGCCGATCATGCTTTTGGCAGTTCTTTTATGTTATCCAAAGTAGCATCTTTGATGAAGATCTTTAATTAGAATTTGATAAAGAGAAACAGCTTAATTATTTTCTTTTTGTATTTGATTAATGAATATTTTTGATCATTCAAATTGTACCGCTGACCTGGCAGTTTAGACGCGTGCCCCGTTTTGCTCGAGACCACGACGCACGATAAATTACGGGCATGTAGCTCTTACCCAAACCGTGGCAAAAAATATGCTCTCGAGCAAATCTCCTTGTGAGGCAAATCAAACCTGCCCTTAAAACATTATCTTTGATTTATTTATCGGTTTGTGAGAAGCAGTAGCATAGCGAGGGTGAGGCAAGAGGGGGAGGCAAGAGGGGGCTGATGCTCCCCCTCAATGGGCGTTTTTTGGTGTTCCGAAGGGTGTTGACCCCCATTATTCCCTTGCTTTCAGCAGTAGTTCAATGCTATCAAAATAACAAGAGGGCAAAAGTAGAAATTGGCTAGTTTTCAGTTTTAACAACGGGGGCTTGAGCACTGCACCTCTTCGAAAAGAGAATTCATTCTATTGAAAACATTCGTGTAACAAAGTGCGTTTAATACAGTATACCTCCACGATATCTCACTATCGGGTTTCGTAGATGCATAAGATAAATATTTTCTTTTAATTTTTATACAGAACAAAGAGAAATAGTTTTTATAATGAGTAGCTTTTGCTGGACGTTTGATGATAAAGAATGTATTTTTAATATTATGATGCTTATGCAAGTTCGCACTAGCCTCTTTATGTTGTATGCAGTGCTTCAAGACACATTTCTATCTGTCATATATATGTAATAAAAAAGATCGTTTGAATAGTATATTGCTAAGGGTGATTTTAAATTTTGACTTTTCATACCAATCTTAATAAAAACAAAGAACAAATCAGAATACAACTACTTTGTCACTCACTACAAAAATGAAAACGAGTTCAGGTAGTCAGGGAGTTCCTACAGTCAGTAACACTAAGCAATTTTCAGAGATTTAAGCGAAAAAGCATACATCGATAACAGAAAATAATTCAAACGCAAAAGCCTCTCTGATCAATATGGAAGAATTGAGTCTGTTTGATAATCTGCCGACACCGGATGGACAATTTATTAAGCGCTCCTCGATCAGTTTTTACGATCTAAAACCTTTGGTTGCCTCTATAACTTGTCTACAATTCGAAGGAATGGGCTACCATATGAAATCAAATGACATAGCTCTTTGGTATCTAAATTAAGTGCATTTCTGTTTATTTTTGGGGAGAACTGACCAAGGTAATCATGGCGAATTTTGCTAAAGCTTGCAGTGCAGAAGGAAATGCACCAGCAATTTAGTCTCAAGTGGTAATGTTGATCAAAGCAAATGGTACTTTGAGTGGCTATATGATGAACCAAGCCAGAAAAAGCACTCAATTTGTTGTTTCCAATATAACAATTCACTATTACAATGTAGCTATTTTACTAGTAAAAGAAAAGAAATGAGGAAAAAAGAAAAGCATCAGATCTCTTTATCCAAACGTATCCAATGTTTGATTATTGTCCTGTTTGCGAATTTGCCATTAGAACAGAGAAAACTACGATGACTGTCAGAATCACCTGGAATTGTGTTCCTTTAAGTTGTACCTTCATGTTTGAAATTTCTTTTCCCAAAATAACACTATTTCTGCCCCTTTTCCATAGAACAATGTTGATAGTTTAGGCAAATATAATACAAGTCGCACATACAAATGTTTTTCTAATTGTCTTTGTCAATAAACCTACATTGTTCCAAAGTGAAGAAGTAAACTACACAGCCGGTTATCCGTTCTAGTGTTTCCTGGGTATAAATATTCCGCGACTTCTAAGGATTGTAGGGAAAAGTAATTTAATATGCTAATTCTCTGAATTTCTGTTCAATTTTTTAGCTTCCAAGTACACTTGAACACGATATAAATGACGTTCCTAAGGTATGGTATTGAGACAGGTTTTAAGGCGGGAGTACAGTACATAATATGCATGAATTTGTTCCTCGTAGTCAATATATCTTAGAAGTTTGATACAATGGAGTAATAGATAATAAACTTAGAATCCGAAAATCTGCCAACAATCACCCCCATCCCCCCTTTGGCCCCGCCTCTAGAAATAATATATGTTAAAATTTTAAGTATCAAGCTATAAGGTTATTTTCAATAAACAGAAGTCCTTTTGCCTCTAAGCTTCTAAAGCACTCACACTTCATAAAGTCTTCCTGCTTTTGAAAAAACTTTTTATCGAAAGACTCTGGTAGTAGCCATTTATTCAATATTATTACAGTTTTCCTACTTTCTTGGTATATACGTTTTGTAAAGAAACTAGCCAACCTGGTAACCCCCCCCCCCCCCCGCCATCCCTTCTCCAATAGGACCATTACCATTAGAGCTGATGGCTACCTCTTCTGGCCACACTCAATTCGTGCAGGTATTCTACAGGGCCCTTCCATCTCTCCAGACATTAATCTTGGTTCTTCATTCTTCTTTCATTCTATGAATCTTACTGATCTTGATATTTCAACTTCATTTTCACAACGTGGTCTTTCTATTTCATCAAGTCCAACTATTTTTAACTCACATTGCTCCTGATGCTTAAATTACGTCTCGAAAACGCTGATTCATCTTGTTGAACACGCAGGCGCTTCCTTCACTGCACATTTGAGCTCTTTACAAATACTAAAATTGTCCTTCTTTAGAGTACTGTCATGTGTCATTGCGACGGCGCTCTGAAATCTTCTGTGTCTAATTGAAAAAAAATTTAATCTGAAGCCATTCGTATTATCAACAACTCTAACCCTACGGCATTATGTTGCTGACCTACGGCATTTATTTGATTATAAGCCGCCCTCGTTTATAAGCAAAACTTGCCAACAAATAATAATAAGCTGTGGCTTATTTTCGAATAAATGAGGTGTTCTTCTCTTGCAGGCACTTACAGGCATCATAAACATAATTCCTGGTCCTCTGAGACGTGCCAGAAACGCCAAACACTTTTTATGCTCACAATGTTCAATTCGTTTTGCCAAATACAAGACCTTCGTCACACAACTTTCCTTTTCGGAGTTTATAACACTTTAAACTTGTGCCCCAGCTTCTTTACTTTTCTTACTTCATAATCTGCTTTTCTCCTTTTTCTTCTTTCTCCCCTTTTTTAAAGCATAAGACCTTTCAACCACAACTCTCCTAAATGTGTCAAGATAATTTTGTTATAGTTGCATCTCAAGTCTTTTCAAAATTTTATTGCTGAGTTTGCACAATTCACTAAATAAAGTTATAATGTTATCAAAATTTGCCTCGAGTTTGTTTATTTGGTACTGAAACACAAGAGGATTTCCAGGCGTGTTCGCTTTATTAACCGCTTGCAGGCCATAAAGTTTTCCAAACCCCGAGACAATTTGCGACAGTGTCCCAAGACACTAGTGCCAGGACAGCAAAGCGTGGAAGGATGGGTAATTTAAATCATCACCCTCTATTTGATCGGTCTTTGCTTCTCGGGCATCGATAGTGGAAGGACGCCGAGAAAGAAAAGTTTGATTAAAGCACGTTAGTAATGAGTTTTACCTTCTATCGTTGATAAAATAGAATAAACAATTCATAAGCAACTGTACTTTTTTGTCTTGTGATAATACTTCTTCGATTGATATCTAGGGGCTGACAAAAGGAAACAAGTTTCTGTGACTTTTGTCGAGGACAATTATCGCGGGCCTAAGGTATGTTGCATTTATATCTACTTTGCACTTTATCTATATCTAAAAAATTCTACGTCATTAAATTTTTCAACGGTCTGTTCCCATACACTTTTGCCAACTAAATTTTAAATTTTTACGTAAATTATCATGTTTGATAGACGTTGATTTTAGGCGAGTAAATTAAAAAAGATAAGCAACACAAAACATCAAAATTATTTGTTTGAAAAATTTCAGTTATTTTGCATCTAATGGAAGATATCTCACAATAATTGGAAATGTCAATAGACATTCGCATGGTGGAAGATAACATCTCTCCGTAGATAGCCTAATATTACAGATGGCTTACGCTTTTTGCCTATGTATATTAAAAGTTATTTTATATGAGTGTCAGTTAAACAAACTTTTATTGGACACAATGATACCATAGGGGAAGGGGCGTACTCGGGGTCACACTCCCCCTCCCCAAACTCTCGGCATGATCGATTTTGTATTTTGTCTAAATTTGATTAGAAAATGTAGAAGGAGGGATAATTTTTTCAAAAGTATTCTTCGTTATATAATTCTAAGATTTTGAAACTGCTCTTAGGTTAGCCTTTAGTTAGTCATTAGTGTCCGCAGAGAAAGTGCCATAGGGTCAGCTGCCCCCCCCCCCCTTCTGAGGAATTCATTCTGATTTTATAAGAACCGTTTAATTTAGAAACACCATTAAAACCAGTAATGCTTTCAGGCTTAATTGTTCGTTATTTAATCTTAAATCCATTTCTTATTCTTATTTGAAATGAAAGACTGATATTGTAAATTTATTTTACAGGAAATCACTTGAAAGTTTGTCGCTATGGACCAGTGAATGAAAATCTATGAATGGTATTATCAGGGGTATGAAAGTCATCATTTTACAAATATTCTGTTGATATTTTTCGAATATTTGGTTGACATTTATTCATGGAATATAAAAAGGCATAGTTTTATGGTTGATTTATACTGATTTACACCCTTTCTCAGAAGAGGTATCAAAATTGCTAGAGCATGAATAAGATTATAATCTATAAAAACAAGTTAAGCCAAATTAAGAATAAACAATATTGTCAAGCTTTTTTACGGAACAAGATCAAAATGATGTATTTGTTATTATAATTGTTGCTTGCTGTCATAATGTGTTTTGTTTAAGGAAAACTATTTTAAAACGATTACCTTACAAAATGGCTTTGAAGAAAGCAAACATTTAGTAAACTAAAGCTTTTCGTCTGACACTCTTCAGAGTTTAAAACGTAAGAACATAGACCGAAAACCCTACGCTAGGAAATATATATACCCAGTTGTGGATCGAAATAGGCCAATCAGAAACACGAGCCAGTCTGTTGAGGTTGACCAATCAGTGCCGCTTGCCTATTGAGAATGTTACCAATGGAGTCCTAAAAACGAACTCCTTTTGTTTATACAGTAGCGGTTTTTTCGTGCCTATGTAGATAGATTCCAAAACTGCTAGGTGGAACGACGATCGGGTTTTACCAATAATCCAAAACATGTCGCCATTATAGATTTTGCTCAATCTTGGTTTTCCAATAAATGCTGCCCGATGGCAGAATCGCAGGTTTTAGTTAAAAGTCATGTGCTCGTGTTACTGATTGGCCTTTTTTCGATCCACAACTGGGTATATATATTTCCTAGCGTAGAATTTTCGGTCTATGTTCTGACGTTTTAAACTCTGAAGAGTGTCAGACGAAAAGCTTTAGTTTACTAAATGTTTGCTTTTTTTCAGAGCCATTTTCAAGTTTTGTACCACCAAAATATTGATCACCTTACACTTTTACCATCAATCAAATTTATGATACCGCAAAATTTGAAGATCACGCGTAAGAGAAAGAAACATTTTGTAACCGAATAACAATTAAAAAGAAAGCAGATCAAAATGTTTTTTGAAAGAAGTAAGTAAGGTTCAAAGTAGGTTATAAAAGTTCACAAGTGTCTTCAGAAAGTTATATGAATGATTAAAATTTTGAATTTTTCTTATCAAAATTGATTTCTCTTTGTTAGATTTGATTAAACTAGCAAGGCTTCGAGAAAATTCCTCAAAAATGTAATTGGTTAGTATATTCATTTGCCTTAAGGATGAATACATAGAATTTTGTTTTAAGGAAAAGTTTGATATTAAATTGAACAATGTTGAAAGGTTCGATAAGAAAATTTTTTTCATGTTACATTTTTTAATCATAAAATTATTTGGGCTAATAATATTTCTACAATATTGCTAGCTAAATTTTTTGCAAAATCGAAACTATTTATAAAACGCAAGTGTTTGTCATCAAAATTATCTCCTAGTCGCTTTTATAAAAATTTTCTAACTTGTCGGTTCACTAGCATTGTTTTGTCATGTAAGTGCTTGAAACCGTTCGTGTTTGGAATTTGGTGTTGGTCTGTAGTTTTGATTTGCTATAGGTGTTTGTTAAAGGTTGTTGGTTGATAGTGATGGTTATCGCCAAGGGTGCTGGCGCTGAGTGTTGGCAATGGGTGTTGGCGGTGAGTGTTGGCCATGGGTGTTGGCGCTGAGTGTTGGCCATGGGTGTTGGCGCTGAGTGTTGGCCATGGGTGTTGGCGGTGAGTGTTGGCCATGGGTGTTGGCGCTGAGTGTTGGCCATGGGTGCTGGCGGTGAGTGTTGGCCATGGGTGTTGGCGGTGAGTGTTGGCCATGGGTGTTGGCGGTGAGCGTCGGCCATGGGTGTTGGCGTTGAGTGTTGGCCATGGGTGTTAGCGGTGAGTGTTGGCCTTGGGTGTTTGCGGTGATTGTTGGCGATGGGTGTTGGCAGTGAGTGTTGGCAATTGGTGTTGGCTGTGAGTGTTGGCAGTGAGTGTTGGCCATTGGTGTTGGGGGTGAGTGTTGGCGGTGAGTGTTGGCCATGGGTGTTGGCCATGGGTGTTGGCGGTGATTGTTGGCCATGGGTGTTGGCGGTGAGTGTTGGCCATGGGTGTTGACGGTGAGTGTTGGCCATGGGTGATGGCGGTGATTGTTGGCCATGGGTGTTGGTGGTGAGTGTTGGCCATGGGTGTTGGCAGTGAGTGTTGGCAATGGGTGTTGGCAATGAGTGTTGGCGGTGAGAGTTGGCATTGAGTGTTGGCCATGGTTGTTGGCGGTGAGCGTTGGCCATGGGTGTTGGCGGTGAGTGTTGGCGATGGGTGTTGGCGGTGTGTGTTGGCCATGGGTGTTGGCGGTGATTGTTGGCGATGGGTGTTGGCAGTGAGTGTTGGCTGTGAGTGTTGGCAGTGAGTGTTGGTCATTGGTGTTGGGGGTGAGTGTTGGCCATGTGTGTTGGCGGTGATTGTTGGCCATGGTTGTTGGCGGTGAGTGTTAGCCATGGGTGTTGGCGATGAGTGTTGGCAGTGAGAGTTGGTGTTGAGTGTTGGCCATGGGTGTTGGCGGTGATTGTTGGCCATGGGTGCTGGTGGTGAGTGTTGGCCATGGGTGTTGGCGGTGAGTGTTGGCCATGGGTGTGGATGGTGATTGTTCTCGTTGTTTGTTGGCTCTGTGTATCGTTGACGGTCATAAGACAATCTAATGATCCAATGAGTTTAATAACTGTGCACTTCAAAGTTCAAGATGAAAACATACAAAAAACTCTCTAGAATTTAGCACAAAAGCTTCAGGTAATTGTCCTAGTTTATGTTATCAAACTGCTATCATAAGTACATTATCTACCAACCACTCAAGTAGTAAAGAGGAATGTTTTTTGGATGCATCGGATTTAACATGCATTTAATCCTCTTTTATTATGAAACCAACAGTTTTTATCTGAAGATGTTTCCTAAAAAGCTTTTGAAATTGTTTGATGCCTGGCTATTTCTGAGAGTGAGCTTAAAATTTACAATCTATATTAAAAATATATCAAAAAATTATAAACAGAGTACTGATAGAACACTTACGTGCCTTTTTGGCTGAGACATATCAAGGTATAATGTATCTATAAAAGTATATGCAAAGTTATGATATGTCAAAGTAATTTTTTCTTTTTCAGGTTTGGTATCTGCATGCCTATACTTTTTCAGCGGAAAATTTTCAATGGATTTTTTCCAGTGGCTTTCTCACCTTTATGCTTACTTTTTCAACTAATTTATTTGTCTCTAGTTTTTAGATCACAATAAGGAGTTGTTGAAGCAATTAAGGTTTGGTCATTTAGTCAGGAATCATTAACAAGGAATCATCCTATGTAGTTTATTAAAGAAGTGATATTTTTCATATATTATTTGCAACACGGCTTCCCTAGGGCATAGTAGAGTAGGTATCAATATGCGAGAAATCTTGTGCTTTTAGTAGAATATTGTAATCGATATTTTATTTACAGATGGTAACAAATCTCACAATATTCAAAAAGCAATTTTTTTGTTCACATAATTTGTTGTGACCTCTTTCCATAAATTCTGGGGTACATTAAGCTTTATATTTATGAAACTATTATACTTTAAAAATATGTTCAAATTAAATTTCATGCAAATTTGATTGCTCTTTTTTGATAGGATGATCATTCCATTTTTGTCTTAGATCTTCAAATGTGGAATGAGTGCTGTGACTTCTAAATCGAGACAATTACCGAGAGCCTAAGGTATGTTGAAATACTTGGCATTTTCTTTTCTACATTAAATTTATTTGTTGTTTTAAATAGCAGTATATTGAGAAAATACAATAATTTACAGTCTATGGAAAGTTATACACTTTTCATCTTCCAACGAATCCTTTCAATTAGTTGCAAGCCAAAAATTTTCTGCAATTGACGAGAGACCTATGAAGCAAAATCAAGCAATTCTGACACAAATCTCAATTCATTAGGGACCATTTTAACTTTGAATTGCTGATAAAAAATAAATGAAATATATATTGCACTATCGAAAGTTTTCATTGCTGTTTATATGAAGAACACACAGAAATTTAGGCGTGGTTTACTTTCTTTCTATAAAGGTAGGAGAGAGTTCACTAGATTTTAAGTACATTATTTTATACAGTAGCTTATTCCAGCTTTTTCAATTGATATCTTCAAAGTAAGATGTTGATAATTAGATTTACTTTAATATTATGATTGATTGGCCCTATTCTGTACTACGCTTCTTCAAGTAAGAAGCAAGCGACTTTATGTAAAATAATAAATTCAAAAGCTTTATAGAGGTCGATTGGAAGTTATAGTTTTAGTAGCTGTTGATATGTAATAAAATGAAGCCTTTCAAATGTTAAATAGTATCAAATGAACCAGGTTGAAGAGATGTTTAGGGCTGATAATTCAAGTATTTTGAATACTTATTAAAATTACTGCTTGAAGCTAAAATATTCTCCACGGTATGTTACATAACGACCGAATAAGCATACAGGAAATATATGTCAACAATAGAATAGAGCATTAGAATACACATTTGAAATATACCATCCTTATGAGTAATTGTAAATTTACAAAAAATAGCTTATTGTGATACTTCATTTTATTGAATTATATTTTGGTGGCTATTCAGATTTTCTAAACTTGAAAATGTCTTACTAATCCGTGAAAGGGAAATATCCTTGCCTTTTATCTAAGTTGTTAGCCAAACTCTTTTCGTTATAATCGAATTCTTAATAGTGAAGTGTCTATTTAGATTTTTAACAGTAGATAGCACGTCATGAACTAAAACTGTCTCCTCTTAGATATGTCGAGCTTTTTTGCATTTCGGCTATTTTGTATTCAACAGAAAACCTTTTGCTTAATAGGTGCACAATGCTTGTAAGAATTTTATAATAATTATGCAACAGGATAGATTAAGTACCGTATTTCCTCTAAAGAACGCCGTGGCGTTTATTACAAACTCCAAATTTTGGATGCGGCGTTAATCAGAGGGCGGCGTTTATTACAAACTCCAAATTTTGGATGCGGCGTTCATCAGAGGGCGGCGTTAATCAGAGGGCAGCGTTCAATACAAAATGAAAAGTTTGTCAAATGAAAAATGACAAGAAAAATGCGATGAACAAAGATAAAAAGAATATCAAGTCAAGTAAAGTAATGTCATTATCCCTTTCTCCGTCAGAGTCCTCGTCTCTATGAGATAAAAACTTTCATGGCTTTCGAATAGTAAGCGCATAAACGATTCCTTCCATTTTGTTTGCTGTGTTCTAATGAACGCCGCTTTTCAAGATACGGCGTTCAATATAGGACGGCGTTTATCAGAGGGCGGCGTTTTTTCCAAATGGTTGGCTCAATGTGCGGCGTTCAATAGAGGGCGGCGTTTATCAGAAGGCGGCGTTCATTAGAGAAAATACGGTATGCCCTTTTGAGGTTCAAAAGTAGGGTTGAATAATATGATATAATGCATTGTGATTCAAATGGACAGTTTTGGTAAACACTTGCATTTTTTAGCTCATAGGATCACTAGCATTGTTTGTTGATAGTTTTGTATGCTGTTGGTGTTCGTTAGAAATATTTTGGTGGTTGACCGATGGTGATGGTATTGGCAGTGTTATTTGATACTTAGTGTTTGCCATGGGTTTTGGTGGTGAGTGTTGGCGGTGGCGTTGGGTGTTGGCGGTGGGTATTGTTGATGGTCGCAAAACAACCTAGTGATCCGATGAGTTTAAAAGGTGTACAGCTGACTATCTAAACAAAATTCTTTCAGGAAGTTCGAACAGAAAGGTCCGGCTACTTTCCCAGTTTTTAAGCAATGAAACACTTTTTACTGATTTTTTCAGAAGTACTAATGAATGTTTTTGATGTGAATCATGCGTTCATTCCATTTCAATTTTTCACAAGATGGAGTTTTTTATCTGAAGAGGGTTCCTGGAAAGCTTATAGAATTTCTAGAGTGCTTGTTATGATTTTAAGATTTTTTATTTACATTTATTAATCTTGAAATTTATAAAGGCACCAGAACTGTTTTTATAAATTGTAAGGAAAATAATACACGAAATTTCAAGTTTTACACATTTTTCTGTTAATTTATTTTGGAAGAATCTAAACTAATTAATACTAGCAAAACGATTGCCTTTAAAAGGAATTGTGATTGTGTCGTAAAACATGAGTCAGTGCTAAATTAAAAGTGATATCGAATCATCAAAATTTTCTTGTATTAGATTTCTTGTAATTTTCTTGTGAAATCATTGTAATATGATTTGTACCTTTTATTCATTATCTTAATTAAAGATTTGCTTTGAAGCTTGGATATGAGCATGTTTTGACATATGAAAGACAGCCTGATGATGAACCTCATAAAAATTCAGTCTTTGTTCTGCCTTTTTTCCCCTTTACTATTTCAATTACTAGAGGTAAATCTAGGTTGATAATGAGATTGAACACTGAAATAAAATTTTTGTGACAAATTATCATAAAATTCAATAGGATGCTGGAAAAACAACTGCATATTAAAGGTTTTGGCTGATAATATTCAAGTTAGATATATAAGATTATTTTCAAATTTTATTTTTTCCTTTTTCAGGTTTGGTATCTGTATTCCTATATTCTTTGGCGAAAGTTTCGTAGTTCAGCTGCTTTATTATCAAGCATGTTGTCTTTCGACTTTGACGAAAATATTTGAATTTTTAGTTTCTCGTTTACTAGTGTAAAGGAAGAAGTGATTTGGGGAATCATGAATTTGTCACATGATGAGTTACTCGAAAGATATACTCATAACAATCATGATCAGCAATTATTCTGATATGGTGATTAAAACAAGTGTCTTTTTTATTTTTAAAACATACTGTACAGCATTGGTTTTTAGCCATGGAAGAATCAATTTGAATCGGCAAGTATTCCTATATCCCTGTTAGAGTTTGTTCGTGACCACTTTCCATAGTACTTTTAGATACTTTAGGCTTCAAATCGTTGTGGATATTATATTTGTTTAGATATTTTAAAGTTTAACTGTGCGTATAATTCAATCTCAGTGAATTTAACTATTTTGAAATCCTTTTATAGCGTCATTTTATAGGTTCAAATAGCGTCATTCGCCTTTTATAGGTTCAAATCGTTAAAGATAGCAGGATATTTGAGCTTCCCATCTACACCATAGGTCTGTTCCAAATCATCACCTGCCATCTTCAATCCATTAAATTCGTCTATCTTAGATGCTTCGTATAAGTAGGGTATACTTTGGCAATGAAAATCTATTATTAAACACATTCAGTACTCTAATTACCTTCAAACAAAGCAAATCTTCTCTAGAATTATATCCGCTGAAAACAGCTCGATTATATTTTGAAAAAAAACAAATCGAGTAAATGTATTTCTATAGAATTTTTTATCAGTTCTAGAAAGAAAGCAAAAGTGCTTCTTTTTTGCGACGATGGGCATAAAAAATATGTGATAAAATTTGTTCTTGCTAATATCTAATATCAATGATCATTTAAACATTGATGAGCTAATCACAAACTAATTTTACATTTTTAGACCACATCATGCAAATTCAAAAATGAACTGTCCATGGAAGAAACTGATTGGAAGGCTACCTGCGAAGTTTTCTTTCTATATTTCAAAGCCGTTTTGATGATATATAATGAGCTGGTATTTTTCTTCTTTTTTCAGGCATTCAGCCATTGCAATACGATGTGTCTCCTTTGCCACTTTTCGTTTTCGATACTGTCATAATTCTGAGCAGTTAATTTGTTTTTGTAACTTTAACTGTTTGTAGATAAAGTATCTTTCAGAATGCACGCATCTTCCGAAGAAAGATACCAGATGCAGCTGCAAGATCTGTCATTCTGGAAGCTTTGATATGTATGTAAGTGTAACAAAAAATGGGCTATGCTCGAAACGCCGTTATTCATAAAATAAATTATTTATTCCTTGTACAATTTACTTACATTCATAGTTATTATATCATTATATTGTACCGCACCATATCTATTATATCTATGTAAATATAACGATGACCAATGCCCACTGGCCTCCTCCACAGTGCTGGATGCCGCCAGCAGAGCTTCTCGTGTTTTTTTTGGTAGAAAAGGTGAAGTATCAATTTTTTAAACACATTTTGATTAACTTTACCTTAACTAAATCGCCATAAAACTCTGTATGATACATAACTATACTTTATTTTTTCTTCAATGCCTGGCATCTATGTTTTTATGAATTTTAGAAGTCATTTCGCTTGTCTGTGTTTATGGTGGATACTTAGTTTAATGTTTTTTAACAAACGTTTAGCTCTTCAGATACTTTCTTTTCAAAATTTATAGTAAAAAATAATTCATCGATATGATTATAATGTCGAATTGTTGAGTCCTAATGAATAAAAATTTCCTAATATTTCAACTTTTTGCAAGCCTCTGATAAAGAGACATTCGAGCAAAGGATCTTTTATTTGGCAATAGATTAAAATGACTATGAAAATAATATTTTTTATAGTTGATACCTATTGAAATATCATTTTTTTTAAAACACAGAACTACTGTCTAAATGTTTAATGCTATAGGAATTCTTCGTCAAAAGTTAGAAAGTAAAATTTAATTTGATACCACTTAAAAATATACACTACTATATATTTACTTTACACACCAATCCTCTTGGAGTTTGCATGATTTTTTACAAGCTGCCTTTTCTTTTTTTATTTTATTTGCTTTCAGATGTGACCTATATCTTTGAGAAAGTTTCGAAAAATTCCTCTTTCTTTATTCATTTTGTTTTGGAAAATTGTTTTAAACATGCAATTTGTTTTCAGCTCACCGTTTGGCGGAAACTCTGACTAGAAAACAAGGTTTGCTAGAGTTTCACGTTAGGGCTAATAAATATTACATTTTTGATTATTACATTTGTCATATTTAATTATCATTATGTAAAAAAGTTTTTCAGGTAACAATGGAATAATGCACTAGGAAGAAAGAATTTCTTGACGATATTCTACAGTCAAAGGGAAGCTGTAGGCCATACTCTCTTCTTAGTTCTGATGGAGTTGAATAGAATGACTCGAAACGCAGAAATTTTGGTTGAATTTTTGGACAAAAAAGGTTAAAGTTCTGGGTGAATGTTGAGTGAAGTTTTGATAGTTCAAAAGGGGCTTTATTTTCTGCTTCAGATGTGTTTTTTCTTTTCTTTCTTTTTCTATTGGAAGCTTTTTGTTTTCGATATTTTTTCTTTTTTCCCAATAAATTTAGCTTTTCAGTTTATACCAATCAGGAAATTTTGATTGTAGGTTGGCAGGCTTGCTTTTGGTGAGAATATTTTTCACGTTAAATCCAGCAGATATTGCATTATTGTGCGAATGTTACATGCTCAGTCAATATAACATTTAAATTTTCAAATATTATAGGAATGTTTTTGTTTGATAAAAACCTTTCTTGAATAATTTTGTGATGAAAGGATATTTTCTCGTAGCTAAAAACTTCATTGTGGCTATGGCTGTAAAATATGAAAAAGACGTCAAATTATGGCATCAGATCTACGGTGAGAATTTTTCAGTTTCAAATCATTTTTTGTTAGATTCTGAAACTAAAGAAATTACATAACAACTATATATTCTTCAATGTTTGCCTGGAAAGAGAATCTTTACCTGGTGAAACAGTTCACAAATTGAATATGAGATCAAGGCGAAATGTCAGAGAGATAAAATTAATGAAATAATTCGATGATATCTAGCATACATTAAACGTGCAACAAATTCAGCCATTTTTATTCAAGGCAACCCTTTATCATTAGGCCAGAAATTTATTTAAATGCCTATTTCATTTATCTATGAGCACTGGAGAACTTAAAAATCAGGAAAAATGTTTATATTCAGGTAGATACGAGTTCATGCAGAAATTTGATTCACAGAGTATGAAGACCTTAGAATTATCTTCAATCGGGACTTTCTATTAGGGGGTGAATTCACGATTTTGAGCTTTTTGGACCAAGCATTCTCTTAAGTGATTAGTGATTTAAGTTTTAATCTAGTCATTTTTTACAAAAGATCTGTATTTCTAGCTTCAATTTGATCCAAAACATACTAATTCATTTGAAGAAAATTTTGGAACATGCAATTAATTCATTTGATATGCAAAATAAATACGAGCAGAAGATATCAAACAACCAAATTTCAACCGATTCTTGGCCTTTGCTTTCACTGTTCAATCGATTTGGGTATTGGAGCAGTGTCGTTCGCTGGTGAGTTGAATGGGGTTGAATGGGGTTGAATGGGGTTGAATGGGGTTGAATAGTTTGGACAACGTTGGTTGATGGGGTCGGTTGATGGGTCAGTTGTTGATGAGTCAGTTGTTGATGGGGTATGTTGATGGGATCGGTTGATTGGATTGGTTGGATGTCTTGCTAGATGTATTTGTTTGGCATTTGACTGTGAAAGCATAGGTCAACTAATTCTTATAACACAAATTTTATTAAACGATTCAAAACGCAAAACTGAAAAATTTCACTTCTGACATAAAAAGACTTAAACGACACCTTTAGTAAATTAATTTACGCGAGTAAATTCATATATTTGAGCTTCAAGATAAGCTAGCTGAGGAGTTGGCAAAATTTCTATTTGATTTCTTTAACCATTCAAGCATAAATAACTGTGATTTCGATATTTCGATATTTTATGCTATTTCGACATAAAATTGGTTGTTGATACACTTGAAAAATTTCCAAGAGAATTAATTTTTGATGCACCACGCGGCCTACTTTGAATAATTGTGTTTTTAAAGCAAACTACTCTTGGGTATGGAGCGCAAAATACTTGAGCACACGTTGAAAGATTTGCTATTCCATCGAATGAATAGGAATAAACTTTTGAAGGAAGCAAAATACTTTAAAAAATAAATTAGCTTTCACATTTATTTTAAGATGAGAAGCACCCATCTAACTGAAGAAACTGTAAATGAGCAGAAAAGATGAAATAGAGCCTTAAACTTAGCAAGGGTAGAAGTTTGCTTGCATGGAGACCAAGGGTCTCTTGAGCATCAAAATTCAAAGAAATCCATGCGCTCCTTGCCATACCAGTTTTAGGGCAACAGTACGATCACGACAAACTTGATTTGCTTCATCGCAAGAGCACTTCTGCAGTAAACAAGTCAACTTTGTTCCGAGCCAAATATTATAAACCTTGTTGAGAAGTAAAATGTTTGTGTCCTATTGAATTGCTATCTGGTTGGACAATTTACTTCGACATTGCTGGCTTTTGCATCCTTTTCAGGTGATCAGCATAGGAAGTAGCACCCACGAGAAACGGGACCAAAGAATCGAGGATTTATTAACAGTTCATAGAGACTGAATTTGAAATGGTAGAATACGTTAGTAAATTACAGTTATTTAATTTCGGGAAATTCTCGCAATGTTGGAGATTGATGAACTAATTACCCTTTCCAAAAAAATGGAGAAATGTTCTCAAAAGTTGCTTGATATAAACATCTGGATATTTTAATGCTACGATCACCAATAAAGAAATTTAAGTACGTGATATTATGGAGCAAGCTACTTGTCGTAACGTAAGTCCATGATTTTTAAAAACATTGATGTTCCTTTAAAAAAACATTGATGTTACTTTTAGATAATGCTACAAGGCCCCTGCTAGTTGTTTGCAATTTCAATTTATGCCCGACCATAAGCCCATAGAGATTGACCCATAGAGTGTTTGATGAATTTTATCGATATTATTCCATCGATTCCCTGATTTCTACCCATACTTTCACTCACCAGAAAACCCCTAGAATTTTATCGCAAGATTGAAAAATCCCTAAAACATCCAACAAGAAGGAATAGTTAATAGTTGGAAAACTTTGCTACTTTGAACAGCTCCCCTTTTGCGAGTTTAAACCTTCGTTGCCATTATTTCGTATTTTAAGATATAAGCAAGATGAATGGATGCGAGAAAGGGTCCTGTTCATGTCTATTTTTGGGATAAACCATCTCATTTTGCAATTAACGTTAATTTGCAGTACGTACGTAGCATTTTCGTCTTTAAATAATTGTGATGTAATTTATTCTAATTAGTTTTTTGTAAGTAGTTATAAGTAAGCTTAGGAGACTGCTTTCAATGTTGCGTAGGGGTTTTAGCACGGTGTTTTAATGAAGGGTCAACATGGGGACATTTGTTCTCTTGTCGACTACTTTGCTTAAAACACCATGTCTAAAAAACCCCTAACCTAACATTGAAAGGGTTTCTTAGCACGGTGTTTTAAGCAAAGGGTTAACAAGAGGGACTTCTTCTCCTTCTTGCTAGCTCTTCGCTTAAAACACCATGCTGAGACAAATCCCGATTGAAAACAGTCTCCGAGGCATTTAGGTAGAACTTAGAATTGTACGTAGTGTAAAATTTTTTGAATGAAGAGGAGAAAATCGAACTGAATTGCTTTCTAACCCCCGTCCTAAAAACCACGGAAACGAGGCTAGTAGCCCCGTAATTTGATGAAATCAAAACGAGGTCAAAATGGTGGAATTTGATTGGCTATTAAACAAAAGAAAGACAATAAACAAGTAGAGCGCTGTAATTGGTCATTAAACAATAGAATTTTTGAAAGGACAAGCAATGATTGGCCAAAAATACAATAAAAATTGACCAAAATGAAGCGTTTGATTGGCTTGTTTACAAAAGAAAAACAATAAAAATCGGAGACCTGTGATTGGTCAAAAAACAAAGAAATTTTCGAAATAGCAGCTGGTGATTGGCTAATAATACAATGAAGCGCGGCCAAATACCGCCATCTTATTGGTTAAGAAACAATGGTGGCCCCCTGCGGCCAGAGGCTAATAAAAATCCATATATTGGCAAGTGACGGCCCTCGCCCGCAGCCACCAAAAAGGGCTCAAGTAAAGCAACTTGATTGGCTTAAAACAATGAGCTGTCAATCATTCGCGGCTCCTAGCCGCTGTTTACTTAGCCCTAACTTAAGGGCATATTGCTCTGAAAAAGACAATAGATCACGGAGGGAGTTTTTCACTTCCAAATGAACATTAACCAAAGTTCAATAGAATTTTCAATAGAAATACGGGGGAATGTCTTATCAATTTCTATTGAAAGACTCACAAAGTGTTTTCAATGGCACAAAATAAATAGATTGTGCAAACAATATGAGTTTATCAGAGACAGGGAATATTCAATAGTTTTTTAAGCGAAAACAGTAATAAACGGTGAGAAATTCAATAAAATTTCAAGCGATAAAGAAAAGAAAAATGAGGGGGCAATTCAATAGAACTTCAGGTAAAAAACGATAGAAAAACAGGAGGTAATTCAATAGAATTTCAATTGAAATATGATATAAACAAAAATGCAAGTCAATAGAATCAAGTGGGGCGATTCAATGGAATTGCGGATCAAATAATTTAGAAGATTTGGAGAATGTTTAAAGCCTTGGCCAAACTGGGCAACATTGTCAGGCAACATCCACAAATTCCTAATGTTGCTCAAATATTGTTCAGTTTGGCCACCGTGTCGGCCGACAATATACGATGTGGATATGTAATAGGCAATGTGGAAATTTTATCCTTGAAATTTCTTTTTACTCGGTTACCTTCTTCGTCCTGTTTGTCTGCCATCTTGATCTTAGTAGAGCATGTCCATGGAAAAGGTTGGCAACTAGTATTTCAGAAAAAGGTAGAACGCTTTGAAAAAGGTAGAACGACATTTTTCATGATCCGGGAACTTTTGGTTAGAAAGAAAATAATAAAAGTTAGAATTACAAACACAGAAAAAAAATTTGATGTGTATGTGAATGTTAAACAGGGTGAATATAAAAGTGTGAATGTGAATGAAAAAAGGGTGAATGTTAACGGAATAATTTTGCACAAAAAACAACATAGATATAGCCTCTTAAATATTTGTTCATGTGCAATTAAAGAAAAAACGTCCACAAATTACATGAAAGTTGCACACACAAAAAACAAGACACGTTTGGAGAAAAATACAGCAAATCTATGATGATAAATCACTTTTGTGAAAATCAGAGCAAATAGCTGATTTAATTATAGTTCTTGATTAGTGTTGAAACATCAAAGGACATTACTCTAAGTATCAATTTTATCTTAATTTACCCTTTAGATTTTATCTAAAAAAGTCATTCTATCAAGGTTGATTATGGTCTACAAAAGTATTTGAGAAATGATAGCTTTTTCTGCATACCATCCTCATCGATTGGCAAAATACGGGTGACATCATTCAAAGTACTTCTTGCAAAGAAAATGTAGTGATTTCCTCTCTTCATTGTTGGACATCCAAATTTTTCCGGCTCAGCAAGGGTTACCATTGTTACATTTGTATCGCCTATCAGACTTCCTTTCAAACTGACAGTAATTTGTAGTCTTGCTTCGGCGAAACCAAAATTTGTTACTTTAGCAATGAAAACTGAAAAGGAAATGGAGTAAGAAAAAATCATAAAAGATGTATTAATGCGGCTCCATAACAATCAAAAACTTCACAGTTTCTGTCAGGCAAATTGAAACCTTAGTTTAAAGATAGGACAAAAAAGATTGAAATTTGATATATCTATCTATTTGATATATAAAATGAGATAAAACTATTTCAAAATGAGCAGTATCATAACGCGTGGCAATGAAGTGTAACTTTCTTCTGACTCTAAAGAGCGCACAAAACTATGGCGAAAATCCAGGCTTTCATTTTGGAGGATGGGAGGGGCGCAGGCCAACGATTTTCCAACAAGATCATGCCTAATTTTAAGAAAAATAAATTATTGCACTTTTAAATAAATCGAGGTGATTTTTTGGCGAGACCTTTAAAAAAATCTTTGCTTACCACGTCCTTTAATTAAGTAGCTAGAAGGACAATCCATTAATGATTTTTGATATCACAATCGATATCTTATCTAACGCAATTAATGAGACGAGAGGTCGACCGATTACACTATTTATAAGTCCTTCATGACAATAACTTTAATGTAATTGTAACGTTCATTTTCTGCATTTTATCGTGTTTTTTTCAGTGGGGAATACGTTTCAAAATAACTTTTGTTTGGAAGAATCCGATGAAAAGTAGAGTTAATCTTTACTGGATTGAAATTAGATATACCATTCGCAAGCAGTTTTGATTATTTAATAAATTGTTTGTTTGATTATTTAGTACTGGCTAATATTGTATCAGGGATGTTCTGTACAAAATGTATGAAAATTGCCAGGAAAGTTAAACATCATAGAGATTTGAAAGAACACCGCTAATTACCTTTAAACAAACACAGTCAAGTGAATCTGCTATAAACTTGTTAATTCTTAAGTCTTCACCAGGCCCATGTGTCCAAGAGAGAAAAAGCACTGTATTATTTCTAGATTCTCAGGGCAGAGACGATGAAGACACCTTGTTGACGTTTTTATATTTATATGCACTATTTACACAAGGCCTTATTACTACTAACTGGTTGATTATAACTTTGACAAATCCGCGTGAGTCACATCTTACCATTCCACTGGCCTACATCAGGGAGTTGCTGTTTCTATATTACGATCTATCTCTTGGAGCTCCTTCTCGTAACCGACTAACTACCAAGCTTGGGGCAGCGTCTTTGGCTCTCTTTACCTCAGCACATAAGGAATGCTTAATCTATTAATGAGTTTAAAATAGAAATTAAAAGCTGGAATGGCACCGACTGTACATGCGAACTATGTGGGACGTTCGTGCCACAGCTTGGTTTTTTGTAATTCTATCGTTTTAAATAGCTCAGATTTTTATAGTACTACCCTCTAAATTCTGTTTTTAATGGATTATTATGTACTTAAAATTTTATGTATTTAATCTCGTATGTATTTATTTGATGTAGTAGTTTTAACAGTTGGCTTGGATTAGCTCCTTTCACTGTAAATAGCTATGTAGCGCCAACTTTAAATAAATTGATTATTATCATTATTATTATTATTATTATTATTATTATTATTATAACTATTATTATAACTATTATTATTATATATTTTAAATACTTCTGACACAATTGATCATGATAAATACATCGCTAAAAATTTTTGGAGTTACGTCAAACGCTTTTTTCAAAGTAAGTCATCACTTCTGCCATCATTTTCTGCTACACGGTGCACCGAGTACTTTAGTAATGCTTTTTCTGCCCTTTATCCAAATAAACGATTCACTATTCCTTCTTGGATACCTTCTTTCGATGAACCATCCTATCCATTTGACACACAACCTCCATCATATCAAGTGATAACTTCTATTATACGTCGCATGAAATCCTCCACTTCTCCCTGTCCCCTTGATAAGATATCCATCATTTGTTTCAAACGTTGCCCTTACCTACGATCTTTCCTCACCAAAATTATTCATAGCATTTGGGTATCTGGCAGTGTTCCATCCGAATGGAAAAAAGCATCAACGATATTGATCCACAAAAAAGACAATACAGATGATCCTTCTAACTTCAGACCAATAACCTTAGAATCTGTTCCCTTGAAAATCTTCACCTCCTGCCTACGTAACTCTGTTTTCAACTTTCTGAAACAAAATGGTTTCATTGAAAGCCAAATTCAAAAAGGCTTCACTCCCAAGATATCAGGTACTTTAGAACACACGGCACTTATGGGTCATATGATAAATAAAGCTCGCACAAAACAGCGCTCTTTGGTTGTTACCCTGCTTGATCTCAAAAATGCTTTCGGCGAGGTCCACCATAATTTGATTCCCACTATTCTTTCGTACCATCATATACCATCT